>NC_090941.1:91714087-92339087 GCF_040938575.1 Ambystoma mexicanum
AGAGCATGTTCATCTAACATATTTAAAGTAAAATATAAAGACTGCACATAGTCAAATGAAATTGCATGCACACACTATGTTCAGATATCAAACAAGAATACTTGTACAAAAACATAAAAATCAATGTCTAAATTAACATCAGTGCTATAAACACACAAAATTACTAATTTCTTTCCTTTACAATTGCAGTGAAGACCACTCTCCTGAAAAGCAGCAGCAGAATCTGAAGTACAAACAAAAACTCAGAAGAAACCTGCTCATTCCACAAAAAGTAAGTTAAATACCACCATAATATTTTTACTATTACTCAAACACACTGTGGGGTTCATTCATGGTATTTCTGTGCCTAAAAACAGAGATTGTGCACCATTCTGTCCACACATCCCCATTTGTTAAACAGGGATTTGCAGGCAGAATGGCGCACAAATCCCCATTCTTGGCGCACAAATGACATAACTCAGCCCCTAGAATTTTAATATTATAGAAAAATAACTTTTTTAATTCTATACCATTAGATTTACTATTTGTGCTTCTCCTCACCACTAGCTTACTTTCTACTGTCATCTGAACCCCAGTTTTGTAGCACATTAATTCAAGAATACCCATCCCAACTAGTTGTAGTTGCCCAATACACAATCGCACACCATCACATACATCTTTATCATCATACTCAGACACTTATGCACACAGCACACATACATTGCAGAACACCCCAACCCATACCTTCTTTATTTTTTTCAACAGACCCTAAAGACCCTAAAGAATGCCTACTAAAAATCAAGTCCGTAGAAAGCAACACAGAAGTAGAGCAAATGAAAATAGAAGTGTCTAAAATAAGCATCCATCTCTAGCAGAATGTGTACAAAAAGTTCAAACAAAACAGCTAATACAGTCATTTAGCGAAACAAAAAAAGCTTCAAGTACAGAAACTTTGCCTCCTCTATCAAAATGTAAATTGAAACAGAAAACGATTAACAAGAATTCAGCTACCACTACTTGTAAAACTGTTCCTATAAATCTTGATATAGTGCCAAGTAAGCATACCAAAAAAGTATTTTTAGCAAAAATGTTCCGCCACAGAATCCTTCAAAATCTTATAAAAACAGGAGAGAAATCATGCACAACCCTTAAAACCTACCATAGAAAATTAACCTTAGAAGCTTTGATAGACAGCGCAATCCTTCTCAAAAGAAAGTTATTTATTTTAGTGTTAAACAAAATGAAACCACTAAAAAAACTAATGACTAAATTACAAAAAAGACTTCTCAATAAACGAAATGTCAACAAAAATAACTTCTTAAATATCTGTGGAGGTGAGTGGAGTCACACCACAAGCACAGAACCATATTTTAACGAAGAAGCATACAAACAAAAGCAAACAAATACAATTGCCATACATAGCAGTGGACGAGGTTATGAAAAAGTTAATAATACCATAATGGAACAAGAAATACTGCTTACAAAAATATCCCCAGAAAACTTAGAATTACCTCTCCATTCAACTGAACCAGAACGGCCAGGCACGTCAATGTGTAACATTCCCAAAAAATCTTTTAAGTCTTTACACCAATTCCTCAATCAGTATGTGAAAGGCAAAGACAAAATCAAAATTCAACTACTGCAAAATATGGATACCTGTCCAGTGAGCAAGTACACAGGACTACAAGGACATTCATTAGTCTGCATCTCAGGACCTATTTGCAAAACCACCTTCCATCATATCAAAATGATATCAACACATCATTCAACTATAAGAAATCTAGTCTATAAATTGTACTATGCTAAAAGTCCTCCTTTAGCACTAGCCAATTTAAATAACATTCTAATACATGGTACAGCAAAAGACCTACTTGAAGAAATCGACTATATCCAGAAAACATTTTTTGGAAGTGAAAGCAACTTACAAAATGCAATAGCTTTACAACAGACTAGCAACAATTCTACTCATGGCAACCTTCTACTACACACATACAAAAAAGAAATACTGAAATCTAAAAGTACATCTGCTGAAGTTCCATACCATGAGTGTGTATGTTGCCACAGAACATTTTATAAAAGTAACACAAAAAATGTAGACCTAACATACAAAATAGAAGACAATGAAGATTCTAAATGGTTTGAAATAGCTCTCTACCATATAGCAGAAAACAAATACGAAATAACTGACCCCTTAATACTTTGAAGTTACTGCACTATAAAACTTGACAACAACCAAACCCCTTCACGTGCTATCACAGATAATTTGGAATTATTCCCACTTCCGAAACCCCTACAACAACTCAATTTATATGAGAGCATCATAATTCAAACAGTGCACCCCTTTCAAGCAATAATACGTCTTCAACCAAAAACAGCAAAATTACCTCCCTCTGAATTGGTGAAAGGCATTCGTGGCAAAGTAGTGTATTTAACATTAGATCTAAAACAAGATATGCCCACTCTGGGAGTGCAACGTCCAATGGAGCAATCTTTAATTATCTTAGTAAATGGTGTACCTACAAAAGACAAAAAAATTGGCAACAACTGGTAGACTTACGTAAAGTTAGACAAGCCTTGCAATATCTAAAAGACAATAATGAATACAACAAAGAAATCAACATTGAAGGAAACTTGAAGGAAACCACTGAAATAATTGAAGAATCCCCAGAAACTGGTCAATTTGAGCTTCTAGATCTTGCTACAGTATCCAATACTTTAGACCATTATACAATTCATCCATTACACTCTAATGACACCTTAGAAGATGCACTAGAAATTTACCAAATGCGACAAACAAAAGGATCACCAATCAGCATATGGGAAAAAAGTATAGAAGCATGTGCTTTTCCTCTACTCTTTCCTACTGGCAAAGGAGGAAGGTACGATGATAGACCTATTCAAATTACAGCATCAGAATACCGCTCGTTACGGATGTATTCTGAAGATCCCAGATTTAGACAAAGGGCCTCATCACGACTTTGGCGGTAACCCTTAAATCCGGCGGTAGCGCTATTACCGCCAGATTTAAGGGTCCGCCAAAGCAGGACTTCGGCGGATTTCTCCCCAGCTCTGAGCTGGGGGGAAATCCGCCAAAAATTCACCCTATTACCGCCGGCGGGAAATCCGCTGGCGGTATTAGCGCGAAATTTCCCCATTGAGCCCAATGGGGAATGGGGCATTCTTGAATGGGCTCAATGGGGAATGGGGATTGACATTACGGCTGAACTTGTGATCCGGCACTATTAGCGCCGGGGAGTTCGGCGGTAGGGCTATTACCACCGGCGGTAATACCGCCGGCAGTAACGGCCAAGTCGTGATCAGGCCCAAAATGTGGAATACATATTCCACCTACTCCTTGAAAGTGACCTAGCAACTCTATGTTACGGAGTTGCACACACATTAAAATCAGGAACCCACTTTCAAAATATGCCAGCTACACAATTAATACAAAAAGTGCAAGAAAAAGATGAGGTTTTACAATAAAGTATTACAAATCTATTAGCAAACATGCGTGGTACTAAAGAGTACTGGTTCCGACATTATGTAGATATATGGTGTATGATAAGAAAACTTGGCCCACCCACTTGGTTTGTTACATTAAGTTGTGCAGAATATGCATGAGAAGATTTACATGATTTCCTATGCATATCAAACAAAAACAAAACAAACATGGATATACTAACACCTGGAGAACTTTGTTCTCTAGATCCTGTTAATGTTTCAAGATATTTTCATCATTGCTTCACTGCTATGCTACACTTTATTTGTAATAAAAATGTTCCTCCCCTCTGAGAAGTGCAACACTTCTTTTTGAAAAAAGAATACCAAACCAGAGGAGCATCACATTTTCACATGCTTTTATGGATTAAAGATGCTCCTAACTTTGGTCAAGACAATGATGCCACTGTGTTACAGTTTATCGAAAAATATGTCACTTGTGAAATTCCATCGGAAGCAACAAATAGTGATCTTCATGCACAAATTTTACAATTTCAAAGACACAAATGTGGCAAATATTGTCGTCGCAAATACAAAAACAAAGGGAAATACTACACCAAATGCCGCTTTGGTTTCCCTAGATCAGTTACAAAAACAGGTCAAGTAAACAACTTCATGTCTTCACTTAGACATAGTGTTAAAGGTAAATCACCTAAAATACATATTACATAAAAAGAACAGAAGAAGAAAAATATATCACTGATTACAATGCAATCATTGCCCTCCTATGGAATGCAAACATAGATGTGCAGTACATTGCAGACAATTCCACTGCAGTTGCACAATATGTTACAGCATACTTAACCAAAGCAGAAAAACAGAGCTTCAAGACCTCTGGAATGACCTGTCATCAGATAAAACACTGTCTCAGAAAGTGTACAGCTTGGGCATAAAAATGCTCTCTCATAGAGAATGTGGCTCCTATGAAGCAGCAGATCGTTTATCCGGTACTGCTTTGTTTGGAAAATCTGAAAATATAGTATGGCTAAGTCTTGGTCCTGCTAAATCTAGAAAAAGAGTTCTCAAATCATACGACGACATAGAAACAATAGCCAAAAATGATCCCAACATCCAAGACATTTTGAAAAACAATTTGCTGGACACATACTACCCAAACAGAAGTACCACTTTGGAAAACATGTATCTATACTACATAGCCCAAAACTTTCCATACAAAAATAATATAAAACCAGATGAAAGCAATGGTAGATATACACTGACAAATTGTGAAGGCAGCTTAGTAAAACTCACCAAACCAAATGTAATTAATCATATCAAATTGCCATTAAAGACTCCTCAACATGAAGAACTATAATACATGTCCCTGCTACAACTCTTTAAACCATGGAGAAAAGAAGAAGAAATAATAGATAACTATGACTCCTACGAAGATGCTTTCAAAGCAAATGAAAGCACTATAACTGATGTAAACATTACACACTACAAAACAATGTTGCACAATGAACAGCAACACGAAGAAGAACTCCAGGTCCAACTAGATAAGGACACTCCTGACAGTAGTCAACCTTCTGTAACGGGAAGCCAAGAGGCAGAATTAGCTATGACGGAAGTAGAAAACACCATGTGTCAGTATGAAGATGAAGAAGAATTAACTATACTACAATCAAAACTAAACAATGAGCAGCGTAGCATTTTAAAAGAAATAACAAAAGAAATTGCACATGGTATACAACATGAAAATAAAGAATGCACCTGCCAAAATTACAAACCTATACTACTGTACGTCAGTGGTGAAGCTGGTTCTGGCAAAACATTCTTAATCAAAATCATCAGCAAATTCCTTCAACAATTGACAAACAACAAACTGTCCGCTGTTGTCACTGCCCCCACAGGTTTAGCTGCCTACAACATAGGCAGTGTCACTTTACACCGATTACTACTCCTCTCAGTAGAACACCAAAACAAATTAGACTATTACAAACTTTCTACAGAAGCTGCAATGAAACTACGCAGAGTATTAAAACAAATGAAAATGCTACTAATAGATGAAGTGAGCATGGTCTCCAACCTAATGTTGGCCTTGATTCACCTCAGATTACAAGAAGTACTTAAAACAAACTACGAAGAGCTCTTTGGAGGAAAACACATTATTGTTTTCGGAGATCTTCTTCAATTGACACCAGTGAAAGGTGAGCCTATTTGTAAAACCTTAGGACACAAACTCTGCCGTAAAACTGTTGGCAGCATAGGAAATGTCAACCTTTGGCAACATTTCCAATACATAGCATTAACAGAAAACATGCGGCAATCTGCATATCTCACTTATGCCAACATCTTAAAAAGTATTAGAGTTGGTATACTATCTCAAGAAGCACAAGCAATATTGAAAACCTGGCACATTCATGCACTTTATGGCGATAATGCATGTGCTACGGATGTTATGGAACAATTAGCACACACAAATATCAATTGTATGGCCTTAATGCCAACACTTGCAAGCTGTTTCAAATTCAATGAAACAATGTTAAATAAAGAAATGCAACCAATAATGGAAATTAGCGCCACAGACAAACTAGACGTACATGGTATGACACTACCCATGTGTGAGCAAGCCACAACAAGACTACATCGTTTAGAAAATTCAATCTACAACCCAGCTGGGTTGGAAAAAATTATCCTTAAATTGTAGAGTAATGCTTAAACGTAACTTTGACGTGGATCAAAGACTAGTTAATGGAGCACTGGGTACAGTTGTTGGCTTTCAAGCATAACGACATGACAACAACATTCAGTTTGTCAATATTCTCTTTGACAAACTTTCAGAAGTGTAAAGGATGGGACGCTCAACCGCTCGATTCCTTCTCTTCAAAGACATGTATGTAGGCAGAGAACAATTTTCTCTAACTCTTGCATACGCAGTCACCATTCATAAATTACAAGGTCTTACCCTAGACAAAGCATTGATAGATATTGTTAACACAGTCTTTAAAGAAGGCATGAGCTACTTAGCACTATCACGCTTACATACACTTGACGGTCTACTTCTAATCAACTTTGATGCAAGTAAAGTAAACGCTGATATTCCTTGCATTTTAGAACACAATAGACTTCGTTCACTATACACCCCCCATCTAAAAACATATCCTGTTCCACAAAAAGTAAAACATTGTAAAAGAAAACTAAATCAAACAGAAATGCAAAAGGATGTCACTGCAAATCCTCCAAAGAGAGTAAAAGAATCTAATACTTCATCAAGTACCACAAGCAAAGAAGAACCTATTACGGAAAGTAAACCAGGTACTTCTTCAAAGAAGGAAGACAAACTCTGAAAAAACACTTAGATACATATAACTGGTGTAAGTTTCTACGCAAATGTAGCAATCAATATTCTATTTCAATTGCCACCAATTGTTGACAACATTTACTTACACAGTGCAGACCAATTGTGTTTGCAAATGTAGGTACTTCATAGAAACGCACCAAACAATCCTGACAACACGTATAGTGTTTATGGAATAAGACAACAATTGGACTACTGTGCGGGAATGGTGAAATTCACTATAAACTCTCAGGAAGATCCACAAGAATTTCTAATGTACCTACTACAAGTACTGAAAAACAAAAACATACCTATAAATGAAATCTTCCAGATTTCATACATGTGGAAACATACATACACTCTCCTCAACAATGTGACACAGGAACAAATCCCCAATGAGCGCTTCGTGTATGTATCCGTACCCAATTGTGAATCCGTTCCATTTCAGCAACTTGTGCAAAATGCAAACCACGGTAGATTATGTACTACCTGCAATTCGGATAATCGCTCCACCTTACTAATACAAACACATAGTAAATACGTAATACTAATGCTCCTACGTTACAATGCAGATGGTACCAAAAACAACTGCAAGCTGACTGGATTCACACATGGTCAAGTATCACTTGGTAAGAAAACCTTCACAACAATAGGTATAATCTACCAAACAGGAGCCACAACCAATGCAGGTCACTATACTGCATATATAAAAAAAAAAAATTGAGACCCCCCTATAGCTTTGCCCCCCCCCCGGACCAAACCTCACCAAACTTTGCAAAAAAATTTAGAGTGACCCATATACTTTTTTTGCAAAGTTTGGTGAGGATTCGTCCAGGGAGAGCGAAGTTATAAGCCGCCCAAAAAGGGCTCTTCCTATGGAAACAGCAATTTAACCATAACTACACAGCCACTATCGTGGCTGTGTAATATCAGCAGAACATCAACATGGGACAAGAAAATAGTCTAGTCTTCAGTAGCAACATAAGGTGATCCCACTCTCTATTATCCAGACTTTGACATCCCAGAATGCATCTCCACCCTTTCCATTGATGTTACAGATGATATCATGAAGTCCTTAGTTAATCCAACCACATGGCCATTCCGACCTTATTTGAGGTGCTTCTTTATGAATTTTGCCTTTCAATCTCTTCTCTCTCCCTACGTTTATCTGCATTTAGCGCTCTCCAGTGCATATTTATTGAGACCATTTCTATTTGCTTGACTTACCCTTTCAGTGAGTTATTTCTTAGCAGTGTCATGCCCTACAGACTAAAGTGCTCGTCCTGCTTGGAGGGGATGAATGTGCCCCCATCTGATAAAGGGAACTTGGTTGCAGAGAAGAAGCCATGTCTCTGAACGGATTCCATGCATCTATGTGAAATATCCACATATATTGCTCGATCCGTCGTGTCCTGTAAATTGTCCTGTCCTCAAGTGCTAACAATATTCTCTGCCCTGGCTCCTACTCCTACAATAGTTCTGCTTAAGAAAACAAATAAACACCACTATCACAATTAGGAACCTGCATTTTGACTGTAAATAATGTGCAACCCTTACATAGTGGCCTATTTTGTGTAGGGTACTGAGAAGCCGTCTGTGATCCATGTAATGCGGCCAATGACTGCTAAGAGTTACCTGCAATCTCAAAGATCCTAGATGTCTTCTCCATCTCCATTTCCACTCTGGTGCACTGCCCCCTACCAGTCCTTAGTGTTCTCCTCTTATCTCTCCTGCCTGCACCTTGCTCCACTGTTCGGAAGTGCTCCCCGCAACCCATAGAGTTAGTCTCTTCTCGTGGATGGAAATTGAAAGGAAAACCTCCTTCTGATACTGGCAGAGACACCAAGTTTGGTTGGGTGAGGGGTTAATTCCACCCGTTTGACTGGCATTTTCTTTTTTGAGCATTTAAATAACTAGGATATGATATGAAATGATAATTTATTTGTATACCATCTATACACAATGTGTTTCAAAGTGCTTCAAGGCAACGGAGGGAACAAGGGAAAATACAATGACATTCTTACAGGCCATGAACAGTAAGGATTTGCAATTAACTATCGTGCTGGCCTGACTACCCAGGGTTCCAACCCCTCCTTTTGATCCACAGCTCACCTTGTTTTCTTGGAAAGTGTGCGCTCCATCCTGCTTTCTCCGCAGGGGCGCGTTGATTGATGCAGGCTCGTTGCTGCCTAGTTACTTCACTGGCAAGAGTCCAACAGGTAGGTATAATGAGTCTTTTGAACAGTTCACTAGCTTCGTTCCTTTCCTTCCTTAGATGATGGCCGGCGTCCGGGGATGGCGACTTGCTGCTGAGATGAGTAGCACTGAAGGTGAGTGAGAGCGCGATGCGCGATGCGACCCTTTCGTATTTGTATTGAACTGAGTTCTTTTTCTGTGTCTTTTAGGTGCCGCAACATTTTCAGCATGGATGCCGGTTATGAAGAAGAAATGCGGTAAGCGCGGTATGCAGCGCCTCTAGATGTTTCCACGCTAACCTGGAGTGTCTTTTCCCTCTTGCAGATGGATGAGAAGTTACGGAGACGGAGTTCCCCCAGAGCGGCTGGGATTCAGGTAAAGCTCGTAAAGTCTTTAAAAAATAAGCAAAGATTTGCTGAATGCTTACTAATGCCTTTTTTCTGTTCTTTTCCCTTTTCCTTAGGAAGCGGCGTGCCGGGATGGGAATGACACCGCCGAATATGCCCGCAAACAGAAGGAGCGATGAATGATGGGTAGAAGCGCCGCAAGGTAAGGCTGTTCCTAACAGTGTTCTTGTTCTTACAGGAGCTGAGCGCAGAAGAAAAATGCAGGCCTACTGAGACCGATCCGAACACAGTGAGTGTCACGCTGCAGGTGCAGAAAACACAAAGCATGTTTCTCAGCCTGGGTGTGGCTTAAATAGTCTCTGGGTATCCCAGGTTTCTCTGGGCTGAACCACACATAAAAGACTAGACTGCACATGCAGTTCTGGGAACCGAAATATGTGGGGGCATCCATCTTGTCCCCATCAATGCACTACAAGTCCAATCCCCAATGTTATCCTATGGGAGTGAGTGAGTCTGATGCCACAAGCGCCAAGTCTGACTCCAAGTGGGTCTTTGGAGGGATGGAGACGCCCTTGAGGACCATGTAGGTGATTGTGGTCTGGCACCAGCCTAACATCTTGGAGGGCTGGGGACATGAGGGGCAGGAATCATGACACTATCGTACTAGGCCTGACGACATTTAAGATAGTGCTGGAGGAAGAATGGGGGGACAATTAAGGGGAAGGGGTAGGAGAGAGATGAAGTTGCTATCTTACTAGGTCCAGGGACAATTCTGATAGAGTAAGTGCATAGAAGAAAGTAAGGGGAGGAGATAGGAAAAGGGAGAAGGG
Source organism: Ambystoma mexicanum (assembly GCF_040938575.1). Lineage (NCBI taxonomy): Eukaryota > Metazoa > Chordata > Amphibia > Caudata > Ambystomatidae > Ambystoma > Ambystoma mexicanum. The sequence goes on from NC_090941.1 coordinate 91,724,218, forward strand.
AAAGGAGGAGAGAACAGAGAGTAAGCAGTCAAAAAGAGTGGAGAAGCAAGGGGGTAGAGCGAATACAATTGCGGAAGTCACTAGTAACACATAATGTTGCAAGCCAGGATACAGGATCAAGATGGGAACAGCATGATTCAGGGCTACCATGAGTACAAGATGCAAAGGAAGTCCAGCATGAGAGTTTAGAAAGGGTGACGGACCGTGAATCAATGAAGTCCATAAACGTCAAATCCAGCATGGGCTGCAAGATGTTTATAGTGTATTAGGGTCATTTCTGGGGTTGGCAGAGCCGTACCTAGGGTCAGCAGACCTCCAGCTCTTGGAAGGCCCTAAGTCCTTTGCGTGTCCCAAAGAAGTCGAGGTCCACAGAAGGAGCAAAGGTTACTGCTGTGTTGTTATGGCAAACAAGCAGGGATCATACACTTGCAGCAATCCAGTCCAGGCACATCTCGCCGATTTTGGGCTCGCAGGCCACTTTTGTGCACCCATGATGTCAAAATTGGCTTCACTCAGGAAGTTCCTACCGCCACTCCGGGTTGGCTTCCGAGTGGTAGGTCCAGTATAGGAACATATAGTGTATGATATTATTGGTGGTCACTGTGTCAGGTGGTGTACTTGGATCATCCCTAAAACTTCCTACTTGAAAAGTGTTTCATTTAAGAACTTGATGATTGGCTGGGGAGTCCCGCCACCAGCCCTTAGCCCCCAGTGTCCTCATTGGTAAGGCCGTGGGCCCCCAAGCCTGGGACTACCGTTGTTCCCAGCCCGCAGAACACCTGCCCAAGTGCATTGTGTAATCAATAAGGTTTGACTGCATGAGACAATGGGATGTTTTCTGCTAATGCCATGAGAGCGTTCCATTCCCAGCGCATACTGTAGTTGGATTGTTGCACTTTGTTGCGAGCTTGGTCCCAGGCGTGAGACAGGCACGTCTTCCCAGCCTACGGGCCTTGTCATCATGTCATTTCGGCCGGTTCACGTGTGAGGCGACCGTCGGTGAGTCTGAAGTACTTTGATTTGATTTGGATTTTTGTTGGAATGTTCCTTCCTGCAGCTGGCGTCTCCTTGGCGAGTTAGGCAAGGAATGTCACTTGCAACATCGTAACCTTGGCTGTTGCCATCCCAGCCAGGGCTATTCTGCATGCACAGCATCTTGTGGCTTGCGGCCTTTGCAAGACGATTCTGGCTTTCTGGATTTTCCTATGACCTGCTTTGGCTCCGACTATGTATTCAGCATAATTGTCCATGGGTTAAGATATGTCACGGTTGATCAGGTCCCTTAAGTGCTTCTATCCTTCCTTAAGGTTAATAGCGTGTAGCATCTTCAAGCATATTCAAAAGCTCTTCTGGCATCTTGCGTTTCTGCGGTGCTGTAACGAGCCTAAGTGACAAAATAATAAACATGCAGACAGTATGTATATCTCACTGTCCTCTCGCTCATAGAACTGTACGCGTGTGTTCTTTGTGTAGATTGGTGTGTGAGTGTCCCGAATGTGCGGATTGCATGGGTGCTTCCTGTCTGACGCAGCTATGATGACTTGCAGCATGGTTTCTGTGGATGTCAGTCAATAAAGTCCATTTAATCATCTCCCCACCTGGAAGCATTTTAATTGCAAACTGGGTTGAACTTGAACAATTTTAGTATGAGCTTCCATTTGGTGCAATGTTAAAGTGAACGGTTTGTCTTTGCAATATTGAAAGCATTGCTTTATTTCTTAGCCTTCACTTCAGTGTGTTAAATTAGGTTGGAGCATCTTGTTGAATGATATCTTGCCGGGAAATCACAGTGCTGTTTCTTGAATACCGAGAAATGCTTTTTGTTGTTTCCTTGTCTGCTTCTAAAGTTGGAATGTCTGGAATGCAGTCAATACCAATAGTTGTTGACTTAATTTCACATATTCTGATTGGTTGAGAAGAGGTCAATATTGACGTGCATGTGCTAATAATGCTTATTTTCTTTGGTTTCTAGTCAACAGTCCTCAATATGCTCATGACTGTCAACTTGGGTTGTGTGGAATTAAGCCCCATTAGCGTCCTCTGCACCGGGTCTAACTCTAAATATATTAAGTTTAACAAAGGTAGCGGGCGCCCCTCTCTCGCAAGAACAGACATGATAACCTGTTCAGTGGTTATTAACCACTTGAGAGTTCGCAGCCACTGCTTTTACTCACTGTGCCTTTCACAGATGGGAAATATCCATTTGCATATCAGTCTTTGTCCTGCCCAGGGGCAGTCCAGCACCGAAATACAATGGCAATTCCAATCTGAACGAGAGTACCACCAGCAACCCCATACACGTGTTTCACCCTTGTTGGGGATCATCAGTGAGGTGAAGCTGATGCCTCTCTAAGCACAGTGAGAGGGAGACCACGTCTGGTTGCCCCCAGGAGACCTAGGGTTACCAATCCCAGGTTCCTTAACAAATAGTTTAACAAAGGTAGCGGGCGCCCCTCTCTCGCAAGAACAGACATGATAACCTGTTCAGTGGTTATTAACCACTTGAGAGTTTGCAGCCACTGCTATTACTCACTGTGCCTTTCACAGATGGGAAATATCCATTTGCATATCAGTCTTTGTCCTGCCCAGGGGCAGTCCAGCACCGAAATACAATGGCAATTCCAATCTGAACGAGAGTACCACCAGCAACCCCATACACGTGTTTCACCCTTGTTGGGGATCATCAGTGAGGTGAAGCTGATGCCTCTCTAAGCACAGTGAGAGGGAGACCACGTCTGGTTGCCCCCAGGAGACCTAGGGTTACCAATCCCAGGTTCCTTAACAAATAGTTTAACAAAGGTAGCGGGCGCCCCTCTCTCGCAAGAACAGACATGATAACCTGTTCAGTGGTTATTAACCACTTGAGAGTTCGCAGCCACTGCTTTTACTCACTGTGCCTTTCACAGATGGGAAATATCCATTTGCATATCAGTCTTTGTCCTGCCCAGTCCAGCACCGAAATACAATGGCAATTCCAATTATCATCAGTAACCACTGAACAGGTTATCATGTCTGTTCTTGCGAGAGAGGGGCGCTCGCTACCTTTGTAAAACTGATTTTTAAGGAACCTGGGATTGGTAACCCTAGGTCTCCTGGGGGCAACCAGACGTGGTCTCCCTCTCACTGTGCTTAGAGAGGCATCAGCTTCACCTCACTGATGATCCCCAACAAGGGTGAAACACGTGTATGGGGTTGCTGGTGGTACTCTCGTTCAGATTGGAATTGCCATTGTATTTCGGTGCTGGACTGCCCCTGGGCAGGACAAAGACTGATGTGCTAATGGATATTTCCCATCTGTGAAAGGCACAGTGAGTAAAAGCAGTGGCTGCGAACTCTCAAGTGGTTAATAACCACTGAACAGGTTATCATGTCTGTTCTTGCGAGAGAGGGGCGCCCGCTACCTTTGTAAAACTAACTCTAAATATATGCGTTTGCCAGTCATACTCAATCAATGCTGTCCATTAGTGACGAACAAAACACATTTGGTTTATTTAAAGATATATACACCATGAGATGGCCCAGTTTCATTTATGCTGCATTTCTTTGCTTTTATGTGATATTCTATAGAGGAGCTATTGGAGGGGTTTTAAACCTGACGATCATAATAACCCAGTGAGCCACAGTTTGAATGTGGGCGTATCACCCTTATGGGGCTCGTTATGAGTTGGCTGGTATTCCAGTGGTAAATCTGCCGGAATACTGCCCAACTGAATTACTGTTACTCCATTTGGTCCATCATGAATTATGGCTGGATTACAAGTGGCCGTGGCAGAGTTAATCCCAATTTTTTGAGAGTTTATTGGCTCTGAGTATTTTTGTTGGAATTACCACTAGCGGAATTACCGCTGGCAGAATTACCTCCACAGTAATTCTGTTGATTTTGCATCTTTTTGGCGGAAAGTGGGAGGATTCACCTCCAGCACGATGCTGGAAGCAAATCCCCCACTCCAGGAAAGTGGCTGTAATTCCGTTACCACCAATTTTTCCATGCACCACCATACTTGTAATGAGCCCCTATAGCTTTAAATTGGCATTGAAATGGTAATTACCCTGTGGTGGGGGTACCCCCTGCATCAGATAAAATGTACAGGAATGTCTGTTCTATTTTTGTGGCCATGAAGAGGGACATTTGAAACAAGCACCTGGGGGCAAGGGGGAATGTGCACAGCTTCGGATCATAGAGCTGATGATAGTCAAGTACAGGTTTATTTGAACAGCATCCATTGCTAATACAAGCAATACACCAAAACACAATTTAAAACGGTTTATACAAGAGGTAACATAAATTGAAAAAAATCACCAAACTCAATTTTCACAGAATTGATGAAGATCATTCTAACCCGTCCTCACCAATATACCCCATACAATTAAAGTGAAATAACTATGAGAGTGGGAACATTCGTGTCACTGTTAAATTCTAATTAATCTCATGACAAGCCAATTGTTATTTTCTAAGCACCCACACTTGCCAGATGAACTGTGTAACCGCAAACGCTACCTCTTTGGACCCACAAAAAAGCTTCTTTTGGAAGCTTTATGCGTGCATCCAATAGCAGTGGCTTCAGACATTTGGACCTGAGGGTAACATAGAAACAACATAAACAATAGAAATGAGGGGTCGTTTTTAAAGGGGTCCCAAAAGCATAGAGACATCCAGAAGTGTCTATGCCCTTCCAGCTTCCCATCACAGGACTAAGCGGTAGTGAGCCTATACACAAATAGATGGAAAGGGCTTGCACAACTTCCTATCCTAAGATTCAGATCCCTGCACTGATTTTAGATTGAAGTATTGGGAGTGATAATGTTCCTAAGAAGCACTCCCAGGTATCTCAGCTCCTGATAGGGCTCCGGTAGCACTTGAAGATCAGATTCAGTAATTTGATTCAGAAAAACCCACAGGTGGCTCAGGTTCTACTCAGCAATGCCCTGCCTTGTGAATCTGAACCAACCCAGGATTTCATAGCATGGTTGCAATCTAATCTGAATCGAAAGGAAATGTTATGCCCGGCTCCTCTTGACGCATCACAGTAGATGTTGTCATGGAACTCTCCACTAGACACTATAAAAAAACATTTACAGCCACCTGTAAGGTAGGGGAATTGATAAACACTGTAGTTCACTTAAATTAAATGCTCCTGCCAGCATGGCACCACAGCCCTGCACGAATGGAGACCTTATCTCAATCTGGGCTTCCCAAAAACCAGTGGAGAGAATATGATTCCCAGGCAATCTTGCCTCAGACCTTCTTCAAGGACAACCCCTGCAGCAGGACATCCGAAATAAAATGCTTCTGTCTACATAAGATCACAATCTTTTGTCCAGTAATGGTGAGAATGTGTATCTGGCAGTGTTTCCTAAAGGATTTCTCCATTTGCAATATTATCCCTGCATCATCAACTAAAATAGGAATTTAAAATCACCTACTGCCCATCTTTGGGGAGTCTCTGCATCTGATGCTCAGCCAACCTTCAACATCATTGATGGATAGGTGGACGAGAGCTGGAGCAAAGACAAATCCCTGTCTCACACTACTAGCTATCTTGACCTCTCCACTAGTGCCCAGCCTCACCATACGCCTATAGCCCTCATGCAGTGCCCTTATCATGCTAGTGTGGTTGAGGTCCATCCCCCTCCTCCAAGCACCTCCATAAGGAGGCCCCTGCCAAAGGAGTCAAAGGGTGCCTTGAGTTCAAAAAAGCCCCTGCACTTGGATCCCTTCCAAAGGTATACATATTTCAACATGAGCAGCATCAAACATGGGCCTGCTTAACAACACCAGCTTCCTGGCGGAAACCCCTTGGGTGGGTGTAAGAATCTCACCCTCTCATTCCCAATCTTTAATCCTACCCAAAAAGGACCTTGGCGAAAACCTTACCTGCTGTGAACAGGAGGAAGATAGACGCACAGTTTTCTGGATCGTCGTCCTCATCCTTGTAAATATGAATGATCTCAGAGTTTCCTGAAGTGGGGAACAGAGCCTGATTGAATGATATTATAAAACCAGGAACAGAGAACAGGGACCCACAGGGCTGATTCATTCTGAAAGGGATCTAAAGGATATGCACTGACTTATGGTCCATTGGCAATTCACTTAAGGAATGGGGTGGACTCTGGATAGGCTCAAAGTCCAGAGCTCAATCATGACCACTACCAAGGGCAAATGGGTCCCACCCCACTAGCACATGGCCACCCCAGATCTGTAATGTGAGAGGAAATGGTTTCTCCAACTATCCCTTAAAGTACTACTTGTTACCCTTGCTGTGTAGTCTTTTAAGAACCAGGTAACCAGGGACCAAAAAGGCTCTAGAGTATTTTCCCTGTGTAGCATGAGAAAAATCTACAACATAGTCACGGTATGACCTTTTATATAGCACTTTGTGGTGGATTGCTCCTACTTCCAGGCAATGTTCAGAGATATTATTACCCAGTATAATGGTCCACAATTGGTGAACCTAGAAATTATGCAGAGGTATTCTATTCATTGACTGCTGGTTGAACACAAATCTAGGAAGATAGTACATCCATTGCTCTTCTACAGGCCAATAGGATTAAATATTGTGATATAAACAAATACCCAATTGCATTATAGACAAACATTTACACACACTCTCTCTCTCTCTCTCTCTCTCTCTCTCTCTCTCTCTCTCTCTTGCACACACTCTGTCTCTATCTCCCTCTCTGTGCCATGTGCCAAATTGAGGGTATTTGTCCCTTTTCTCCAAGGCTGAGCCACTGCCTTTGAGGCTAGGGTGGTGAGCATGCCGTGCAAGTCCCTCCCTAGGGGCCTGGGAAAGTTAGACCTCACTGGGAGCGACTCCCCCTTAGGGGACAAGGACTCTCGTTCCCATGAGGAACTTCCTAGACCATGCACCATATCAGCATGTATGGGATTGCCTGCTATGAGGAATACTATGTCCTCCTTACATTTGGCTGTAGGCAATGCCGAAGCAAACCAATCATCAAAAGGAAAAGAAGATGTCTCTTTAAGAAAAGATGTGTATTTAACTGGGATGAGTGGATTATGAAGCTAAAGAGTATATGGTGCGCAGGAGAAGCCCCCTCAGGTAAGTGCGCCTTGGAGAGACGGAGCAGAAGCTAGCCATGGCGCCCCGGATTGTTGGAAAGGCAAAGAAAGCCAACTTGAGACACTGAAGGGTCAGCGAGTCCAACAACAGGGAAGCTGTTGGCAAAAGGAGAAGAGGAGTCCCGTGGAAGGTGGTGGCGTGACCCTGTCTGTATAGTAGTGGGCGAGATACCCGGCTAACGACACAGAGACCATCGAAACCCGGAGCGATAGAAGATCCCTCTCACCAGCGTCCGTAGATGGCAGCAGCCTGCAGGGAAGCTGAGAATGGAACGCCAGAGAAACCAAAGACCGAGCAGAAAGGACAATGAAGTCTATTACCTGAGTGAGTGCCGAGCCCTGTAAGGTTCCCCTGAATACACAACGGTAACTGGGAGAACGGGAGAAGCGTTAGGCTGCCGGGGAAACAGTATATGAGTGGGGAAACACATCCCAATGATAAGGACTCTATGCAAACAATGAACCAGCCTAACTGGAATTGTGAGTAGCCCATAAAGAATGGGATGAATAACTCTGTATGGGAAGTAAAGTGTGAACAGTGGAAACAAATACCCTGGAAGAAGAGAAAAGGCCCCATGAGTACAGGGTGGAAGCATGCGGAGCACACACAACAAAAACATGTAAAAGGTGTTGTGAGATAAGACTGTCAAGTGAACAATGTAAGAGAAGTAATAATCCAATACGGAAAACCCAGGAGAGGGGGAGACTAAGATTGGATAAAGTCATATCAAACCAAAGAGAGGTTGAATTCAAAAACTGTGAGAGATATACGACTAAAGACAAGAATGTGAGTGAGTGTTACTATTACGTTTGTTTGTGCATTTATAAATCTGTTTTCCAAATTTAACCATAATGAATTTGTGCTTAACAAACCTGGGCAGTCGGTAGAGTCCGAGGGTGGCAACACCGCTGAATTGAAAGGCCTCCCAGGAAACCCTGCTCCCTCCTCACCAATGAGAGTTTCTTGGTGTAAGAGGAAGCACAACCTCCAGGGAAAACCCTCTGGGGAAGAAAAACCCTGCATTGAAGCTGAGGAGGAGTTGGTCAGTTGGTCGCCTTCTGGGATCAGCCTAGCTGGAGTTTGGAAACCTGAAGATGGTGTGAATCGTCCTAAGCAGGAGACAGGAGAGGTAAAGGATCCGTGAACAGAGAGAAAGCAAGGTACAGTAGATTGAAGAAAGGAATACACTTACTCCTAAAACGGAGATGATTGTCTATTCAGCTTAGATCAGAGCTATCTTCAAAAGGTATTGTTTGCTAAACCGAACAATGGAGACAGGATGCCGAAAGCAGAAGTTAGTAATGGGCTAAAGGGGACTGGATAGGAATGGAAATGGTTGGGCGGAAAGCTCGGGGAAATCACTTCTCAACAGCAGAAGAGGATTCTGCAAGACGAAGTGGCGAGGGAAAGAGATGATCGGTCGGCAATCTAGCGAGTAGACAAGGTCTGCAGAGGAAGCGGTAGAGGAAAGGAGGCTTATAGGGAAAGTCAGACACTAGGGAAAGTCACAACTGGATAGCAAGTTATATTCCTAGGAACTAACTTACGGAGCGCCATGCAGGAGAGTAGTGACGCATTTGCTTGATTTCCTGGTTTCACTATATGGAGTCACATGACCGTGTTGGTGCGTAATCAAGAAATGTACGTCAGCAGTACCGCTGCTTGTAGACTCGGCAACTGTGCATTCGGCCGTGTTAGGTGAGTAATGTAGAATAACATTGCACATTCGCCGTCGTTGCCACACTGACCATCGGCGGAAAGGTGTAACAGTATGCCCCCTTCTTAGGGGGGGAGACTCCGGTTTTCCTGGCTGAAGTCGGAAGAATTTCCGGACCAGAGAAAGAGCATGCACCCCTGAAGCCAACTCCCATGTCCTCTCGGCGGCAGAGTATCCTTTCCAATCCACTAGAAATTGCAAACGGCCCCCATAATACCTAGAGTCACAAATGCCAGACACCTCATATTCAGGGCCAGTATCGGTCATTATCTGTGGCGGATGAGTAGTAGGGGTGCGTTGAAAACGGTCTTTCACGGACATCTTGATCTGCGAGAGGTGAAAGACCAGATGAATACGAGCCCAAGAGGGCGGTAAAGCCAATCGGACTGCGACAGGCCCAACCAATGATACCACTTTAAATGGTCCAAAATATTTGGGAGATAACTTGGACGGTACCAAATTTCTAGGAAGGAAGCAGGCAGATAACCAGACTGCATCACTTGCTTTAATGGATGGTAAATCTTGGTGGTGACGGTCAGCTAACAGTTTAGCTCGATCTTGGGCAGCTTGCAGAGATACTCGAGCGAGCTGATGTCCCTTATGAATATTGTCGATAAGACTGTTGACCTCTGGACAGTTGGAGGTAGACGTAGAAACAGAAGGTTCAAATGACGGATGAAATCCATAGGAATAAAAAAAGGACTGGTCTTCAATGCCGAATGTCTAGCATTGTTGTAAGCGTATTCTGCCAAAGGTAAAAGATCCACCCAATTGTCATGTGCATCCGAAACAAAGCAACGTAAGTAGCCCTCTAACATTTGATTGAGGCGCTCTGTTTGGCCATTGGTTTGGGGATGATAACCTGAGACGAGAGCTCTCTTAATACCCAGAACCTGGCATATACCTTTCCAGAAAAGTGAGGTATATTAGGGACCTCGGTCAGACACAATAGTGTTAGGGAGACCATGTCGGGTGAAGATTTCGGTGATAAAGATCTTCGATATCAGAGTCGCACCAGGGAGTTTGTCTAAAGGGGTGAAATGAGCCATCTTAGTAAAATAATCAATTGTAACCATTATGGTAGTGCGACCAGAAGAAGGAGGGAGATCTACAATAAAGTCCGTAGATATGACTTGCCATGGTTTGTCCGGAATGGGCATACGTGTAAGTAAACCAAAAGGTGGGCTTCGTGGAGTTTTGGACTGCAGGCAAATGGTGCATGCTGGTACATAGTCTCGCACGCCCTTAGTCAGAGTAGGCCGCCTTTGAGTCATGGCACATAAAAAGCACTTCCTTTTGAAGAGCAGGGGTTGGGATGAACACTTGATCTTTGAAGAAGTAGTATCCTCTGTCCTTGGTAAGCTGATGAGTATTAGACAGATTCTTACAAAACAGATCGAGTTGTTTCCTGTCTGACTATTTGTAGGAAGTCCGTGACAGTAGCTAGAAATTTTGCTCTGGAAAAGAGCAGCTCCGGATGAAACTTCTTAATAGGTGGGTCCTTTCGAGAAAGAGCATCTGCACGTAGATTTTGGTTTCCTCGAAGAAAGGTAAACTCTATCCGGAATGGTAAAAAAAATGGGCCCACCGAGCCTGACGGCTATTAGTAGTATGAGCCTGTTGCAACACTTTGAGGTTATGATGATCGGTACGGACCTCTACCGGATGTACTGAACCCAACAAGAGATGTCTCCATTCTTCAAATGCTCACTTGACTGCTACAATTCCTTCTCGAGGACCGAATAATTTTCCTCTGAAGAAGAGAAGGTTTTGGATAGATAAGCAATCAGTCTTTCTTCTCCAAGATCGTTTCTTTGTAAAAGAACTGCTCCTAGAGCATGGTGTGATGCGTCTGTCTCGACAATAAAGGGACGTGACTAACCCGGGGTTAACAAGATGGAAGCGGAAGTGAAAGGATGTTTGAGTTCAGTAAATGCCCTTTGAACTAAATCGTCCCATGCGAAAGTCTTTCCTTTCGTAAGGAGTCTGGTGATATGAAGAATGATATTCGAGAAACCTGGGATGAACTTCTGGTAGAAATTAGTGAACCCTAAGAACTGTTGAATTTCTTTGATATTTGTCGGAGGAGGTCAGTCAAAGATTGCCGATATCTTTTTTGGGTCCATGGAGATCCCTTGGGCTGACAAAACAAACCCTAAGTAAGTAACCTGTTCTTTGTGAAATTCACATTTTGCCGCTTTACAGTATAGTTGATTGGCCTTGAGACGGTCCAGTACAAGGTTGACATGTTGGATGTGTTCTTTTAGATTTCAGGAAAAACAAGAATGTCGTCCAGATAGATAATTACATAATGAAGGAGGATGTCAGCGAATAAGTGATCCATAAATCGCTGGAAGAGAGCAGGTGCATTTACTAGTCCAAAAGGCATAACTCGATACTCATAATGACCGAATGGGGTCCGAAACGCTGTCTTCCACTCATCCCCTGGGGCAATACGAATCAAGTGATATGCTCCACGTAAATCCAGCTTGGTGTAGAGAGAAGCAACCCGAATGGCTTCTAGGATGTCTGGGATTAATGGCATTGGATATTTATCTGCTATAGTTATCTTATTGAGTCCTCGATAATCTATGCACGGCCTCAGTTCTTCCGAGTCCTTCTTGGGGATGAAAAACAAAGAGGCTCCCGCTGGCGATTTGGAGGATTCTGCTATAAGACCGTTCTGAAGATTCGTCTGAAGGTATTCTTTGAGGGCCCTCTTTTCTTGTTGAGACAAGATGTACATGCGACCAAAGGGTACGGGTTTATCCGGGAGCAGTTCGATGTGGCAATCATCCCTTCGATGAGGAGGTAACTTAGGAAAGTCAGGTTGTAAGAGTACTGATTGAAATTTTGGTGACATACCGGGATATTGTCTAACAACCCAATAGAAGGGACTACGGCATGTTCCACCACCATAGAAGGAATCTGAATACCGACTGAGGCTTGAGTAAGACAGTGGGAAACACAGAATTCAGAGCCCAAGAACAGAGTACCGGCAGTCCAATTTATGAAGGGGTTGTGAGTCCGTAACCACAGTAGCCCTTAAATGATGGGAAAATGAGCTGTCTTAATTAGGTCGAATACCACCTTCTCCTTGTGGGAGGCAATTAAGCAAGTAATGGGGGTCGTCTGTTCTCTGATGGGTCCAGAGCTCAAGGGGGATCCATCTACACCCTGAATGGGAGTGATACAGGATTTGGCATATCTGGTTATACCATGTTTAGCAGCCCACATATCATCCAAAAAGTTACCAGCCGCTCCGCTATCTATTAATGCAGGAACTCCTTGTAACACCTGGTCCGGTAAGGTGATGACCAGGGAAAGTACCAGCATAGAGTGTTCAGTTGTGTTGGCTTCCAAGGATATACCCACTCTCTTTGGGGAACACTGTTTAGTAACTCCTGTCGTGGTTCCCCTTACGGCAGGGTTTTGGCGTTTCCCTGCATCAGTGTCCGTGCCCGACGAGGGGGAACTATAGGACAATCACGTAGTACATGAGAGGAAGCCCTGCAATACATGCATAGTCCCTGACTCAATTGTCGTTCTCTTTCACTAGCAGACAATGGACCTCTGGCTAGGCCTATCTGCATAGGTTCTTCTGTTGACTGAGGTTTGCTTATAGTCGACTGAGATTTGGAAATGGGCGTACAGCTCTTCCCTTTCTTCCTCTCTTGGGAGCGTTCGTGAAGACGATAATCAATCTGCATGGTAAGAGTAATCATATCGGCTAAATTGGCTGGACGGGGAACTTTCGAAACTTCATCTTTAAGTTCCTCGGAAAGACCCCTTCAGAATAAGGTGAGGAGGCCATCATCCGGCCATCCGGTTCAGAAGATTATAAAGCTTGGGATCTTTTTGTACAGTCACTCTTGGACCTCCGCGAATTGATGCAACATAACAGTATTACAGTGTTGCAATGGTGCGTGCAGGAAGCGAAGACACAGAGTTCCCCCACTTCGTTTGTTAGAAGTGAAAAAAGAGATTTCTGCAACATCTATTACTGCGCCACAGTGGAGTTCAGGTATCAAAAAAAGCTAGTTTTTCTTAGTTCATCATATATTTATTGGTGGCCCATAAAGATGACACGTTTTTCGGCACCCTAAATGTGCCTTTTTCAAATCTGGGCATTAAAGATTGTTTGATATACTATCATCTGAGTACAAAAAAGCTCTCTGATGTCGTGTTGTCAAAAAGAGTCCCTTCAGACTCATAAGCATTGCGAGCACTTGAAAATCTGGTTTCTAGCTTCAGGCGTCAGGTTCTTCTACGGTTTCAGAAAATAGTTGCTTGAATTGAGTGATATATAACATAAGGTCTTTAGTGCCCTGTCATAAATCCAAAACCTTTTCTTGAGTGGCAACCGATATCTCATGTCGGCCAAACATAGATCTTAGGCTATTGGTAAAGGCTGGATACGAATCTAAGATTGCGTTCCCTGAAGTAACTAACAGAGTAGCCCAAGCCAACGCTGGGCCGGCTAAGTGTGAGATCAAAAATCCCACTTTATCCTTATCGGTCGGGAAAAAACAGTCTTTAAACGTGAACTGGACCATACAGCTGTCAAGAAATTCTTTCAGTCTGTGAGGGTCTCCATCATACTTGCCAGTATGTAACATTGAAGGAGGGGTTTCAGAAAATGCCCGGGCGACTTGTTGTCGCAACTGAGCATTGTCCTGTTTCAGAGATTGCATCTCCAAAGACATCGACTGCATTGCAGCCATAAGTTGTTGCATCTGTTGCTCCATCGGGACACCACTGTCAGCCCAGTAGAATATTGAAAATAATTTCTCTTTCTGATCAGGCGTCGCTAACTGTTACTATTACGCTTGTTTGTGCATTTATAAATCTGTTTTCCAAATTTAACCACAATGAATTCGTGCTTAACACTAACCTGGGCAGTCGGTAGAGTCCGAGGGTGGCAACACCGCTGAATTGAAAGGCCTCTCGGGAAACCCTGTTCCCTCCTCACCAATGAGAGTTTCTCGGTGTAAGAGGAAGCACAAGCTCCAGAGAAAACCCTCCATGGAAGAAAAACCCTGCGTTGAAGCTGAGGAGGAGTTGATCAGTTGGTCGCCTTCTGGGATCAGCCTAGCTGGAGTCTGGAAACCTGAAAATGGTGTGAATCATCCTAAGCAGGAGAGGTAAATGATCCGTGAACAGAGAGAAAGAAAGATATAGTAGATTGAAGAAAGGAATACACTTACTCCTAAAACGGAGATGATTGTCTATTCAGCTTAGATCGGAGCTATCTTCAAAAGGTATTGTTTGCTAAACCTTACAATGGAGACAGGATGCCAAAAGCAGAGGTTAGTAATGGGCTAAAGGGGACTGGATAGGAATGGAAATGGTTGGGCGGAAAGTTCGGGAAACTCACTTCTCAACAGTAGAAGAGGATTCAGCAAGATGAAGTGGCGAGGGAAAGAGATGATCGATCGGCAAAGGTCTGCAGAGGAAGCGGTAGTAGAAAGGAGGTTTATAGAGAAAGTCAGACACTAGGGAAAGTCACAACTGGATAGCAAGTTATATTCCTAGGAACAAACTTATGGAGCGCCGTGCAGGAGAGTAGCGACGCATTTGCTTGATTTCCTGGTTTCACTATATGGAGTCACATGACCGTGTCGGTGCATACTCAAGAAACGTACGTCAGCAGTACAGCTGCTCGTAGACTCGCCAACTGTGCAGTCGGCCATGTTAGGTGAGTAATGTAGAATAACATTGCACACTCGCCGTCGTTGCCACACTGACCATCGGCGGAAAGGTGTAACAGAGAGTGTCTCAAGGAAAGCTTTTATAAGCTTTTCACTAAAAGAGAGTACAATATCCAGGAAAGTTTTGGAAGAACTACAAGAGTTTATAAAGGAGATATCCAGAGAATATCCAAGAAGAATGTCTTAAGAAATGTATGTTTGAAAGAGAGACATTTCTATAAAGAGAATACGAGGAGATAAGAAAAGACTAGAGAAGAGAGACGTTCTTTTGTACTACTTTGAGTTGTTCATATTAGTGGTAGGGTCAGGCGAGTTAGGTTTGGACCGAGGCCATTTATTTTGGACTTCCTGATGACAGTTGAGCACCTTTAGTTATTTAGATGGGTAGGGTAATCCCTTTTAACGATGGGGAAAGATATGCCTTTTTCTAATCCTTTAAACAAAAGAACACTTACAATGTCCTTAAAGTGTCCGACTCCGTCTTCCGTCCCACATGGGGGAATCAAAGGAATGAAAGCCGGACACAAAGTTGCCATGTTTTCAGTTAAAGACTTTTATTTAAATGAAAGTGGGTTGGGTAAATACCTCTGTGACCCTATTCTAAAGAGGAGTTTTCTATGTAAAAACCCAAAACTAAGAATCTGCCTGTTTCATGATGTCCAAACGTCCTATCCTGACCCTCGCACTACAAACAGAACAGTAAAGTATGAAAGGAAATGTCTTCAACCTGATATTGCCAAAAAGTGTTCATAAATGAAAATTAGAAGCGCCCCAATGAAAATGTTCTCCAAGGTGAAAAGACCTTTGTATCCATAGGGTAGTTCCCTTCCGCTGGATTCTTAAATGGGATGGCAATGTCTCTCTACTAACAGTTCCTTTGTGTCTCTCCTCCCTGATTCACAACATGTTCTGTAGCCGTCTTCTTTAACACAAGGTTCTCTTTGGTCTAACAAACACTGTTCTTATTTAAAATTTCTTGTAGCTTTGCAAATCGCCTGCTATACTCTTTTGCCAGGACTCTTTATGTACGTCCAACTGCCTGGTATACTCCCCTGCCTGGACTTCTCTTTGCTTCAATTGCTTGGCATCCTTCCCTTACCAGGACTACTTATGTGTTTTCAAGTGCTTGGTATCCTTCTCTTGCCAGTACTTCCTATGTGGTTTCAAGTGCCTGGTATCCTTCTCTTGCCAGCACTTCTTATGTGATTTCAAGTGCTTGGTATACTTCCCTAACCAGGACTTCCTATGTTTTTTCACAATTCCTCTGTATCACCAAAACTGTATAGACGGTTCTTGGCTCTGTCTATCTGTTTGCTCTAATGTTCGTTCAAACTTTGCCCCACACTTGCATCTCATGCATTCATATCTTATTGGGGTATGGATTTGTATTTTGTCTTTTCTGCTTTCAAACAATCTTTTTGTGGATTAGCAATCTCATAACATATACATTTTCAATGGTGCGGTCGCCGGAACACACCGGGTCTGCATTTCCTTTGGGCTGACTCACTGGTTCTCTCCAGTGTCTCCAGTCCTGTTTGTGCTTCTGTAGCATGGCTCTGCTGCTCGCTTCCCACTCTATTGTACAGATGTCCTTCCGGCTTCCTTCTTAGCTCTGCTGTCACATGCCTGCTTCCATTCCAGTCCTGGTAAGGAGAATGTTGCGCCTTTCAATCTCCTGAGCAACTAAGAACTCTCTTGCAGCTCCCAGAATCTTCACGGCACGTCCTGTTTGTGCACTGCATCTCTCCTGTTTTGGTAAATTCCACTGCTCTGCCGCACCAGTTTGTGTCTCCAGCGTTCATAAGCCCCTGCAGAGGAACTAACATCTTTTCATGCACTGCTACACACCATAGTGTGGTGGCCATCTTTAAGTGTCCCATGCACAGGTGGTTTCGTAGAACCACTAGTCTGCACATTGAGCTTCAGGCTCCTGTTACCTTGAACCAACTCCTTCATCCTCCTTGTCTCAGTAATTAGGTGATTATGGGAGTTGGAGCCTTTGGTTTTATTTTATTTATTTATTGGGCATTTATAAAGCACCTATACATCAAATGGTGGTTCAAGGTGCCACAAGAAAAAAAGGGGGGGGGGGGAAATAACGGTCCTACTAGGCCTTGTGTCATCCCGTTTGTGCAAGTGCAGTAAAAAGAAGTGCAGGAGTAGAGGTGAGTGGGGAGGGTTGGAGTGCCGGTCGTGGTGGACGGGAAACATGCTAGGGTGGAGGGAAGTGGGGGCCAGAAGTGGCAGCCTACAAGTGCAGGGGGGCAGAAAAGGAGAGGCAGAGGGCCCATGGGGCAATGCAAGTGCAAAGGGAAGGCCAGGTGGGCAAGTGCAGGGAATGTAGGGAGTGCTGGGGGTGAGAATAACATGCTAAATACGAGGATGTGGGTGGAGCAGGCTCAGTAGGGATGCATACCCCGCCAGGCTAATCAAGGGAAGGGGGCGTGGAAAGGCAAGTGTAGGTTAAGGGGGCAGGGAGACTAGGGTGATGGGGTAGACTGGATGAGGAGGGAGTGGTGCCCTGTTGGACTCAGGAGGGACCAGGCAGCCAGTCTTTGCGGCAGAGGGGGGCATTAGCAGGGGAGGGGGAGAGGGAAGGAAGAAGAGAAAAAGAGGATCTTGAGAAGCTTCCGGAACTTAAGTAGATCCAGCTCAAGCCTGAGAGGGGCAGGGAGGCCATTTCAGCTGGTGGCTCCTGCCGAAGCGAGACCCCCAACTTTGCGTGGAAAAATGTCTGAACTGGAGAGAATTGGAGCTAGAAGACTGAAGGGCTCTAGCAAGGCGGAATTTAGGTAGAGAGCGTTGGATGCAGCCCAGTCCCAGAATACTTGTGGATGATGCAGAGGGTGTACTGACAGTGCCAAGAGTGATAGTGCTTATTCAGTAATTCACAAGTGATTGCATTCATTATTTTCACAAACTCATTGTTTATTGACATCTTCTTGTAAAAAGATGTATGAAAATGACAACCCCGGACCAAGCAAGCAATACCTCACCAATGATTCTTCTAGTGAAAACCATCCTTGAAGAAAACATACTAGTGGCTGTGCTATGCCAATGGTATACATAGTTTTTCAACACCTGGTTGTCTTTTCTGGAAGTGTATTTATTTTTCAAACACAATACTGATTCCAGTTATTCAAGAAAAAGGGCATCAGTTTATTTCACCAGGCAAGAACATTTTGCTGGATAACTCGGCCTTGCTCATAGGCAAAATCTCTACTCAAGTCTCCTGATTGGGGTTTTTGAAGAATTTGCAGGCCGACACCAAGATCAAAATGTAATGATAGAACGTTTACTCATGGAGTTCAAAGCCCCCTCCCTTGCTGACTTGTGGAGCTTCTTTAGCAAGAACAGAGAATGTTTGGCTTTCGAGAGCAGTTTCTTGAAAAGGGTCTCAATTTTTGAAGTGGGAGGTGAACCCGACCAGTTTTACATAACATATTTGACTTTAGGTAAGGCTGACCTTTTGCGAAGTTTCAATTTAGCCCAATGAGAATGACTGCTCTTGTTCAATGTCTTCATTTAGTTTCTCAAGTGTTGAGCGGAGATATGAAGATCACTGGTCCTTTCTGCTTCCTGGAAATGTTATCCTCAAGAAGGTTAGACTTATATTTGCCTAGACTAAAGTTCATAGATGCACGTCTGGCAACTTGCTCGCTATGGACAGAGGGGGTACCTGAGACTTGGACCAAGGCTCGGGATCCAGAGACCTGTCTAAATGACTCAATCAATTGAATGATGACAAGTGTGCATGATTTCAGCTCTTTGGTGAACAGTATCATGTCACTCATGTCTAACCAAGTTTTACATTCTTTTCTAGTTTGTTACTCCCTTGCACCCAGGTGCTTTTATTACAGATTAGATCAGAGGCTCGATGAAGATGTTTAAAAGGAGTGGGCAGAGTGAACAGCCCTGCTTTTTACACACTGCATTCTAAATGGATCAACAAGTGGCCATTCACTGCCACTTGTGCTTCGGTATCCTCATATAGGGACTTTAAGGCAGTGCAGAAGTTTGATGCGAACATTATCTTAATCAATACTGCATTCAGGAAACGCCATCTGACATTGTCAAATGCCTTTCTGGTGTCTGTGTTTGAGAATACTGAAGATTCTCATTGTGGCGACTTCCAATATATTGATGCCAGCTCTGGTTTTATCATTACTATGCTTGGACATACCAAAACACGCTTGATGTTTATGAAGCAGTGTCATTACAAACAATTCCAACCTACTTGTCCACATATTTGTCAGAATCTTCATGTTGACATTGATCAAGGAGATTGGGCACTACCTTGATCAAAGTAGAGGATTTTTGTTTGACTTAGGGATCACTTTGATCTTGATTTTCTTCCGTTTGTTGTTCATAGGGTTATAGTCCAGATGATTGTTAACAAGCTTTGAGAAGAGATAGGGGTCTTTCGGTAAAACTCTTCTCTGATGGCTTCTCTAATGTCTTTGTCTCTGAGCTTCCTTGTACCATTGAGGTCCTTTATGGCATGGATTGTCTTGAATGCCTACTCCTTCCCTTTTTTGCATGCCATGAGTGTGCAACATTTTTTGCTGCTATTCAAGAGTTGTTGTTTGTTCTGTGGCAAGGCCAGATCAGCTTTAACTGTGTGGTATTTGTCAATCCCATACTTTTCCTTCCAAACTTCATCTTAGGTTTGGTTTGGATAGTGCATATTCTCTCTCCAGATATTTTAGCGCCAAGTCTTTCTTTGAAAAGTAAACTGTTCTTTGCTATTTCTTGAGGGAGGTCATAGAGTTTAGGTGAACTCTTAGGCCTTGACATTTTCATATACATAGATGGCACCAGAATCCCAAAGGGTAACTTATGCCAAATATAATTTTTCCAGACACTAATAATTTATGTTCAAATATAGCTCCAACTTTTGAGTTTGTAAGTTATTGCTAAAATGAGAAAATGCAATTTATCCTAAAAGAATATAATATATATTAGTTTTGGAAATGTATGACAGGCTCTCAGTACCCATGCGGGTGCTGGTAGCACGTTTCACTGGGACATGCCATTAATGGGATGGACATGCAATGCACAAAGGGGTTGGGAGAGCACTTCTGAATGAGCGCATCTGTGATTTGCACATTGAAAAACCTTTTGAAGATAGGGTGGATCTTTTTTGGCACCAATGACGAGATACATAAGAAGAGTTGAGAATGTAGGTCTCATTTCCCTGGCAAATTTGGTAGGCAAGCATGCTTAATGTTCATTATTCATACATTTTTCTAAATCAAATTGTTAGTAAAACATGCACAAATGCTGTTTATTCCAAGCATTACTGTGGAACCTGGAAGTTCTCGGATACAAATATTCTTTTTTGGCCCACCACTTTCAGGTGGTGCGGTTATTCACAATTATAATCTCCATTCGTTCTTACATGCATTTAGGTTTGACAATCATACCTTTGCTATACGCATTCGCCGTTTCCAAGCTGTGCTTTCATTTCAACATGTAGTCTTGTTTTTTCAGAACTAGCTCCTAATTAGGCCAACTGCATTAAATCTGTTTTATTTGCTGCCACACACCTCGATGGGTACTAGGCTCGCACTGGAACCCAGTGAGCCCGCTTCCAGGCCGCCTGCAAGGCTGGCGCTCAGTCAGGACTGGCACCAACTGATTGCCAGCCCCTTATAAATAAAACATCTGTGAGTGGTGTGCAAATATGTGCAGCGCAGCAAGGCACACACAGGGTTTTTAATGTCAGAGCTGGCGCTCAGTCAGGGCACAGACTGTGAGCCAGCCCTGATATTAAAAATAAAACCCTATGTGTGGCGCATTGATTTGTGGTATACAGCACCCCACTCACATGGTTGCTGTGGATCCACATTGCTGCTGGCAGTGCACTGGCATGTCCTGGGGATTCAAGTCCTTCCCGGATTCATGTGCCTGTATTTTCCTGGTGTTCCCATGTCCCCATGAACTTGAGGAGAAGACCTAAGGTACGTTTGTGTAGGTTTGAATGTAATGCATTGTGTGTGCGTGGGCATGAATGACCAGTTGAGTGCGTCTGTGGCTGTGCGTTTATGGATGCATGCAGATGTTTGGCTCAGTGAGTGTCTTCATGTGTACTTGACTGTGTGTGTACATGTGTTTGTATCATCTCTGCAAGGCATTTTTGCAGTGACAAACTATACCATTTGTATGGTTGGTTTTCAGCATATTATTAAAAACAAAAATTGGGGTGGGGAATCCCAAATGCCCCTTAAATCTTTAGGGAGCCCTTGATATGCATGGCCACTCCTGCTAATTTGTGGAAAACGGTAGGCCCTTCACTGAAAATATTTCCCACCCCATGAGGGCTCCCCCATAATTGTATTAGAACCTTGGAATCTTGGCGCCCCAAAACAGCTATTTAATGTAGGGAAATCTATGCAAAAGAAAAGCATGCAAAGCAAAACTTTACATCTAAAAATCTAAATGTGAGCTACAGTCTACGCATAGAATCTGAAAAAGATAAATGCAAGGAAATGTGCGTTATTAGCAGCCCCTCTACAACAAGAATATTTGCCAAAAGTAACTGACACGTTAAAACAAATCTATGTTTCCAGTTGCCAGAAAGTATCCAGCAACCTTTCGTTAAATGGTAAAACAGTCCAATCTGGAATGAAAAGCACTGGCTTTCATAAGAGTGTAAAAATCAAAGTTGGTCCTTCTTTCTTCTGCTTATTTTCTAACAGGATTAAGAATCTGCATTATAAAACCTGCAGATGCTTAAAAAAATAGGTCTGTCACAGGACTTTGATTGCATTTAATGTTGCCCTGTTTAAAATTACAATTGCACCGAGGAATAACATGACCTTTAAATTCTGCATAGCCGAAAGGCATTTATTCCTCCCAGCCACAGATCCCTAACCTGACAAAAATGTCCATACCTATCCAACTAAGACGATAGGAAAATGACCTGATGTCCAAAAGTATCTGTCCCGCATGCTCATACATACATCAAAATCATCCAGGTATTATTTGGCTGATTAAACTTCATAAAATAACATATACATTTAAACATAAACATTATAAACAGGAATACTTGTGACCAGGTTGAATCCTCTTCGCTTGGATCAATTCAGAATATTTGAAACAACATTTCAAGTCAAGAAAGTAATTTTTCAATAGCCAAGTTCCACTCCAAATACAACACAACGTTCTTTTCATTGCAGAAGTCCTTCTCTTTGCACCTGGAGTTTCTAAACAGGATTTCCCACTCTACAAACTTGACTGTTAAGGTCTAAACAAGCTTTTGATTGCGGAACCAAAAAGACTTTGTCTTCACACTCCCAGTTAGTCTTCAAGGTAATTTCTCTTCTTTGAAGACCAATCACTTTTACATTCCTTCTTCATAAACAATACAGGTTCGTCAGGATGGTTTTACAACAGTTCATCCTAACACATTAGTGGATTTACCACCTTCTTTCCACCACAAGCGTTTACCACATTGCAGTACTTCAAATTATCTTCTTCCTGTCCACTAACCTGTCAGAACTAACAACTAATTGTCCTTTTCCTGGTGTACTTGTCTGCCAGGATAAAACTCCTACTACTAATAGTACCTTGTGGTGAGGCTTACTTCAGATTGTCCATACTTAAATCCTTATTGGGGAAAGTAAATCATAAACTGCTTCTTGAATAACTCTTTTGACTTTCAACAACAACAAAAGGTTCACAACTTCTTCCACAAGAGTACAGTACACATTGACACGGTCATTCCCACTGATTCATTTGCCATAGGCAATGCAGGTTATATTCCTCTCACCCTTAAAGATTTCTACAAGGAGGCCATCTGTACTGCAACCTTTGGTTTCCTTCTACACTACAAATTAGCTGTTGTTAATGCTTCCTTTGCAGATATGACTCACAGGGAAAGTTATATCCTCTTTTATTCATGATTGCCTTTCTGATGCTGGTTATAATCTTCTCTTACCGGTAATCTGCCTTTTTGTAGATTACATTCATTTTGGTTGAATATTGTCCTTTCTTTACTTTTGCAATGGTGGTTACAATAATCTTCACCTCTGTCTCTCTTAACAAAATCCTTTAATTCAACAGTTTGGTATTCAAAAGCATCACTTTGAGCCAGCGCCTAATTTGGAGCGCTTCAGGGTTACCTAGCCAAGGCCAACTCACCTGTCTATCTTTTCATCTCTGTTGAGCTTGCTGCTTCGGCTTCTTCGTTCGTCAGGATGGTCCTGGTGCCTGACAGCTCCAGTAACACTCCCACTGCTTGCGACTCCTGAAAAGGGAGCTTTCTTTGCTAATCACATATTCCGGTGAACGCCACCATCGAAGCAGTATGCAGGTCCTACAAGACAGATTTTCTCAGCACTGCTTTCCGCTGCACGTTCTCTACATTCAGGATTCCTGACTTCTGGCACTCTCTCGACACTGTGTCCTGCTGGCAACACAGTGGCGGCTCCAGTGCCATCTTCTTCCTGCTTTTGCTGCTACCACTTCTTCTCCCTAATGGCCCGCACCTGAAGACTCTTTAAAGTTGTAAAGATCCTGCTCAGTGGTGGGTTATTGCAACCACTAGACTGCACACTACAGTTCTGCAACCCTGAGCCCTGCTTCCTCCTCTCAGTACTAAGAGCATTATGGGACTTGTAGTCTCTAATGTTCTTATTCATTTTGACATCAAAGTCTGCAATTTTACAATAAGCCTTTGAGACTGTGGGATCATCAGGGACATTGTTTAGAGGGTTCTCCAATTCATCTTGACTGAATCCCCTCCCATGTGATCCTCCCACAGAACACCACCTCCAAAGTCAGGATCAGGTAGCAGCTGTCTTTCCCTGCCCACATGAGAAGGGGTCCAGGCCAGGGTTTTGATTGATGATCACCTCTGATTCATCATATTTTCTATGTGAAAAGTGTGAACACTGGCTTTGAAACTACCCATAAGATCTTATGACTTTGCCCTGAGTTGGCTTTCAGGATTCAGGCCTTACAACCAAAACAAAGAATCCTCATTTACAGCTTCCATCTCTCAGTGAGCCTAGCCTGAAACCCATTTGCTCTCCAAATAATCATATATTTTAATCAACTAGGCCTTTCCAGAAGTAAACAATTCACACCTCCGAAGACATGGCCTGTAACGCTATTACTGCTGCATTTAAGGGTTGGCCAAATCATGAGTCGGGCATTTGCTGGAGGTAAAAATGTTCTCCTACCACCTGTTTTTGCCCGTTTTCGGTGCTATAACCACCGGCGCAATTACCGTCAGTGGTAATAGCGCCCCTAACCCCATTGGGTCCAGTGGACCTAATGGGGAATGGGAACTTACCACTGTACCATTACTCATGATCCAGTGCTAATAGCGCCACACCGTCTAGTGGTAATGCTATTTGCACTGGTGGTATTGTGGCAGTATTACTACCAGGATACTGCCAGACTCCTGATGAGGCCCCTGGAGTTTGACTAAAGTGATAGAAAGTGGCTAATATCACTCAAGCCCCTAGAGATATATAAACATATGGCATTGAGAAACCAAACTTCAAAGAACTTGCACCATGAAGACCAGGCCTCTCTGAATCTTAAATCTCCCAGCTCTCAGCTTCAAAGGAACCAACTGAAACCAGGTGTTCTTTACGCAGCAGAGGAATCGGAGAGGCTATTTAATATTTTGTAAATAAGAAAATACATGGTTATGTGAATTTTACATTTGGAATCACATTATTGCTTGTAGCTTTTTAAGAAATGTCCTAGAGACTTAATTAAAAAAAAAATCAGTGTGAAAAGCCCTATCAGCTGAATGTAAATCGCTATTTTTTAACATTATGTTAACTATACAAATTTGGCGAATGAGGATATTTTCGTTCAGAAAAGGCACACTTGAATGATTCATATATCCCATTATCCGTGCCGATAAGCCTGTTATTTTAAGATGGAAACATTATTTTTGTACAAATGTATCAATGGGTAAAAAGCCAATATTTGTAATGCTTACATTACTCGTTGTGCCAAAATCAGACTAGCAACATTTGATTTGACTGAGTGAGATCTATCTGATGAACTGATTACTAACATGATCACATGGGACTAATATGATGTTTTAGGAAGTGACAATGTAGAAATCTCCAAGATGATGTCATATCAAATGAGATGAAACTGGTTTTAGAAGTTACTTCCATTAGACTGCCCTCTTCTTTAAGATGCCCAATAAGTATGGAATGCATGGTTTAGTGGGAAATCACTTTTGGAACACTGTCCAATCACATCCACTGACCAATACATTTTTGGAAATGATGCACACCTTCAAATGGAGTGGTTTCTGATCTATAAAAGTTTAAACCCATAGATTATGGGGAATCACTTGCTCACTCATTCATTCATTCATTCATTCACTCACTCACTCACTCACTCACTCACTCACTCACTCACTCACTCACTGGGATGGCCTGACATACTGAACGAATGAGTGAAAAGAGAATTGGCAAAAACAGAAAGGAGAATGTAGTAGATTGCTTTCCTTTTGGACCCATTTTGGATACCTGGCAATACACTGCAAGAGAGACCTACATTTTAGTTAAAGTCCCAGGCCTTCTTCATTGGAAAAGACAGCATATAGACCCCATCTTGCTGAATGATGCCCACCTTTTCATAGAGGGGTGGGTATATAAATTGACAAAACATCCTGAGAAATTAATAACATTTTAGAAGTGTATCTGCTTATGGAATTATGTATTTAATAGAATAAGGCCCAATGTGTGTATCCCCTGCCTCCTTCTATGTGTAATAATCAACCACAGAGGAAGTAATCTGGGAGTAAAAAGTGTATCTGACTGTGTACTGTGAGAAACTGAGGGTATTCTTCCTTCTACTCCTCCTTGATTCTTTTCTCAGGTGGCCTGGAATAGGCCATCACTTTTGGATCCTGACCCTGGGGGTCGAGAAGTGAGAGAGGATTACGCAGGTGGAGGGTCCTTTGGGATTCTGAGTGGGGTGCCCACAGACGAGACATGGGATCCCCCTTTCCCTATTGATGATCAACCTCCCCCGGTCTTTATAGGCTATTGTGAATCAACTTCTCTCCTTTCCCCACATTTGAGTGTTAAAGGTACTGGGACGAAGAAGAGGCGATTAAGAGCAATAAACACACAAACTCCATTTTACCACTTTGGTACTGGGACGAAGAAGATGCCTGCAGAGAGCTATGAGAGTCAGGCATGTCCCTTTAACTATGGTCTGGCAACTCTAATTATGAATCTACACCTGCAAGCTGTCAAGAACCAGAGAACAGCAGAGAGAGCGACAGGGAGACCTGTGGGGGAGAAACCAGCAGGAAACCGGTGACGTAAAGAAAAGGTGGTGGTGGGGCTTGCGAAGGAGCCAGGACGCCGGCCGATTCCCAGAGGAGCTGTGGAGCCTCAAGTCCCTTGGGAGACGTGTTCTGATCCTGCTGGCTGGCAGGAAGAAAGAAGGGATGCTGCCCACATCCATGTCGGGGAAGCAGAGACCCCAGTGTGTTCAGGCAAGCACACAGAGTACGAGCAGGGATGACAGGAGGTGGTCTGTCAACAGGCGAAGCAGACCAAAGGCAGGAGGAACCGCTGGAGAGGACGCCAAGAGCCAGTGAGTATCGGGGTGGTCAATGGGAACCAGGACGCCTCGGGAAGGCTGCGCACAGATAATGAACTTCTGTACAATGTTTATTGAATACCAAACGTATGGAAAACATGAAACAAAGCTACAATAATAATAATAATAATAATTTGGCATTTATATAGCGCTACGAACCCTCAGGTATCTGAGCGCTGCTTATTATTACCAATATACATGTTGAATAACGAACTGAATGAAAACTCGAACTAAGATAAAATGTGCATCTTAAACACCTAGCTGAATGAAAACTTGAACCAACATTGAACTATGTATATATATATTGAATACTAAACTGAATGAAAACGTGAAACAAGAACAAGCTATGCATGTTGAATATGGTCAAAACATATAATGGAGTAAAGATAAAAGGAATAGTGCCCAATTAAATGCAACCTTCATGAAAGAGCGCAAGTGTGAAAGAGTGTCACAGAAAGGTGGGGCATGAACAGATCACCACAATACAGTGAACTTTGTGAATGAGTACAGTGCTAAAAGGTCAGAGACTGGCACAGAGCTGTGTAAGACATAATTGGGAAAGTCAAGAGATTGACAAAGAGAAGTGAACAGAGGATAGCACAGGGGCAACGTGCTGGTTTTAGAAGCAAGACCACGCAGAGCACCAGAGGTTTGAATCTCGGATCTGTGCTTAGAAAACGAACTCAGGTATTAAGTGTGTTATTAAAAAACAATTAAATGAATAAATAAAGCTAGGAAAATATGAACCTATAAATAAAGCCAAAAGGCAGACAAAGAGAAGTCGCGTGAAGGTGAATCTGTACACAGGGGTAAAACTGAAGAACCTATGTGGGCTGAAGAGCCTAGGGCTCCTGGTTGCACGAACTGTGATGGGTGGACCGTGTGGTCTGACTACTGCGCCTAGACCACAGGACCCTGAAGTGTGGAAGTCAAAGACATTGTGAAATATATCACAATCAATACTGGTGAGGCAAACCAGAAGGTGGTTCAAGTTGCCCTGGATGTGTGTTGAACTTTGAAATATGAAACAAATATCAGTTGTGGCGTTGAAGTCGTGGGGAAGGGAACCCTGAGACCTGAGAAACTACAAACGCTGTCTTGAGGACCCCTTTCTTTTGAACTGTGTTGGTTGGAACTTGGGGAAGGGAATGCCAAGGATTGTGAACAGTATTACCTTGAACGTGATAAAAGTAACCTTAAGACTTTTGTGGAACTTTCTTGAACTTGAGGAAGGAGAGGCGAAAAGAAGGCTAAGAGCTGGGGGAAGCTCAGACTTTGTGTTGAACACAATTTCTTTGATTACTAACATCCCTACACATTGTTTAGCATTAGTTGTGATGGCAAGGATAGGTTTTGGAAACACACAGACTTTTAAGTTGTACTCTTTGACTGAGGTTTTCCTTAGTTTCGTTCAGGTATGGAAATTCCACCTTAGCATAGGGCAAGTTAGGCCTTGAACCATCCTGGAATTTATTTTACTAGATTATCTTATTTTGAACTTTAAGTGTGTTGTCTGTGTCTTGGTTCATGATGCCTTCACAGTACATGCCTCTTAAAAATAGGGTAATTGAAGTGATTTCCTGCTTATATAACCAAACAGAGTTCTTTTACTGGCCCTGAACCAGTGAAGAGAAAGGGGAAAGGGTGGTTAATGCCTCCCCATGTTCCCACTTTTAAATTGCCTATTAAAAATTATAAATGTATACTTTCACACAGTAATGCAATAGAAGCACCACTGAAGGGAATCTAGCAAATAGGCATGTTAAACAGAACTGTTTCTCTTTACAAGCAATTTACATGTCAAGTAGCACACTATTTCAATTGATTTTTCCAGAACGCTGTTTGAAATTTTGACAGGGCCGTTGAGTAAAGGTGGAGGCTGCTTTTTTCAATAAAGGGGAAGTAGAGATACTTCTATAGGCAGGGATGTTCTGAGTGAATTTGGTTTTCTATAACATTTCAGTTTTATCCCAGCACACTTTTCAATAAATGGCTGATGCATGCTCAAGGTAAAATCCAAGATACAGATCTTGATGTGTGTGGTTACAAAAGTCCACCTTCATGTTAACGTTTCATAGAAAAGTGATGCGACCAGTGCATTGATCATTCTTCATTGTAGTCTCCACTGATGTTATATTTAAATGGATCTACTTTTATTTTTATTAATAAATAGAACGTCTGTGCAACCCTGTGTGTTTCTTGTGTCTTGGTTTCTTTGAACTTTAAGTGTGTTGTCTGTGTCTTGGTTCATGATGCCTTCACAGTACATGCCTCTTAAAAATAGGGTAATTGAAGTGATTTCCTGCTTATATAACCAAACAGAGTTCTTTTACTGGCCCTGAACCAGTGAAGAGAAACGGGAAAGGGTGGTTAATGCCTCCCCATGTTCCCACTTTTAAATTGCCTATTAAAAATTATAAATGTATACTTTCACACAGTAATGCAATAGAAGCACCACTGAAGGGAATCTAGCAAATAGGCATGTTAAACAGAACTGTTTCTCTTTACAAGCAATTTACATGTCACGTAGCACACTATTTCAATAGATTTTTCCAGAACGCTGTTTGAAATTTTGACAGGGCCGTTGAGTAAAGGGGGAGGCTGCTATTTTCAATAAAGGGGAAGTAGAGATACTTCTATAGGCAGGGATGTTCTGAGTGAATTTGGTTTTCTATAACATTTCAGTTTTATCCCAGCACACTTTTCAATAAATGGCTGATGCATGCTCAAGGTAAATCCAAGATACAGATCTTGATGTGTGTGGTTACAAAAGTCCACCTTCATGTTAACGTTTCATAGAAAAGTGATGCGACCAGTGCATTGATCATTCTTCATTGTAGTCTCCCCTGATGTTGGAATTTCATGAATGCATGATTTGCTTATATTTAAATGGATCTACTTTTATTTTTATTAATAAATAGAACGTCTGTGCAACCCTGTGTGTTTCTTGTATCGAAAGGGGGTGGGCAGGCTGTAGGGAATCATTATTGTTGAATTGGGGGTCCAGGTGCATAAAGAGAACTTTATTCAGTAAATAAAAATAGTGCATGCCTGATTTGGGATGGATGGAGTAATTCCTTTGAACTAATTGTCGGCCGATTAAAAGATACTGCACCCCCTACCCCGGCACTAAAAGCTTCCTTCACCACTGGCCACATGAGACACTTTCAGCTCTAAAAGGACGTCCATGGTCTGGTACTGTACCTTGCCTCTCTGCTAAAGTACATTCGTTTTAAATAGGTATCCAACAACTGTTAAACAATGTTCGTCTCTGCTGTAGTGCTGCCACGATGCACTAATATTGCAACCATATTTTTTTAAAGGAACACGTATTTTGCTTAATAATGAAACCGCAAAGCAAGGATAAACATGCACTAATGTTTCCAAATTTAAATGATTCAGCAATTATATAATGTCCGAAGAACAAATAGATTTAGTTCAAGAAAAGACAACCAGATTTTGAGTGATAGTTGAAATGAAGTTCCCTCATATTTTCAAAAAATATATAAAAAAAGTATAAATAGATAACTTTGGCCATTTGCTGTCAAGGTACATTCGCCAACTTGCCCGTTCTAGTGATCTATGTTTAAGCCTTGAGTTTTTGGGGCCATTGCATGTGATTCATCAATTCCATCCAAAGTCTCTACTTCATTTTGACAGGTTCTTAGAGAAGCTCTGACCGGTTCATAGTGATAATACCGAATCAAAAAATCTCGAAAACTAAAATCTCGAAAACAAAAGGCCGAAAAAAAAAATATCGAATTGTTTTTTCAATGTGTTTTTTTTCAAAATGGGAGGGTTCTCCCCCAACCCCCCTTTTTTCATTTTTTTTTATTTTACCCCTTTTTTTTACTTACCTGACCCCAAAAACATATATAAATAAATAAATAAAAAATTCGATATTTTTTTTTTCGAGATTTTTGTTTCAGGCTTTTTGTCATTCGAGATTTTGTTTTCGAGATTTTGACTGACCACCGCTCTGACCTTAGCCATTTATAAGGGTTGCAATGTACAACCTGCCAATGCCACAAAAGTTGTAATCGGTCAATTGACAATTGGACATCTGCCTGCGACTTTTCAAGCACTGCGTGTACAGTAGACCTGCCTTACTCTAAGTCGAGGTCAAGAGAAAGGGAAAAGCAAGCCTAGGGAATTTTGGGGTACTTATTTGTTGTTTGCTTCAAGAGTACTTTTACTTTACTTTATCAAATGTATAACGCGCAACCAGGGACCCAGAGGCATAAGGGCGCACATGAAAGAGACAGATAAATACATATAAGACAGAGGGCCACATTATGAGTATGCCAGTCTGGTAACAATGGTGCCAGTAAGCTACCGGCACCATTGTTACCGGACCGGCATACTCCGAGTTCTGCGAGCGGGTGCCTTTCCGGCCACCAGGTCTGATTTAGCGGGCGGAATGACACACGTTCACAGACCTTGAAGGTAGCAACGGCACCATCATGAATGGTGCCGGTGCCACCGTCCTCCCCATTCCAATTGAGTCCTATGGAACTCGAATGGGAATGGGGAGTAATATTTTCCGGCGCCTGGAAATGGGGAATTACCGGGACCTGCGGGGGGCTGTAATACCCCGGTAATTCCCCATTGCCAGGCGCCGCAAAAAAATGACTCAGGCGGCAGCCGTGCCGTTTTTACCAGCACGGCTACAGCCAGGGTCATAATGAGGCCCATAGTATTGTAACTTAGAACCAAAGCTGGCAATAAACCTCACTATTTGGATCAGTAAAGGAAAAAGTCTTTAAACGAATAGAAGTGTTTTACATTTTTTTCTGTAGACTGCTGTTGGCTGTATTTCTCTTAAGTGATGTGGAAGCGCATTCCAGGTCCTAAGTGCAGCCTTAGCTAACACAGTTACAAGTCAGTATCTTCAGTTGATGGGTGTTATTAGATCTAAGAGACCTAACACTGGATTTCTCAGACAGCAACTCACTCAGGTAGACCGGCATGGTTCCGACAGGACATTTGTGAGTAACCAGAAGAAAACAGTACTGTAACCTAGATTCCACGGGCAACCAATTCAGACTCCGTCTTGCCTCTGAAACGTGATCTCTCCATTTTAAGGCACCTGGCCACTCTGACAGCACTATTCTGAATCACCTGAAGATGGTTACATTCAGATTTCAAAATGCCAACCAGGAGACTGCTGCAATAATCAATCTTTGACCCCACAATGGCCCTTACAATTATCTGAACATTCTGCTGAGAAATAAAGGGCCAGAGGTGGGCTAGCAGTTTTATATGGTAGGCTGAAAAGGAGACTAGACTACTAACCTGAGCCTTTATGTTTAGTACTATGCCTAATGTTTTTACTTTCTTTTCTGCGTTGCAACATTTCTTAAATGCGCCCTGAAATGAAAGAAGTGACATTTCCTTTTTCAGTGCTGTTTTTTGATTGGCGCCATACATTTTTAAAAGGCTGGAAGAGGTTTCAAATGAAACCAAGTCAACGCCATAATCTCATTTGGTCTCAGGAGGACCTCGTGGAGTAGAAATGCCGAATTTCCTATTAAATTCGTTCAAACAGACTAAGGTAAAAAGTCCATTGGCAGAATATACACCCCGCTCTCCTAACGTGCTTCTAAAGCAAAAGTAAATAAATACAAAACAGCTCTGTACAGAAATAATGTTAGTTTGAAAGGTTAGAAATCGCATAGAAAAGCAAGAAAACATCTATGGTCGTGGTCAAGAGCAAAGACAAGAACATGTATAAAGGGGATTCCAACCCATGTGTCCAAGATTGTATTTGTTTCATTATGTACTGCATGAGAACATATTTCTACACTTCTCGAGCAGAGAAATGAATTTTAGAAACGCGAAGGCAGCATCTATGGTTTTGAAATATACCAATCACAAAAAATAACTATCAGAGGGAGAATCCTATACACAGTTCTAAAGCGTAACACTTTCTTTACATCCACAGATTCAAACCTAAAACTAGAAAAATATTCTCTGAGCAACTCATATCCTAAGCATAAACGATCACGGACTGGATTTGATGAAGATCTTGCGCCATTTAATTATATATTTGTGATGGAGTTACACTTCAACACGTTGGCGTTCAATTTAATAAAAATGACTCTCGTTTTTGCATCTTGATAGTGGCAAAAAACACACCCTTTTGCTATGTTGTAGGTACAGCTCAACCATTTAAATGTTGTTCACCTGATTTAAATACTAAATCCAGCATTTGGAAACTGTATGAGGCATGGCATACGTGTTTGGGCTGTTTTTGCACCCTGAAGAAAATGCTTCCCTTATGTCTCTTCTTTGTATGGCCGGCAAAGTGTAATACAACAGAAGCAGATTGTGTTTGTAACCGAATAAGGAAGACAGCATTACACATCATCCCACATCACATTTATGTGGCTCGTGTTTGAATAAGGACAGAGGCTTTCTCCCTTTGCAAGAACGATTAACAGTGCAGTTCATAGAAGAATAAGGGGCACAGTGATTTTCAAGAGCAGGCTGAGAATGCGTGGAATATCTGTGGAACAGGTACATATATCTAGATGCCAGCCTAAAGTCTTCCTTGACATCCTTCCTGAGGCTGAACATGTTTTTCTCCCAAAGGCATTCCATGCTCATGCCATACCAAGACATGTGAAACGATTGGCGATATCATATATGTTGTGGTCTGGCTCTTTTGAACGTATTGAAACAGCTCTGAGAGGTATTCCCAGCCTAGGTGTAGCAATTTGGTGCACAATGTTGTGGATGCAGCCAACAATTAAAGCTAGCATTTTAGCTCCCCACTGATCCCCCTACGAAGTGCTTACATCACAGTTTACTTCTTCCGATAAATTGCAAAGTGCTCCATGGCATCCAGAAGCTTAATAAATACTCAAGTAATATTAATATTCATTTTCATAACATTACAAATTTCGGAATGTGATTGGTGTACAAGACTGTACATATGTTGTGCTATGAGCAACTCTACAAGCTAGCAAAGGCATATCAATCAGTATTATAGCCGCTCCATCAATATTTAAATAATTTCTGATGCAAATTTCTAGTAATTATGCTTTTGTAAAGATGCCAGGTTCAAGCAATGAAAGCCTTATATCTTCTCATTCTGCAATGAAGTCACAACTAAAAGGTGGCTTACATGGTGATGGATGGTAAATTTGTATTTATATTTATTAATTAATTAGGCACTTTCGCCAAAATGCTGAACGCAAATTCAGTACAAATTCACATGAGTAATTAACATCAATAGATAGCATAGAAACCAAAAGTGACAAAAACTAAGACATATTAGAAAATAAATGGGTTTTGAGTTGTGTGTAAAAGGAGTAGGTGGGGCTAGACCTGCTGTGACGAGGAAGAGAGCTCCAGACCTTGGGGGCTATGAGCGAGAACGAGATTGGTCATAGAGTGGTGTAGGAACAGTTAACAAAAAAAGAGATTGTGATCGAAGGCAACGAGAAGGGACCTACAAAGATACAAAAGAGCAGAGATACGGAGAAGTTAGCCCATGGCAATATTTAAAAGAAATATGAACAAAGCAAAACAAAAGACGAGATTCAAAAGAAAGCAAGGAGGGAGTGTAAGGAGGGAGTAATAGAGACCCAGAGACAAATTTGACAGAGAGTGTGAAAAGAATAATTAAATAAAGAGTGAAGATGGGCCAGATGAGAAGAAGGAAGACCAACAAGAATACAGGAGCAATAACCAAGACAGGAAAAAACAAAAGCAGTAATAATGTGTTTTTTGGTGCATGAAAAGTGAGAAAAGGACAGGCTTTACAGATATTAAAGAGTTCAAAACAACAGGAACGAGCAATGTTAGTGATGTGAAGTATAAAGGAGAGAGATGAATTGAAGGTGACAACTAGATTCCTGGCAGAAGAAGAAAAAGGAAGAGTGGAAGGAGAAAAAAGAATAGAAGGTGGTGAGAGGGGAGAGGGATCGATGACACAGAAAAGAACAGGATTTCAACCTTAGAAATATTCAGACGTAGGAAATGGGAGTTCATCCAAGATTGGATGGCCAGGAGACAGTTGGAGATAGTCAAGTGAAAAGTGTCGTAGAAAGAGATGAAGAGTTCAGAGTCATCTGCATAGAAATGTGCAGAAAGGCCAAAGGACATAATAATAGAAGATAAGGGGCAGGTGTAAAGGGAAAAGAGAAGAGGACTCGGGACAGAACCATGGGGAGCACCGTGAGACTTTAAGCCACCCTAATAAACAGAAAAGGAATGGTCAGCCAGGTAGGATTTAAACCAGGAAAGTACCAGAAAAGCCCAGGGAATGTAGGGACGAGGGAACAGTAGGATGGTCAACCGTATCAAAAGCAGCAGAGAGGTCAAGTTAAATTAGAATAGAGGAGAGCTTAGAGTCACGTGCATGCAGAATAGCGTTGGTGGAAACAGACAGGAGTGCAGTTTCCGTGCAGTGAAACAGGCGAAAGCCAGATTGTGTTAGTGGAAGGGAAGAGTAAAGCTTAAGATAAAAAGACATTTCAGTATAAAATACCTGTTCTAGGAAGAAAAGGAAGAGGAGTGTTGGGGGATGATGGCTTGAAGTTAGAGAAGTTTTTAAGGAATGCTCTTTAAGAGAGGGAAGATAACAGCGATTTGAAAGTCTGCGAGG
This sequence comes from Ambystoma mexicanum, assembly GCF_040938575.1. NCBI lineage: Eukaryota > Metazoa > Chordata > Amphibia > Caudata > Ambystomatidae > Ambystoma > Ambystoma mexicanum. The sequence goes on from NC_090941.1 coordinate 91,758,940, forward strand.
AAAGATCTTAATGATGGGGCAAAGGAATAGGGTTGAAAGGGGGAGCAGTAGTATGTGCTCTGGCTAGGAAAGAAGAATTGTCAGCATCAGAGAGAAGGGTAAACGAGGATAAAGAAGAGGAAACACAGGGGAGACTGAATGGTGGTAGGCAGCTGAGGTGCAGAAGAGACAGTCCTGGTTGCACCTCTTTAGAGGGAAAATAGTTAGCCAGATCAGTAGGAGTTATGGAAGACCAGTTAGAGGGGTCAGGAGAAGGAGAGGAAAGTATTCGATTAAGTGGCTAAAAAAGATTATGATGCTGAGGAGAGTATTGATAATAAGATTGGAGAAGTAGAGTTTTTTGGCATCCACCAAAGCAGAATCCTAGGATGGGTGGATGGAAGAAAGCGTGGTGAGGTCCGAAGGAAAGTGGGGTTATTCCAATTTCATTCAGCGCGCTGAAGTGTAGTACGTAGAGAAAGATGATCAGGAGTCAGCCAAGGTTGGTATTAGCCTATACCTGACTAGCCCATAGTGTTAAACTACATCAGCCTATGCCTAACTAGCCTACTGTGTTGAACTATACCAGCCTACGTGTGCTCAACACATTGTGTTGATTTACTCGGTCTTACTATGCAGATCAGTGGAATACCACTGAGCTATACTGCCATACTGTGCTTCACCTGACCTTGAGGCAATATGCACACTACCCTGTTTAACATAGTCCCCGTAGGCATACTCCTCACAATAGGTGTGTTAACTAGTCCTTCAAGTCTAGCCACCTGTATACCACATATTCATTATATTTCATCTACTATGGCAACATCCCTGACCATTGTGTCTAATGCACCCACTCCTAACATCTTGACTCATGAACAACTATCAAGTACTTTTAATCCGCCCCAGGGACTGCCCAACCAAAATAGCCCCTGTAACATCGCCTATATAAACTCTAGATTTTGCTCTCGACTGCCCAAACTATTTGAACCCCTTGCCAGCTCTATGACTATTATAGACTGCAAGAGAAAGAGCCTACCTAATAGACAAACTACAAATACAAAAAAGACCACTCTTAATATCTCATCACCCCACACATCACCTAGCCTCTTCCATACTAAATTCCAAAATCCAAGCCCCATATTGGCGCACATGCACCCCTTCTCCCACTCACTAGACAGCTCTGCATCAGACCTTAAAGGGGCCTTAATAAACGCAAGATCATTAGTCGTGCATGCTACGGAGATAGATGATCTCATCGTAGCAGAAAACGACTTCCTAGCCATCACTGAATCTTGGCTACATGATGCAGCAGGTCCTGTCCTTACCTTAGCAGACCCGGATGAATACACTATTCTGAGAGCTGATAGACGTGAGTCACGAGGAGGAGGCATAGCCATTATCGCTAAATCTAATCTTTCCTTGAGATTAGACATCAAATCATGCAAATCCCTTTCAGTCAAAATACCTATCCCCAACTCCCAAACTCTTAATATCCATCTCCTATATAGACAGACTGTACCTATTGCACCTTCGATGAAGATATATCCACTATTTTGTCGGACAACCTAAAAAGCACCTCACAAATCCTATTGCTGGGGGATCTTAATATGGGATTTAATGACCCTAAAGACCAACAAGCAACTACTGTGGCTCATATCCTGGCAGACAACAAAGGGAGAATACTTGACTGGGTGGCGTATTACAACTGTAAGGCCTTGATTACTATCATCGCCCCTCAAGTCTGGACAGACCACCACCTTCTGTCATTCATGCTGGCACCAAAAGGCCCACCGCTAAGTCGAGCTTATCCTCCCCACCCACACTGACCAGAAACAAAAAGAATATTACACTAGATAAACTTCTACCCCGCATCCTACCTATTCTCAACTCATTACCTGACAGTATGGAACCCAACTCGTTAGTCGGCGAATATAACAAAATGATGACCTCCACTCTAGATGATATTGCCCCATTAAAGTTGAGAAATAGCAAGCCCAAAAGCCAAAGCCTGAGAAAAGATAAGAGAAAATGTGAAACTGCATGGAGATTACTTCCCTCTGCTGAAAACAAAACTTACCTAATCAACATGTCATCTCAATACAAGAAAGACATCCTCTTGGTGAAACAAGAAACTTAAAACAATAGAATTCTGCAAGCTAACTTCAGCATGGAGGAACTATTCACAATTTTAAAAGAATTAGAAATGCCAATTCCAGTACAAGACAATTGCGTCAAAGACAAAACTTGGTGCTCCAATATCCGGCATGCTTTAGTCAATAAAGTCTCTAATCTCCATCATAAGATAGCACAAAAGAAAGCATCCCTAACATCCTCAACTCTACCTAACAAATCTCCCACGCCCCCCGCAAACATCCAACCCGCTTTAGCTTCTCCAAAATCTCCATTCTCGAGGTTGAGAAGGTTATACTCTCGCTCAAACCTTCGAATTGCCAGGGTGACCAATGCCGAGCACAACTAATCAACGACGCTGCAAGAGATCTAGCACCTTTCATTTCAAAGCTTATCAATGACTACTTCTCATCAGGTACTATCCCAAGCAACCTTAAAGAGTCTTGGGTACTCCCTCTCCTCAAGAAACAAACACTAGACCCTACTATACTGACTAACTACAGTCCCATCACGACAGTGCCATTCCTCCTAAATATTTTAGATAAGGTGGTATACCTCCAAATGCAGAAGTTCCTGGAACTTAACCAACTTCTAGGAGCCAGCCAATCAGGTTTCAGCCACAACATGGCACGGAAACAGCATTAATTGATCTCAAGGCCCAAATTGACAAGCTCAGAGACAATGGAAAATCAACTTTGCTTGTCCTTCTCGACTACTCGGCTGCATTTGACCTGGTGGACCACAAGGTTTTATGCAACCATTTGGACTCAGCAGCCCATTTCTCTAAGGAGGCCATAGTCTGGATACAATCCTTCCTCAGCAATAGGACTATGAGAGTCTTATCTCCCCCAGCAGCTGCAGACCCTATCCCCATCACCTGTGGTGTGCCTCAGGGATCATGTGTCTCTTCAACTTTGTATAACATATTTACCAAGCCCCTTTTTGATGATCTAGACCAGGCTTGTCCAACCTTTTTGAATGTGGGGCCGAAGCATTAACCTTTTGTCACCCAGTGGGCCGGCGAGCCAAAAGTCAACAACCTCACCCAAAGCAGTATATTAAAAAGCGATATTGTGTGACCTTTGACACAATAGCATCACAGGCAGTGATAGCCATACAGTCCCAAGGATAGCTTTTGGTGTCATGGTCAGTGATCAAAGGTTAGTTGCTTGTGATTTCTTTCAGTGTCTATGTGTTAATATTTTTCTGAAATAGTGGGGGCGACCGAGCGTAGCGAGGGAGCTACAAGATTCTAGGGAGGGTTTGGGGGGGTTTCCCCCCCAAGAATTCTTTTTCAAATATGGGGTTGAAATGGTGCATTTTACAGCAGAAAAGGTGACCAAAAAGCCATAAGTGTACAATCAGTTCTAAAGGGGAACATGAAAATTCCATGTCACCAACAGCAGAAAAGTACATTTTACAACACAAGATATTTTAATGATCAATGTGTTCACAGTGTAAAACAGCACTGTCACTGATGTAACACATTGTCATGCTGGTTGTACCCAAAATATGCCTCTGTAGCAACATGTCTATGCTGGCTGTTCCGAATTTAGGCCAGCATTGTCCGTTACAAAGCATGATTGATGCTGCCTGAGCATGTGCAGTGTGCCCAATACATATGGCAACTTATCTCTGTAATACACATTACTTCTGTGGTGATGAAAGAAGCGTAATTCAATTCAACAGATAAAATGTGGAAAAGCGATCACCCAAAGGTGAACCTAATTGAAGAAACGCCATGTGAGCAAAATCTAAAAGTATGCAACCTAGCAGGCCTAGTGCACACTTTACCTTTTCTTTCACCAATAAATTGGGGGGGTGAGCGCGAACGCAGTCCCCCCACTACCAGAAATAATGCAGTCGTGTATCCCGCATTTGGGAACATAGCAGGGGTCAGCAAATCCGATGTGCAATGGGTAAGCCTCACCCTGGGAGATCTTCCCTTGAGATCACATACTCCCCTGCCAGCTAAGTATGAGTTGCATGCAAGAGGGCAGGGGTTGGGTCAGTTCTGGGAAGCCCCGCTAAGCGAGGGTGAGAAGGCAGGCCCTGACCCAGCCCCAACCCCCCAATCCCCGGAAGCTCTGAGCGTCTGCAGAGCTGCCTGTCCCGCGTGTAGGGGGAAGCTCCAGCAGGCAGAGCCCAGCAGAAGAGCAGATTGTAGCGCAGATCCTTTCTCCCATCAGGTGCTGCTCGGCCCGAGATTTGTATAAATAGCAGGATGGCTTGAGCAGGCCTGTTACAGTCTGCCCACTGGCCTGTCAGCCCCACACGGGCCCATGGCCCTCCTGAGCGTAGCTGCTCAGCGCTGGCCCCATTCACACCATCATAATCATCCTGGACATCGACGCTCCACCACCCCTGAATCTCAGAGTTCTGCTCAATGACAATGCTGAAGCTTTGACATCTTTGCCGTAACCATATGCCGTGTTGTGTCAGCCGAGCCTGCACAGCGCCAAAGGCAAGTATTCCCTTGTCAGGGCCCAGAGGTCACTGAGTCTTCCAGTGCCATCCACTTGGCACGGCCTACTGTTTCCAGCGTTTTCTACCCACAAATCAGCACCACTGCCAAACAGAACTGCATCATTGGGGCCCATCGCTGCTGCTCTCCGACTTGACCCCAGCCCAGCGCAAAGGCACACATGCTTCTGGTCTGATGCTGAAAAGCCTGGCTCTGCTGAGATCCGAAAGACAAGAAATAAGGTATTTTGGGAACATAGTACTATTGTTTTTTGTGTTGCAACTGTATCAGCACACACCTCTCCTGAAGGGTATAGGCTGCCCTCAGACTGCGCTACCAAAAGAGTGAAAATAAGTTATACCTGTTGGGCTTGCCTGTTTCACTTTTATGATTGGGATCACTGCTGCATGGGTATTAAGCGCGTTATAAATAACCTATCATACCACTCGTATTTTCTCCAGAGCTGCAGCAACTATTCGAAATGTACTCCGATCCATTTTGTGAACAAACTCAATCCACTAACAAACGAAAACTTTGGTTCCCATTGATTTGGATTTGGATTTTGTTTCCTTTCTATACATTTCTGGAGAGCATTTTTTGAAAGGTTGTTCTTGAGTGTGTAGATTATTTGCTATTGCCCACTTTTGCTGAATGGCAATTTCGACAAAACAATTTTTTGCCACATTTTTTTACGCTTTTTTACCAAAAAAATCTAGATGGTAATTTTGGGTAAGGTATATAGAAAGGGAGGGTGCAGGGGTTCTGCCACCGGTTTTTGTGGTAAAAAAAAAGCAATAAAATTGACCCAAATGAATGTGGCGAAATTGTCATTCGCCATAAAAAAGGCAGAGACAGTTTATTGATACGATTATTTATGTGTCCACAGGTCAATCACAGCATGGCTGGGATTTGTAAGGGGGCCATGGTGATTGAATGTGATCCAGCACAGAGCGGCTCCTTTTGTGCCACTGTTTCCAAGTCTCCCCCCAAAAATATTGTGACTGATGATGCTGATAGCAGTCTAGTAGAGTGAGTGTGCGCTCAGAATTCTCATTCGTCTTGTTCTTTTATGTGTCCTGAATTTTTTTCTCAAGCATTGTCCAACATACGGCCTGGCGGGCCACATAAAATGGCTTGGCGGGCCGCATTGTGGCCCGCGGGCCGTACGTTGGACAACCTTGATCTAGACCATCTTGGTATCACCTACACCAATTATGCAGATGATACCCAGATTCTCTTACCACTTACTCGGGATTATGATAAGGATTTGCCTTTGGTGAATAGAATTTACAGCATCATTCAGGCATGGATGGCCTCTCACGGTCTTTGCTTGAATGATGATAAAACGGATCTCATCATCCTCGGCACTACTTCCCATCGCACAAGATTAGGCCCTGCATATTCATCCTTTACCATTGACGGGTACCCCATTAAAGTTGACAAAGAAGTGAAAACCTTAGGTTTTTACCTTGACTCCACCCTCACATTTACCAAACAATTAAACATTTTGGCTTCCTCCCCTGCTTATACATGTAAATTAATTAGAGCTGGCAAACATTTCCTATCCTCTAACAGTTGTATTATCTTTGCCAGAGCCCTCATCCTGACCAAATTGGACTACTGTAACGCCCTTTACATTGGTGCCAACAAATACATTGTCAAAAGAATACAGACACTGCAGAACAATGCCCTCAGAGCTGCGCTAAGCATAGAAAGGAAAGAGCATATTTCAGATACCAGGAGACAACACAATTGGCTAGCCACCCATGACAAAATCCGACTGAAAACAGCACCACAAATGCCGAAATAACAGGGCACCATGCTACTTGACTGAGAGAATTAATAGAAAATCTTCAAGTAGCCCCACTAGAACAGTCAATACTAATTGTCTTCTTGTGCCTAGATTCAAACTTTCTAAAATCGGGGTCAGTAGCTTCGAGGTCAAGGTAGCACAACTTTGGAACTCCCTGCCACCCCCGCTGAGAGCTGACCAAACATTTACTATCTTCAGACAGAATCTCATTAACTGGTTCAAAGATAACGACAAGTAATACACTGGCCCCCCTCTCTCTCGCCTTGTAAATAGCATCAATCTGCCTTGTAAATCACGTTCCTGCTTATACTGTGTTATGCACCATTATATGATTTCTATGTATCTACTTTAACCTATATATTCTGTATATTATGCTTGTATTTCCTGATTTGTACCTTATGTCACTTTGTATCTAAGCTAAAAGCCTTCTTGTATCCTCTACGCCCTGATAATCCTCGGGTCTGGCGCACATTATAAATAAATAAACAAACAAAAACATGCATAGACCGCTATTTTGCAATTCACATCACACAAACAACAACACAACAGTGTTCTATGATCAACAGGCCTTAACCAAAGGAAACTATCTGCCAATACAATATACCATCCATCATATTATTAACTTTTCAACTCATTTTCTCATCGTGGGCAGTTGTGCCCAGCTATGGCGGGGTGAGCACTGCACTTTTGTCACCCAATGGCCATTGCAGATTGGACTGGGTGTTTCATGTTAAGTGCTCTTTGTCAACACCAGATTGGGGTGAACCTTTTAAGGGTGGATGCTTTGACACTATGATAAAATCGGATAGTCATAGCGCTTTCTTTACTCTGTTTCTTTGGCATTTTGGGGGGCTTACATGCCATCATGTGCTATGATATTCACAATATCCTCATCCAGCCCTATATTTCCTTTGCCTTTTGGGATTTATAATCCTGGAGTTATAATGGGAAAAGCAAAACTACAAAGCCAGGAATGCAAAGAAAAACACAACTGGACGAGTGTCTACCAATTCACTGTGCCCATGGCAGAGTGGGGTGAGGCTTTTACCATGTTCTTTTCAGAATGGGGTGGGCATTGCATGTTGAATGCTTAATGCTTTGTTGTCTCTGCCCATTTCAAAATGTGGTGGTATTGCAGTTTATACAATCGCTGTTCTTCTCAGATTGGTATGGACATTATATTAAATGTCCACCAGTGCCCTGTGTCCCCCCATGTTGGGTGCAGTAGAATTACTGTGGAGATGGACTCTAATGCACCTACTTATAGAGGGGAACACACTTGGAAATAACGGGCCAACATTGTTAGTACGTGCTCACCAAGAAACACATGGACAGACTATCAGGGTAATTCATAGAATTTCGCAGAAAAGTGTCGCAAGCGGCTGGCGCAGAGTGTCCGCGTGCGATTGTCTGCGCCAGGCACGTGCGCTAAAACCGATTTCCGCGCACAGCGTATTCATGGATTTTAAGCTCCCAAACCAGCCGTGGCGCAGAGTATCGCAGCGACCCTGCAGCAGCGCCAGTAACGCCCCCAAGAACGCCCTCGCGCAAGGAAAAGCCATCAAAATCGCTAAATCATCGCAAAGGGCTGCGCTAACCCTGGACCAGTTTACAGGGCTTCCAAACAAGGAACGCAAAGCGGGTAACGTGCATATCAGGGGTACGCGTGAAGTTATACACGCGATTAGCCAGGGTACGTGTATTACAGGGGTACGCGGGAAGTTTAACACGCGATTGGCCAGGGTACGTGTATTACAGGGGTGCCTGAATTATCACACGCGATTTGGCTGGGTACGTGTATTACAGGGGTACACAGGAAGTTGTACACGCGATTCGGCTGGGTACGTGTATTACAGGGGTGCGGTAATTATCACACGCGATTGGCTGGGTACGTGTATTACAGGGGTACACAGGAAGTTTTACACGCGATTCGGCTGGGTACGTGTATTACAGGGGTGCGCGGGAATTCTCACATGCGATTTGGCCAGGTACGTGTATTACAGGGGTGCGCGGGAATTATCACACGCGATTTGGCTTGTTCGTGTATTACAGGGGTACGCGGGAAGTTTAACACGCGATTGGCCAGGGTACGTGTATTACAGGGGTACACGTGAAGTTTTACACGTGATTAGCCAGGGCACGTGTATCACAGGGGTACGCGGGAATTATCACACGCGATTTGGCTTGGTACGTGTATTACAGGGGTGCGTGGGAAGTTACACACGCGATTAGGCTGGGTGGGTCCTCACAGGTGTTCCCTGTACACCCTCCACGGCCCCTGCAGGCAGCCCACAAAACAGGGGACTACCCTGCACACCTGCTCATGTCCCCCTGCACCCCCACCCCCCAGCAGTGCAGGGGCACCCTCCACCAGGCCCCCACTCATGTCTACCACCACCCCCACCCCCCAGCCACCAGGGGCACCCTCCACCAGGCCCCCACTCATGTCTACCACCACCCCCACCCCCCAGCCACCAGGGGCACCCTCCACCAGGCCCCCACTCATGTCTCCCACCACCCCCACCCCCCAGCCACCAGGGGCACCCTCCACCAGGCCCCCACTCATGTCTCCCACCACCCCCACCCCCCAGCCACCAGGGGCACCCTCCACCAGGCCCCCACTCATGTCTACCACCACCCTCACCCCCCCGCCACCAGGGGCACCCTCCACCAGGCCCCCACTCATGTCTCCCACCACCCCCACCCCCCAGCCACCAGGGGCACCCTCCACCAGGCCCCCACTCATGTCTCCCACCACCCCCACCCCCCAGCAGTGCAGGGGCACCCTCCACCAGGCCCCCACTCATGTCTCCCACCACCCCCACCCCCCTGCCATCATGGGCAGCCCCCACCAGGCCCCCACTCATGTCCCCCTGCACCTCCACCCCCCAGCAGTGCAGGGTCACCCTCCACCAGGCCCCCACTCATGTCTCCCACCACCCCCACCCCCCAGCAGTGCAGGGTCAACCTCCACCAGGCCCCCACTCATGTCCCCCTGCACCCCCACCCCCCAGCAGTGCAGGGTCACCCTCCACCAGGCCCCCACTCATGTCCCCCTGCACCCCCACCCCCCAGCAGTGCAGGGTCACCCTCCACCAGGCCCCCACTCATGTCTCCCACCACCCCCACCCCCCAGCAGTGCAGGGTCAACCTCCACCAGGCCCCCACTCATGTCCCCCTGCACCCCCACCCCCCAGCAGTGCAGGGTCACCCTCCACCAGGCCCCCACTCATGTCCCCCACCACCCCCACCCCCCAGCAGTGCAGGGTCACCCTCCACCAGGCCCCCACTCATGTCCCCCTGCACCCCCACCCCCCAGCAGTGCAGGGTCACCCTCCACCAGGCCCCCACTCATGTCTCCCACCACCCCCACCCCCCAGCAGTGCAGGGTCACCCTCCACCAGGCCCCCACTCATGTCTCCCACCACCCCCACCCCCCTGCCACCATGGGCAGCCCCCACCAGGCCCCCACTCATGTCTCCCACCACCCCACCCCCCTGCCACCATGGGCAGCCCCCACCAGGCCCCCACTCATGTCTCCCACCACCCCCACCCCCCAGCAGTGCAGGGTCACCCTCCACCAGGCCCCCACTCATGTCTCCCACCACCCCCACCCCCCAGCAGTGCAGGGTCACCCTCCACCAGGCCCCCACTCATGTCTCCCACCACCCCCACCCCCCAGCAGTGCAGGGTCACCCTCCACCAGGCCCCCACTCATGTCTCCCACCACCCCCACCCCCCAGCAGTGCAGGGTCACCCTCCACCAGGCCCCCACTCATGTCTCCCACCACCCCCACCCCCCAGCAGTGCAGGGGCACCCTCCACCAGGCCCCCACTCATGTCTCCCACCACCCCCACCCCCCTGCCACCATGGGCAGCCCCCACCAGGCCCCCACTCATGTCCCCCTGCACTCCCACCCCCCAGCAGTGCAGGGTCACCCTCCACCAGGCCCCCACTCATGTCTCCCACCACCCCCACCCCCCAGCAGTGCAGGGTCAACCTCCACCAGGCCCCCACTCATGTCCCCCTGCACCCCCACCCCCCAGCAGTGCAGGGTCACCCTCCACCAGGCCCCCACTCATGTCCCCCTGCACCCCCACCCCCCAGCAGTGCAGGGTCACCCTCCACCAGGCCGCCACTCATGTCTCCCACCACCCCCACCCCCCAGCAGTGCAGGGTCAACCTCCACCAGGCCCCCACTCATGTCCCCCTGCACCCCCACCCCCCAGCAGTGCAGGGTCACCCTCCACCAGGCCCCCACTCATGTCCCCCACCACCCCCACCCCCCAGCAGTGCAGGGTCACCCTCCACCAGGCCCCCACTCATGTCTCCCACCACCCCCACCCCCCAGCAGTGCAGGGGCACCCTCCACCAGGCCCCCACTCATGTCTCCCACCACCCCCACCCCCCTGCCACCATGGGCAGCCCCCACCAGGCCCCCACTCATGTCCCCCTGCACCCCCACCCCCCAGCAGTGCAGGGTCACCCTCCACCAGGCCCCCACTCATGTCTCCCACCACCCCACCCCCCAGCAGTGCAGGGTCAACCTCCACCAGGCCCCCACTCATGTCCCCCTGCACCCCCACCCCCCAGCAGTGCAGGGTCACCCTCCACCAGGCCCCCACTCATGTCCCCCTGCACCCCCACCCCCCAGCAGTGCAGGGTCACCCTCCACCAGGCCCCCACTCATGTCCCCCACCACCCCCACCCCCCAGCAGTGCAGGGTCACCCTCCACCAGGCCCCCACTCATGTCTCCCACCACCCCCACCCCCCTGCCACCATGGGCAGCCCCCACCAGGCCCCCACTCATGTCTCCCACCACCCCCACCCCCCTGCCACCATGGGCAGCCCCCACCAGGCCCCCACTCATGTCTCCCACCACCCCCACCCCCCAGCAGTGCAGGGTGACCCTCCACCAGGCCCCCACTCATGTCTCCCACCACCCCCACCCCCCAGCAGTGCAGGGTCACCCTCCACCAGGCCCCCACTCATGTCTCCCACCACCCCCACCCCCCTGCCACCATGGGCAGCCCCCACCAGGCCCCCACTCATGTCTCCCACCACCCCCACCACCTGCCACCATGGGCAGCCCCCACCAGGCCCCCACTCATGTCTCCCACCACCCCCACCCCCCAGCAGTGCAGGGTCAACCTCCACCAGGCCCCCACTCATGTCCCCCTGCACCCCCACCCCCCAGCAGTGCAGGGTCACCCTCCACCAGGCCCCCACTCATGTCCCCCTGCACCCCCACCCCCCAGCAGTGCAGGGTCACCCTCCACCAGGCCCCCACTCATGTCCCCCACCACCCCCACCCCCCAGCAGTGCAGGGTCACCCTCCACCAGGCCCCCACTCATGTCTCCCACCACCCCCACCCCCCTGCCACCATGGGCAGCCCCCACCAGGCCCCCACTCATGTCTCCCACCACCCCCACCCCCCTGCCACCATGGGCAGCCCCCACCAGGCCCCCACTCATGTCTCCCACCACCCCCACCCCCCAGCAGTGCAGGGTGACCCTCCACCAGGCCCCCACTCATGTCTCCCACCACCCCCACCCCCCAGCAGTGCAGGGTCACCCTCCACCAGGCCCCCACTCATGTCTCCCACCACCCCCACCCCCCTGCCACCATGGGCAGCCCCCACCAGGCCCCCACTCATGTCTCCCACCACCCCCACCCCCCTGCCACCATGGGCAGCCCCCACCAGGCCCCCACTCATGTCTCCCACCACCCCCACCCCCCAGCAGTGCAGGGTCAACCTCCACCAGGCCCCCACTCATGTCCCCCTGCACCCCCACCCCCCAGCAGTGCAGGGTCACCCTCCACCAGGCCCCCACTCATGTCCCCCACCACCCCCACCCCCCAGCAGTGCAGGGTCACCCTCCACCAGGCCCCCACTCATGTCTCCCACCACCCCCACCCCCCTGCCACCATGGGCAGCCCCCACCAGGCCCCCACTCATGTCTCCCACCACCCCCACCCCCCTGCCACCATGGGCAGCCCCCACCAGGCCCCCACTCATGTCTCCCACCACCCCCACCCCCCAGCAGTGCAGGGTGACCCTCCACCAGGCCCCCACTCATGTCTCCCACCACCCCCACCCCCCAGCAGTGCAGGGTCACCCTCCACCAGGCCCCCACTCATGTCTCCCACCACCCCCACCCCCCTGCCATCATGGGCAGCCCCCACCAGGCCCCCACTCATGTCTCCCACCACCCCCACCCCCCTGCCACCATGGGCAGCCCCCACCAGGCCCCCACTCATGTCTCCCACCACCCCCACCCCCCAGCAGTGCAGGGTCACCCTCCACCAGGCCCCCACTCATGTCTCCCACCACCCCCACCCCCCAGCAGTTCAGGGTCACCCTCCACCAGGCCCCCACTCATGTCTCCCACCACCCCCACCCCCAGCAGTGCAGGGTCAACCTCCACCAGGCCCCCACTCATGTCCCCCTGCACCCCCACCCCCCAGCAGTGCAGGGTCACCCTCCACCAGGCCCCCACTCATGTCCCCCACCACCCCCACCCCCCAGCAGTGCAGGGTCACCCTCCACCAGGCCCCCACTCATGTCTCCCACCATCCCCACCCCCCTGCCACCATGGGCAGCCCCCACCAGGCCCCCACTCATGTCTCCCACCACCCCCACCCCCCTGCCACCATGGGCAGCCCCCACCAGGCCCCCACTCATGTCCCCCACCACCCCCACCCCCCAGCAGTGCAGGGTCACCCTCCACCAGGCCCCCACTCATGTCTCCCACCACCCCCACCCCCCTGCCACCATGTGCAGCCCCCACCAGGTCCTCACAATCCCCAATCATGTGCGTAATGGTCAGCCTCCACAGCCAAAAAGCCCTACCAAGTAACCCATTCACCCACATGGAAATGAAAACACATGTTACACCCCCAATGTTCATGAAACAAATTAACCCATGTCCGTCACACACAGATTTTCAAATTGAATGGGAAAACACACAACATGACATGCATGAAACCAATGAGATGAAACCACACAGTGAACAATGGAAAAAAAAATGTATTGGACAAAAATACGAATGGTAAAGAAAGAAAAATAACTACAATGTAAATGTGAAAAAATAAGCTGCATGTCCGCATAAAAACACAAAAGTAGAAAATCAAATCCATAAAATTGTGTCCAAAGTGAAATGTAAAAACTCTCCATGCAACAAAGAACTATGTACAAAAATAACAAGGGTCCATCATCACAACTGAACTAAGGAAACCTCCTAAAAAACCTACCTAAATATCAACTATATACAAAAAGTGGAGCAGTGTCCGTCGACTCCAAATCATAAGAAAAAACAAAGGAAACCTAAAACTAAAGAACTATATACAAAGGCGGCGGGCAAGTCCAGCGGCTCACTCCGTGGTGTTCCGGCCCAGGGCATCATCGAACTCCTGTTCGATGTCCCGGAGGCGGTCCAGTTCCATGGCCCCGAGGGTCCGCAGGGACGACGCCGTGTCCTCCTCCAACCCCCTGCGGATTGCCTCGAGGCACTCGGCCCGCCTCAGGGCCCTCCGCATGGAGTTCTCCGCCCTGACCATTGTGAGCCGCGCCTCTTCCGCCCGCCGCCGCTCCGCACCTATGGCGTGGCCCAACCGCTGCCACACGGAAGACACTCTCTGTCCTGGGTCCTCCTGCCCTCCGGCCGATGCCTGCCCCTCCGATGTCGAAGGCCCCGAGCCTTCATGGCTCCCACCATGTTGCTGCTGCTGCTCTGCCTCTGCCCGTGCACTGCCTCCTGCTGCCTGCACATCCTCCGCCGGCTGGGGTGCAGTTGTTGATGTGGCCACCCCTGCTGGATGTCCGACTCCCGACTGTGGCAGGGATGCCTCCTCCACCAGCCTGGCCGCACTGTCAGAGGCAGCTCCACAGGGCACCCAGGTGACTGATGGGTGGGAAGATGGCACAGAGGACGACTGGCGCGTAGGGGGTCCAGTTGAGGAGGGGGTCGGAACAAGCCCCATCAGACGGAGGAATCCGGTCTGGGTGACCTGTCCCAGCAGGCTGACGTGGTCAACGAGCCATTCGAGATGACGTGCAGTCTCTCCATGAAAAGACTGCAGGTCACCTCGCATGGCCCGTTGACGCAACGCCACACCAGCCAGTACAGGCTCAACCCAGACCTGGATAGCCACGTCCGCAGGCAGAGGAAGGCCAGTTGACGTCAGCTCATCCCCTGCCTGGAAACGGGTCTGGACGTAGGCATCCCTGCTGGTGCAAGATGATGCAGGGACAGGATCGGGGACAGGATTGCACACAGGCACCTCCACGGCGGCCTGTGCTGCCTCCTGTCCCTGGTCCTGGACTGCACCACTAGCACCAGTGGGATCCCCACCTCCAGACCCCGTCTCTGGTGCTTGCATGGCCTCCTCCTCCACCAGACCCCCCACCAACCTGGATGACTCCGTGCCATCTTCCCCTGTTGGGCCCTGCGGGGTCCCAGCTGCCCCTTCTGCTGCCGAGGAGTCCAACTCCAACCTCCGCCTCTTGGACCTCCCCCCGGCAGCTGCGGCCTGGGACGCGGCACCGGACTCCTCACTCCCCGACGAGATGACAACACGGGAGGGGAGCCGGGCCTTGCGTCTCCGGCTGGCGGTCGGATCCCCGCCGCTGTGCTCCACAGCACCTTCTCCGCCCTCTTCATCAGTTGACGCTGCAGACAGGGAGAAACAAAACACAGGCATCAGGGCACTGTACAATGGACACATACACACATGACAGTTGCACATGAGTGGCATTGGCAAACCTCTGACATGTCATCACAATCCCCAACACACATGTCATTGCAACTCGCACACATGAGCCATACCACAGCCATATCGCAACTGCCACCACCATCCATACACATACAACAGCATGAGCAGCCAAAGGTGACCCAGACATCACATGCAACACAGGAAGTGCACCACACATGTACACACACCACCACACTTGCATGCATGTGTACACCTCTGCCAAGTGTCGCACTGTTCAGACGGGCATCCATGTCACATCTGCCAATCAGGCTTACACATACCGCAGTCACATGCATCCATGTTGCATCACTGTTGCACCCTTGTCAAATACACACACATGCACATGTACACAGTGCTCATACATGCAGCCCAATACAACATACATGCGTGACATCACGGACATGTCTACTTACATACACATACATACAAACATGTGTGCACGCACAACTGCATTTGCCATGCAAGCCTACACACACAAGCACCATCCATGTCTCACACATTACAGCCCTCGCATGTGTCAGCCCCACGGCCATGTACACCCCCACCCATACTCGACCCCATACAAACAGATGTGCAACCTGCACAATACCGAATAATCACCACACGCACTGCTCACAATCAGGATGCATGTACACTCACCGCTCGACTCCAGACGGGTCTGCTTTTCCAGGACCTGGACGTGGAGCGCTGGGGATATGCGTTCCAGGACCCCCATCTGTTCTTCCGACAAGTGGCCCGGGCGCCCCTTGGCATCCGCTGCCTTCAAGAGGCGCCGGGCCTTGTTCAGGGTCCTGGACCTGAAGTCCTCCCAGCGCTTCCTGACATGTTGTAAGTCCCGGACTGCCACCCCCTCCGCGTTGATGGCAGTCACGATGTCAGTCCAGATCCGAGTCCGTCCTTCCTTGTCGGCGCGGGAACTTCCGAAGAGGGCATCATACTGCCCCAGGACTTGCTCCACCAGGACACCAACTTCGGTGGCACTGAAGCTGGTGCCCCTCTGCCTCTCTGGCCGGGGGTTGTCAGTGGTCACAGATGGTGTTTGCCCTGACATGACAACCCCAGAGGCAGGAGTGGGTGGGCAACTGGGTCCTGGGGCTGGGCTGTGGAGCGATGGAATTCCAGTCGGGAGTCTTCGGTACCAGCAGGGGTGGTCACAGCAACAGCACCCCTGGCTGATGTGCAGGCAGCAAATGGCAGTGCACGTGGGCAGCAGGCAGTCAGGCAGCAGCAGATGGCAGGTGGGAGCGTGCTCGGGGCTCTGGGGGGCAGTAGTTCGGCCTTCTGGGCAGGAGCGTGGTCTTCCGTGTGCTTACGCGTGGCCAGCTTGGTACGGAGTGATTTGGCACGTGAAAATCCTGCACGTCAGCGTGAAAATCGAGGAAAGGCCCTTAGCGCGTAAGCGCGTCAGCACGCATACGCGATTCTATTGGACCAAAGGCCCTCAGCGCGTAAGCGCGTCTGTGACGTGAGCCGCACGGGTGTTTCCCACACAGCACGTGATGACAGAGCACACGTGGAAAGACTGCACGTCAGAGTCTCATCGCGTGTGATTGGTGGAAATGGCCCTACACGCAGAAGTGACAAAGCGTGTAATTGGTGGAAATGGCCCCACACGCAGAAGTGACAAAGCGTGTAATTGGAGGAAATGTCCCTACACGCAGAAGTGACAAAGCGTGTAATTGGTGGAAATGGCCCTAGCGCGTACACGCCGCGTAAGTGACGCTGGACGTGTGGGCCTGTATAAAAGGTACGCGTAGAACACCACTTCCTTGTACGTGCTTTTCGTGGAGAGCGAGTGGGTGAATTCTGTACTTCTTGTCGTTTCACACGCGATTTACTTCACAGCGTTTCAAGTTCGTATTCCCTGTTACCTCTGACAGCTTTTTCTCTTCTTTCGCTTTTACTGGTTTACCTGGGCCTGTTCCCTCAAACAGTGTTCCCTTCTACTGTTGTCCTGTCTCCTCAGACAGCGTACAAATCTTCTTTTGGCGGGGGTGTTGCCAACCAAACATGCTCCTTTTACACGCTCGTTTACCAGGCAGACGGTGAGTCACGCACGTATCTAACATCTGTGCTTGCCCCGTGTGTAGCCTACCCCTTCAGAGGTCATTCTAGGCTGCGTGTGACACGCATACGTTCATTCTTGTGTTTCTGGGTGCCACAGCGTAGTGCAGGTTTTTCTTTCTGCACACGTGGTCTAGGAGGGGTTGCGTGCACGTCATCTCCCTTTTTTGGGCCTCCTGTGCGTTGCGTGACCCGTCATCTTTCCCCAGGGGTTACATTCAGCCTTGCTAGAGCACTAGGGTACAATTACCATCTGGTACCCAACCCCTTTGACCCCCAATTGCCCAGGACAATATTTTACACCCACTCCCATACGCACATTAACATCAGTGCCATGGCTGGGAGGCGAGGATTCCGTAAGGGTGGCAAAGGTGGAAGAGCCACAAGTGGTGGCCGTGGTGGATCCGGTAGGGGACGTGGTCGTAACTTGCAGGGTGAGCCTGTCCCCCCATGTGTGGAGGACCAGTCACGGGCACCCATAATCCCCCCCCTCCCCCCCTCCCATTGAGGCTGATGTGGCTGACACCATCCATGCTCAGCCCTTGTTGGACCAGCCCATTGTGGCACCAGACCTGGCTGACTCCATGGCTGACTTCCAGGTCAGCAGGGCTACGACACGTGCGCTGGTGCACGTTGATGCCATCATGCCACGTGGATCTGGGGCAGCAAGGTCATCTGCTGCACCAAGGAGGCAGGGCGGAGAGGCTGCAGGGGCAGCTGCGGCTCCATCCACCCCAGCCCTCACACACCCAGCCAGGACAGTGTCGGTCCTAGTCCATGCTGCTGACATTCCCCCTGACACCATCACACTAGAGCCAATGCCTGCACCAACTCCCATGCTGAGTGTGCAATCCCACACTCCTGATACAGAGTCCACCAGGGCTCCTGCCCCTAGTGTCCAGAGCGGTGCAGGACACTCAGGATCACCACCACCTTCCAAGCGGAAGAGGAAGAGTGCTCGTCCGGCACAGGCTGATGCCCCAGACACGGCTACACAGTCCGGCCCGTCCAGGAAGCCCAGCTTCACGGATGACGAACTGAATGCACTTGTCGAGTATGTGTCCGGACATGACAACGAGATGGTCATTGTTGCAGGATCCAAGACCACACCTGCACAACGCCAGGCACACTGGCAGACCGTTGCGGACATCGTAAGTGCCCTTGGAATCGTGAGGCGCACAGCCAATGATTGCTATAAGCGCTGGAATGACCTAAAGCGCAGGGCAAAGAGTAAGCTGGCCTCAAGTCATGCCGCAACTCTAGTGACTGGAGGTGGGTCTCCAGTAGTAGACATGGAACTCACTCCACATGAGTCAGTCGCTGGGACCTACGTCACGGAGGAACAGATCCAAGGCGTGGGAGATCTGGCTGATTACGAGGCATTGTCCGGTGAGTGCACATGCATGTGTGTGTCATACATGTGCATGGTGTGTGTGTGAGGGCTTCTGTTTGTGTGCCAGGTGAGAGTGTGTGCGCCTGAGTCGTATGGGTCAGCCATGTGCTTCATGCAATACTTCCTGCGCAGCTGCATTTGGCCATAGCAGTATCCCTTCTGCCAACAGTTGACATCTAGCCCAACTGCACGCCAGTTGCCCTTGAAGTGTCACCTTGCCACAACATATTTGCTTATTTTTCACTGTTCATTCAGTCAGTTTGTTTGCATTCCACCACTTTCACTAGGCATGTCGCTGTCCACTAGTCACATGTCTGACATGGGTATGGTAAAGTGGAGTGACTTTGTTACCTGGATATCATTTGTACACACATGTCCCTGTGCAATTGGACCATTTCAGACTGGCAGCTCCAGGTGAAAAATCTGACCTGTTAGAATTAGAAAAGCAATTACATGCGGGAACTGGACTGAATGAATAGGTGCTGCCCTCCTCTCCATCTTCACTCAATAGCAATGGTACATGCCATCTGTGTGATGGCATGTGTGTTTCACCTGGCAATCACAGGCCAATGTGTGATGCCACTGCCAGGCAGCATGCAGAAAATGTGTTCATCTTCCATCTTGGTGTCATCAGTGTGTGCCATTTGCCTGCACTTCATACGCAGTGAGGGTGCATGCATGGGAGGGTTTCAGTCATGTGGGACATGTGTCAATCAAGTACTGGTTCTCTTGCTTCTCAGCCCTCATTGTGTGCCATGGTGCTAATGCCTGTTTCCATTTCTTTGTTTTCATGTCTTTGCAGGGGAAGACGCACCTGATACTGCTGGGGTTGTGGAGATGGTGCAGACCCAGGAGGGGTCCGAGGGCCGACCAACCACCAGTGATGGACGTGGTGTGGTGGTGGGGGAGAACCCACAAGTGCTGCAGGTCGTGCTCTCAAGGGGTGTCTCTGGCTGCACCTCCCCCGAGCTGTACTCAGGTGTTGATTCGGATGAGACCTACGTGCCGTCGCAGGTGAGTGTTCCAGGGAGGGATTCTGTTCTGTCTCGCCCACCTGCACCAGGGTCAGAACCCTCCATGGGGATGTCAGTGTTGGCAGCTACGCCTTCGGTGGTTACGGATGCAGGGTCACACTCCGCGACATCTGATCCTGTTCCTGGGCCAGCAGATCAGAGGGGGAATGCAGTCCTGCAGCCTCAGGCAGTGCCAGCACAGCAAGGCGCAGTTCGCCTTGCCCCAGACAGGTGTGGTGCCCGCCGACGTGGTGGCCGTACGCCACCCGGCAATACCGCATGGGAGCAATCCATTTACGGTATGGCAACCCAACAGGCTGCATCATCCGAGATGATGGCTCAGGCCATGGATAGGGTGGCCACTTCCATTGTCCCCCCAGAAAGGCTGATGGAGCGACTAGAGCAGGCAACCGACTCCATCTGCCAGTCACACAGGGAGGACATGTTGGGGTCCAACAGGGACAGGCGGGCGGCACTGGCGACTCTGCAGGAGGCCATCTCCATTGAGTCCCAGGGCCACAGGGAAGCCCTGAGGCAGGAGCTCCTTCACCTCAGGACGACTCTTGTTGAGCTTGAGGCTTCAACACACCAAAGGACAGAACAGCAGCTGGAGCGTCTCACCCGTACGCTCTCAGCTGAGATGCAGGCAACGAGGGCGGAGGTCCGGGCATCCCGCGAGTTGTTGCATGGGGACCTCCGCACACTCATCCTCCAGAACCAGACCTACCACACCCGCATGCTTGCAGCCATGGAGGAGCAGACTAGGGCCTTGCGTGGGCTGCCTCCCATAGTGCAACCACCTCCGGATGCAGCTGCACAGGGTGATAATAGCGACAGCAGTGATACTCCCACAATAGGGTAGCCGTGTGGGCCATGAGCCCATGGAGGTGTTTTATCTTCCCAGGATCCACGCAGGTGGGTTCTGGTGTGCATCCTGTCCTCGGACCTCCTGGGTGGCCTCCCCAACCCCCCCGGGCCCATCAATGGCCATTTTTGATTGTTTCTTATTTTTATTTTTATTTTGATTTCTTTTATTCCCAATTTTTTTGGGACTATCTGTTGGCTTCCGTGGTTCCTGTGGGCATACGCTGCATTGTGGCTGGGCACATGCAGGCTTGTAATGTATTTGGTTCAGATGCTTGGGTTTGAGTCACACACACCCCTCCTGCTTCCCGTTTCCATGGGCTTGCAAAGGGTGTGCCCAAGTGACAGTGAATTACACAGTGACGTTGGACTCCCATGAGCTGTGTGGGCAGTCTGTAGTCAATACTGTGTATACATTCCTAGTGCATATTGCTGTTGTGTTGTACACTGCATGTTGCATTGATGTGTAACTCTTCTTCTGTGTCTACCTCCCAATTTGCAGGTCTGGAGATGGGGTCCATGTTGGCAGCAGTGCACCTACAACTCTACATGGCGCCAACACTGCACAGTTGGTAGTGGTGGGAGACATGAGTGGGGGCCTGGTGGAGGGTGACCCTGGTGGCTGGGGGGTGGGGGTGGTGGGTGACATGAGTGGGGGCCTGGTGGAGGGTGCCCCTGCACTGCTGGGGTGTGGGGGTGGTGGGAGACATGAGTGGGGGCCTGGTTGACGGTGCCCCTGCACTGCTGGGGTGTGGGGGTGGTGGGAGACATGAGTGGGGGCCTGGTGGAGGGTGCCCCTGGTGGCTGGGGTGTGGGGGTGGTGGGAGACATGGATGGGGGCCTGGTTGACGGTGCCCCTGCACTGCTGGGGTGTGGGGGTGGTGGGAGACATGAGTGGGGGCCTGGTGGAGGGTGCCCCTGGTGGCTGGGGGGTGGGGGTGGTGGGAGACATGAGTGGGGGCCTGGTGGAGGGTGCCCCTGGTGGCTGGGGTGTGGGGGTGGTGGGAGACATGGATGGGGGCCTGGTTGACGGTGCCCCTGCACTGCTGGGGTGTGGGGGTGGTGGGAGACATGAGTGGGGGCCTGGTGGAGGGTGCCCCTGGTGGCTGGGGTGTGGGGGTGGTGGGAGACATGAGTGGGGGCCTGGTTGACGGTGCCCCTGCACTGCTGGGGTGTGGGGGTGGTGGGAGACATGAGTGGGGGCCTGGTGGAGGGTGCCCCTGGTGGCTGGGGGGTGGGGGTGGTGGGAGACATAAGTGGGGGCCTGGTGGAGGGTGCCCCTGGTGGCTGGGGTGTGGGGGTGGTGGGAGACATGAGTTGGACATGGGTGGGGGCCTGCTGGCAGGTGCCCCACAGTGCTGGGGGGTGGGGGTGCAAGGGGACATGAGTTGGTGTTCATTAGTTCAAGGAGACATGTGCCCTTGCTGGGGGGCATGCCCATGTTGGCTGGGCTGCCTGCGGGACATGACCAGGGATGCAGGGTAGTCCCCTGTGGTGTGGGCTGCCTGCAGGGGCCGTGGAGGGTGTACAGGGTACACCTGGGAGGACCCACACTGTCAAATCACATGTGGAACTTCCCGCGCACCCCTGAAATACACGCGCCCAGGCTATTCGCGTGTGGGACTTCCCGCGCACCCCTGAAATACACGCACCCAGGCTATTCGCGTGTGGTACTCCCCGCCCACCC
This sequence comes from Ambystoma mexicanum, assembly GCF_040938575.1. NCBI lineage: Eukaryota > Metazoa > Chordata > Amphibia > Caudata > Ambystomatidae > Ambystoma > Ambystoma mexicanum. Next base: position 91,781,104 of record NC_090941.1, read on the forward strand.
CTGAAATACACGCGCACCCAGGCTATTCGCGTGTGGAACTTCCCGCGCACCCCTGAAATACACGCGCCCAGGCTATTCGCGTGTGGAACTTCCCGCGCACCCCTGAAATACACGCGCCCAGGCTATTCGCGTGTGGAACTTCCCGCGCACCCCTGAAATACACGCGCCCAGGCTATTCGCGTGTGGAACTTCCCGCGCACCCCTGAAATACACGCGCCCAGGCTATTCGCGTGTGGAACTTCCCGCGCACCCCTGGAATACACGCGCCCAGGCTATTCGCGTGTGGAACTTCCCGCGCACCCCTGAAATACACGCGCCCAGGCTATTCGCGTGTGGAACTTCCCGCGCACCCCTGAAATACACGCGCCCAGGCTATTCGCGTGTGGAACTTCCCGCGCACCCCTCAAATACACGCGCCCAGGCTATTCGCGTGTGGAACTTCCCGCGCACCCCTGGAATACACGTAGCCCGCTCCCCCAGGCCCGATCGCGTGAGGAACTTCACGCGAACCCCTGTAATACACGTAGCCCGCTACCCCAGGCCCGATCGCGTGAGGCACTTCCCGCGCACCCCTGAAATACACGCGCCCAGGCTATTCGCGTGTGGAACTTCCTGCGCACCCCTGAAATACACGTAGCACGCTCCCCCAGGCCCGATCGCGTGAGATACTTCACGCGAACCCCTGAAATACACGTAGCCCGCTCCCCCAGGCCCGATCGCGTGAGGAACTTCACGCGAACCCCTGTAATACACGTAGCCCGCTTCCCCAGGCCCGATCGCGTGAGGAACTTCACGCGAACCCCTGTAATACACGTAGCCCGCTCCTCCAGGCCCGATCGCGTGTGAAACTTCACGCGAACCCCTGAAATACACGTAGCACGCTCCCCCAGGCCCGATCGCGTGAGGGACTTCACGCGAACCCCTGTAATACACGTAGCCCGCTCCCCCAGACCCGATCGCGTGTGAAACTTCACGCGAACCCCTGAAATACACGTAGCACGCTCCCCCAGGCCCGATCGCGTGAGATACTTCACGCGAACCCCTGAAATACACGTAGCCCGCTCCCCCAGGCCCGATCGCGTGAATAACTTCACGCGAACCCCTGTGATGCACGTACCCTGCTGAAATCGCGTGTTAGACTTCCCGCGCACCCCGGTATACACGCACACGTATTTTTTCTCAGCGGGTGTCCGTGTTTGTGGGTACCCCTTTGCACGTCATTTTTCCTGGAGGGCCACAGTATGGGACATTCATCATGGCAGTATATAGGTGCTATTTGTTGGCACACCTTTTGGTGCACATTTCTTACAGCCGCAGAGACGCTACCGCCTGCTTTCTTGTGGCGGTCGTGTTTGTGCCTGTGCGCTGGTTTGAGCGTGCGCTTTTTTCCCCTATTCTAATCCTTGAATACGTGTTGTAGGCGAGCATGTGGGCGTTCCGCGCACTTGTGCCCTGTACTTTCCCCGTGACGCCCACGTTTTGGCAAGTTGTTCCCCATTCCGAGTGTTACGCCTGTGTTCCGCCTACTTTTGTTGCGTGCGCCGCGCTATGTGCGAATTTCGCTGTGGCCTGTGCGATTTTCGCTGTGACCTGGCGCACGCTGTTAGATGGCCTGTGCGCCAACGTGCGCCGCGCACTTTTTTATCGCACATACGCTGGTTTTCTCGCGCACGGCCTTCCATGAATCGACGTGCGCTGCTTTTCGTGCGATTTTCGCAATTGCACTGCGATTTTCGCTATTCCACTGCGATTCGCACGTTTTTGCCCACTTGCGCCGCGCTAATTATTCCATGAATCGGCCTGTCAATATTGAGAGAATAGGTCATGGGGATTTGAGGGTTGTAGGGGCCAGGGACTGCTGCCAGTTCACCGATGCTGGCCCTAAAGCAGATATGTGGTGAATCTTGAATCTGTGTGAGTACTGTACAAAACATACTGACTGCAAAAATTATGATTTTCTTTTTTTCGATTTTCACAGTTTTACACCCAATAACCGTCCCACATAATTAAATACTCTTACCCACGCCCCACATATAATTGCTGAGAAAAACTGAAGAAAAAAAATAGCCATTTTGCATTCGATATTTTGGTAAGCATTCACCGCTCCTACATACATACATACACCTCTCTAACCAAACACAACCACAACCCTATAGCACAACAAACCGCACAAACTTCACTACACCGCAACAATAGACTTGCACAACAACACACAATGGCTACCGACTGAAAAACACCCCAAACCCAGTGAACAGTGTTAACCGTGTTGAGGTTGTCAATGGCACATCACTTCTCTCTTGCACTTTTCTCACTTATTCCCACTAACTCACCCCCCTTTCCTTTTCAGAGCCGCCAGAGCACCAGGGGACCACTCCGCTGGTGACAGTGCGCGGTACAAATATCCTTTAACATTAACATTAATAGTGCAGTAAAGCACTGATACCATGGATATCTCTGGGCTTCCTTCCTATCCCTTTGCATCTCCAAATTACCAGAAACCGTGACCATGGTTTATCAGTTGAGGTCTCTACAAGCAGCCAAATAACCAGCAGATTCCAGTGGGTGGCTGGTGCGTAGGTTTGATTTGCAGGATGCACTATAAATCAGCCCTGTGCTGCACTGATGAACACACAATCAGCTCAACCAGAAATGGCATAGTGAGTCAGCCCCATGATGGCACAAGGGAGTTGGCAATGATCATGACAGGACAAGAAATCATCCAGGCAAATGAACGGTTAAGGACCCCCAATGGGTGTGGGGATATGATTTGCATGATATATTTGTTTTAACGGGATATGATGCAAGGTACATAAAGGTTAATAATTATATGGCAGGAGACTGGGGGAATATTCAAATATCAAAATGTCATTTGTTCATGCATAAGCCTGAGCATTTATTCTAGCGGACACTAGATAGGGAAATCCCACGTCTAGGCTTTGGTAATGCTTGTCCCAGCCGTGGAAGCTCCAGAGTTTGAGCATGCACTGCAGGACTGCTGAAGCAGCACTTTAGGAGCTCTTGAGGTTTATAGGGTGAAGGTGGATTCAGCCATTTTGGACTAGACAGGACAATGGGACCTTATTCATTGATTTGATTTTGATTTGATTTTATTTGTTAGAATAGTGCGCTGAACCCTGAGGTAGCTAGGCGCTTGGCTTAAAGGAAGTGTTACTGACATGTTATACAGCATGAGGAAAAAGGTGGATGAGTACATACAGAAATGGTACAATGGTGAAAGGGCTAGAAACAATAGATAGTAGGCGTCCGTTGAGTGCTAGAATTTACAAGTCACACTCATCGAGAGGTACATCGAGAGGTACAGGCAGAGGAACAGGCAGAGGGGTTGTAAGTTAGGAATTGGCGGTCAGAGAGAGGAGCCAGGATTTCACTTTGAATCAGAACGCTAGGAAGGAATGTTCATCTCTGAGCGTCGGGGGCAGGGAGTTCCATGTTTTTGCTGCTAGAACAGGGAAGCTGATTTTTGGAGTCTGAATTTGTGAATGCTCAAGCTTTGGGCATATTTGGTTCTGGTGGGCCTTGAAGTGTTTTTCCATACAAATTTGTTGGGCAGATATTTGGGGGCGTTATTGTTGAGACATTTGTGTGTGATCTAGAGTGTTCTGAAGGTGATTCTGTTCTTTGTGGGTAACCATTTGGCCGACTGTCTGGCCTGGGAGATGTGGTCGAAATGTGGGATATTGAGAGCTGCTCTAAGATCATTATTTTGCAATATTTGTTTTTTTTTTGTTTTGTTTGCTGGTGTCTAGATACAGAGAGTTGCAATAGTCGATTTTAGAAAGTATAAGGGCTCTGGCCAGTGTGATGCAGCGTTTTGTAGACAGGAATAGTCTGCAGGCAGTTATTAGCTTAATCGTATAGGCTGATGAGGAGGCTGTGGAGTTTACTTGTCTTGATAGGGACAATGTGGAATCGAGATAGACCACTAATGTTTTGGCATTGTTGGATATCTTGATAACATTTCCATCTATATTGAAGGTGTTGTATTGTGGGTTAAGTTTGTTGAGGCGTTGTCTGGATCCAATGAGTAGACGCTCTGTTTTGTCGTCATTAAGACACAAACCATGCTTGGCCATCCAGTCTTGTATTTTGCTGTAGATTTCATTGAGGTGGGATGAATCGGTCTCGTATGTGCCAGAGAGTGTGATGAGGATCTGAGTATCATCAGCGTAGTTGGTGTGTGGGACATTCGTATCATCTAGAAGGTCGAATGACATCTTAGTAGAGATGTTATAGAGAGTGGTGGAGATGCAGGAGCCTTGGGGAACTCTGCATGTTATGGGAGAAGGGTCTGCTGATGCTGTGTCTGAAAAGACCCTCATGGATATTTCAGATAGGAAGGATTGGATCCATTTGGCTGTGTTCGGGGAGAAGGAAGCTGAGGAGGTTAGGTGTGAGGTTAATATGCTGCGTTCAACCGAAAATCCCTCCAATGCCAGTAGTCCAATGCCCATTGCCTGAGGAGGTGGACACCGGATATTGTCAGACCAGAGCAACTGACCTGGATGAGAACGATCACGTCGAGAGAAGGATAGAAATTGAGGACGGACTATGGCGGGGCACAATAGGGGGTGATTGTGACATCAATGGGGGTGGAAAAAGTTGAACAGAAATGATGTGGAATGGAAGGGGCCAGACCATGAGGGGATATAAGAGGAGGGCGGTTTGGGTTAGATTGTGTGGCGGGCTAATGGGGTACTGTATGTTTATTCAGTTTGCAAACTTCTCCCTTTGGAATAAATGTTCTAATGTGCGTTGTCCATTCTCTGCCAGACTACTAAGTCTTTTATTTGATTTACGGTGATAGATGGTGACTGCGGCACAGACCCATTGCACAATGCTGCACAGCTCTGGCTGCTGAGGACCTCCACCTAGACACACCCACAAGCGCTCAACACGATAAGGTAGGAGACCTACTTTCAAATCTCCAAGAGTGGTTTCCAGAGGAGGATATTGGGGCTGGTGAGAGTGCATGCAAGGCTACACGGGGGACCAGGAAATGGACAATGTGGGGTGAGACATTTTTAAGGGATATGCAATTCTGTGCAAGATATAAAGTGTTGCTAATTATTTTCTCTCTTTTTTATTCAGGGATTAATTGGGAAAAATATCAGCGATATGGGCTGATTTTGGCGTAGTGTTTTGGGCATATATATATATATATATATATATATATATATATATATATATATATATATATATATATAACGGGGCACAGCAATGGGTTCCTGTGTAGCTCCAAAGCATGCAAACCTATATCTTGGATGGTGGGAGGAAACTGAGGTGTGATTTTCAAAGTATGATCAGTATTTGGATCGTATTATAATTTGGCTTCCCTACATAGAGGATGTCTTTATCTATCTTTTGGGATGGCTCTCAGGATATTGTAGCTGAATCTATGTATAAATTAAATCTGAATAACCTTAATCTAGAACTGACCCTTACCAGTAGCACCAGAGAATTGGTATTTTTTGAGGTGCTTTTCAATATTTGTGACAGCACTCTGGTTAGCAGATTGTACAGAAAGCCTACTTCTGTTAACAGGGTATTGCATGTTAAGAGTCACCATCCCAGGTCCTTGATAAACAGCATTCCATGTGGTGAATTTTATAACAAAATCCAAAACAATAGGCCAACAGTTTCACTCAAGAGGTTATCCTAAGTGCTCTATCAAGAATGCATACGACAAATCAGCAGCTTTAATACAAAATAACCTTTTGTTAAGCCCCAAAATATGAAAAATAATATCGAGGATGAGTCCATTTGCTTCATTACGAAATATAGTTCTCAAGCTCTGAATGTCAAAAAAATCTTGCAAAAACACTGGCCGATATTGCGGCTGGACAAGGATTTAGCAGCAACAGTAGGGTGTCGACCCTAGGTCACTTTTGTCAAGGCTACTTCTTTAAAGTATATGTTTGCTCCTTGCATGATTCCAAAAATAGAGGCAAATGAAAACTGGTTGTCACAAAATAAGAAAAGCGTAGGGTTTTTCAAATGTTGAAAATGTAAAATATGCAAATTGGCCATATGCACAAAATAATTGGAATATAAAACCTTGATAGTTTGAAATATAAATCAGGAAATCACATGCATCACCAATTTTGGGGGCGTATTTGATATCACGTCCCTGCAATCTGGCATATGTAGGTTCAACAATTTGTCCCTTGAAGATCAGAAATGTGCAACACTTTCGTGCCATCAAAAACACAGACATGAATTATCCATTGGCAGTGCATTTTGCCGACATTCATGGGGCTACTGCATGTGCAAGAACATGTTCGAAAGGGGAATCGTACTGTAAATAAACGTTAAAAAGAATACAAGTTAATTTTACATTTTGAAACTTTATATCGCATGGGTTACAATGTGGATTCTGAACTGCATGTGTTGTTGAGAGATACATAATCAGATGCAACTCAGTAACAATTTTGTAGAGGGTTTCCCATGTGGGCAGTATCACTGCCCTGGTCTTTAAAAAATGAGGAATTACATTTAGCAACATTGGGATAAATATGCCACAATGTAAAACAAATGCAAAAATGTTGATTCCCAAAGAAATGTGTGTCTAAGAGACCAATAATGTAATTGCATTGTTGGTCTTTATCGAGATGGAAGTTTCAGTTCACTGATTTATAGGAAATCTGTGAGGCTGCTTAACAATTTGAAGAATACTCTTAATGTTTTATATCTTCTCTTGTTTTCTTTTAAAACCTGTTGGACACAGATGGAAGGAAAAGACATATTGTCATGAACTACAGAACACGCCCCTTTTGGACTTTCTGGTCCTTGACTCAATGGGGCTTACACTCCATTGTACTTCCAACATGGCCGTCCACTGTGAAACACCTTCCTCGCTCTACACCTTGGATGTAGCGTGTTCTATTTATAGACCACGCCTCCCGTGGCTCCGCGCGTCTCAATGCTATTGTGAAGTAGCGACCAGACGTGTGCTCCGTAGCTCGCGGTATTGTTTCCCTTGCTTCATCCAGCCTACCCCATTCCTAGTCCCTTTGCTTCCTTTCTTGATTCCTGGACTCGTGTGCTAGTAGCGCACTTTGTTAATTTCCCGGATTCCTGGATCCTTGCATCCTGGAACTTTGAAAGCACGCTGGAGTTGGAAGAGACTCGTGCAGCCTTATTCAAGACTCGATCAGTCCGCAAGAAGGCATCGATCAAGGAATCCAGCAAAGATCGAACTCAGGTGAGAAGGGGGGAACTCCTTGACACATATTAATGGACCATAACTTGTGCCACCACCATGCACTGCAAACACTAACACCCAGGATATCAAAGATGACATCACAAATGGCATAATTGATGATATCACTGATGACATCACATATGATATTTTACTACTGTTTAACAATGGAAATGGAACCTCTGTATGAACCTCTGTATAAGGGGTACCGCTTATAGTGTGATTTACAAGATATTGAAGGTGATTAGTACCCTTGTAATAAACTACTCGATATCAAATAAACTTTGTATGTACTGAATCAAATCTATCTCTCTCTCTCTCTCTATATATATATATATATATAATATATAATATATAAAACAAAGTCATGTTTGTTTGCGGGTTGAATGTGGCATTGATCTTGGGGACATAACTCCTCATGAATGGTGAGGTCTGGCGTCATGCATTTTGCACATAATAATCTTTATTTGATTGCTGAATTAATGCAACTATTTCTAGATCGATAGGTGATCCCGTTCCCGAGATAATTAACTTGTTTTGATTTGTTTGCATTACATTTTGTGGTGTTCCTCGCCCCATCTAGAGGACATTTGTAGAAAGGGCTCTTCATCGCTTTGTCTGTGCTGAACTAATCTTGCAGTTTTTTTTTTCTAGTTTTTTTTAGAAGAGAGTGTGTCTTTCTTTTCAATGATTTCTTATGCAATAAACTCAATACATGTTAATTTCACCAATTAATTGAACACCACATTTTCTTTGACCTCGGAATTACATTCTCACATGAATATCATATTTTATGCTAACTCTGAATATTTGCAGTGTGTGTTTAGCAGTGACAATGGCCACCACTGCTAACAACACTTCAAGTAATCAGGGTAAGCATACAAATATGATATTCATGTGAGAATTTAAAGCAGAGATACATGAAAATGTGCTGTTCAATTAATTAGTGAAATACCTTTGTGGCAAACAACAATATTGGTTCATCTTTTTCGGTGGAATATGAAAAAACTCTGAGAATGGACATCCTGGGCAAAGCCGTGTACTTAGGCTAGTAAGACATAAAGAGAAACTATGAATGCAATGAATGTGGTATTGGTTATAGAGCTAAAGTATTCTTAAGATGGTATGTTGAGGTAGTATAATGATAACTCGAAGCATATCACATTCTAGATAAATGTATTATCTGTGTAGGACCTGCTTCTTGTTCTATGTATGTGCATTATGACCTCATGGCAAACCATAGGGAAAATAACTTCAGATTAAGCTTTACATACACAGTAACCTTATAGCATGTGTATTGTGGTTTCAATGTAGTATAATCTGATGAAGTGCTCAGCTTAAAATTAATACTGTCACTGAACAAAAACAACCACCGCAGATATGTGATGTTATCAGTTATGCCATTGATGATGTCATGTGTGATGTACTCGGCGTTAATGTTAGCATTGCATGGCAGTGGCACAAGTTATGGTTGCATAGCTTACCATAAATGAAGAATTTCTTCGTTTTATTTTATTTTACTTGTAACCATAACAGAATTTGATGGTTTTTATTAGTGCAACTTAACCATACCCCTTTAACAATGTCTTTTCACAGAATTTCATAGGTTTTTAGCAGTGCATTCTATTTCCTAGAAGTTCCTTATATCTATTTGTAATGATTGCACCTAAAAATCACACTCGCCTCCAATGTAGCAGCTCTGCCATCCGCAGACAGTATGATAGTCTGCAGACCTACCTGACACCTGGTAACATCAACATAACCCACAAAGAGAGGGGACAACACAAGATTGTGTGCCCTTCTAATAACAAAAACATATACATAAACCAACATTAGTAATATTTACTACACCCAAATATACATATTTATACAATTCCACATTTACAAATGTAAAAATATATTTTTCATTTAGCACATAATATTATGGAATATACCAAAAACAAGGCATAAATAACTGTACACCTCACATTATCAGTTTAGTACAACACTTCATACACACTGAGACACAGCAGCTACACATTGGAAAATAATCTGTTACGAAAATAAAGCTTACTTACTATTTTGTATTATTACCATTCATTATATAAACATTTCTCATAAGTAAATATCAATGTGGCTAGAGGAGCTTCCTTAAAGATGAAATGAGTGATGACCAAATGTCAAACGGTAAACAATATATGTTTGAAACCAAACAAATAATGTATATTATACAGAGCTTATTTAAATATGAATGTCTTATTTTTGTATACTACATAATGTAGATCAAGGAACCACATTGAAAAGGAATCATGAGTGACCTCAACAACTACAAACACAATTCCAATCCCCAACTGTACAAAATGAAATCATGAGCTTGTCTTTAAAAATAGATGAACTCAGCAAGGACTTTAAAGAACTTGTAACTCATGTTAAAAAGAACTTGTAACTCATGTTAAAAATGTCTTCTTCCATTACGTTTATGATGATTTTAAAAGTTCTGGGACCCTCTATAAAATTGCCCCCCTTGAAAAAACCGCTCCAAAATTAGCACAATTATTCAGCTTTTGGCTGTGCCAACTGTATATTGTACAACAGTAACTGGATACTAGCTAGCCGGAAACAGTAACTAGACACTAGACTTTGGCTGTACCCACTGTATATTTCACAAAGCTAAGTGGCCACGCCCTTTGGCTATGCCCCCTATATATTCTAACACATTAAGGGGCAGTAGCCATGGCTGAAGGCCATGGCTAATATCCATGGCCTTCAGCCATGCTCACTGTATATGTTCAAACACTAACAGACCCCTAGTTATGGCCTTTGGCCATTGACAATGGCCTTGGCCTTCGGTCACGCACACTGTATATTTTTCAACACTCACCGGCCACTTACCATGGCTTTGAGCCATAACAAATGGTCCCAGCATTTGGCCAGGCCTACTGTATAGTGTAACACATTAAGGGGCAACTATCTATGGTCTTCGGCGTGCCCACTTTGTATTGAACAACTCTAGCCAGACACTAGCCATGAACTTCGGCCATGCACAGTGTCTACAGCCTTGGCCATTGCAAAGGCCACGGCCTACATTTTTATTTAGTTAATGAAAGCTTTTATTAGCTAAGTCATAAATGATATTATGTCTGATGACATTACAGATGTAATCAGTGGTTTAATATATGATTGGAAACACTGATGTAACTAGTGATGTCACCAGTGTTGTAATAGATGATGTAATTTGTGATATAACCAGTGATGTCATCTGTGATGTAATCATTTTGGTCATAGTCTGCACAACATGGGACACAAACTTAAGGTGGCTTAAGCTGAATTTCAGGGATTTTGTTGCTTTAAGTTCTCTCGTTAACATCTTTGCAACTAAAGTTCTTTCCTTGAATTTCAAGGGTTTTGTTATTCCATAGATTGTTTACGCACCATTGGCCATGACCTTCGGCCGTGCCCACTGTATATTTTAACACTACCAGACCACTAGCCATGGCCGAAGCACGGCATATGTACATGCCCACTGTCATTTTAAAACGCTACCAGACCACTAGCCCTGCCCTTCTCCCATGGCCAGTGTCCATTTGTGCCCACTGTCGATTTTAAAAAACTACTACACCACCATCCATGGCCGTACCCACTCTATATTTTAAAACACTTGCAACCGATTACTCAAAGACATTGATCAAACACAGACTGATTTTGACCCACTTTGACAGTGGTAGTGTTATGTATAAAAAAGGATTTGTGAACACACCCTTTTTTAGGCAATACACAGTGAGATTAAGTGATTTGCCAAGGAGCACACACTTTGGTTAAGCTGCATGCTACAAGCCCCCTCTTTGGTGGTCGGTCCCTTGGTAACTGTTGTGAAACATCGCATGACCCCAACTAAGCGCATTCAAGCAGCACGGAAAAGGGGAAAGAATGACCTGTTGCAAGAATAGCATGAAAGGGCACCCCATCTCCATCAAATATTTAAAAAACTACTGGACGGAATAACCCCAAACCACACAAAGGCCTTTAGTCAATGCTTCATTCCCAAGTTGTTTGGCACCTGGTCCAAATCCATCCAGCAGTTTGGGCTGTACACTGCGGCAAAAATTGAGCTTTTTTGTCTATGGGAAAATTAATGGGGACTAGTCCACAAATTGTTTTTTCTTTTTCTTAATACATTTTTTTAAATGAATCATTCCCAAAATGTGCAGTCTGGAGGGTGTGGGGAGGGCCTGTGCCTCGTTGCCTAGTTATCTTCAGAAATTCTACCAAATCTGTTGCACAAATCAAAAGTTATTAGCAATTCATGTCTTCAGGTCTCCTATGTCCAGTGCACCTTAGCTATAGGGTGGCAACCACCAATTCACTGAGTCCCATAGCGACAACAAAGTTGTATTATTTGATGTGTTAGTCAACAGCTAGGCAAAATAGAGACTGACCTATACAGAAATCCACCAGGACGAACGCTCCCCTGCATTGTTCCAGCAGCTATTCAAGAGTCTCATTTGGAGCATACCTTATGGGGAGTTTTTAAGTATTCGAAGGAACTGTTGAACCTTGCACTTTTTTTAAAACAGAGTAAAATTACTGCTAAGGGCTTTAGAGCCCAGGCACACCCGACGAAAGCTATTTAACAGGCATATTTCATGAGTTGCGTCAACTTTTGAAACAGGCGCCATGTTGGATTTGCCAACAGCACCCATAGTCCATGGACATTGCAGTAAAACATATTAAAAAACCCAACATTGCACTCATCAAACAAATGAAACTATGGGATGGAATATGGTCATAAAAAGCCACAAATTGGGTGTTTTTTTCTTCTCCGATGTCCGCAAACATCTCAGATGTTCAGTAACCATGCATTTTTCTGCATTACAAGTTAGGTGAAAAGCAGTTTTTGTATGGCTTATCATTTTGGCGCCACTCAATAAAACTGCATGACATTTTTGCTGTATCATTTTAGACCTGGCCCTGAATGGTTATGCAAAGTTTGGTGCTGTTTAGCCAAGCAGGAACAATATTACACAGGGTCCCACAATATTTGAAAGGCTTATAAATGTGGTGCCGTTTGACAAATCTGGTGGGATTTTGTCAAGAGGGGGCAAAATTGGAGGGGTGTCTCAAAACTTTTAGATGTTTTATAATTTTGTTGTCATTTGACGAATCTGTACAAAAGTATTCAGAAAGATTATAAACCCAACTTTGAATGTTTGTGCAAAATCTGAATGGATTTTGTGAAGTGGGGCTAAGTTATATGACTATTTCTTGTACGTACATTTTGACGCTTTTCAAAAATTGAAAAATGGACGGATTTGCAGCAAACTCATGCAAGGAGCATTGCCAAGAACTCGAAGGCATGGTTTTGCAAATGTGTCATAATGTAGGTACAAAAAATAGTGATATACCTTTGGTAACTGAGGTTTAGCCTGTGGCCACGGGCAGTGGCTAGATTGTCCAGGTCATGGCAAAAAGCCATGACTCGGACAATCTGGCTACTGGCCATGACCACGAGGAATCGGCAATGGGGTTAAAGTGGGTATGGCCACCATGGACGGCTATGTGGTAAACTTTTAAAAATCAATTAAGGTTTGAATAGGAAAATAAATTCTGCTTGCGGCTACAGCCTGAAATGCTGGACTGGATTACAACAAACTTTGCGCAAGGAGCATCAGCAAGGATCTGAAAGCATCCTTTTTCAAATCTGTCCTGTGTTTTACTTTTTTTAAAGTGTCAAAAATGAAGTACAAATAATAGTGATATAACATTGCTTCCTGGGAAGTGGGCCTGGCCCTCGGCAAGGACAAATGTCTACTCTGATTTGCCTATTGGGGAATGTGGCATGGGCGAAGCCCATGCCCCATGGATTGTGGAGACTGGCCATGGCTGCAAGCCACAAGCATTGGCCATTGGTCACATTATGAGGATATAGTGGACACTGAACTAGGATGCAGGGTAGGTGCAGTGCATGACGGTGGTGCTGGGGTCATTGTCGAGCCTCATGTCCCAGGCAATTCAACCATGACTTGCATCCCCATCCCCAGCATGCACTGCTGATAACGACAGACATCAGTATGCATTGCAAAAAATATGTTTCTTAAAGGCGGTTTACAGTTCTTTGATATGTATTAAATGAGAATTATTTATGACATATATACAGTGATGTAACATCAAGAAACATTTTCATTCATAAAAACCTATGAAATTTTCAGAAGTAACGTCTTTAAAGGGACGTTATGGTTAAGTTGCACTAATAAAAACCTATGAAATTCAGTGAAAAAATGTTGTTAAATGGACGTTATGGTTACAAGTAAAACCAAAACCCCCCAGAAATGTACCAGTTATGGTAAGATAAGCAACCATAATTTACGCCACCACGGTGACCTGCTAAAACTAACACCCAGGACATCAAAGATGACATCACAAATGTCATTGCTGACATCACTGATGACATCACATATGAAATACATTTTGAGGAAAAGTCCTTACAAAGGGGTGTGTTTATAATGTTGGTTACACGATGGTGGGGGTGATCGGTAGACCCATCATGAACTACTTAATGTATTAAAGAATATACTCATGTAAACAAAGCATTATATTGGAGTGTTGTTGTTTATCCAGAAACCTAATCATACATACAGATAGGCAATGGCGCAGCAAGTACCATAGAAGATCAACATCAATTATCTGGTAATAATGGATAGTCAAATAATGAATGCTACCTTATCAGAGTTTTGAGTAATGTTATACAAGGAATAATAGCTAATAATTCAAGACTTACTACATACCTGTGTTAGTACAAACAATAAATATAAAGACCCACAATGCATACATATCAGAGGCACATACAGGGAAACTAAAATAAGAAAGAAAGAAACAACATCACCAGAAAATGTCAACTTTAAAGTTCATCATCATGTATACAAGTGAATTGTGTGTTTGAGGCCTGCTTATTGCCCCATATATGTACACCATGAGCTGAGACCAAACCGTAAGGAAAGTACTTTAAGAACATCCAAGAAGGTTAACGTCTAGAAATATAGCACTGTTTCAATTTTCATATTTGACTGTCAGTGAACAAAACCGCCTGGTTTAAATATGGCAGTGAACAAAAACAAGTGCCAAGATATGTGATGTCATCAATGACATTTGTGATGTCATCTTTGATGTCCTGGGTGTTAGTCTTAGCAGTGCATGGTGGTGGCATGATTCATGGTAGCTTAGTTTACCATAACTGGCGAATTCCTGAGTTTTTTTGGTTTTACTTGTAACCATAAGGTCCCCTTAACAAAGTTTTTTTTTCAGTGAATATAAATATAGATAACTGCAGCTACAGCATCAGCCAATGAGATGCAGGTATTTCTAGGTGCGGCTAAGGTGAGCAACGTCTGGGATGATTATATCCGTATATCAGGCCCATCCGGCACCATTGTAACCGCGGTTATAAGCAAACATGTTCGGGGATTTTAGTCACTCAAACTGCATAAAATAAATTACAATAGATACTGTGATAGATTTTTGCAGTCTGTTTAATTTCATCTATTTTTGTAACTTAGAGATTGGCCCTTTAAAGGACCGTTTTGGGGAAAGGAAAGAGTTGGGTGGAACAGGGAAGGAAAACATATAAGGATGAAACATATAATAAACGGAATGAAAATAAATAGGAACATGTATCTTTTTTTTTTTCTTCTCAAAAACAGGGGGGGCGTGTCACTTAACATTTGTGATGTCATCTTTCATGGTCTTAGTGTTAGTCTTAGCAGTGGTAAGTGGTGGCGCGAATTGTGGTTGCTTACCATAGCTGCCAAATTTCTGGGGGTTTTCGGTTTTACTTGTAACCATAACATCCCTTTAACAATGTTTTTTCACTGAATATATATATATTATATAGCTATAATATATAATATAACCTATAATTAAGGTAAGTTGGACTCCCATAGGAACCCCTCAAATTACTATCATTCATAACTTTTAAATCGAGTAATGGTTTTTGCTGACATTTCGAAATTGATTAATAAACTCGCAGGCGCCCCCAGACCAGACTGCAAAGTTCCAAAAATGATTTGCTAGAACATGCCTAGGCTATAAAGTGTCAAAAATTCATTTTTTCCAAAAGTGCGGCTTACTTCCCATTCATTTTCCCATAGACAAACAAGGTGCATTTTTGCCAAAGCACACAGCCCAAACTGCTGAACGTATTCAGACCAGATCCGAAACAACTTGGGCATGAAGCGTTGACTCGTGACCATGAATGGTTTGGGGATATTCGTGCATATGTTTTCTAAAATATTTGACAGAGAAGGGGGTGCCCCTTTGCAAAAATAGGTGTATATATTTAGGGGAATTGCCCAAAACCTGGGTCTTTTACAAATAAAATGATTGCCATCTTGTTTTTCTCTGAATGCAAGTGATATCTGTGGCAATAGCCGAGGATATGGGAAAATGAAACACAGGTAAAAAGCTATTTTCAGGTCAAAAACATGTAAATATCATCAGGCTAGAGGTGGGAGGTGGCTAGAGGGCACAAAGTAAAATTTGGGAGTTGGAGGGGGTCCAGGGACTGAGTTTGCGACACAAAGATATATGTTGCCATGGCTATAGCCGCAAATAGCAGACATCTGAAAGCAAACTTGGTCACAGAAAGAGCGTCTGAGTGACAAGGAAGATGGCAGGGTAGGTGAGGAGGCCATCTGGGGAGTGGGGGGAACTGGCACACATGAGGGGGGCAGTTGATGAGGGCCTGGGGGGGTAGGAAAGGATTTTATTTCAGCTGTTTTGCTGATATTCGCAGCTATATCTGAGACTACAAAGGACTACAAATATCCACAGATAGGAGTAGCTACGTGCCCGCTGCTATATATTTTGGGGTGTCAGAATTTTATTTGTTTTTTTAAGTTATTTTTATAGGTATAGTTGACATTGGGCGTGAACAATCACTCAGTGACCTGGTAGGTATTTGGAGTCTTTTTGATTTTGGCTCTGTGTTTCTAGACTTTTGTATATGTGAGAAGAAAAGTGTTTGACAAAATGAATATGAAAAGGAGCAATCGTACTCTAGTTTTAGATGCCCCATACAATGTATTTTATGTTGTCTATTCTCACTTATGGTATTATATTGTGTGGCTGTGAAATATTTGCCTACCCAGTTTACTGTTATGTATTATTCTCTGCTTTCTTTATCTTTAGCTATCTTTAGCTACTTTACATAAGTACATGAGTAGTGTTGTACTCTATTGATCTTTTAAGTTGTATTGTAGTATAAAACCTGACGTAAACCCCCTTTTTAACCAATTTTTGTAACCGCGATTATGATAAAAGTCAATGAACTGTAACTGCATGTATAATAAAAAACTTGTTTTTGTTTATTTTATTGTATTTGTGTATTTATAGTCATAAGTAGTCCTTAAAAGGACTGTTTTTGGGTACACTGAGGGTAGTATTTTAGGATACCTGGAGTACTGTTATGATTTGAAGGAACACCGCAATTACTATATTAGTTAGGTGTACTCCTTCATGTCTATAGAAATTGGACATGTAGAACTGTATGTTGTTGTTCGAAATCCATAATTGGTTGTGGTCTTTCATAATGCTGAAACTGCTTTATAAACATTTCTCCGCGATTTCTGAATTTTATCATTAAATCTGGTGGTCCATCTCCATTTTTGCCTCTGAGTCAGATTGGAAAAGATAAAGATGGTGTGAGGAAATAGTTGAATTCATTTTCTCATGTCTTGTTTCATCATTAAAGTAAGGAACACACCTTGTACATTCCCCAAATCATTGCATCCACAATGAACTAGCATGACGTCTTGCTGCATTGTACTTTTCAGACTTAAAGGTTTTTGAAAACTTGGAACCAACACATTCCCCCAATCCAAACCATTTTATTGTAAAATCTCTCCAACGTAGGTCCATGTTAATATTTAGTTTCTCACAAAAAGCCAGCAACCAAAACAGCCAACTTTTTCAAATTAGCCAAGCCATTTCAAACCAACCATGATATCGGCAGTCTTTCTCTGTTTCCAGGAAAATGATTCCTAGTTTGAATTAAGGACATTCAGGAAAGCTTCAATTTGTTCATCTTGTTGGTGTTCATTGTCCAACATTTGTTTGTATTGTTTAACATGTACTTAATGTGAACATGTGCAGAATGTTGCAATACATGGCATTTGATAGCAGTGGTTAAAAAGAGAATATGGTTTTTGAGATGCTTATTACAGGGTAAGTGGCAGCAACCCTGTATATATAATTATAAAGGCGTTGAAAATAATTACTTTTACAAATATAAGCATACATGTCTTTTGTGTTGTTAGATGTAGATATTGTTGAATCTGCAAATAGATATCTTGGAGAGTTTCACAGTAGTTTCTGATGAATGACAGGAGACATCTACTCTGAGAGTGGAAATGTACATCTTAAGTGTTGAACTGAGGTAAGAGGGTTACATGTAGAGTTTTTGGATGTAATTGGAGGATGGAGGTGTGACTGTTTGAAATTAGCCAATGAAGGAGTGTTGCAAACATAAAAGTAAAAAGGGTAGAAGGGCTTCCCTGTGCGACAGTGTTCGTGGATGTCTGCGATAGTCTGTGGACCCGCATCAGCCATCAGGATCTTTTAAGGATGCCTGGCATGGAAATAGGACTGCGAACACTGGGGATAGTCGCGAACGTTTGCGGACATCAGGGATTAGCCAATGAGGTTTTGTGGTTGTGGAGGAGGAGTTGGAAGTGTATAGCAGCACAGGTTAGCAAGTTTTTTCTTTCTTGTGTGTAGTGGTGGAAATACGGCTATGGCTATGAAGGAGTAAAGTGTGTGGATGCGTGGAGATTCCTGGTGGGTACACTGGTTAAAGGTTTACACAGAGCACCGTGACATCTGTTCAAATCTTGTATTAGAAGAAGTAAAAGTCTCCTGGTATCTAGTTCGAGGATCAAAGGGGGTAGCATTGTTACCGTTGTGCGATAATTTGGTTTGGCTTAAACATCCATACATCATCATAGTATATAGTGGAGGCAACAATGTGGGCTATGTGACTGGAATATCCTTGCAGTTTGCCATGAAGGATACGTTTAAAAGGCTAATGGAACTGTTTCCAGCTTCAAAGATTATTATTTCACAGATAACTCAAAGGTAAATTTGTCCACAAATTGAAAAAAAACAGGCGGAATGTAAATAAAGTTGAATGTGCTTTTTTACAGGCTATAGGATTGGCATCTTTCCACAGTTTTTGTGAAAAAAAGGGAAACAGATCACCTAAAATATGCAGTAACGCCTTTGTTAGTAGCTGTAGTACATAAAAACAAAAAAAAAACTAAAAAGTTTGAAGCAGTTTTTGTAAATGTTATAAAAATACAAGTAAGTACAGTACAGTATTTCTTAGTAAAGTGAGTAAAACCCCCAAATCCTTAAGAGCCACTATTGTGGAATGAAAAAAAGTAGATTGTATTTACATTCCCCGCAATAATTCTCTGGGAATTCTGCAGACTATTATACTGTCCATGGACTAAATTAGGGATAGGAAAGGTCTTTAGGAAGTTATAGTGTTGGGTGGTTTAATGTGCCCAGAAGTGTAAAAGCCTTGAGTATGGCTGAAACACTTAGCATGCATGTTACACTTTATGTGTTTTTTTATGCTAGAGAAAAGTATTTGGGACAGAAAAATGTTTCTGTATTTTTGTCTTTATCTCTAGTATACAAAGCTCCATTATTTCCATTAGCATAGAACATAATGCTAAAGAAAATGTTGGCAAATCGTATTGAGTCTAACTACTTTACTGAAAAATGTAAAGTATATGGAGTCTATAAGATTATTCTTTTACTTCTATTTTTTAACTGTGAACGTCAGCTTCCAATGGAACTTCTTTTTGAAGTTTTTTGTTTTGTTTTTATTTTTCCTGGAGCGAGAGGCAAAGAGGTAAAGTGGGGGAGTGAAGGGCAGGAAGGGGGACCAAGTAATGATAAGGAGGGACCAATAGACAGAGGAAGACCTTGGGCCTGACCTTAAATCTAAAGAAGGGGGTAGTGCTTCTCATGCTCCTTGACAGCAGTCTTGAAGGCACTTCAAAGCTACCCCCTGCAGCGGACTGAGTTGCAGTTTATGCAGAGGACTGTTGTCCTAGAAAAGAAAGGATCACCAGCCTCTTGTATGGCCTGCGAGGCAGCAGGAGGAATCCTCTGCCCTTCAACATTAGATTGTGTGGTGGCAGGAGCAGTTGAGGAAGATAGGGTAGAGGCGGTAAGCCTACTCCCTGAGAAAAGAAAAGACTTTCTCAGAGCACCTTGGAGAAATGTGCCGGTGTGGCAGCTCATAGAGATAGTATCAAAGGAGTACTGCCCATGTTGTCTGCAACTGAGTGTGACATTTTCCACGGGCAGCACAAGCCTTTGGTACCCCTCCTACGGTGGTAACAAACCACCACACCCATGATTTCTTGCGGGTGCTCATGGTAGGTACCTCCTCTACCTCATCTTCATCTTCCACTTCCTCTGGTTTGGTGCCCCTGTTCCCCTGTCCAGGTCCTCTAGTTGGTGGTGGTGGTGGCCCCTGGGGAGGAGGGTTGTGCATGGCCATGACAGATTCCATTTGCAGCAAAATAGAAGCTCTCCAAAATAGCTTTCCAAAGAGGTCCCTCTCAGGATCTCTGCCACATTGAATGACTACAAGTAATTGGTGGGTATCATGATTCCTGCCCCTCATGTCCCCAGCCCTCCAAGATGTCAGGCTGGAGCAAGGCCACAATCACTTACATGGCCCTCAAGGGCCTCTCCATCATTCCAAAGACCCTCTTGGAGTCAGACTTAGCGCTTGTGGCACCAGACTCACTCACTCCCCTAGGATAACATTGGGGATTGGACTTGTAGTGCATTGATGGGGACAAGATGGATACCCCCACATATTTCAGTTCCCAGAACTGCATGTGCAGTCTAGTCTTTTGGGTGTGGTTCAGCCCAGAGACACCTGGGATACCCAAAGACTATTTAAGCTACGCCCAGGCTGAGAAACATGCTTTGTGTTTTCTGCACCTGCAGCGTGACACTCACCATGTTCGGATCGGTCTCCAGTAGGCCTGCATCTTTCTTCTGCGCTCAGCTCCTGCAAGAACAAGAACACCATTAGGAACAGCCTTACCTTGCGGCACTTCTGCCCATCATTCATCGCTCCTTCTGTTCTGCGGGCATCTTTGGCGGTGTCATTCCCATCCCAGCACACTGCTTCCTAAGGAAAAGGGAAAAGTACAGAAAAAAGCATTAGTAAGCATTCAGCAAATCTTCGCTTATTTTTAAAGACTGTACGAGCTTCAAACCCTTACCTGAATCCCAGCCGCTCTGGGGGAACTCTGTCTCCGGAACGTCTCATCCATCTGCAAGAGGGAAAAGACAATCCAGGTTAGCGTGGAAACATCTAGAGGCGACGCATACCACGCTTACTCACCGCATTTCTTCTTCATAACCGGCATCCACGCTGAAAACGTCACGGCACCTAAAAGCACAGAAATAGAACTCAGTTCAATACAAATACGAAAGGGTCGCATTGCGCATCGCTCTCTCACTCATCCTCAGCGCTACTCATCTCAGCAGCACGTTGCCATCCCCGGATTCTGGCATCATCTAAGGAAGGAAAGGAACAAAGTTAGAAAACTGTTCAAATGACTCATTATACTTACCTGTAAGACTCTTGCCAGTGAAGTAACTAGGCAGCAACAAGTCCACATCAATCAAAACGCCCCTGTGCTGAAAGCACGACAGAGAGCACACTTTCCAAGAAAACAAGGTGAGCTGTGGATCAAAGGGAAGGGTTGGACCCCGGGGAAGAAGGCGTTCAAGCACACAGAGACAATAGGGAGTTAAACTCTACCAATCCTGTGTTTCAGGCCCAGTCTCCAGTCGAGTAGACTCCAGGGAAGGGTTTGAGGTCGTAAGAGGTCAGAACAGGCTGAGTGACGTCCCCGTGGATACCAGGTGAGCGTTACAGAACACAAAGCCTCACATCAAAATCCACCTGTGCATCATGGAAATGTCAGAAACCGACCAGTTAGCCCACATGTTGAGGCAGCTACATTCCGAAGTACATGCAGCCAGGCAGGAGACCAACACCCTGAGGAGAGAGCTGATAGTAGCCAAAGAACGCACTGATGATTTAAGCCGGCAACTTCTCCAGTCACAAGTAGGGCATGCACCATTGCCAGGAAGCGTGCCCTCGATGGCAGCACCATCAGCCAATCCCGTTCAGATAACCCTTCCTAGGGCAGTTCCCTTGGCCCCGCTCGAACGATTTATGGGGGATCCCAAGAAGTTTGCAATGTTCATGAACCATTGCCGCCTGCACTTCCTTTGTAGACCAGGGGCCTTTCCGAATGACCTATCACAGGTCGCTTTTGTGCTATCGTACTTGAGTTGTAGCGCTGCGGACTGGTCTGTACCCTTTGTGGCCCAAGACGATCCTTTGCTGCATGACTTCAGGGGCTTTCAGCAGGAGATGGAAAAGCTGTTCGCCCGTCGTACTCATGGGCAGGCATCAGACAACAAACTTCTGTCCCTACGCCAAGGGAAGCAAGACCTGTTAACATACATAGCCACATTCAATAGACTCGTAGTTGAAGCAGAATGGCCAGTGGAGAAGAGAACCACGTTATTTCATCGGGGGTTGTGGGGGGAGCTCAAGGATGTTCTCGCACAATTAGTGAACCCCCCGAAAGACTGCTCAGAATTCATTGACCTTGTTGTTCAACTGGATCATAGGTTGCAGGACCGAAGAACAGATCAAACCAGACCGGCTCCTCGCCCTATGTATGTGTGTTCAAAGGACAATATTGCACGCACAACGAAAGGTTCAGGAGAACCAATGCAAATCGGGGGGGGTCAGATCCCCCTTAACTAAAGCGGAAAGGGATAAAAGGAGACAGCAGCAGTTATGTCTGTACTGTGGAAGGTCAGGTCATTTCCTTAAAGAGTGCCCTGTGAAGCCACCGAGGAGGACGGTAGGGGCCACGGACAAGGAAGATACCATCAAGGAATCGGAAAACTCCTCAGACCGGCAAGTGTAGGGGTCCACTTGTCGAGCGAAGAAAGTGAATTACAGACCTCCCATTTTGCACTATCTGTGGTTTTGATCAATCACCAACAACCATCTCGGATGCACGCAGTAAGAGTGTACATTGACAGTGGAGCCGTTGGGAATTACATCGACCAGGATCTTGCAGCAAAGACGGGGCTTCTGTTACACCCTACATTAACCACCAACACTGTTACCACTGTTGACGGCATGGAAATAGCTTCTGGTCCAGTATCCCAATGCACTGCAGCTTTAACCCTTCTGTGCAGGGATGGATACCAAGAATCTATTGTTTTCGTCCTCATTAAGGCACCACAGTTCCGGTTGAATTTGGGAATGCCATGGTTGAATCGATTGGCGAACAAAAGAATTGGCCTTTCCCGAGACTTGCGCCCACACATGTTATCGCCAAGAGAAACAACCAATAGACACCAGAACCTCCACGCTTCCGACTGTGGCAATTGGCACCCTACCAACTGAATACCAGGACTTTCAAGATGTCTTTCAGAAAGAACAGGCTAATACCCTGCCACCGCATAGACCATATGATTGCCAAATCGACCTGATACCTGGTCCACAAATCCCTTGTGGGCGAATTTACACACTAACGGAACCAGAAAACCAGCACCTGAAGGCCTATCTTGACCAAAACCTGGCCAACGGGTTCATCCGTCCCTCAAAGTCTCCAGCAGCAGTCCTCTATTCTTCGTACCGAAAAAGGAGGGGGACTTGAGAACGTGCATCGACTATCGCGCACTTAACCAGATTACTGTAAAAAAACGCTACCCCTGCCACTGATCCCTGAATGGCTTGATCAAGTCAAAGATGCCCAAATCTACACAAAACTAGACCTTAGGGGGGAACCTTGTTCGCGTAAAACAGGGGGACGAATGGAAAACCGCTTTTCGCACCAAATACGGCTTGTACGAATATCAAGAAATGCCCTTTGGCCTTTGCAACGCCCCTGCAGCATTTCAATACTTCATGAACGATGTCCTACGGGAATTGATTGATGTCTGTGCTCTAGTGTACATCGACAATATTCTAGTATATTCCGAATCAAAGCAGGACCACGTTAAACACGTCTGATCTGTATTGGAGAAACTCTGTCAACACCAGCTCTACGCCAAGCTCGAAAAGTGCTCATTCCACATCTCCGAGGTGGAATTCCTGGGCTTTATTCTCAGCCCGAATTAAATCCGAATGGATGTACACAAGGTAGATGCTATCCTGAACTGGCCATCCCCCAATTCATTCAAGGGGGTTCAAAGTATGCTGGGTTTTGCAAACTTCTTCCGCCGGTTCATCCCAGGATTTTCGCAAATCGTGCATCCCATCACGTCATTGCTAAGGAAAAGCAACAAAAAGTTCCAGTGCACAACAGAAGCCGAGGAAGTTTTCCAGGAATTCAAAGCAAGATTCACATCTGCCCCAATCTTACGCCATCCTCGCCCTGATCTCCCATACCTGGTGGAAACGGACGCCTCAAGCATGGCTATGGGAGCCGTCCTCTCACAAAAGGACCCTGAAACGGGCCAGTTACACCCTGTTGCCTTCTGGTCGCGTAAATTCACACCCCCTGAACTCAATTATGCCATCACAGACAAAGAACTCCTGGCCGTTAAGTCAGCCTTTAAGGCATGGCGGCACTACCTCTTGGGCTCCAGTCACACAATCACCGTAATAACTTACCACTGGAACCTCCAGTACCTAAAAACGGCAAAGGCCCAATCCTCACGACAACTACGTTGGGCTCTTTTCTTTGCTGAATATGACTACGTGATTACATTTCAACCAGGGGTGAAAAACGGGAAGACCGATGCCCTTTCCCGTATGGGGGTGGAAGAGCAAGGGTATCAGACCCCTGACCCAATAGCAATCATCCCGAGTGGCAAGCTCCTAGGAATCACAGCAACCATAACTCAGAAAGAATTACATGAAGAAATCCAAAACCTGATGAGTCCGGAGCAATTACAAGCGTGGAGTGCACAAGGAGAACATTACATGATAAAATATCAGTTGCCCTACTTCAGGAATCGTTTATTCTTACCAAACCAATAACTATGAGAACAAGTCATGTCCGGTTATCATGATTCCTTGATCGAGGGCCACCCCGGAATCGCTAAAACCCTAGCCAAGGTAAAACGAAATTATTGGTGGCCCACATGGCGTAAAGACATTATCCAATTCATCCTATCTTGTGGAGTTTGTGCTCAAAACAAGTCATCTAAGCAGAAACCGGCTGGGCTATTACAACCATTGGAAATCCCACCAGCACCCTGGCACACGTTGTCCCTCAATTTTATTACTGACTTACCACCCAGTCAAGGGTTTAACACTATTCTTGTGGTTGTGGACCTATTTTCAAAAATGGCACATTTCATTCCTCTTAAGGGGCTCCCAAATGCTTCCACTCTGGCAAAGGTATTTCTTGAAGGCATCGTACGGCTCCATGGGTTTCCTTCAGTTTTAGTCTCAGACCGAGGTACTCAATTCGTATCTAACTTCTGGAGAAAATGCTGTTCTATGGCGCAGATCGACATCCGGCTATCCACCAGTCACCATCCCCAAACGGATGGTCAAACTGAGAGGACAAATCAGACGCTCGAGCAGTATTTGCGTTGCATGTTACACCAAGCTCAAGGAAGCTGGTTCGTCCTATTATGGATAGCTGAATATGCTTGTAATAATTCCTTACACACCAGCACTGGGGAGACACCCTTTTATACCATGTATGGCAGGCACCCACGTACTTCTGAGTTGGACGTTCATACAACCCTGGAAATGCCAGCAGTCAAAACCTTACACACGACCATTTCTCAAACCTTTAAAAGGGCAGCTGAACATCTACTTCAAGCTAGGAATCGCCTAAAGAAGTTTGCTGATCAACACTGAGCAAAGGCCCCCATCTACCAAGTGGGAGGCTAAGTCTGGCTGGCGTCTAAACACGTGCCCATTAAAGGAACCCGAACTTTCCGCCAAGATACCTGGGTCCATTCACTGTCACCTCTGTGATAAATCCTGTGGCGGTCAGACTAGCTTTGCTGTCAAACTTGCAGATTCATCCTGTGTTCCACGTGTCTCTCCTTAAACCTGTTCAACCTGGGACCCGGGTAGCAACGCCACCGCAGCCAGTAGTCGTCGCGTGGGAGCCAGAATTCGAAGTCAAGGACATCCTTGTTAAATATTAGACTAATTGTAACTGCAAATTGTAACGATTCACTCAGGTTCTCTTCATCTCAACATAACAAATTGGAACATTCCTACCTTGTCTTCAATTATGGAATGAGGCTAGCAGGAATTCACCTTTGACACACTCCAACCGCCTCTAACTCGGCGAATAGAGGATGTCTCAGGGAAACCCTTTAGAAAGGGAAAAAACCCTGTGTGGCTTGAGAGCGCTGGATATATGGAACAGGACATGACCTCCTTAGCTGCCGTAAAGTGAAAGCAATCTGTGGGCGGATTTCCTCCTGAAGTTTTCCTGCCGCTCACGGTCTGTGGAGATGCTTCCTGGAAGCGGGTTGTGGATTGGTTCGGAACCGGAAGCGGCTTTAAGGAGAGGCAGAGAAACAAGTCAGTAATGTGACAGTAATAAGGTGGGTGGAAGGAAATTGTTAGCGGTCTGATTCCACCTATCCGGTATGAAAGGAAGGTGGAGTAGAGAGCGGGATTCCAGAGATGACTGATGGGAGATGTAGTTTGATATTTCCTAGTGGATTGATAGGGGTGAAAACACGAGAGGTAAGTGTGGGAACTGTGTATCTCTTGTGTTGATATGTGAATCTACCTGGGATAAAAAAAGGAACCCACAGCATGAAAACAGGTCTGGCGTCGATTTCTATGAGTAATAAGTCTGGACCCTATGGGGTAAGGGTGATTGACAACAGCACGGCTATAAAGAGGGAAAGAAGGCAAGAGATACAGTATTAAGCAGAGTATGAAGAAGAAAGCTGAGAGTCAATCCAAATACAAAATCCAAGAATTACGCTATGAGAGGACTTACGGAGCGTGACCAACGAGAACAGTAGCAACGCAATGAGTCTCCCTTTCTGGCGGTTTAAGTACCGTGATCCAATCACAAGGTGGAGCTTCCTCCGTAGACAGAAAAGGATCCCACAACGCCATCTTGGGGGAAATAGTGTGAATAGACGGCATGAAGCGCCACCGGTGCACGAAAGAACTGAACTGCCCGTATCAATCCTGGATTCAAAGTACGTCAGATCCAAATGATACTACTTAGTAAACTGGAAGGGGTAGGGTCCACAAGACAGGACATGGGAGCCTTGTGAGTACATCCATGCCCCTCGCTTGCTTAGACGATTTCATCAAAACCATCCAAACAAACCAGGACCAGACAGAAGAGCCACCTTGAGAGGGGCCTTGGGGGGGAGTGCTGTCATAATTCCTGCTCCTCATGTCACCAGACCTCCAAGATGTCAGGCTTGAGACAGGCCACGATCACGTACTTGGCCCTCAAGGGCCTCTCCTTCCCTTCAAAGACCCACTTGGAGTCAGACTTGGCGCTTGTGGCACCAGACTCACTCACTCCCATAGGATAATATTGGGGACTGGACTTGTAGTGCATTGATGGGGACAAGATTGATGCCCCCACATATTTCGGTTCCCAGAACTGCATGTGCAGTCTAGTCCTTTGGGTGTGGTTCAGCCCAGAGACACCTGGGATACCCAGAGACTATTTAAGCCACGCCCAGGCTGAGAAACATGCTTTGTGTTTTCTGCACCTGCAGCGTGACACTCACCGTGTTCCGATCGGTCTTCAGTAGGCCTGCATCTTTCTTCTGCGCTCAGCTCCTGCAAGAACAAGAACTCCATTAGGAACAGCCTTACCTTGCAGCGCTTCTGCCCATCATGCATCGCTCCTTCTGTTCTGCGGACATCTTCGGCGGTGTCATTCCCATCCCGGCACGCCGCTTCCTAAGGAAAAGGGAAAAGAACATTAAAAAGGCATTAGTAAGCATTCAGCAAATCTTTGCTTATTTTTAAAGACTGTACGAGCTTCAAACTTTTACCTGAATCCCAGCACACTCTGGGGGAACTCTGTCTCCGGAACTTCTCATCCATCTGCAAGAGGGAAAAGACCCTCCAGGTTAGCGTGGAAACATCTAGAGGCTCCGCATACCACGCTTACTCACCGCATTTCTTGTTCATAACCGGCATCCATGCTGAAAACGTCGCGGCACCTAAAAGACACAGAAAAATAACTCGGTTCAATACAAATACGAAAGGGTCACATCGCGCATCGCGCTCTCACTCAACTTCAGCGCTACTCATCTCAGCAGCACGTCGCCATCCCCGTACGCCGGCCATCATCTAATGAAAGAAAGGAACAAAGTTAGAGAACTGTTCAAAAGACTCATTAAACTTACCTGTCAGACTCTTGCCAGTGAAGTAACTAGGCAGTAATGAGCCCGCATCAAACAACGCGCCCCTACACTGAAAGCAGGACGGAAAGCACACTTTCCAAAAAAACAAGGTGAGCTGTGGATCAAAGGGAAGGGTTGGACCCCTTGGACCCCGGGGAAGAAGGGGTTCAAGCACACAGAGACAATAGGGAGTTAAAATCTACCAATCCTGTGTTTCAGGCCCAGTCTCTAGTCGAGTAGACTCCAGGGAAGGGTTCCAGGTCGTAAGAGGTCTGAACAGGCTGAGTGACGTCCCCATGGATACCAGGTGAGCGTTACGGTGGGTCCCAAACCCTCAGCAGTCCTTTCTCCCATAAGCACATTTGTGAGTATAAAACAGGATTTGGAAAGTTATGAAAAGTTGAGAGATCAACTAAGAATGGCATCATGACGTCTGGAAGGTTAACTTTCAACTTCAAACATCTTATATCGGCCAAAAATGCTGTTTCAAAATGTATGCAAAGCACGGACACGTCATCACGCTGCACGTGCGTGATCACCTGGTGATGTTTGCGAGCATCCGTGATGTCATCAGATGTTCGTGAACGTCAAAGACAATAAAATGGCATAAAAAGTTGTAGAAAGTTGATAGAAATATTAAGATTGTTGCTAGGAGGTGGGGAATGGCAAAGTTTTAACTTGAAAAGTATTAGATTAGCTGGAAATACAGTTAGAAAATGTCTGTGAATTCTGAACACAAACCGACCACAGACACCGATCGTGGACACATCATTATGCTGCAAAATATCCACACTATAAACAGTAGCTTCATTTAAGAAAGGGATGGGGAATTGGAATAGGAAACTTAAATTGGAGTATTTGTAGGGAGAGAAGTTTCATCAAACCATTTGTTATTTATGTTTTCTGGATTCTATAGAGGTGATTGCTAGGGACAAGGAGGACAGGTACAAATAGGGCAGTGATAATCAAGATTTCTAATTACATGATTTTTAACATAATGGACACCTTCTTTAAAGTCATTGCTGAGTTCATCTATTTTTAAAGAAAGGTTCATGATTTCATTCTGTACAGTTGGGGATTGGGGGTCGTTGAGGGACTCCATGATTACTCTGAAGTGTGGTTTCGTGATCCACATTATGTACTATTAGAAAATAAGAAATTGATATTTCAGTAGACTCTGTATAAATTACGTTCATTGTTTGCATTGAAGCATATATTGTGTACCATTGGACATTTCATCATCATTAACCTCTTCTTTAGGAAAGTAGTCTTCTAGCCAAAAAGTGTGTTTGCCATTTCTGTCAAAATATAGAATGGTGATATTTACTTATGAGAAATGTTTACATAATGAATGGTAATAATAGACAAATAAATAAAATGTACTTACTATTTGGTTACAGATTATTTTCCAATGTGCTGTTGCTGTATCACAGTGCATATTGTGAGTACATTGTGAAGGAGGACACAGACAACAGATTAAAAGTTACAAATAAACACATTTATCAATTTAAATGTCAGGATGGTTAAAAGCCTAACTTGCCCAATACTAAGGCGGGATTTCCCTACTTGAATGAAACTAAGGACAGCCTGAGTCACAAAGTTTAAGTTAATAGTCCATTTTTGTCCAAAACCTATCCTGGCCTTCACAACTAGAACAGCCAAATGTGCAGGAATATCAAAGTCAAGAGAAACTTAAATTCTGAGATTGTTCCAGCTCACAGCTTGCTCTCAGCTCCCCTTCTCCAAGCCTAAGAAAGTTCCATAAAAAAGAGTGTTACGGTTTACCTTTTTCTAGTTTAAGGCAATAAAGTTAGAATCAATCCTGGGGTTCCTTTCCCCAAGTTTCAAGTAACACAAATCCAAAACTAAGGGGTCCTCAGACTTCATACCCAAGACAGCACTTGTAGTCCCTCAAGTCTCAGGGTTCCCTTCCCCAAGACGTCAGTGTCTCACACAGGTTGCTTGGTACTTGCTCCTGTGCACCAAGGCGCTTTTACTCAATTCCTTGTATTGACCTCTGGGCTTACGGGTTTACTCTTGGGTTTCTCTGGCTTCTCCTTGGCCTCCTCGTGGCTTGGCCACCATGAGTCACACACCCCTTTTCAAAATGTAGCCTTGCCACACTGCATTCACTCATTAAATGTTGTTGTTTGGCTCCCTTCAGCGTTTAATGTATTCCACTTCAAGGTTTAAGTTCATTTGTTGTGCAACATATATTAAATATTGAATAATCTCTGCCAGCCTCCCTGCAGCCACCTCTCCCCCTCTTTCTCTTCCTTTCCCCTGTTCTCCCCTAACGAGATTTCTATACAAGTCCGATCTATGAAAGTCTCGTCAAAACAGGTTCTTCCCTGTTTGTCCAAAACCATCAAGGACTATATTGACACGCTCATTCCTGCCCTGGCCAATTTCTGCAACCACTCCTTTGCCACAAGAGCTTTCCCCTCTCATGCACTCTCTTGTGCACCCTCTATTCAAGAAGCCCACAGCCAACCCCTCCTGTCCGACTCACTATCGCACGATCTTGATCACTTGTTTCCTAGGAAAACTCTTTGAAAAACTGGCCGTCTCCCAGCTTAACCTCCACACTGATTATGTCGGTTTTCTCCATGACCACCAGTCTGGCTTCAGAGCAGCTAGAAGCATGGAAACTTCTCTCCTGAACATCTGTGAAGACCTGCTCTCTAAGCTTAATTCTAACCTCCTCTCTTTCCTCATCCTTCTCAATCTCTCTTCTGCCTTTGATACGGTCAACCATACCATCCTGCTCTACACACTCTGCGATAACTTGGGTATCAATGATCAGGTCCTGGCCTGGCTGACCTCTTTCTTCTCCAACTGACCCTCCCAGGTCCAACTTGGGTTCTTCCTTTCCTCTATCTCACTCTCCGCTTGTGGTGTTCCGCAGGGGCCTAAACTTTCTCCCTGGCTCTTCAACCAATGCCTGTCACCCCTCACCCATCGCATTGCTGCTCTCAGCTACAACTTTCAATGCTATGAGGATGACACTCGGCTCGTTTTCAGGCTCCCCTCTGCCACCTCTTCTCCTTCTTTCATCTCTGACTATAAGCAATCCAGGAGTGGTGTGCCACCAACAACCTCTGCCCTAATGCCAGTAAGACAGCGATCCTCCTCATCAGCACTCCTACACCTTCCTTTCCTGTCACCCTCTGGCCAGCCTCTGGCCAGCCTCCCCTGGCCCTCTTCCTCTTCCCTCCTGTGAGGCTAAAAACCTCAGGGTCATCCTCGACTCTACGCTTTCTTTTTCTCTACACATCTCTGATGTCTCTAAGAAGTCAAACTACCAACTGAACCTTCTCAGGGGTATTCTTCCTTTCCTCCCTTCCCCCAGAAGTTCACTGTTTCGAGAGCTGTGGTTCTCTCTAGGCTGGACTACTGCAGCGGTCTCTTTCTAAATCTGTCTACTAACACTTTACGCCCTCTGCAACTCATCCAGAACAGGACTGCAAAACTTGTCCATGGCCTCAAGCCCAGGGATTGTATCTTTCCAGCCCTGAAATCTCTTCATTGGCTCTCAGTGGCTGCAAGGATTAAGTTCAAGACCCTCTGCATTGTCAACAATGCCTTCCGGGGCCTGGATTCACAATACCTTCAACTCTCCCTTCGGACATACCTTCCTACTCGAGCACTTCACTCCTCCACCTCCAACTCCCTCAGGGTCAGTCGATTCTCCAAGCAACAAGTTGGAGGTAGATCTCTTTCTTTGGCTGAGGCCTCCCACTGGAACAACCTCCCTGCCTTTCTGAAACTTGAGGAGAACCATCTTCGGTTCTGGAAGCACCTCAAGACCTTCCTCTTTGCTTCTGCCTTCTCGCTTCCTCTCCCCTGCTGATCTCTGTCTGTTTCTCCACTGGGCACCTTGCTCCCTCTGAATTCGGGCCCAGATTCCTGCCCACCCAGCGGCATACCCTCACTGCCTCTGGCTACCCTTTGCTCTTGGGTCTTTATCTGCAACCCTACAGTTCCCTTACCTGCACTTATTAGACATCCGTTGTCTGAACTTAATTCTTGCACTTGCCACTTGTTGGCCGCATTACCTGTTGTTGTTTCATCACACACTCGTCACTTAGCACTCCCTCCCCTGCCCCTTGCACTTTCCCCCTTCCATATCCCCTACACTTGTGCATTCTCAATGTCACTGGGCTTAGTAAGATCATTGTTTTGTTCCCCCCTTGTGCCCCTCCCTTGCCTCGTCGCGACTTGAAATACTTGTGTATAGACGCGATATAAATGAAATATCATATCATATCCTATTATTGTGTTCAATTGCAGTTCAAGGTTCAATGCGCTCTTACATTGCTAAAATATATTCAGTATTCAAGGTATACTTGTTTGCTTTAAGGTTACATTTCCCTGTAGTTTGGTATTCACTATGCATTGGCTTTCTTCAATGTTAGGTTTCCATATGGTTTGGTATTCATTGTGTATACGTTTTCAATAATTTCATAATTCACTAACTTTACATGTTTTGCTTCCATTCAGTTACATTTTTAACAAGGTGTGAGTTTCATGCACTCCGATTTTAATGTTAGCCTCATTCATCTTTGTTTGCCATTGGGCCTTCGTTTTAGTTACATACAGTGAATATTTCATTTTCTTTAGTTGAACAATTTTGCTAACGTTTCTTCTTTTTTTCAAGGTACTCGACCACTGTAACAATACTTTAATTGCTTAAGAATGAACAGTTCATAGCATTCAGAGACTTTCGAAAACGTGCTTGTTGCTTTATAATGCCATGCAACCACTCCAATGCAATGTACAAGTCTCTTGTTTCATTTAACAATAGCGGTTCACTTTGAGGCTCGCGGTTAAAGTAACACCGGGTTTCTCTACCTTGGAAACTCTCTGGCTCACTTTTTAATCCCTTTTTCATAGCGCGCGCTGACCACAGACTTTGCAGTTCCCTACCAGTAGGTTTTTCTCTGCCCCTCTTGTAGCGCCACATCATAACGAGCATTCACTTCGATGGGATTAAGGACAAACCCTCATCTGGCCTCCTTCCTTTGCCCCACCTCTGGCCGATAGAACTCCTGCTCCTACACCACACTCACTTGGACCGTCAGCGTCTTCTGTCCCCGGTGTGCTTCTCAGGCTGCAGAACAGCGCAACACGGCTCCCTTAAGTGTCTCCTTTTCCACCTCTGACCACACCTCTTTTATACACCTGTGTTATGTAAAGGGGTTGCTCGTGTGAGTCCTTTCTTTTAATTGCCTGACCATAGTTAGGCTTAATAGTAAGACATGCCTGGTCTTTGTAATGGTACTCCTCTGAAGGCTTCCTTGTCTTAGTACAAAAGTGGTGTAGCTGCATGTTGTTGTGTATAACTCCTAGTTGTCTCTTCCTCATCCCAGTACTGTCAAGTGTTTCATGTGGGAAAATGAGGGGAACTGGTTTATAATAGCCTACAAGGTTTGGGGAAGGTTATGTTTGTCGTCCATAGGAAAAGGGGGATTCCATGTCTTGCCCAAAGAAAGACCGCTCCCAATCCTGAAGGACTCTAGACCCAGGTGATCATCCCTCGCTTCTCCACCCACAGGGTCAGGATCCAAGAGTGATGGCCTTTCACTGGCCACCTGTGCAGAGGGTCCAAGTGGAGTATGAGTGAGAATACCCTCAGTTTTCTCACAGTATGAAGAGTTGTACTAAACTGATAATATGAGGTGCACATTTATGCTTTGTGCTTGGTATATTCCTTAATATTGTGTTTACATTTGTAAATACTATATTGTGTAAAGATGTATATTTGGGTGCAGTAAATATTAGTTGGTTTATGTATATGTTTTTGTAAATTCGAAGGGTTGAAAATGTTCTGCTGTCTCCTGTGCTTCTGGGTTTTGTTGATGCTACCTGGTGTCCGCAAACTATGATACTGTTTGTTGACGCTAGAGCTTGTACATTGGAGGTGAGTGTGATTTTTAGGCGTAATGATTAACAATAGGTATGAGGAATTTCTAGGAATTTAGGTCACACTGGTAAAAACTCATGTAATTTGGTGAAAACACGTTGTCAAAGGGTTGCTATGTTTACAAGTCAATTCAATGACATTACTGATGACATCATATTGAGAATTTTAAAATTCTAAAGGTTCTCTATATGTAGATGTTAACCTTGTCAAATGTTCTGAAGGTACTCTGCTTGGGATTTAGCCTGAGCTCATGGTACACATACATGGGACAATAAGCAGGCTCCAAACAGACAATTTTTTTTTTACATGATGATGAAATCTGACCTTATTGTAATTTTCAGGTCATGGTGTTTCTTTCCCCCTTCCTTGGAGCTGCATATTTACAGGCATTTATGCTCTTCATATGTATTTTTTGTACTTACACATGTGTGTAGTAATTCTTGTATTATTGCCTCTTAATTAAAAGTTTAACATTAGCAAGATTCTTATAGGCTTTATTTATGATTGCACTAGCCAATAGTACCAGAATGAAAATAGTGTAGTTCAATGGTCCATGCTGCAGCCATTGCCTATGTGTATGTAATATTACATTGCTGTATTAACAACAATACTTTATTTTAACATTTCACAATTGGGGCATGAAGCTAAGGTGGCTTTAGCTGAATTTTCAGGTTTTTTTTGCGTTAAGTTCTCACCTTAATGTCCATATAAATAACGTTTTTTCCTTGTTTTTAAAATGTTATTTTTAGAATGTATTTCTCACATTAACTTCTCAGCAACTAAAGTTATTTCTTGAATTTCAAGGGTTTTGTCATTCCATACATAATTGACATTAATAATACAGACAAGTGTGATAATGAAAACAATGTATCAATGTATCATGTGTAGAAAGTAAAATAAATATAAATTGTGCAACCATATTCCCCCCAAATAAACCTGTTCTTAAAAAACTTTGTTTGCACATTTATATGTACTGTTGATGAATAGAACGTTATTAAAGTATTACAGTAACTGTGTACAAAGACTACACTGAATATATCTTAAAATAAATCTTTACAAGACTACTGCCCATATATATGTATGTAAATATGTTTTGTTTTTGTTTTTTTAAACGGTTTTATAGCTGCAGCTACCAAGGTTGCACGCACAGCTACATGCGTTAATTACTGAGGGGAGTTTACCCGCAGCTTCCACATGTCATTTTTTTTTTAAAACACACTGTATTAAAGGGATCAATTATAGGTCCTTGATCCATATATACAGAATGTGTTTTTATTGTCTAGTTTTATAACTGCAAAGTTGGTCCTGAAAAGGACAATTTTAGGGGATAAGGAAAAAGAGGTAGGAACTTGGAAGGAAAAACACTAGGATTCATACATATAACAAAAGGTTAAAAAAAAGAACATTTTATTTGCGTTTTATATTTTGTACATTTTTGTGTTTATTTTTCTGAAGAAAGGGACACTTAAATATATTCCTAATGTTGGCAGTTGGCTGTATTGTTCTGAAACAGTCTTGCCCGAAGCCTCTAGAGTGCCACCTCGCGCCTCGATCAAGCTGTGACAGGTTTTGAACATCACCACAAAGTGTGAAAGATCGAGTGCAGGCAGGATGGGCTGAGGTTGGGTGTGAGTTGGTGGAAAATAACTAGTGATTGTATCGGAACTCTGTGGCACAGATTATAAATATTTCTTTGCTGATCTTGCTCCATGCGCTTTGACCTTATGTTTCACATGAGCCTTCCTATACGATTCGTGTTTTTCATCTTAATGTATGCAGAAAAGATGTTGTATTTCCCAACATTTGTGATGGCTTGTTTGCTGGTCCCCTCCCCAAAACCTTACCACAGATGTTGCATATCACTTCCTCAATCTCCTTCTGTGTTGGTTATTTACCCAGAAATATTGCTAACTGTCAGCAGTTGTTTTTTGTGCACATTGCTTCTTCCTAGGAGGTAAAGCTGAAGTCACCAACACCACCTCATCACTGCTGATTCTAGTAATTTTTAAATGCAAGAACGTGGAGGAAAAATGAAAACTGAAAAAATACACAAGACAAAAAGGACAATGCACTTAATATCAACAAACTTTAAAAACAAAATACCAAGCTAAAATATCAAAACATGACAAACTACAAAGCACAAGACAAAGGTATACGAAGAAGAAAGGTACAAAAAGGAGTGGATGAATCATGGTACTGCTTTAAAAAAAATTCTGAAGGCTTACAAAGAGGTTCACCCACCAAGAGAAAAAAGCAAGGACAGAAAACAGGAGAGAGGTGCGGTGTAACCAACTAGAATATCTTTTCCTTACATGTGGGTATGTCCAAGCGCAATGATCTGTTTGTGCCTAAATTATTGAGCAATCGCATGGGTCAACGATTAGATGTGCCTGCCTGTGGCCATAGCCACATTGAGGAAAGGTCCAATAACTTTGAAAACTGCATTGACCTGGCTACATGGCTTTGTGCCTGTTTTTTGACAGTCAATCGGATCACACGCTGTGCTCACTGGCCTAGTTGCATCAACAAACGACCCAATCAGATGCTGTGGTATATTGATGCGGCTATGCCCATGTCATGCAAAGAAATCCTCATATGCAAAATGACCCAACAGGACGTCGAGATTTGTTGATGCGGTTTGGTGTCTTCAAGCATGTTGCGCCAGCCAATCATATCACGTGGTGTAGCTGCGCCCCTACACATGACTCCTAGCCACATCAACAAATGTCCCAACCACACAATGCAACGTAGTGTCGCCGTTACACTGATGCCGTGTGATGAAATCATTGCATGCAAAATGACCCAATAGGACCTCGAACTTCTTCAATGCGACTATGCATCTTTGTGCCTGATACACAGTCAATCATATCACATGCTGCAGCTGCACGCCAACACATGACTGCTATCCATGTCATAGTAGTGGCCAATCACACTTTGCGTTGTATTGATGCGGCTACACCCACAACGTATGACGATATCCACGCCTGAGAAAGTGATCAATCAAGATGCACAGCAGTGCGTAGCCACGAATAATCACCACACCCACAAAAAAAGAAATTTACATTGATCATTGCTACGAGTGCTTGTTAATGAAAGGTTTACCACGTAACTGCAAGAACCTTTGGTGCTTTAACCCTTTATTTGTTCCTCCTTTTTACCCACTTTTAACCTAATCTTTTCCCTTGTCTTATCATTTGTTCATTTTGTCTTCTTTTTGTTTTCCTTATTTTTCTTTTTTTAAAAATGTTTTCATTTTTTGTGGCATTGTCGTTTTAGTGTTGTCATTTTTGTTATTTTACATTTTCCTCCCCAGTAGGACATTCCAACATGTCTAATGATGACAACAGAAGCAGCAGCAGCAATGACAATCTCATCTGGGTCCACAATCCATCACCACCCAGGAAGAAAGCCACAGGAATACAAACCCCTGCAGACAGATAGAGATATTTCAAGGTAAAGGAACACTGCTCTAAAAGGAGCCAGAGCATCTACAGTGCATATTATGCATGAAGACTCTAAGACGTGGACCATCAACTATGCCGTTGCAAAGCCTTGGCGCATCTGTGAAGATCAATCATCTGATGTGCGTGCATTGGGATGATGGGATGATGTGGACGACACATATTGGAAATCGTAAGAACACCATGAAACTAAAATGCATGCAGCTCA
Organism: Ambystoma mexicanum; assembly: GCF_040938575.1. NCBI lineage: Eukaryota > Metazoa > Chordata > Amphibia > Caudata > Ambystomatidae > Ambystoma > Ambystoma mexicanum. Next base: position 91,818,330 of record NC_090941.1, read on the forward strand.
TGCATTTGGTGCCCAGCAATCGGCACCACGTCCAGCATGTGATTCCACCATAGTGACGCCAGTGACACAGAATGAACCCTCGACTTCTGCAGCAATGTCAACTCCATATGTTCTAATTTTAGTGGCTCCAATTGTCTCAGAGTTATGTGTTATCTTTGCCACTAATGGGTAGCCGTAGGAGGTGGCACAACTAAGGATTGGGACATGTTAATAGCTGAAATCCAGATTATTTGTCATCCTTAGTTTTTTTAAGTGACACTTCCCAAAATAAAAAAGATACATGTTCCTTTTTATTTTCATTCCCTTTATTATATGTTTCATCTTTATGTGTTTTCCTTCCCTGTTACACCCCCCTCTTTCGTTCCCCCAAAACGGACCTTTAAAGGGCCACTCTCTAAGATACAAAAATAGATGAAATTAAACAGACTGCAAAAATATATTACAGTAGCTATTGTAATTTATTTTATGCCGTTTGAGTGACTAAACTCCCCAGCATGTTTACTTGTAACCGCGGTTACAATGGTGCTGGATGGGCCTGTAGCCACGGATAGAATCATCCCAGTCGTTGCTCACCTTAGCCGCACCTAGAAATACCCGCATCTCATTGGCTGGTGCTGTAGTTACAGTTATCTATATTTATATTCACTGAAAAAACTTTGTCAAAGGGACGTTATGGTTATGTTGCACTAATTATTATTATTATTATTATTATTATTATTATAGAAACCTATGAAATTCAATGAAAAACTTTGTTAAAGGGATGTTATGGTTACAAGTAAAACTTAAAAACTTCAGAAATTCGCCAGTTATGGTAAGCTAAGCAACCATAAATCACGCCACCACTGTGCACTGCTAAGACTAACACCCAGGACATCAAAGATCATAATGCGCACTATGGACCTGCAGGCATGAAAGCGTGGACAGATTACACTGAGAACACACATAAAACATACAACAAACAAGTGTGCTGAAGCCCTAGCTAAGGAAGATGGTTAGCAAGGGATAGCCTATCCATCCCTTCTCAGGTGAACAGTAGCATCTTCAAATCTTTCTTAAATGCCTGTGGAGAATTTTGGCTACGTTAGTTATGTGGCAGCTGGTTCCAAAGTTTAGGCGCTATCAAAAAGAAAGCACCATTCTCGTCTTTCAATGTTTTGCATCTTGGTTGCGCGAGGTAGTTTTGCTTGCCAGACCTCAAGGCTCTTGTATTGGCCTTAGCCTTGATGTATATCTGCAGATATGGTGGCATCAGTTGCAATCTACATTTAAAGGTGATGATGAGGAGCCTAAATTTGACCCTAGATGCAATAGGTAGCCAATGAAGAGTGTGCCTGGCATCTGATACATGATCGCGACGAGAGAAGCCTAGAACAACTCTGACCGCCCAGTTCTGAACCACTTGGAGTTTGTGCATGTCATGCTTGATGACGCCCAAAAGCAGCCTACAGCAGTAATCTATCTTGGCTCCTATTATTGCCTGAGCAATGGTTTTGACACTTTCCGAGACATGAGGGGTCTAAGGTGCCAGAGCAATTTGACGTAGTAGACTGCTGCTGAGACAACAGCGGTGACATGAGCTCTCATAGTTAAAGTCTGGTCGAGGGTAACTCCTAAGATTTTAGTTTTAGACATGGGAGATCATCTCCTAGTTTGAACAAGCTATAAGACTGATTCAATTTACGCAAAGAGAGTGGGCTTCCAACAATCAAATGTTTGGTCTTACTCCTATTGAGGGCTAGGTAGTTATCCAACATCCAATTGTCTATTAGGATGAAGATTCTGTTTATTTCTTGTTTGTCCTGCTTGTGAAAACCAGTTAGCGGGACAACACATTGTGCGTCATCTGCATAATTTGAAAACATGACCCCCTCCTCCTCTAGCATAAAGAAGAAGAGATGAAAAGATTATACAACAATCTCTTCATCTTTGTTGTCTTCCTTTCTGGAATCCTCAAAAATCTTTGATCATGATCAGGCTGGTTTCAGGCCAGGTAGAGGTACTGAAAGTGTCCTTGTCTCTGTGTAAGATGACTTGTCCAGACTGGTCGATGCTGGCGGAGCTGGGGCTTTGATCCTATTAGATCTCTCCGCCGCATTCGACACAGTGGACCATTCCATCCTCCTCTCCCGCTTCTCACAGATCGGGATCTCCGGTTCTGTTCTTGCCTGGTTTACTTATTTTCTTTCTGATCACACTCATACCCTCGCTATGCCTCCTTTTTTCTCTTCCCCATGTGTCCTCACCTGTGGGGTTCCCCAGGGATCCTCTCTGTCACCAATTTTGTTCAATATATATATCTGGGCCCTGATCTGTCTCATCCGTTCATATGGGCTTAATTGTTACTCATATGCGGATGACACACAAATCCTGATCTGCTTGGATCAGGATTAATCTGAGGTTTCAGCCTGCCTCCATGACTGTCTAAGGGCAGTCGGGATATGGATGGATCAGAATTGGTTAAAGCTAAATGGGGACAAGACGGAGGTTCTATTGGTAGGATGCCCCCCCAATCCCCTATTGTGGACCCCTGCTTTTTGGCCTCCCTCCCTGGGCCCTTTACCTGGCCCAGTTAGTAAAGTAAAGAACCTAGGGGTCATCCTTTCGGCTTCTCTGTCTATGGCTAACCAGGTCACGGCTGTTTGTCAGTCCACCCATCATCAAATTTGGGTCCTTAAGAGGGTTATGCCTATGATCCTCGAAGCCCTTCGCCCCCCCGTGGTGGCTGTGTTAGTGCTCTCACGGCTGGACTATTGTAATTCGCTGTACGTGGCACAACCGATTGGTCTTATCATCATCTCCAGGCTAGCCACTGGCTCCCCCTATGGGGCTCACATCACGGCAGTTTTACGCCAACTTCACTGGCTGCCGGTGAAGCAGCAAATTCATTTCAAATCTCTGTGCATCGTCCACCGGGCTATTCACGCCCAGGTTGCCGAATTCTTACAGTCTAAATTTATTAGATATATACCGGGTCGGGACCTCCGCTCCGCGACCTCTAACCGTTTGACTGTTCCTAGAGCTAATCGGGAAGGGCTTGGCGGCAGAAAGTTCTCTATTGCCGCTCCCAAATTGTGGAACAGCCTCCCCCCGCTACTGAAAGCCACGGCCGACCATCTTGGTTTTAGAAGAGCCCTGAAAACCTACTTGTTTCAATCTCTGGTCTTCCATAGGTTTTCTCGTCCGAGCAGCCTCCTTCTCGAGCACCATGATGCCTTTGGTTGACCGTGCGCTTTATAAATTGCAATACCATAACATAACATAACAACAAGGAGATGTACTGGCTCCCTGAGGAACCCCGTAGAGTACTGGAACAGGTGTTGATTCTGCTACATCAGAACAGACTCTGTTGCATCTGTGCTCAAGGACCTAAGCGATCCATGATACTGCAATGTCTGAGAAGTTAGCAACTTCCTTTAGTCTCAAATTCAGGATAGTGTGTAGAAATGGGATGTTAGAAATTGGACGATAATTCAGGGGGTTATTCCTGAGTAACCCTGGTTTCTTAAGAATGGGGGTAACCATTGTTTGTTTTAACTAACTCATCAGACACCTTACCCTCTTCCAAAGAGGAGTTTATAAAGAGACAGATTGCTTTGAGTAGGCTTGGTGTGCATGTTTTAATTATCATATCTTGTATCATCTCTGCAATAGGAAGTTTTCATCTGTTCAATGATTTTAGTGCAATCTCAGAAATCAGATGAAATAAGGGAACCACGGGGTTACGAAAAGGGACTTTTGTTGGTTCCTTGATTGTGACTGTTGACATTGCCTTTTCTTTTTTTATCAAGCATTGCAGACCTAATGTTATGCAATTTAGTTTGAAGGCCATCTTGAATAAGTTGACACCAGTGTTTATCATGTTTCAGTAGGGGGTCTACGGGAGTAGGAATCAACTCTATATTTCCTTAGTGTCTGACTTTGCATTGTTGATGTGATTATTATGATAATTTTAGCTTCAAGAATGGAATAAGCTCTTACAAAATTTGTGTAAGTTGCTAGTAGGTCAGGTCTGGGTTCATGTTTCCATAAAAAGAAGGATTTAATGGTCGCAGTTTTTTGTTTTCTCAGATCTTCAGAGAACCATGCCTTACTTTTGTTATCCTCTTTATTGAGCTTTTTTTGCTTCAAAGGTGCAAGCACCTCTGAGATAAGAGATACGTTTTTTGTTAGAACAGTGGCCATGGCCTGCAATGAAATTTCAGTTGGGAAGTTAAGAGAATTATCGAGCAAGGGTTCAATATTGTCAGCAGTGATGCATTTTACATTTCGCAACATACAGCAGGGTTGCTTGTTCCCAGCTTTTACTGGAAATGGCACCGTTAATAGGAAATGCACAAAAAAGTCATCAGACCAAGGGCAGGGAATAGTGCCTACATTACTGCAGGTTGTATCAAGGACTGCCAGCCAGTCCAAGGTATGACCCAATACATGGGTAGGTGTTGACATGTGCTGTACAAAACCAAGATCGGCCAAGGACTGTTGGAGCTCCTTTGCAGACTGGTCGATGTGTTCGCCAAGCCAGTAATTAACATTGCTCATAATAATAAAGCGGGATGCTGGTTTCAATTGAGGTAGTAGAAGACTGCTAATGGACTCAGCTAAATTTACCTTTAGGGAAGGGGGTGATATAACATAAGGACATTAATAGTGGACTCTGCATTCATGGCTAGTTATATGAGAATTGAATCAGTTTGGTCAAGCGTAAGTCCTGGTGTTTCCCATACCGAAAGAGATTTTTTCAAAATGAAAGCACCCCCCCGCCCCCTTCCTTCAGCTCTATCCTTATGGATCATTGCATATCCAGTGGGTATAGCTAAGTTGAGAGTGGGGCCAGAGGCGCTTGACCCCAAGTCTCTGTCAAGGCACAAAGATCCAGATTATTTGCCTCAATATATTTGGCGTTTATGGACTGAAACAGAGGATAACGGCCAGGTAGCCCAAGTTATCGGCCCAAGCAAAGCAAGGGCAGATACCAAGGACTGTGGACCATTACCTCCCATTCTAGTCCCTCAATGGGGGATGAAGGCCTTTAGCACCCCGGGTTGCCAAAGCGGTAACCCAGGGTGCTAAAAAAGAAGGATTTTCCTTCCTACAGCAGGATGCATGCGGCGTCCCACTGTAGGAAGAAAACCCTTTTCCAAGATGGCCCTCATGGCAAGGGAAGGCGGGGCACCGTACAGAGCCCCTCTTCCCTTTCCATGGCATTCTGCAGAAGGCAAAGAGAGAACCCTATGACATTATTAAGCTTCCACACCCCAGCTGCCACTTAACCATCTTTTACAAATCTTTTCCATCTACTTTCCCTTACTTATCCGAAAAAATTTAACACAATACTCCTGTAAATGCACATATGCATTGTGCAGTGAGACAAGTGAATAAATTGAAGGGGCAGTACGGATGGGCAAGTGCTCATGAGAACCCAGGAGGGAAATGCCAAGGTATGCCAAGGTGAGATGCCACTGGGTTACTACTGGAGCAGAGGAGTCCCAAGGGTGGAATGCATGTTAACCATAACATCCTTTTGACAATGTTTTTTCTGTCAATTTAATAGATTTGTATTAGTGAAAATGTTTCATGGTCTTACATCACTGTATACAAGTTATTAATAATTGCTCTTTTCACATATATGAAAGAACTATAAAACTCCTTTAAGAATCATGTTTTTTGCAACACATAATTATGTCTATTGTTATCAGCAGTGCATGCTGGGGGTGGAAATCATTGCTCAATTGCCTACCGCAGAAGGCTTCACCATGACCCCAGCTGGACCAAACCTCCCCTATTATTCACTGCTCCTACCCTGCATCTTAGTACAGTATCCTCCATACCATACTAATGTAACCAATGCCCAGTGCTCATAGCTTGCAGCCATGGCCAGTCTCCAAATCCATAGGCTTCAGCGATTTAAAATTCCCCAATAAGCAAATCAGAATATCCATTTGCATTTTCCAACTGCCAGGCCCACTATGCAGACACCAAATGTATATTACTACTTTTTCTACTTACATTCTGGAAAAATAAAACACAAGACATGTTTCCAAAAACATACATGTAGGCCCTGGCTAATGCTCGTCACGCAAGTTTGTTGTAATCTGGTCCACCACATCAGGCTGTACCCGCAAGCAGAATATGTTTTCCCATTCAAATCTACCGCTTTGGCTATGCCATAACGCATGCCCCAATAAGCAAATTACAGTACATGTTTCTCCTTGCTAATGGCCAGGCCCATTACCCAGACACTAAAGTAATTTCACTGTGTTGTGTACTCACTATTTAAACTTACAACAACAAAAAAACAGGACATATTTGCAAAACCATGCTTTTCAATTCTTGCTAACCCTCCTCGTGCATATTTGCTGCAATCCCATCCGGTGCTTCAACCTGTTGCCACAAGAACTGTTTCTTTTCTTACAAACCTATCCTAATTTTGAAAAACTTTACCACATATCCGGTCCCTGGTGGACATGGCCCTCCCTCGTGGTCATGGCCAATAGCCAGATTGTCTGGGTCATGACCTTATGCCATGACCCAGACAATGTGGCCACTACCCATGGCCACAGGCTATACCTCAGTCACCAAAGGTGTATCACTATTTTCGGACTCTACACAATGACACTTGTCAGAAAATAAAACACTCACACATTTGCAAAACCATGCTTTCAGGTCCTTGCCAATGCACCTTACATGAGTTTGCTAGAAAGCCGCCCATGTTCAATTTTGTCAAAATGTACATACATACAATAGTGATATAACTTAGCCCCACTTGACAAAATCCATTCAGACTGCAAAAACATTCAAGGTTGGGTTTATAATATTTCTGAAAAGATTTGTCCACAGTCGTCAAACAGCAACACTATAATGCACAAATAAGCATAGATGTTCCTGAACATCTTGAGTTTGCAGACATTAAAGGGATGCCCCAGGCATCGGAGTTGAACAAATAAAAAAATGTGGGCTTTTTAAGGCCATTTACCATCCCATCCTATCGTCGTCAACCCACACCTCCCCAGACATAGTTGAATTAGTTTGATAAGTGCAATGTTGTGTTTTTCAATATGTTTTTACTGAGCTGTCGGCGGACAACAGGCACTGTCCGAGAATCCAACATGGCTGGTGTTTCCAAAAATCTGAAGCACCTCATGTTTTTTTCGTGGACATCACACTGCTCTCTGGGCCAATCAGAGTCCCGCCCGTGGATCGAAAAGGGAAGTAATGCCGCTGACCGAACCCAGATATCACACTTTTTTTTTAACCTACTTTTTTGCCGTTTAAAAAAACTATTGGACGGATTTACACCAAATTTACAAAAGCACGCTTTTGGAACCAAGCCGCCACAAATTTGGTGAAAATCCATTGAACAGTTTGGGCTGTAGGCAGGAGCAAGATATTTTATCCATTGCGTCTATGGGAAAAACACACATTTTGGGACCCTCCTATAACTTTGCCTCCCCTTAACCAAACCTCACCAAACTTCACAGAATCAATCTGACAGAGCCATATACTTTCTTTTGCAAAGTTTTGTGAGGATTTGTCCGTGGGTGGGACAAAGTTATGAGCTGCCCAAAAAGTGCTCTTCATATGGGTTGAGCAACTTAACCATAGCCAGGCTGTGTAATAAACAAAATACAAATCTTTGTGCATTGTACATATGTATATTATAATTTTCCAAAATATCTTACCTCGTACCTTTTGTATGTTGTCATCTTTTATGTTGAAAAACAGTAATTCTGAAACAGAATCAAATGCATTTTATAATAAAATAAAAAGCTGAATAGAAATGAAAGTATTCCTAGTACACAACCAATAAGGTTGTATTTTTTAATCATGCTACAGAGGAGCAAAACTTATTTTGGAGAGAATTTTTTTTTCACGTATGTAAAATATTTAACAAAAGAAAAAAAAAAAAAATATATATATATATATATATATTCACTGAAAAATCTTTCTTAAAGGGACATTACGGTTAAGTTGCACTAATAAAAACCTATGAAAAACCTATGAAATTCAATGAAACAACTTTGTTAAAGGTACAGGTAAAACAGAAAAACCTCAGAAGTTCGGCAGTTATGGTATGCTAAGCAATCATAACTCGCACTAGCCACCACCGTGCACTGCTAAAACTATACCAAGGACATGAAAGATGACATCACAAATGTCATTGATGACATCACTAATGACATCACATATCCGGGCCACTTGTTTTTGTTTACTGACTTGATTGGGCTTGTTTTTACTGACAATGAGAATTTCCCAAATTTCCCAAATTTAAAAGCTACTATATATCTGCACATTAACCTTTTAATATGTTCTTAAAGTACTTTCCTTAGAGTTTAATCTGAGCTCACAGTGCACATAGATGGGGCAATAAGCACAACTCAAACACACAATTAATTTGTTTACTTGATGTAAGAAACCTGAAGGTGTCTGACTTGCTGATCCCCGGAGATTTGTCATCCAGGTGCCCAGGACACAGCCATCACTATTGGATACAGTTGATGGGGGTGGACCAGTGAGGGAGGATCACCTTGATGGCGGTCCTCTGGGAGTGGAAGTTGGACACCAATGGGTGAGACATGGTATCCCCCTTTTATACCTTTTCCCCCATCCTGCCCCATAGGATACTTGAACACTCTACCCCCCTTTTCCGACACAAACACTTTCACACATCACGAAAGACAACAGACAAACACCAAAGCCATTTACCTGACATGTCCCAAAGCTAGAGTCAAGCAAAGTCAGGCAATTGACCAGAATCGCACACACCTGACGGCCCTATCCCTTCCCCACAGGGATAAAAGGTGGAGCACAAGAGCACAATACGAGCAAGGCAGACCGCATGTGAGGGCTAACTCAGCATGGCAGTTCACTAGGAGAAGAAAGACAATGCGAACCGAGAGGATGACAAGGAGAGAAGCAACCTTGCCCTTTCCGAGCCAGGCCTGTGAAACCTCCACAGAAGGAATCGTAAAACCGCGAACAAAAGCCAATGTATGTTGCAACAGGTGTCAACGGTACACAAGGCCCTCCTCCGCTGATAACCAAGCCGATGGGAGACAATTGCCACCATGGTACTTGCCTTGACTCCACAGACAAGAAAAGCCAAGCGATTCATCACAGCCGGTGAGTTGAGGGGCGAGTCGATAAGAAAACGAACTGTGTTGAACAAAAGTAGCAAATGGCTGATTCAAGAAAGTACAAAGAACTGTTGATACGCAAGGGGAAAGCCAGCTATAAAAGAGTCAAGCACCATGTGGGTACTCACTCCGGAAACTATTGGCGATTACACTGTTGTTAAAACTACCAGAAGGCCTTGGGAGAAAAGCAAGAAGGGGGCAAAGTGGTCATACAGGGGTCTAGTAAAATCCTCTGTACAGTTGAAAGCCTTTGTCCGACAGATGATTGTGAAGGAAAGGGAAGCGAAGCCTGCAACGTAAAGTTGGCAAGAGTGAACTCGATGGAGGGATGCCGATAAAGAAGGGGCGAAGCCAGAAGTCCCTATTAACAGTGTGTTGACTAGAGACGGATGTCCACAGTGAACTGTTTAAAAAGACATTAAGATTTGTGAAATAGATGTCAAAGATGACATTGTGTTGAAAGCCATAGTGAACCTGGCGGAGGGATCCTAACAATTGAAAAAGGATGAGCCCAGAAGAGCGGTACTCAGGGGTGAAGAGTTATTACCCAAGCACAAGCAGAGAAGAACTTTGGACTTTTTTGTTAACATTTTGTTTAATCTTTTGGAGCCCATCAGACCCTCTGAAGCGAGAAGCTTCAATACCGAATGGCCTGCCTGAGCCCAAAAGAGCAGCATCCCGGGGTGAAAAGTCATCACCTAATGTGCAAGCAGAAAATAACTTTTGCTTATTGTTTTGTTGACGACATCAGGTCCTCGGAGGCAAGAGACTTTTTGTAGAAAAGAGACTTAACCACCGAAGGCCCTGATTTATTGAGAGCAAAACTGTTAGCTTACGCTGGGAAAGCTTGAGCATATACTGTGCTGCAGAGTGCTCAAAACGTGGGGAAGGAAGACCCGACTACTGCATCCAGACGTATCACTTGTAAACACCTCTTCTTTACCTGTGAACCTTATCCTACACTCCATGAATTACCACAAATAAGGAAAAGAACATTTGCCAACACCAAAACCAAGTTAGCATTGATCAGCTGCACTGTATCATAAGAGTAGTCATATGTAAGGCCACATTCAAACACTTTCACAAATCTGACACAAAGGCAGTTACTAATATGGGGTCATAGGGAAGAGCTTGATATCCAACTCTGAAGCACAGACACAACTGCAATCTTTCTCAAGGGTAGAGGTATGCTCCTTGTTTTATTATAGGAATTGATATGCACCCCCATTCATTTTGCATATTCCTATGTCTATGCATTGTGTAATAACATATGTTCTCACGTAGCATGGAAGTGGGTTCCTGCTCTTCCAAAACACAGCATTTCCAAGCAAAAATGCAAAGAAGGTAGCAGGCACCCTTCTCTAGAAAGAACATGGCATGATAAAACTGTTCCGTGTTTTTTTCCCACTTTGAGAGCCCTCAGCCATCACTTTCTGCCCACTGTACTTTTCACAAAGGAGGAATATAGAACATGTTATCATGCCATGTTCTTTCTAGAGAGGTGCGCCTGCTACCTTTTTTGTATCTGTGGTTGGAACAACACATTTTTGGGATGCTCAACCTGAATGAAAAAAGAACTACTCTTATAGACCACAAACACCATTTCTTTCACAGCTTAAGAATTAATGATACAGCATGCACATACCAGGTAAAAGAAGCGCACAAACCATGGGGTTTGCAAGGTCATTCCTATACAAAAAGAGGAAAGGGCATTTGTTGGATTACTGAAATAAAAACTATGAGGCCTTAGCCACTGAGCTTTCACCTGTTTCAGTTTATTTCACCTTTGCTCACAGACCCTGGTATACCCCCCAAAGAAAGACGCTTGTAGTACTTGGCATACTATAGCCATTATCTCAGTGTACAATTCAGAAACCACTTTGCAAGAAAACACATTTTCACTGGAAAGTTACTAGTGGTGATTCACTTTCCCAGTAAGTTGTCAGAATCGAGAAATCCCCTCAAATAAGCAAGAGAATATTGGCCAACATCATAACAAACTTAGCATTGATCAGGTGCACTGCATCTTACGGCTTCTCAAATGTAAGGCCACATTCAAACCCTTCCCCAACTCTGACACAATAGGAAGTCACCAATATAGGGTCACAGGAAACAGCTTGATATCCAACTATGAAGCACATACGCAGATACAATATTTATTGAGGGTAGAATTATGCAGCTTGGTTGATGGTAGAGTTTGCTATGCACCCCCATTCGTTTCACTTTTTCCTATGTCTGTGCATTATGTAACAGTATATATCATCACATAGTACCATACCCAAGTGGGTCCCTGCCCTTCCAAAGTATATCATTTACAAGCAGATTGTGAAAATACCAAATATGGTTGCTTTTTATTGTTTATGAAGTACTACCAACATTGTATTCTGACTGGTACACATATCCAGCTGATCTGCATGCAATGGCGCTGTACATTATGGTACCCAGAATGTTCTGGATGCAATGCAGTGATGCAATGTACTTTCAAATCTGTGACAGAAATGCTACACTCAATTTCACATATATTCTTAGATAGCAAACTGTGAATACCTAAGGTACATAATCAAGGCATAAATTAGTCTTGCAAAATTGATTAGTCGAGACTGCTAAATAAAAATATTTTGATTAGCAATTCAAGGTATATGATTAGCACATTTGTATATCCTTACTTTCAATTAGGGCCAATGCAAGACATGTTTCACCCGTACGGCAGCAGTGCCTAGGGACCTTGCAGGCTTGTTTCACCACTGGTGCTATAATTAGGATGCCTTCTGTTGGACATGTGACCGGACACTGCTACTCTTGCAAACTCAACAGGGCTTCCCATTAGTGCCTCGCAAATAGTCAACAATAGTGAACAATTCCCAGAGCTGCCTATGCCAACTGCATCACTCTGCCTAAATTCAAGAGGTCCAAAGTTGGAGGCTGTAGTTTTCCAGCCACAGCTGGCAAACACTAGTACCACCTCCCTCCCACCCTACATGCTGAACTCTCCTACTGGACTTTTCGAAGAACTCTAAAAACACTACTGTTTGCCTGAATGCTGGACACAGGCCTTTACTTGGTCTGAACTTCGAAGCTACAGTAACTTCTACTGAATAACTATTATACTGTGCTTATCCCAATGTCTGTACAATTCTGAGTAACTGGTCATGCAACAGTGCCTTGAAGCTCTTGGGCTTAGTGTGCTATACAAATGTAAAAATAAATAAAATAAATACACATATCTATCGGCAGAGCATTTAAAAATGGCACGCTCCTTATTGGTGGTGGTTCATTGATGAACCATGGTTTCTGACAAGTGTTGACTTTCCCATCACATGATAAAGAGTAGCAAGCTCGATTCTGTCAAACAATGACTACAAGAAGTTGACCGTATCATACAACAAATACCCTTTATGTGTGTCTAAGTCTTAAACGTACTTTTACCAAATTCCCAGGATGTTTTATAGCTTAAAATTACTTTGCGTTCTTGTAATTTTCCATTCAAGAATAAGTAACTGAAGCTAAGACCATAGTGTTTGTTCTCAACATGGGTTTATATATTTTTCAGCTTGGATGATGATTTTTTTTGTAAGTTTCAAAACATCTCTGCAAAACAGAGTGTTATTTAAAACCAAAGTACTATTTCTACCAACTAAAGCTGGGAAGATATTTGGTTATGGGCCTTATGTTGCAGACTGGTCTGAAATCGCAGAGTCACAATTAACGAACGTGTGTGATCCTTGGCAAATCATTTGATCTCACAGACGTGCCCACGAGCCATTCAGTTGACATATGTATGCTACACTAAAAAGCTCACTCAAGGTACTGCTTCATATATAATAATGATAATGCCACTTAAGCTGAAGAGAAAAGTTATTTGTCTCAGGCTTATTTATAAAAACGTTTTGTAATGCCCTTTACCATCATCACATTTAATATCCAAGGCTACATATGTGCTTATTTTCTGTGGTATCGCTTCAAGCGATGTCAATACATATGCAAATTAGGGGAGGATTCATGTATTGCTCAGCCACGTAATTCATAGACTGGGCAACTTTCAATGGAAAGCAAAGTTCATGTTTGTCATGAGTTTAATGCCAGCAGGCATATCAAGTTCCCATCACATGGCATGTGCATTCATTAAAAAAAGACTAGTCTACCCTTCGCATGCTTGGCTCGGACAATAGAGCCTGGTAATAGATGGGTACATAATGTTAGCTTTTGGTGCAGTCATTGAATTAAGATGGTCTCCAAATGGTAACATGTACAATACACACAGCAACACATACCATGGCACCGCAGCTTTGCATGAGCAATGCAGACTTTCACATGCACACAGACCTCAGTCTTGCATGTGCAGACTTAGCCTTTTATATGCAGAATAGCTTTTTAGGCACAAACAACTGTAGCCATTCACATGCATGCACACGAAAAAGGCACATGTGTACACTCAGCCTTTCACATCCTTTCAGATGCATGACAAAATAGCCATATGCATGCGCACATGAAGGCCTATTATGTTCATGGCCATTGCTGTCTGAGTGGAATATAGAGCTTAGCAAAGGTGGACAGGGAAGAGAGAAGGATTAGACAATTGATTTAGGAAGCAAGATATGTGAGAAAGAAATAGATGAAAGATGAGCCTGTCAGAAGTGATGAGGGGAGATGGGCAAGAGAGAAAGTTATTGGGGCGTTGGATATAGGAGAGCAAAGTGAATATAAAACAGGGGTACACCTTTTAAGGGTGCAAAAGTAAGCAAACACATTATGAAATAGAAAAATGCTGAGGAACAGAGGTGGAAGCAATGATGATCAGAGAGAAAGGACTAACTTGTTTAGTGCCATCCTGCATCCCTCCTAATATTTACAGTGTTAGATAGACACGCTCCCACACAGTCACTCTTATCTGTAGTTTCCATCAGCCAAAGTGCTCATTAAAAGTGAACTTTGGGGTCAGCCTGCAGCCTGGATCTCAGCTTTCCTTTGTATAGGCACTGTACTGTCCTGGAGCTTGGTACAAAGAACTAAACATGCTCACCTTCTCTGAAATTACATCGCAGTTAGTGCAACATGTTTTATAAAATGAAAAGCAATTGATCATTCTTGTCCAGTGAATTGCGATGCAATACCATTTATTGTATGCCTTGATAATGCAACAAAACACCCTATTTTTTCAATCTAAAATGCATTTTCTTCACTAACAAATAACTTCGAATCCCACATTTCTTAAATACAGAAAAACAGCAGATTAATTTGAACAAATAAAAAAGATAAAACCAAACATTTCCAAAGCCACAACATCAGCAAATTATCACACAAATCCTTAAACAAAATAGTGAGAAAGAACCTTTAATTGAAAATGTATGTTTCTCACACATAACCATAGCATAACATGTACTACTGTTTGAACACTCTTCAGAAAAAACTGAAATTAAATATATAATACATATAAACTGTACTTAATTACAAGCCTAAACATAATACATTTTATAAAAACACCAATTCATATTATACATTAAATATAGAAATAAAACACAATCACTGACCTTCATCTGCTACAAAGAATGAATAGATCTTCACAACACCCAATCACAGAACATCTGCACACTCTGAGTTCTGGAATCAGAATGTCAAAAGTAAAACAAAAGGTCACTTTCATAGCTTTCAGAAATCGATAGCACAAAAAGAGGACTGCACAAAGCAAACAAGTAAAATGACTGACACATTTTTTATTACAACCTATAACAGTCAATAAACCCCAAAACAATACTTCTAAAGACTACTTTGTAGAACACATAGGAACACAATTAAATAAAAACATTTTTTTTAATTAGACAAATTACATAAATGCGGCTATATCTCTGGTTACACTGGAAGACATCACATAACCACAGGTAATGTTTCCCATGCACTGAAAAACACATATTGCAAAGGTTTCAAATTTAAATCATGCATGCCTTGAGATGAGAAAATCCAACCAGAAAGACATGTAAAAATCTGTGCTAAAACATCCATAAAATAATATGCTCACTGCACTAAAATACAAACAGCTGTAACTGCGGGTAGAGCCAGCGGGTCCATACCCAGAGCATCTAAAGCCCATCGTAAAGCATGATGTCAAATTGGATTGTTGATAGCCTTGAGTCTGTGCAACCGCCAGTAGCCGCAGCTACCCTTAACATTTTTCAAGATTCAAAAAGACATATTAGCAGGGTGTAAAAATGTGAATGACACAAAGGTACACCTGGGGGCACAGAATCAGAAAATCATGTAAAATTGTGTAGTGTAAAATCGATAACATACCATGATCAATGCACAAAAATTTACACTGCAATGCCTGCGGATAACTAGGTAGCAGTTATAGCTGTGGCTGCACCTGCCTAAAATCACACAACATCTAATTGGGTTACTGCTACCCACAGCTATAATTCCCTCTGACAAGGCACAACATTGCATTGGATGTTACCGTAGCTAGAGCTATTTTTAAAAAAAGGCATAACTTGTATTTTCTTTCTCCAATATACTTAGAAACTTCTCTGTGTGGCAATTCACAGAGCCTTTGTGTTCATTTGCCAATATATTAAAACAAAACAATCAGAGATATTCTCTTCACCTAGATTAAAATTAAAAAAATCTTGGAAAATGTATCTGTGCTCTTTCCTTAGATGGAAAATACATTTCTTTTCCCAAAGAGAAAAGAAAACCTGTGTTCATGTCAAAAATAGTTCTCCAACATTTGAGCATAAACCTCCCATTTCAAAAACTCCATCTAAAATAATATGATAGAACCAGGAAAAGGTTCAGTGCCAATGCTTTGAAGACACCTCACCAATGTTCTCAACATCACTATTTGTCCCATTCTCAAAATTATCAAAATCTCCACAGACTTTTGAAAAATTCTCACCTTCAGAAATTGGCTACATTTTCCAAATGTCCAATTAAGCAATAAAAATAGCCCCAAAAATAGCAGAATATACTACAACCACACCTCGCTCTAAACAAGAAAAACTCTTAATATTATGATGCAATATAATCAATTGTTTTACTGACAAATATAAATCACTCAAAAAGTACATTGTCTGATAGGTTCAACAGTAGAACAGCATCTGAGGTTCTTCACAACTCAGTGGCAACTCCCAGTACACAAACTATAAACAACCAATCAAAAACTAAATACAAGGAATTCCACCATCCCTCATCATGTAATCTTCATCCAATGCTTATTCTAATAGCTGAGGTGACAAGCAGTATTTTTTTTTCTATCACAGTACAATGGAAAACTACATGGAATGGCTGGAGGAAAATATTCTACAAAGGAATACATTAAAATAGAAGATGCTCAAGAGAAGGAACCAAAATAAAATACACAACATTCAGGGTTTTTTAAGTCCATTCTTTATTTTTATGTAAAATGGGAATAACAATAATATTTTAAGGAATAAATATCACTCACCAAACATACATAGCTTATCTAACTACTTTTAAATGTCTGTGCAGCCAATGCAAATATGTTTTAAGTGTATTATATCATCAATTGTTTAAAAATGTTTCAAATATTTTCAAACAGATGAAGTCATTCAAGTATCACACATTAAAAAAGAAGCAACTCAAGAGCTACCCATGAAACTAATCATGTATACATTAAAATAAATCAAACAACTATTAATTAATGTTCAAAAAGAAGTACAATCAATAAAAAGGACATTGAAAATGTAAGACAAATCGTGGACAGTAATAATCAACATAATTGGGCTAAGGAAGAAGATGTATCATGTGTTCAAAGTATAATAAAGATAAAACCCACAACTACATTTCCCCATAATAAGCCTTAATAAACTTTGTTTGCATACTTATTTATCTTTTAAGTATTTACAGTTATATATATTATTAATGAATAAAAAGTATTACAAATGTAACAATAACTGTTTTAAAAAACTACACTCAATATATCTTTACAAGACGACTGCTCACATATATATTTATTTTGAAAGACATTTTCTCTAGCTGTGGCTATACAATGCATGATGTGGGGTGGATGCTTATTAGCTGCTGCAGCACAGTGTTCCCCTTATATCAGCACGTAACAAGGGGGTGCACACGGTGTATGTGGGATAGCTGCAGGTAAACAACCCCAGTCATTGCTGTTCCTACGCGCAATCCCAATACACCAATGACAATCCTTTTCTGTGTCGCAGCGGCAATATGATTGAAAGAGAAAGAGAGCTCTCCAAATGTGCTAAAATACTACATTCAGTGTACCCCAAAACAGTCATTTTCAGGACTACGTATCACATCTAAATACACAAATACAGTGAAATAACATCCAAAATATTTTTCTAAAAAAAATTACCACTCATAGCCTCGGCTAGGGTTCATTGACTTTTCTTCTAGCCGTGGTTACAACATGATATTTGGGGAAGTAATTCACAAAGATTTTTATACATATATACATACATATACTTTTTTTGCACATTGAAGCCTATAGCTGCGGCTATAATCCACCAAACTGGCGGCTACAGCCGTCACCATTCGTTGCTGCAATTAACCGCACCTTAGAAATTCAACACCCCATTGGATGATAAGGTAGCTGTGGATATGCATCTATGTTTAAAAAAATAATAACATCCTTCTATCCGGAAAAAATAAATCATCATTAGTTAAAGAACACACACACTTTAAGAAACACAATTTAATATGCACATATTTATGACCCTCAGACCTTGTATGTAGTGCATCACATGCACTATATAAGATACACCATTTGTGCATACACCACTGTTGTTCTCTTCACAGATAGTAATCAGTGGGTCATTGGGAAAGGAAATCCAAGGTAGATAAAAAAAACATAATGGCAGTACACCATTACATTCCACTTCTGCCACAACTGTTACTTGCTCCCAACCTTATCCCCTCTCCTAATCATCTTGTTCCTGTTTTCTGGCATTGCTTTTTGTCTGTGTATGGGTGAATTTCATTGTAAGACTTCAGGACTTTTCAAAATCAGTACTTTTATGTATCCATTCCTTTTGTTTCATGTCTTCTTCCTATACCTTTGTCCTTTCTCTTGTGCTTTGCAGTTTGTAATTTTTTGCTATTTGTCACTTCCTCCCAACCTCATCCCATATTGTCTATACCCGGTCTGCAAGACTGCCAGGAACTATGACAAAAATGACAAATAATAACCATGGAGGTTTACAAAAAAAACAACTACATGAAAACTTGGTGTTGGTGTCTTCTGCTCTCGGGAGGATAGCTCAGGGGAAACATACTCGCCTTGGAAGCAAGACGCCACAGAACAACACAGGTTTGATCCCCCGAGGTCCGTGCTAAGAAACTTCTGGGTATTAAGCGTGTTATAAATAGCATAGCATATATAATATCAAATCATTTGCCTCAGCTCAAAAAAAAATCCAAAAAGTTCGGAAACCAAGTGCATTTGAATGAAGTGGACGAACCGTAAAGGAAAGCTCATGTATAACATAAAGTAAAAGCACATAGAGCAAACATCAGCGCATCAGTGTTTATCAT
Source organism: Ambystoma mexicanum (assembly GCF_040938575.1). Taxonomy (NCBI): domain Eukaryota; kingdom Metazoa; phylum Chordata; class Amphibia; order Caudata; family Ambystomatidae; genus Ambystoma; species Ambystoma mexicanum. The sequence goes on from NC_090941.1 coordinate 91,836,974, forward strand.
CTGTGCCACATTGTTCCAATAGGATCACTACTTATGTTCCACCAACTAACACCCAACCTCAGCCCGTCCTGTTTGTACTCAATCTTTCAAACATTTTGGTAATGTTCAGGTCCATTGGGATGATGTGCAGAAACCCAATAGGAAGACTCTTGTTCAACACAAAGTGTCAGCAAATAGCCCACAATCATCAGACCACTGTCCAAGTACAAGAAAATAAACATTTACCCTCAAAAACCTGCATATAAAAAAGAAATAGATAAATAAAAATACTATTGAATTTAAACAGCAGATAAGCAATACTTTTAAAAAAATCAAACATTAACTGTCATTAAATCTGAGCATATGAAAAATAGTACCAAGGTAAGCCATCTGCCAATAGTAATAAATATAACTGACACACATTTTACCAAGCAGCATTAAAGTAAAAGGTACAAAAATACATGAAAAATAAACTGCCACTAAATCTAACTAGGTCCACACATGTGCCAACAAATACCATCTGATAGTAGTGGTAATTTATCTGACACATAACACCCCAAACAACCTTTTACATTTTCTATTCTATACTGGTACTTCCTTTCACAACAGCCACACACTCAGCATACTGTACCGTGGGAGTTCTGCAATCAAAATGAGAATACTACACAAAATGGTGGCTTTTATACTAACCAAAAACAGAAACACAAAATGAAGACTATTATTAAACAAGCTACTAAAATGGCTAACACATTTTCACCATAACCTATCACAAACAGCTACACAAATAGAACAATAAAAACACCTAATAACAAACAATCAAAGTCACAGAAATCAGTTTTATCCCTGCCCAGCATCTCTCTCGTCTACAAAAGTTTCTCTTGTAGCTGTGGCTACAGGTACATTTTCTGCAAACTCAAAATCAAACTAAGCCAACCTTCAAAATTTCAAATAAGACAAGGATACACCTAAGCACATAAAATAACAAACGCAGATGAAATTCTGAGCTGTAACATCCACATAACAATATGATTATTGCACAGAAAATGTATGGTTCAATAGACGTGGCTGAGTAAATGGTGAAAAAGCATTGACGCGACCCACACATGTGCATGTTATAGACACGTGTTATAGTGAAGTCCCCTCTGTTCGACTGTTGTTAGCCGCGCTACCAAAAATTCACAAACACTAATCATTGACCCATTGGGAAAATAAACACAACTTGGATAAAAAAAATGCACCAATTGTTTCGGGAGGATAGCTCAGGGGCATCGTGCTCACCTTGGAAGCAACACGAAATGTAGCAACACAGGTTTCGATCCACATGGACGTGCTTAGAAACCTCTGGGTATTAAGCACATTGTAAATAACCTATCATATCATATCCCAAAAAAGTATTAAAACTGTTATTACAATAAATGAACACCGATATATTCATTTTTTTTTATTTATTTAAAATGTTTTAGTTTGTTACAAACTTTTCATTCTTAAGACATTACAATTCGAGTGGGTAAAAATTCATAGGGAAAAAGTAGAAAGAAAATAGAAAAAGAAAAAGTATAACAACATGTAAATAAAAAGGATTTCTTTTTGTCATTGTGAGGCAACTAAAGTGATATTCGTCATTGTCTTTGCTTCGGTTTTGGTTGGTTTCCGGCATCTAGTCCTAAAATATGTTGTAAGAACTGCACTATCGTGAACATTAATTTGTTTTCATGTCCATTCAATAGTAGTGCCCATCGCAGTTCTTTGTCCATCTGTTGAGCTGATATGTTAAAGAATTTGCCAAAAATCATTCTTTCATGCATCAATTCAGGACAGATCATTACTAGATGATGTATTGTCTCTGGTTCTTCTCTATCTTTACAAAAGCGGCAATGTCTGTCAGTTTTTCGGAATTTGTCCGACCATTGTAAGCTTATCTCTTGTCAGCAGATTGTTCAGACGGATCGCCATAAAGACTGTGCGGATCTTGTCGTCAGGAAATAGTTCCATGTATTTTGGAGTTTCATTTAATGCTCGAACATCTAGATGGCTTTGGAGATTTCTTGAATATAGGGTTTTCATTTGGCAGGTTCTAATCCAATCGTTGCTTGCCAGTTTACGCTTTGCATATTGAGGTCTGTTCATGAGAGTTTCAAGTGATATGTCTTCATCTTTTAATTGTTGAAATAATTGTTCTTTCCATTTCCGTAAGAATGTATTATACGAAGCAATTGGGTTATTTTTCAGAATTTCTATGGCTGGTATTTTGTCCTTTATCAGCAGTTTCCTTAGGAAATCTAGTTGCTTCCATATCACTATGGATGATGGTGATTGTGTCGCGAATTTATAACGAATTCTCGGCATTGGGTATGAATCTGGTAATCTTAAGATCTTCCTCCAGAATATTGCTTCAAATTTCGTCCAATTTTTAGGTAGTGTGTGGATCATTGCATAAATGAACAACCGATATATAAACTGAGTAATAATAAACAGGGGAGATTATACTAGGTAGTTGCGTAGAACGGATAAGGTAGAGTAAGTAAACTTGAAGAGCAAGAGAATATAGGGTGGGATAAGTAAACTTGGAGAACATGGGATAGGAAACAAACACAGTACAAACACTAGTACTTTAAAAACAACATTTTTTGTAAATTTGTCTTTTTCATATTGTCATCTCTGTGGTTTTATATTTTCCTCCTTTGTTAGACATGTAAACTTGTCTGACAATTATAACAGAATGAAGACCACAACAGACAGTTGACAATACATCAAAGTGAAATAAGACAGAGCTGCTGTGAGAAGCTTTACCTCCATAAAAAAAGCAATGTGCACAGAAAACAATTGCTGACAGTTGCCAATATTACCGGGTGAAGGACCAACACAGCAAAACAGAGATTGAGAAAGTGATGTGAAAATTCTGTGGAAAGGTTTTACAGAGGGGGTCTTCAAACAAACCGTTGCAAAGTTTTGGAACATGAACGTTCACTCAAGATTTTGTCTGCGTACATTGAAATGTAGTGAAAGAATTATATACAATGGCTCATATGAAACATAAAGTAAAATCGCATGGAACATAATCAGCCGACCAGGATTTATCATCTGCACCACAGTGTTCAAATACTATCACTACTTATTTTCCACCAACCAACACCCAACCTCATCTCATCCTGCCTGCACTTTATCTGTCAAATTGAATGGTAATGTGTAAAACCTGTCACGCTGGATCAAAGTGGGAGATGCCACCCTAGACGGTTTAGACAAGGCTGTTTCAGAACACAAGGACAATTGCTAACGCTGGGTGCAGCATTCAAAACTAGACTAGGATGGCTTAAGTTCAAAAACAGGGAAAGTATGGGTTGTACACAAAGAATGAAAGTATAGTACACAGTGGTACAGAGGACAAGGTTACAATGCATATGTAATAAAATAGTAGAAGATGGTATGTGTGACCCAACTGCCAGGAGTGATCAGAAAATAGTGCGGGTTCTGTAGTATAATTTATAGTGTTTTGAAGTATAGCGCTTCACTGAATGTGATAGCATTATATTGCCAGCAATAGTGTGGCACACACATATAGTCATTTTATGTTGCCAACAGAACAGATGAATATATGGCTGGAGGATGCATGCAAGGTATGGAATTCATGTTGCAGCCAAAAAGCTCATTATAGAGCGTAAATGTGCACCAATTCATTTTTATTTTTCTCTTACTTGAAATGCCTCATTCACAGGATACTACATTAGCTATCTAATTGACTGACTTAATTAACAAATACTAATCACTAATACTAACTCAGTAACATTTACATGTTTTGAAATTCGATTTTAAACGTGCATTTTTCTCTGATTTTCTCTGGCTGCGCTGAATGTGAAGGACATAAAGGCACCAGGAAATCAAACAGAAACAGTTATTACAGTATGAAGATCCCATTGTTTGTGACACACTTTCTGCTAATATGATTGGAGGGAAGTATATCTGCAGATAGGCTGCGTAAGCAGCAGAGTTCGGCTGGGCAAAGTCTGACAGAAAAAAGTTCAGATTGCTTTTGCTGAGCTGCCAAGACAGAGGATCTGAGACTGGGCTGTGAGGCAGGCGTGCCCAGCCTCACTTAGCACCGGCTTGAGAATTCCATGTTCTCGCTCTGCACTTCAAGCTTTCAAGATTACAAAGACAACCCTGGGCCCATTCTTCAGAGGCGAGCGAAGGGAGATCGCGTGGGGGACAGATAATCGGTAAATATCCAAAGTGAATTGAGGTTACTGCATGCTTCTGTATGAATGACCTTCTAAAAATATCAGGCAGGTTGATCAGAAAAAGGGAATCCCCTGTGTTTAATTGCCAAGCTGTAATGTTGCAAAGTGAATGTTGTTCTGTTGCTGTATTTTTTCTCTTCTTTTTGTTACACTGCCGTAACCCCAATGTAAAAAAGGGTAAGAGCTTTACTTTGAAATGTAATTGTGATAATACAAATGATATACGCAGATCGTGTACAGTGTTTTTATTTTTGTCTTTTCTTGGTGCATTTAGAATAATATCTCGGAAAAGGGGAAAGATTTTTAGGTAATACATGTGTCATGTTTCCCATGCAGATGGAATAGATAGAACGAGCAGTGATAAATAGCTGTGTGCGTGTGTTCACTCAGTGTATGGTGTCTGAGTGGAATTTAATACAACATATAGATTACCGGGGGTCCATGAACCAGTAATACATTTGTAATGAAGCCTATGGAAGCATAGTTATTTATCTGCTCCTAAGTTTTGGGTCTCTTTAAAGAAATGTTTCCCCCTTTTTTTTTCTCTCAAACTCTTCAAAATCTGATATGTGTTTCTTAAGTTTTCTCTATGTGATTTGAGTTAAGGTTTTCCAAATGAATTCCTTTTTACAAATTATGCATTATTCATGACTGTGTGTTCAACTTTAAACATGTCTTCTTTCGATTTATATAAAACAAAAAATTGCTTTAACAATAAGGAATGTTTTCAGTATTTATAGTGGGGCAAAAATAACTGTGATATCCGCTGTGTAGGATACACACAAAATCAAATTCATTGAATTTATTTTAAAATTCTCTACATTAGCATAGTGGATACTGTTGGTTCAACAATATACATACTTTCTTCAAGTCCCAATCCACTTTATGCTTTAAGGGACTACCCCTACTTTTTCTTTTATTCATGAAGTATGGAAGCATATTGATGTATATAAATCAGTGATAATACCACACGCTATTGAGAATGCTATATGTGAAATTGTGGTGTTTCTGAATGTAGGTCCAAGGCCCTCTATAGATCACAAGAACATTATAAGAATAAGTAAGGTTTTGTGTATGCTGGGGTCATAAATAAAACAGAACAATCATGCTCAGCATTAAATCACCAACAATAATGTATACCACTAAATTATCCCATATAATGTCATAAGGAATGTCACTGAATGGAAATAAGGCCAAACTCAATCTAAATGCAAGGAGTAGTCATCACCAAATTACCATTATTTTTGACGGTAAGAAAATACCGCCAGACCCCAAATCTACACAAAATATCCTACACATTTATGGTGTGTTGCAGGTCGGGAAAGTGATCATAGAGAACCTACTGGGCGTGGCAAGTGTGTCTCACACTACCATCTGTACATTTGAGGGAACCCACTTCATAATATCAGTGTGTCACTAAAAAATGAATTTCAGAATGTCTCAAATAGAGGCCACATTCTCAGAACTAGAGCAATATCTGGAGGCAAAGTTATATGCACATGGGACATGTTCGTCAAATAATGCCACAGAAAGGCACGATCGCATTTATGGTGAAGTGCAAAAAGAACCACTAGACAACATTTTTGCAGAAGGCAGCATCATTCAGGTCTGCCTTCTGAGATTATTAAATGCAGCTGATAAACATGCAGAGAAAGACTGTCTGATACGGCTATGCGCCAAGACATGGTTTATTTTGAATAGGTCCCTGCGAATGCAAGAAAATGATACTAAGCTAATTAACAGGTTAAAAGCTGACCTAGTTGGGGCAAGTAAAAAGTAGGAAATGTTAAGAGCAGAATTAGAAGGATGTCAAAAAGACATGCAGTTGAAATGTAGAGATCTTGAAATTCAATTGTCCAAAAGCAAGAAACAGTTTGAGGACAGTGAACAAGAATTAGTACATTTAAAAGCATTGGTAGACCACATTAGACAAGACAAAGATGAGATTGTTTCGGAAATGCAGGTTTTACAAAAAGAACATTATGGAAAAGAAAGTGATCTCCAAAATGCGGAACAGGAAATGGTTAAAATGTTTCAAGAAAGAGACAAGAGAAACAAAGAATTCAATGAATGCCAAATGCAAATGTGTGACATGCAGGAGGTAATTAATAAAATTAGTGATGAAAACAACTATTTGCAAAATGAGGCAGACAGGCTCCTTAAGAGGTGTAAGGATTTGGAACAGCAGATATGCATTTCCAGGTCCCAGGATAGACGGCTGGGCACCACATTCAATGGAGTTGAGGTGAATCCTATTTCTAGCCAAAGAGCTAGTGCCCCAGTGATTGGGGCGGTGACTGAACTTGGTTGTAGCGCCCTTGGGGGATTTGATACACCCATTGGGGGCCGCCACCAATCCCATACACCTGGAACCAGGGTTGAATTACCAAGTAGTGCAATTCCATGAATAGCAACAAGTAGCCCCATATAGATAATGAAATCCATTAAAGCCCTGATCACACCATTTAAAAAGGGAGGGGAATGCTGCATAGAGGATCACTTAGAAGCGGTGCATAACATATTTAAAGCCCTCCAGATACCTAAGGAACAATACAGACAGTATTTTCATTTAACTCTAGAGGCACCCACATCCAGTATCATAAGGGGATTAAATGAACAACAGAATATGACATGGGCAGAGTTTGAAAAAGAGATTAGGCGCCATTTTTCTCCTTTCCAGTAATTGCAGGAGGCAAAGAAAGTTGCTTACACAATCACTGCTAGGCCTAATACATCCCCTCGCCAGTTTTTACAAGACTTAAAAAGAGCATTTTCTTGCTTTGATGTATCTTTTGACCCCAATTCTAATGAATTTAAAACTGCTTACTTCTATGGGCTACCGAAAGACATCATATCACAGTTGGTCCGTGAATTTGATTGTGATAAGTCCCTTGAGTGGAAAGTACACCAAAGCACAAAACTATATGAAGTACTCTATTGTCAGGGTAGAGAAAGACACTAGACCAAACGCTAAAGAACCCTCAGCAACAGTGATGGAAATCAGGTCAGCCAAAATGTCCCTTGAGTCTGCTCAAAGTCGAGGTAAAAATTATTTGACACCTGAACAAAGGGGTAATCCACAAAGGTCGACACTTCCTGCACCAATATTTCAATCACATGATCCTAGTAATAGAGAGAGCTACATCAGCCCTAGGATTTTAGGAGATAGGCCCCAGGCAGGCTATCGGCCTGATATGTCAGGTAGGAAAAATAACCAGAGACAAAATCAGGATCAAAGAAATAATGCTCCCTACCAGACATTGGGGATGCAGAGCAGATTTTATCCCAACACCATGATATATGGTAATCAGGATAGACCCCGATATGTGGATCGATTTACTGATAATGGGAATCAACATAGGGGTCAGTGCCCACAACATGAGAGACAGGACATGAGGCAGAATATTAATTACGCTCCACATCAGTACAATGATTCCCCGTCAGGGGACTACAACTACAGCCCGCTCCCCTCCACATATGAACCAAGAGTTTAGGGACAATCCCAATAGAAATCATTCCCCCGAGAGGTATCCAATCAGGGGGAAAACAACCAATATCGATCTAGGCCACAGAGAGAGGATTCTAGAGAGATGGAAAGATTCCAGTGTCTCGAGGCCCAAGTGAAAATGTTAGCTGAGCAAATAGGAAAGCTCTGTACAGCACAAAAACAGTCATCAAAGGAGGGGGCAGAAGGCCATAGCAATGACCGGGTGGTTTCTGAAAAGTGACTAAGTACTTATAATACCTGCAGTACCAAGAAAACAGATTGCTCTGATGTGATTTTCCATAATGACTCTGAGATGTATAAAGATTCTAAAATAAAGATACCAGTAAATGAACATGTGACAGAAAGTGCAAATACCCTCATGAAAGAAGTTCGGTTTAACCTAGAGCTAAATCAAACATTGGAGATTTGTACAAATAAAAAAGGAAAACCTGAAATTCCAAAGGAACAAAGAGACAGATTTAAGAATAATGACTCATGCATGGGGAATACCAGTGAACAGGGATTAAGTGGGGATGCTATAACTCCTTCCCTGGGCAATCAGAACAATGACCAAACACAGGCAGAAAAAAGAAATACTCAAAAGTAGGGTACAGGTCAATCACCTGAAGAATTCTTTGAGCCACATATTTTTGAAGAAGTTAACAAGATTGGTACCATACTAAGTAACTACAAATGCACAGAATCAGACAATGACAAATTGCCAAGTGATGTTGTTACACATGTTCAGTTGAAGGATTGTAATGTGACCTCTGATGACCTGGATGGATGGACGAACGGTGGTCACTCTCCAAAAAAATCTCTGAACATGGAGAAATTAATAATGTCTCTCACACAGAAATGGGCAAAAAGGAGGGAAAAATATCTTTCCATTTACCAATGTGCTTCACCAAAAGTGAAAAAGGCCTGAGAAAGGTGAGCCCTGAAATCAGTAAGAATTCGCACTTCTTATGTGTGTTAGAGGAAGTTGAAGACAGGTATTATGCTCCCATCACTGTAGAAGAGAAATGCAATACATTTGCAATGATTGACACTGGCGCACAGGCCACAATTATATCTAAAGAATTGGTAAAGAGTATCAATGAAGGGAGATCCCCACGGAATCAGATCACAGTGAAGCAAAATGAAGGTCCAGTGCATAATTTTAATGGGGAGGATGTGCCTATTATAGGTGTTACCGAGGTTGACATAAAGATAGGAAAACACTTAATGAAACAGGAGGGATTGATCACATCTATTTGTGAAATTCCATTTCTGATGGGAACAGATTGCCTGAAAAGATTGTCTCCTCTCATAGATGGGGTACTGTGGTCCTTAACCAAAAAACCATTGAGATATATGAAACTAAAATCACAAAACAGCAATATAAATGAATGTCACACCGTTGCCAAAACAAATGATGCAGTAGAGGTATATCTACAGAATAGCTGTATACCTAGCGTCACTGTTATCTTGATGTGTCAAGATAAAATGTAGAGTGAAAATGAGAAACAATCTGTACAAATATATTTAGACCCAAGGAAAAAATGGCAAACTGCCATAGATGAGCACACATTACGTTTTTATTTAAAAGAGAAGACATGCAGACAGAATACTGCTCCTAAAACAGATACAGAAAAACACATCACCACTCTTGCTGAAATACACATGGAAGATGAGCAACCATGGGTTCACATTGGTATAAATGACTATTCTAAAATAATAAAAGCCACTTTAGCGCTTGAACAGGAAAAAAGCTTTATTAATGACAAATTGCTGCAAAAAATAATGGAGAGGGAGGAGATCCCGAAATTTAGAATTAAGAACCAATATGTTTCTGGTTTGGACAGTCCAGACTTTGAAAATCGAATTGCAGGCAGATGCATGCTGATGATTAGTATTGGACAAAAAACAATTCACCATAATGTTTGGATAGTGAGTGGGACACAAAATGACTTTTACATGGGCAATGATATCATGCACAGAATGTGTATGGTGTTAGATTTCCTTAATAAAAAAATATGGTCACGCCTAGGTGGGCCGGCACCTGAATTTGAAGACAAAAGAAGGGCTTATCATTTCACACAGCTGATCCCATATGCAATTGAATTACAGCTGAGGAAGGATGCTATTATCCCTGCATTCACTAAGCAGTTTGCAATAACGCTGAAGTGCAAAAATGGACATCAGATGAAGGATTCTGATGCATTTGTGTGCTTGAATGAGTCCATAAAACAGCAAGGCCTGGATTATGAATACATTCCATTGATAGATGTTGGTGAAGGGTCTGTGAAAATTATGGTGAATAATAAAGGCTGTCAAGATATTCATTTAGAGGAAAATTCTTCATTAGGAATGGCCATACAAAAATCACATTATACTGCAGATCTAAATAACATGGTGATTGAAAATATTCCTGAAAAGTATGTGGATGCCAGGGGTGAGTTGCCAGAATACCTGGATTCTCAGCCCAAAAAAATCTTTAAAATTAATTCTGTGTACCCTTATGATTCAAATGAGACAGTGTGCTGTCATCAAGAGGATTGTATAACATTTGACTTAAATGAAAATGAAACAGAAAATCAGCCCATTGAAGTGGAAGCTGATATACCAAAATATTTAAAAGTGGCAGCATTACAGAGAGACACAGCCACACAGTTAGAAGAAAGCACAGAGATTCCTCCACTAGAAGATTTTCCAGAATGTTCAAAAATGGTAGAGGAGCAGATTTTATCAGCAGATGCATGCGACAGTGATGAGGATAGAAATGAATTGAGGAAAATATTTATGGAGTTTAAAGATGTCTTTGCTAAAGATGCTTATGATTGCGGCCTAACTAATTTACATGTGGCCACGCTACCCGAAGGATGTAGTAGAAGCCCAGTATTTGTGCGCCAGTATAGGTTACCACTGGCATGTTTAGAGTCATTGGCAGAGATTATTATTTATTTATTTATTTATTACATTTGTTACTCGCCCAGACCCACGGGTATCACAGTGAAAATTCAATAAATTGTGGCATTTTTATACAGTGTTACAGTTACCATCACACAGAACATATTTAAACTAAGATGCAAATAAATCATGTGCTCACATTTCTTATACTAAGTTCCAATCGGTCAAAGTAGCAAATCATATTTTGTTTGAACACTAGTTCCAAATCTAGAGACAACCCCTGGGGGAACATGAGGGCCATGGGGCTACGTTAGCTGTTTAGGTTCAAAGAAGGCGGTAAACCAGAAGCATACTGTTAGGTTAATATTTGTTAAATAACCAGGTTTTCGGTGCTTTTTTAATTCTTAGTAGGGAGTCCTCATTTTTGATACTAAGGGGAAGTGCGTTCCAGTGCGATGGGGCTAGGACTTTGAAGTTACTTCCTCCTGCTCTACTGTATTTATATTGAGGAACTTCCAAGAAGACCAGTTTATTAGATCTCAGTGTCCTACAGGAGATTTTTTTCTTGATGGTATTGTTGAGGTAGCTAGGTGCTTTGTTGGTGATGCATTTATAGACGGTGCTGAGTGTTTTGAAAATGATTCTTGCTTCAATTGGCAGCCAGTGGTTTTCTCTTCTGGTGCTAGATATATGTTCTGACTTCTTTATACCTAGAGCCGCTCTAAGGGCTTTGTTTTGTAATAGTTGGATTTTATTTAAGTTGGTTTTGGAGGTTCCTAGGAAGAGGATGTTGCAGTAATCCAGTTTCGTTAAGATCAGAGCTCTGGCCAGAGTGATGCAATTTGTGGGGGTGAGAAATTGGCGGCTGAGTGCAATAAGTTTTGCTGTGTAGGCTGTGGAAGAGGAGAGGGCTGCTATTTGTGCATAGTGAGGTTGGCATCTATATATACACCAAGAGTTTTAACTTGTTTGAGAACTGGGATCTGTGTACCGTCAATGTTGATATGGGAGTAGTTAGAGTGGAGGGTGCTTATTCTTTTTTGGGAGCCGACGATGAGGACCTCCGTTTCCTCATCGTTAAGGCAGAGACTATTTAGGGCCATCCAATTTTGAATTATAGAGTAAACTTTGTTGATAGTGTTAGTGTCTTGGGTGTAGACACCTGTGATGGGGATGAGGATCTGGATGTCATCTGCAAAGTTGGTGTAGATGACACCCATATCGTCAAAAGCCGAGAAAAGGAGTTTAGTATATGCATTGTAGAGGGTGGGCAAGAGGCAGGATCCCTGGGGGATTCCTATGGGAACTACTATAGGATCCGCTGCATAGTTTCCGATGGCAACTCTGGATGTGTGGTCCGTTAAAAAAGATTTGATCCACTGAGTAGCGTTAATAGAGAAATTAAGTCTTTTTTTAGGGTGTCGCAAAGTTTGTCATGGTCTACCAGATCGAATGCTGCTGATAAGTCCAGTAGCAGAAGAGTGGCTAATTTGCCTGAGTCTCTGATAGAATCCAATTGGATTTTCAAATCCAAGAAGTCAGTCTCAGTACTGTGGTTGGGCCTAAATCCAGATTGTCTGGCTCCTAGTAAGTTGTGTTGTTTGAGATGGGTTTGTATTTGGTTGTAAGCTATTTTATCGATAATTTTAAGTAGGAAGGGGACAGTCATTATGGGCCGGTAGTTCTTGGGCACTAATGGATCTAATGTGGTTTTTTTTTAGTAGAGGAGTGACCCATGCCACTTTAATGCTATCTGGGACCTGATTGGTATGGAAGGAGGCATTCACAAAATTGGTTATTATGGGTGTGAGAGTAGGGGTACATAATTTGATACGGTGTGCCGGAAAATTGGCTCCTTTGCAGTTTCAAGCTTTAAGTTTAGATATGGTATTAAGTACTACATCATGTGAAACTGGTGAGAAGTTGAAGAGCGGGGTGGTATCTCCTATGTTCATGGAAATTTGGTTAGACGTGGACGGCTTATCAGAGAGGAGATTTCTTTTGGAGATGATTTTGTTTTGTAATAGTTTGATTTTGGATGCCAGCGCATCTTGGATGGTGGTGCACCATTCTTTACTTGGTTGGACTGGGTTGATTATGGGGATCGGGATCTCCAACTCCTTGAGTATGGAGAACAGTTCTTTGCTGTCAGAGGATGCGTTACTGATTCTGGAATTGAAGGCATTTGCTTTAAGGGTAATGATAGCTGATTTATAGATTTTGTTTACAGAGTTGAAAGCTTCCAGAGCTTCTAAGGTATGGGTTTTATTAAGCCGGTGTTCGAGTGATCTTTTAATCCGTCTAACAGCGACTAGTTCCTCGTTAAACCAAAAGGAGGATTTTTTATCCTTGCGTTTGGTTTTGTTCACACAAGGTGCTAAGGTATCAATTGTACTGGTAAGACAGTTATGATAAATTTCAGCTAGGGCACAGGGGTTTTCAGTATTAATCTTTTTATTATTGAGAGAGATGGCTAATAAAGGGTTGAGATTTTCTGCTGTAAGTTTCCGGATGTTTCTTGTTACATAAGATTCCTCAGCGATGGATTTAGGTAGGTCTGGTTCATTGCACACAATAGAGAAATGTATACTGTGATGGTCTGACCAGAGTATCGGATTAATGGAGTCTACTGAGACTGTGGTATTGAGTGATAATATCCAGTCTAATGCTCTCCCTTTTGTGTGGGTTGGAGCGTTCACTAGTTGTGTGAAAGCCATGTGTTTGAGTGCACTGTGTAGTGCTTCTGCTTTGTGGTCTTTGGTGTCATTAAATCCTAAATTTAAGTCCCCTAGGATTAGGCATTTTGTGTTTGGTTTAATAAGTGGTGTTAGCAGTAGAGGTATATCTAGGTCTGGTTGAGTTTTAGCATTAGGTGCTCTGTAAATAGTTATTATGTTTATGGTGGTCTTATGGTTTGTAGCTAATTTAGCTAGCAGGACTTCATAACCGTCTGGGTTCTCGATACGATAGGAGAGGTTCTTATTTTGAGATCGGTTTTAGCAATAATAGCTACTCCCCCACCTGTCTGTCCTAAGGATGGTGTAGTCTGGAGGAATGGCAATGGAGAGTGAGGATCTGGATGCTTGGTGGAGCCAGGTTTCCGTCACTATGAGTAGGTCGAGTTGTTGTTCGGTGATATAGTCATGTATTTCTGTGGCGTGAGAAGGTATGGACCGTGCATTAATGAGTGCTGCTTTGAGGTGTAAAGGAGTGGATGGTTCTTGTGGTGGTGTGGTACTCTTTTTAGGACATTTAGTGTGGGTCACTAATGGAGGTGAGTTACCTATGATGGCAGAGGAATATGGGGCACTTATGCTGGGATGGTTTAAGAATCAGGATCTTAGTCTTTGGGTTCTTAAGAGTCCTAGTAGTGGGGTTTGTATTGTTTGCTTGACTTTAGGGCAGTTTCTGATCGGGGGGCATAGCGTGGTGACGGTCCGAGATCTAAGTCTGGAGCGTCTAAGTGAGCTGAGGACCAGGATAGTCATTATATGTGGTTTATTAGTGGCAGGGTGAGCTGGTGCTTTCTAGCTTTTGGATCCCTAAGTGGTCTGTGGGACCACTAATCAGTTAGCGATCTGGGGAAAGGGATTGGTCAGAGGCAGGAAAGGTGTGGGGCGGGGGGTGGGGTGGTGGTAATAAAGTGGGAGCCTGTGCAGGGTGTATCATATGGTACAAAACAAAATGGAAACATCATGAGTAGTAACCAACCTTGCATGGTTTGGTTAAGTGAGGAGGGCTGGCTGGGTGCCGGCTAGCCATAGTGTAAGTGAGACGAATCATTAACCTTTGCAATTTTTAGAGAGTAAAAGAATCAGGTCAGGTAACCTAGCACAGTCTAAAATCACTTCATGGACGCTGGCATTACAGGGTTTTCCTGTAGAAGTAAGATATGGCCAAAATAAAAAGAGCCCAGTTGCTCAAGGTTTGGCAGATCTACATGACTGTGCAGCTGAACATGTATCAAACGAAGTGGAGGTGGAATCTAGTTTACAGGAATTTGGGCAATCACCACACAAAGCTTTTGATGAAAAGACATGCAAGGATTTGCCGACTGTATATGTTTACGGTTGTGCTTTTCACATTGAAAATGACAGTAATAAACAATTGGTGTCAGGAATAGGAAATATCTGTTTGAAATGTGAAGACATCCCCAGTATAGGGATGAGAATTGGAGCTAGGAGCAGTCAAGTAGCAGAATTGGCAGCCATTTAAAAAGCAATTACTACTGCAATTGATAATACATTTTGTGAAATTGTCCTGGTGACTGATTATGAACGAAATAGCTTTGTGGAATATTTGCCTGGCTGGAAAGCGAGAGGCATGATTACATACAAAAAAGCCCCTTAAACATGGAATAATGATACAAGCAATAGACACATTGGTGTCGGAGAATGATTTGATAATATACTGGTGACAAATTCATGGACATTTAAGAACTCCAGGAGAGGATAAGGAAGGAAATGATAAGGCAGACCATTTAGCTAAAATTGGGGCTGTGATGGGAGAATTGCTATCTATTGAACATTTACTTGGGGAAATACAAATTGATGCAGTTACACGCTCTAAAGCTCCAAAGGAGGTAGAACAACCAGTGGTACAGTGGAGTTATGATACACCAGATCAAGATCTGATTAAGGCACAAAAGGATGATCCAATTTTGGGAATCTATTGTAATCATTTGATAGACCCTGAACAAAACCCTTTAACAGAAAATGATTGTGTGGGAAAAGAAGAGTTGTGGGTGCTATTAATGAATAAGACACACATTAGATTACAGGATGGGCTCATGACTAGAGGGCTAATGCTACACCATGCACATGATGCAATAACTTCAGGCCACAGAGGTACACAAAAGACATTGGAGATACTGAAAAATTATGCTTACTGGCCACATATGTCCCAAGATGTACAACTATACACTAGAGGATGTCTAGTATGTGCCCAATTTAATCCTGCTT
The DNA here is from genome assembly GCF_040938575.1 of Ambystoma mexicanum. Lineage (NCBI taxonomy): Eukaryota > Metazoa > Chordata > Amphibia > Caudata > Ambystomatidae > Ambystoma > Ambystoma mexicanum. The sequence goes on from NC_090941.1 coordinate 91,852,528, forward strand.
CACCGATGCATAGATCCCCATTAATGAAAAGAGGCTAAACTCTTCCATGGTCAGATTTGCAAATACACTATGTAGGGCCTGTAAATTGGTCGAGCAGGGGGAACCGGTATATTTTGAGTGTGGTCTGTTCAATGTCAAAATGGATAGAGTGTATTCCTGCACCAGATTGTAGTGCGCAAACAGCAGCTACATTACTGGTGAATCATATATTTTCAAGATTTGGGTTACCACAAAGAATAGAATCAGACAGAGGAAGTTATTTCACAAGCTCGCTAATGAGTAAGGTATGGCAAATACTGGGAGTGAAAAGAAAATTACATATTGCATATAGACCTGCTTCTTCTGGTGAAGTTGAACGCTCTAATAGGTCTGTTGTGGATATATTAAAGAAGTTTGTAGCAGAGGCAGGTTCCATCTGGGATTTACGTTTACCTTTGGTTTTGATAGCAATCAGATCAACTCCTGCCAAAGCAACAGGTATTAGCCCTCATGAAGTATTGACAGGTATGAAAATGGTGTTACCTGCTTTACAGAACACATGACCAGACACTTGTAAGCGCATCTACAGTTCATGAATACATGGATGAGCTGAGGAAGCATTTACAACATGCATTTGCTTTTGTGCAGCGGAATCTAGAAAGGGCTGCTGACAGTGCAAAGTCATATTATGATAAAAAGACATCGGTGAAAGAGTATTGTGTGGGGGATCAAATGTATAAACTTCATTTTGGAAAAGGTAAACAGAAAAATTCTAAATTTCTCGCAGCCTGGCAGGGGCCACTTCGAATTATAGATAAGATATCTCTAGTGGTGTACAAAATTTTGAAAACTGAATGTGAAACAGTAACAGAACAGTTTGTTCACGTAAATCAAATTAAACCCTGGCACCCCAAGCACAAGGTAAATACACTTGAGCGTGTAGAAACAGATAAAGTCCCTTAAATACATGAAAGAAGACACATGAGTCTATTTATAGGGCAATAACAGAGAAATAAAAATAGAAGTGATTGTTGTAATAAGATGTGAATAAAAAGACTATATGTGATGATCATTAAAAGAGGGTTTAAACTAATGAAATTATTTTTCAAAGTTGAAATATGTTAAATGATCAATGATGCTTAATGTATGTTTGTTTTTCTCTAACATGTGCTTAATTTCAGAAGGCGAAAGAAAAAGGGTGAAATGTTTTGCAAAGCACATGGATATGTATATTTATTTTGGCAAAAGAGTGAAAATAGTATTTTGCAATATACTTAATTTTTTTCTTTTCTATTTGATTTAGAACACTAACAAATCTTTGGTCGGAGGTCACAGGACCGGAGGACACGGGAGACGATGGAGTCCTCGAGTCCCCTGGATGAAGATCAAGTGATGCCTGCCTCCGGGTGGAGGTGAAGACAAAGTAACCGGGATGCCAAAAGAGAGGACTCCTATGGAAAAAGCATCCAAGAGTGCCAGGATGAAAGAGTGCCCCAAATGAACCAGATGATGTGATGTTGCTGGTCGGGACGTCTCAGAGGCAGACAACAGTAGAAGAACAATGAACTTGCAGCGTTGTTGGTGCATGAATTCTGATGTGTCCTGGAGTATGGAGTTCCACATCTTTATTGTTTTAATTAATTATTTTATACATTATACTACAGTTCCCAATCCATCCCCATCACATAAAGGGCTACAGGAATGTAAACGTGTGCACAAATGGATAAACTAAATAGACCTGTACAAGATGTGGATACACTAAAACTACAATAAACCTCACAGCAAACTAACAGTAAAGTTCTAAAAAGGACCACTACAATAAACAAACAGGGATATATAAACTGGATGAGAATAAACAAAGGACGTTATAATGGGGGGTTGCAGGACAGAGGATGGGGAAGGTTAGGGAAACTTGGAAAACAAGAAAGAATAGGGTTGGATAAGTAAACTTGGAAAACAAGGAATAGAAAACAATCACACAGGTAGAAACACTAGTATTTAAAAAAATCTTTACATTGTCTTTTTCACCCCACAAAAAAATAACCTCCAGGAAGACCACTGCAGATAGTTGGAAATATTTTAAGATATAAGGACATTGTTAAAAAACAAAACAAATGGAGAAAGTCCTTTGCACCGTGTGCAAAAAGACACTATGACATGGGCCTTCAAATGTGCCATTTCAAAGCTTGGAAACATTCAGTTTAGATGGTACGCCACTGACTGAATTAATCCTCAACTTCTGCAGCATTGGCAATACCACCTGTTCCAATTTTACTGTCTCCCAATGTTTTTTATGAGAGTAATGTGCTGCCTATGTGACAATTGGCTTCTCCCGGCAGATTGCACACTAGCCCATTGAAAAATGACTCCCTGCAAACATAACATCACTAATTCACTAAAACAATAGTGGTAAAACAAAAGTAAGAAAAAAATGTTAGTATAATCAATGAGCATACATATATAAACTGGGTGAGAACAAACAGGGGACATTATGCTAAGGAATTACAATATAGTGAATGTGGTAGGTTAAGTAAACTTGGATAACAAGAGAGGATGGGGTAGGTTAAGTAAATACAGAACAAGAAAGGATAGGGTAGGTTAAGTAAACCAGGACAACATGGGTAACAAAACAGTCACACAGGTATGAACAGTACCCATGACCAATCGGGACACCTGAGATTTCATAATCGAGAGATCTACCACCCCACCCCCAAAAAATAACTTTATATTGATCATTACAAACAGTCCCAAAGCTTGGGAACTTCAGTATTGATCAACCATCTGTGACAGATGCACTAGGACAATAAATATAAAAAAGCAATACCTCCTCCATTACCACCTCCATCTACTCTTATGTTTTCAATACGGGTTAGCCTTTCACAGGAGTTAACTGTAAAACATCTGGTGCGAGTCCACTGGGATGATGAGAATGATGCATATCGGGAAATGCCTCATGCATAACATCACAGACCATCAGCACCTCATCCAGCAAGTCCATCCATCAGTGGAAAACCTTCAACAGTCAACCATCAAGCTCTGTGGGTACTGCTTCAATTTAATCTTTTGATAAACTATCGGCAACCAATTTCTCTTTTAAGAAAATAAAGTGTTCCATAAGCCACAATTGGATTGCCAAGAAAGATGCAACAACATAAGATTGACACAGAGGTACATGCACTTTTTACCTAATTCACTTTTCCTATGACAAGTTATTTCTACAGTTTTTCTTCATCCACTCCTACATTCTGAATACAGCTTGACCTTTTACTGGCATTAACTGAACAACTTGTTCAGTAGCCACAGAGCATGTCAAGTACTTGAATCCTATCAGCACCTGCCCACCAGGAAAATAATAAAGGCCAATCTGAAAATAAATGCAAAGAATCCAACCTTCTTCCACAGATACTAAAAAAGCAGCCTCAAGAAAATAAAAATTAAAACAACTAGAACGAACTTGCAATACACAATCAATTATACTACCTCACAGAAAACTGAAAACAGCTCAAAGTACTGCATAGTGAAAGTGCATTAAGATTACAAAACCTACAGACAAATACAATTTCAACCTCACTAACATGAATACATAAACTAAGTGCATGCATATAAATGCCATTGATTGATGTAATTTTGTAGGTCCATGTTAGTGAAGGTTAGAAAATACATTAAAACATCCTTGCCATAGAATCAGGGCCGATGAAATAAACGACAAAGAACATCAACTGATAGCAGTGGTTAATATAATGAACACACACAACACTGCAAATAAACCTTCTAATATGTACATATGTATTAACACTTTTACATCAGCTACACTCTTGTCAGGTGCACAGTGTGAGTTTTTGAATCAAAAGGATAAAACAGCAGAAAATGGTGGCTTTTATACTTTCCAAAATTAATACCACAAAAAGAGGACTATATACTAATAAAACTACTAAAATGGATGACACATTTTCACCACAACCTGTCGCAGACAGCTACACAAATTGAACAGTAACAGCAACCAATAGCAAACAATGGAACTCACAGAAATGTTTATTTTCCCTGCCCAGCATCTTTCTTAGCCGCGGCTATTCAACACAGCTAAAAGTCTTATGTCATAGCCGCTGCTAAACATACATTTCCTGCAAACTCAAAATCAAACTAAGCCAACCTTCAAAACTTCAAATAAAAAAGGGAACACCTAAGCACATAAAATAACAAACACACATTTAATTATGTACTGTATCATCTACATAACAATATGATTATTGAAAGAAAATATTAACAAGGTGTAAACATTCTAACAACACAAAGGTACACATGAGGGCATAGAATCAAATGCATGTAAAATTGTGTAGTGTAAAATCCATGCAATATCATGATCAATGCACAGAAATTGGTATTGCTAACCCTGTGGCAAAGGCGATTGTTATAGCTGCGGCTGCACCCACCAAAATCACACAATTTCCTATTCATTGTTGGCACCCGTGGCTATAACCCCTCTGAGAGAGCACAAAGTTTCTTTGGCAGCTGCAGTAGCCACAGTAATTAGTTTCTTCATTACATCAAAGCAGTTCTCCTAAAATACTACACTCAGTGTACCCCAAAACTGTATACCCAGGACTACTTATCACATATAAATACACAAAAACATCCAAAAACAATTTTCAGTACAACCGCGGCTAGAGTTGATTGCATTTTCTGTAGCTGAGGTTACAAGATGATGCTTAGGAGAGGTTCACATAGGTTTTTAAATTTATAAACATATTTATGTAAGAGGTAGTCCTTAAAAAGTACTACTTCGGGTATATAAAGTGTACTTTTCAGCACATTGAGGCCTGATGATTATGAGGTAAGATGAGGTAAGATATATGGAACTCGTGGCTACGACCTCCAGTCATTGCTGCGGTTGACTGTGTCTCCAAAATTCAACACCCCATTGGACGATACGATGGCTGTGATTATCCATATATATTTAAAACTGAATATTGACATAGCTATATACATGTAAATTGAATAGGTTTAAAGAGGTGGGAGTATGGTTAATGTCTGAGATAGATAGGCTGTGAATATGTTAACTGGATGCAGACAAGAAAAGAAAAGATAGAGTAATACCCTTCTATCTGTAAAAAAAAGAAAGCAACATTAGTTAGCAAACACACACTTTATGAAACACAATTAAATAGCCACCACATTTTTTTACCCTGATATCTCATATGTAGTACATCACATATAGTAATCATTGGGTCATTGGGAAAAAATGAAAGATGGATTAAAAAACATACATCAATAAATCAATATGGTAAATGGCTGGGAGTAGAGTGGGTGGGGATACATGCAATGGATACAGCTACACATAATGCAGTAGCAAGGTTGAAAATACACAGGCTGAAAGACAGTGAGTGGGGAATCTAAAACTAGAGTAGGGTAAATAAGGTTCAAAAAGAGGGAAATAATGGATTAGACATAAAAAGTGTAGCAGTATAGTGCACATCACTACATGGGATAATCTATGTGCAGTTTGTGATTTTTAATTTTTTTTAGATTATTTTGTTTTTCTTCAGTTTTTCCATTTTAAGTGGCAGACTCCTTTTTGTAATGTCTTTTTTTTTTTACAATTTTGTCTTTTTTTTCACACTCTCACATTTAAGTATGTCTGGAAGCAGCAGCAATGAAGAGGGGATGTTGGTGTCTTCTGTTTTACCTCGAGACTGTTGCTGATAGTTGGCAGTATTTTTGGATCAAGAAACAACAGAATAAAAAGAACATTGAGGAAATGCAGTGCATTTTTTGCGGGAAGGTGTTGCAGAGGTGATCTAATAAACCATCTCAAAGTTTGAGAAGCTCAACTTTCATTCAGCTCCTTGGCCAGGTCAATCAGGATGATGTGAAGGAACTCTATAGGAAGACGGATGTTCAATACAAAGTGAGAGCACATGGTCCACATTCAACAGACCAGTGGACACGTACAAAGAAGTACAACTGTACCTTCAGAAACCTGCATACAGGAAATGAAACAGGTGCATATACATTCTATTGATTTAAAAATATAGATTATAAACAGCATGTTAGTGAAAAATATAAAAATGCATCAAGAATTAACTACCACTTAATCTGAGTATGTGCAAAATAGTACCAAACCATGCCATCTGACAGTACTGGTACATATAACTGTCACATATTTTTTAAGCAGCACTGACACTTCCACATCAACCACACACTCAGCATATGCGCAATCAGAGTGAGTATACTACACAAAATGGTGGCTTTTATACTACCCAAAAGCAATAACACAAAAAGAAGACTTTATATTAAACAAACTGCTAAAATGGCAGACACATTTTCAGAACAACCTATCACAGACAGCTACACAAATACAACAACAACCAAAAAACAAACAATTAAAGTCTCAGAACCCTTTTCACTTTTTTTATCCCTGCCCAGTATCTCTTGTAACCGCAGCTATCCAACGTGCTATAAATTGTTTGCAAACTTAAAATCAAACTAAGTCAACCTTCAAAACTTCAAATGAAACAAGGGAGCAGCTAAACACATTAAATAACAAACACAAATGAAATTATGTACTGTATCTTCGACATAACAATGTGATTATTGCACAGATAATGTATGGCCATAGACTCGGCTGAAAGCATAGCCGTGCCTACAAGAACAACTAATACAAAAATGAAAAGCATTGATGCGCGTACGCACGTGCTTCTTATAAACATTGTTATAGAAAAGCCACTCGGGATGGCTGTTGTTAGCCCCGGCTATACAGAACCACTCTGGGGCGAAATGTATTTCCAAGCCCCGCAACGCCAAACAAACAAGTGTCCCTAACAGGACTACCAGTCCCCATTGGCCACGGTCCTCCTCAATTCCCTGCTACCTCTCAATCCCCCAAAACACTCAGAATGTCAATGATGCTACTCCACCCAAAATGTCGGATAGCTGCGGCTACCACATGTCAATAAACACACAATGTGACATTCACCACCAAATACGCATGGCTGCAAAGGGTGCCACCTATACCTGCCTCTAGGAGTGCCACACAGTGAGCAGATGTCGGGTAGCCACGGGTAAACATGCCAGCTGTTGCTGTAGCTAGGCACGATCCTCAATACACCAATCACAACCCTTTTTGTCTAGCCACAGACTTTTTTTTTTTAGAAAAATTCTGAGTATGGAATATGAATGACAAAACAGACAGTAGTGATACAATGATAATTAAAAGGTCAATACTATAAATGACAGCTCATGGAGTTATGTAAGATCGATGATGATAAAGAGAGCATAGTATACATGGCAATACACTAGGTGAGGATACATTTAATTGGTACAATTACACAAGACAGTGACATGGGTGAGAACACACAAGCTACAATACATTGAATAGAGCAGTTAAAACTAGAGTAGGGTGGCTGAAGTGGCTACCTATTAATTTTTGGAAATTATATATTTTATTTCCTATATACACATATATGTAAATAAACACTACTCCTTTTACTTTGTTATATTTTTCTTCTAATAATTTCCATTTTAAGAACTACACTCCTTTTTGTATTGAGTTTTCTTTTGACAGTTTTCTTCTTTTCTTCTCCACAGTCTGAACCTGAAGTCACTGAACCCAAAATCCTCACCCTCCTGAAACACCTCAGGCCATCTAATTGCAAAGGTGATGACTGCCCAGCCATGATCATCAAAGACTGTGCTGTCAGACTGGCCCCCATTTCTCACTGCATTCATAAATGCCTCCTTTGCCTCAGGACTGGGTCCGCGTAGCCTCAGCGAAGACTGGGTTTGACCACTTCTAAAAATTCTAAAAAAAAAAAACTTCACTTCACCCGGCCTCCCCAACAACTACAGGCCCATAACTACAGTCCCGTTCCTTCTAAAATCACTTGACAAAGCAGTTTACACTTAAGACCAACACTTCCTCCAAACCAACCACATCCTGGCCCACATCAATCTGGCTTTTGCCCTGGTCATGGCACATAATCTGCTCTGCTTGACTTAAAAAACAAACAACTAGAAGAGACCAAGGATACAGGCAACCCTGCTCTACTCCTCTCCTGGACTTATCAGCTGCATTTGATCTAGTGGACCGCAACATTCTGTATCATCACCTCACCTCCGCAGGATCACCTCATTCTTGGAAGGAAGAGCCATGAGAGTATTCTCAGATCAGGCCTGTGCAGCCCCCGCCACCTTCCACTGCCGAGTCCCACAGGGATCCTCTATCTCTCACACTCTCTACAACATTTTCAGTAAGCCTCTATTTGACATGTTAGACTTCTCTCACTCTACAGTAACTATGAAACTGATACCAAGGTCCTCAACACAGCCTACTCCACTATTCAGGCCTGGATGGCAGCCAACTGTCTCTGCCTCAATGGCGAAAATAATGAAATCCTCCTAGTAGGTCCCCAAGAAACCCTAAAAAAAACTTACCAGCCAATACACACTTTCACAATTGACAACATTCAGATCCCTGTCTCCTCCTCAGTCAAGGCCTTAGGAGTCTACCTTCATGCCACCCTCTCCATGTCAAGTCAAGTCAGCGCTAGCGCTTCCTCATCGGCTTACTACACCAAGCTGATTAACGCAGTCAAACCCTTTTTATCCGCTGAGAACTGCCTCTCGATTGATAGAGCAATAATAGGCTCAAGTTTGGACTACTGCAACGTCCTCTTTGCTTGCACTTTCTCAAAGAACCTAATGAAACTCTAAATAATACAAGGCAATGCACTTCGAGCTGCTCTCAACATACCCAAAAGAGAACACATATCTGCAGCCAGACGCAAAGCCTACTGGCTCCTTATCAAAGAAAGTGTCTTATTTAAAACTCTGAGAAGTGTATCACTCACACAGCCCCCCAAACACCATATTCCCACTGACTCATTATCTCCAGAGTCAAACCTGCCAAAGTAGGTGGTGCTAGCTGTCCTTTCATTGCTGCAGACAATGGAATTCCCTGCCACTTACCCTCAGAAATGAATCTTCCCACATTGCATTCTGCAAAGCCTTGCTGTTCCATTCACTTCTGCGCTCCCAATTTCACCCTACTCTTGCATACTCTTGTTCACTGTAACCAAACAAACTGTGTACACTTGATATGTTATGTCCTTTACCACTGTAACTAAGTAACCTACTGCTGTAATAGCTATGATATTCAATGTAGGTACCACTGTAACTAAGGAGCTTGCCTACTTCTGTAACAGCACCATGAAGCCTACTGGCTGTTAAGTGCTATACAAATAAAAATAAATAAAAAAAAATACAAATAGTTTCGGATTTAAAAAAGTCTGGAAACACACAGCCAAAATACATGAAATACAAGAAATAAAACATAAACACTTCAAAATCCATAGCTGCGGGCACAAAACTACACCTACCCGCGGCTATCCATAGTCCTATATAACTGGGTTTATCGGATTAAATGATTGTGTGAATAAAATCCCTCCCTGTTCCCCAAAACCCCCACTCACTACCAGCTCCCCACACGGCTACCAAGGTCTCCTCACCTCCCCTCTCCCACCATTGCCCCCTTCACACACGCGGTTTCCATGACCAATTTTCATTTCAAATGTCGGCTATTCGAGCCTTTATCCGCGGCTAGAGAAAGCTTATTTTGCAAACTCAGTCCCTGGACCTCCTGTTACTCCCGAATTTCACATGGTGTCCTCCAGCAACCTCCCCACCTCTAGACTAATGTCATTTGCAATTATTTTAACCTGCAAGTAGCTTTTTAACTATGTTCATTTCCAGTTATCCTCGGCTATGGCCACAATTTATCTCTCGCATCGAAAGAAAAACAAGATGGCATTCGTTTAATTACAAAAAAAAATGGGTTTGGTAATTTAACTGAGATATAGTTATCTATTTTTGAGAAGGGGGAGCCCCCTTCTCCATCAAATATTTAAATTACTACTGCACGGAATAACGCCAAACCAAGCATAGATCGGGAGTTAACACTTTGTGGCCAAGTGGTTTCAAACCAGGTCCAAATCCGTCCAGTAGCTTTCATATAAAATTACCTTGTTTATCTATGGGAAAATTAACTGGTAGTAGGCTGCATACTTTGGAAAAAAATGTTTTTATGTTCTTAATAACTCTTTTATTTTTAACTGTCTTTACGAATGTTTGCAGTCTCGGAGGGGTGGGGACGTGAGTCCTTAATCACTTTCATAATTTCAATCAAATCCATTACTCAAATCAAAATGTATTAACAGTTGAATTTTAAGGGGTTCCTACGGGAGTCTGACTCACCTTAACTATAGGGCATCTATCGCCGCCTTACAATGTATCTATATATATGTATATTCAGTCAGAGACGTCTTTATGGGAGGGCGAAAGGGGCACTTGCCCCGGGCCCCCACCTTAGAAGGGGCCCCTAGAAGGAGCCTTATTAAAAAGAAAAGTCAGTTTCCCTAGGTCAACAAAATTAAATATCACACATCAGGTTTTTCTATGGTGTGCTGCAAAGGCTAAACCGATTTTCTGTCTGTTGTTGACAAGTACATTTTGTTCTGATCTTTTCATCCTGTAATGCTATGTTCACTGTGGAATACATAGTTTGCGTGGCAAAACACCTGTAGTATTCTCACCTTTCTGTGGGGATTATATTGATCATGTGCAATAATAGCCAAAGTTGAAATACATATTGATACATTTGAGTGTCCCGATGGTTCAGAGGATAGCTCAGTGTGTTAAGCACTCATTGCAGAGATATGCATTCACGTGCAAGATTACACTACCAAATTCTAGCTAGGCCGACTCAGCGTTTCCAATGTATGAAGTTGTTAAGCCTGCATGTATATGTACTTTGTTCTATAACACTCCATCTGTTATCACCAATGTACCTGCACTAGATAGCGGTTGCTATAGAAACTAACATAGCATCAGTATGGTGATGGTCTAGAAATTGGTTTGTTTAGATGGGGAGTTGTAAAACCTAGGCAGGCACCTCCAATGATGACAATAAAGTGTAAGGGGTGTTTATGTATTCATATTCCAGACTGTGGATCTAAAGCATTCATGCTTGGATCTTGGCTTTGCCAGCAGACGATACAGTGATCCTTGACAAATCTTATATCACTGACAGTACTGTACTTCCTTCTATGAGAAAGGTTTTCATCTCACATACTGGTGGCATTGTTTGGCCAATTACCTGATCTTTCCTATCATGTAGGCCGTTTGAGTGGAAGGAGTTCTAGACAGAAGAGAGCAGATCAGATATTGCAGGCCTCTTAACAGCACATCTTAAGATCTGTTTATGTGACAACAAAACAGTTTGCTTTTCTGTACATTTCAAATGTGTTTCTGCATGTTTTTAAATACCATTGCACAAGCTTGTGTTTGGGGTGTATTTAAAGCTTTACAATACAAAAGAGAAACCTATCTGAAATCTTTTAAGATCACATCCATTAGTATGGTGGTATTTATATACTTTCCTTGATGATGGAGACAATGAAGCTAGAATAATTTCCATTTTGAATAATATGTTTCCATAACGTTTTGTTTTCTAAAATGTTTATTTTGGGTTATGTGAATTTCACATTTTCCAAGTCAGTTCTGTAAAATTTGATTATTTTAGTTCAAGGTAAAAACTAGAAAATAAATTGGTAAAGAGCAGAAATTATGGTTACAAATCCCAGCGTCACCTTTTAATCAATGTGTGATCCTGGGTATATCATTTAATCTTGTATTTCTTCACCTGTCAAAATTGCAAGTCCCTAAACCTTTCACAATGTCAGCCCTTCAGAGTGATTTTGTTCTCAGGGTATGACCTTTAAGAAAGACCAGTTCATGGTTTCACTGGCTATATATAGTGTTGTTTCCTCTATAATGATAGTGAGCATTGATATGTTACACACCACAGCCACCTGTTTCTTTGCTCTCGAACGGCAATACTGCTTGAAAACCATGTCCCAATTCTAATCTCAGTCTGTCTGGATACAGACAACTTCCTGGTATCTTCAAATCCTTATCCACTCTCTATGCTACGGTATGTGTGGTTTTATCTTTGCTTCCCATTGATCGTCTGTATCCATGCTTGAGCACTTTTGTTGTCTCTGAGGCAGCTAATCTCAGACTATTCTGGATTATGTGTACCTTTGTCATAAAATCTGTGGTATGCATTTATACTATGTCCAGTATACCTTCCACTTGGCAGCCATTGATGACGTGTTTGCTGTATCTACGCTTGAACACAAGTATCCTCGCGTAGACTGCTAATGTTGCCCTTGAAATGCTACTTGTTTATCACTCTGATTACAACATGAATGAAGAGTAAAAGGTATCTGAAAGGAAGTTTACCATGCTTATTTTGATCTCTGCGAGGCAGCATTTCAAGCTATGGGTTGTTATCGTGTCACGGGGTGCGGCGCACTAGATATTGTATATCCTTTAATTCCTTTGGTTTGTTGGAGGGGGACCACAGAGGTGGCCGTGCCCTGGGCCCCCAAAGTGCTTGAGATGGCCCTGTATTCAGTAAAAAAACTTTGTTAAAGGGACGTTATGGTTCCAAGTAAAACCGAAAAACCCCTGAAATTCGCCAGTTATGGTAAGCTAAGCAACCATGACTCGCGCCACCACCGTGCACTGCTAAGACTAACACCCAGGAAATCAAAGATGACATCACAAATTTCATTGATGACATCACTGATGACATCACATGTCTGGCTCCCCCTTTTTTCCTTTGCTGACATATCTAGGCCACATGGTTTTGTTCAGTAACAGTCAGGAAGTAAAAATTGTAAATGTACTATACAACGGACCGAACAGGTAAGTGAGTCCACGGACCGGACATAGATATCACTAATTCTTTTGCTTTACATTTTGATCATTTAAAAAGAAACTACTGGATGGATTTACACCAAATTAAAAAAAGCACGCTTTCGGGACCAAGCCGCCGCTCCTGCCGCAAATTTGGTGTAAATCCGTCCTGCGGTTTGGGCTGTGGCGTGAGCAAAGATTTTTCCCATAATGTCTATGGGAAAAAAAGAAATTTTGGAACCCCCCCCTATAACTTTGCCCCCCTGGACCAAACCTCACAAATTCAGAGTGGGCCATATTCTATTTTTGCAAAGTTTGATGAGGGCTCGTCCAGGGGGAGTGAAGTTATAAGCCGCCCAAAAAGTGCTCTTCCTATGGAAACAGCAACTTAACCATAACTACATGGCCACTACAGTGGCCATGTAATATATATGCATATATATATATATATATATATATCGGGTTATTAGATTGGGAGGAGAGCGAAGCCCAAAATTACATAGGGACAGTTGAATGAGAGAAGGGTGAGAGTCCTCATCCCCTTCAGGACTAATATGCAGTGCCTCTGTTTATTGAATATAAACCCTTATTCTTCTCAGGACCTTGAAAGAGTGGAGTCAAAGTATGAAAGGAAAAGGAGTGCCTGGGTAACGGGGAAGTGATAGGTGAATGCAAAATCAAAAGGGAAAGGAAAATGGATAAACAACAGATGAAACCAGCGCTGCAACCCCCATACGAGTCGCACGCACCAAAAATTATATGTTTAGACAGTTTGGTAGTTTGTCCCATGACTATTTGGATTCATGGCATTATTTGACTCAACGTAACAGACAGACTGAGCTTCCCATAGAATGCATATTTAATTTGGACAAACCGGGAGCTCTGTGGAGGGCTCTAGAAGCTGAGGGGGCAAAGATATCATCACTTCAATGGGGAGGTTTTGCTGTGTGGCTGGAAGAGGCTACAGCTAGGAAATGTGAGTAGGGCCAGAGGACTGAGGGAAATGGATGGCTGATTGAGAGGGCAGATCACATTTTAAGAAAGGACCAAGTGAGACAAATAAGAGAGAGGGGGGCCAACGAGGAGCATGACAGTGGGACACCAGAGGATATACTTGAATCTTTCAACAGTATGAGACCATTTATGGGGCCAGCAATGGAGTGGGCTTTGGGGCAATCACTTCAGGGGTACAAGGGCCAAGAGGGTTGGGATCTGCGGGGGCCGTAGCACCCAAGGGGCCACCACCTTTGTATGATACCTCGATAACGAGGGTGGGTACTGTATATGGAAGGGACTTGAATACCTTTCACGTGCCCTCAGACTGGTACCGTCTGGTCAGGGGGTGGGGAACAACAAAAGGCTCTGGTCACACTCCATGCACTGTGGATACCGGGGGACCTTTGGACATTGGCAAAATAGTTTCCTTATATAAGGGAAGCACCCCAATGGTTTGTGGAGGAGCTGCAGACAGTAATACAGTGTCATAATCCCTTGTGGGTTGATATGAATCAAGTTATAAGATTAGTAATGCCACTGGAAGTGAGACAGCGATTAGTGGAAAGGGCAGCCTGTGCGGCCTGGCCAGACTCTGATACAGGCACAGGGGAAGCCCTAGTTCAAGTGAAGGAAAGATTAGTTACAGCAGTTGTAGAGGTGTGCCCTAGAAAGACTGATTGAGCTAAAATATTGAATTGTAAACAGAATAAGGGCTAATCGGCTGCCTATTATCAAGACAGACTAAAGGTGGTATTCACGCCGCATTCTGGCATTACTAAGTCAGAGGAAACAGCCTGAAGGTAAAAGCACAACTTAAGAATGTGTGCATAGTTTGAATCATCATGGTGAATCATTGCGTCGCTTACCAAGAGCAAAGGAAGGAGACCTTTGAGAGCAACTCATGTCAATACAAGTGCAGAGTCTGGGTGGATAGGTGCAGGGGCAGTTACAAGGGGCAATACACCATCAGGGAAATCAGGCCCAAAAGGGGGGGGGGTCATAAACGACAAGGAAGAGGCAGAGGCCAAGGGGCCACGCCAGGATACCAAACTCAACAGGGGGGATATGTGGGACAACCACAACAGCAAAGACAATGGTGACAGGGGATTCAGCAACATACATGGGAAACCCAGGAACAACAGGGAGGCTGGAATAACCAGCAGGACTCTTTGGTTTGTAACTATTGCAAACAGGAAGATCATTGAAGAATGAGTGCCCATTTAGGCCACAGAGGTTACCACCGCAAGGCAACAATATCCCAAATAATATATCAGTGCTTCAACAGGGAGGACAGGTTCAACGGCTATGTTATGTTAGGTGTTATGTTAGGTGTACTTATTAAGCACACTTTCACCAAAGGTATTGTGGCGCTGGAGAAGAGAGAGGAACCGTGTGCACACTGCAACAGCGCTAAAACAAATGAGTTTTAAGGGCCTTTCTGAAGGCAAGGTGGTTTTTCAAATTTTTTAGATGAAGCGGCAGACCATTCCAAAGTCTGGGTGCTGCAACAGAGAAGGCCCGCCCACCACAAGTTGAATGGCGAAAGGCAGGAACAACAAGTAGGCCAGTTGAAGCCGACCGCAGAAACCACGATGGAACATAGCGTAGGAACTTAGCACACAGATATTCCGGCCCTTGGGACTGGAGGGCACGATGGACCAAGCACAAAGTTTTAAAAACAATGCGCTGGGCAACCGGCAACTACTGAAGGGTCCGCAACACCGGGGAGATGTGGGCACCATAAGGGGAGCCGGTAGCAACCCAAGCAGCCATATTCTGTAACCATTGCAGCTGCGGAATGAGTCCCTTAGGTTGGGATAAAGGGAGTTACAATAGTCTAAACAACTAAGCACAAGAGCAGCCACAACAGGTGGATGAAGATGAGTGGGAACAAAGGGGAGAACCTTCCTAAGAATACGCAGGTGAAAATGTCCTGCTTTGCATACAGCGACAAACTGGGGCTCCATGGAGAGAGTGGCCGAGATTTTTACCCCCAAATTCCTAACCTTATCAGCGGGGATCAGAAGGGGACCCAAAGAAGAAGGCCAGAAGGAAGACACCCAAAGTGAATGATCAAGGGGGATCCCACCACCAACACCTCAGTCTTTTCCCCATTCAACTTTAGCCAATTGCGGTTCATCCAATCTCCGACGGCTATCAGACATCTCCTCAGGCACAACGACATCTCAGCCTGATCGATATCCAGTCGGATCAGGGTCTGAGTGTCGTCGGCATATGAGTAACATCTGATACCGAAGGAGCGGATGAGACACACAAGAGGCCAATGTAGATATTGAAGAGAATGGGGGACATGGCGGATCCTTGAGGGACACCACTAGGAAGAGAGAAAATAGAGGAGAGAAATGTGGGAAGTGAGTTCTGTTGGCCAGGAAGGAGGCAAACCAGGTGTGAACCTGGCCTGAGATTCTGACTTGGGCCAGGCGGTTGAGCAGGATGGAGTGATCGACAGTGTCGATTGCCGCTGACAGATCTAATAGAACCATGGCACCCATCCCACCTGTGTCAACCAGCCTGCCCATATCGTCCAGAACCGAGAACAGTCCACATGGGATAACTGTGCCAGCTTTAAGTTCAGAGGGGATAAAACTAGTTTGGCAGGAATTATTCACTGCTGTAGTAATTTTAGCCAGCAATTCAGAGGAAATATCTGTCATGATAGCCAATGGAATGGCATCAGACGGAGACCCCGACTTAATGCGAGAGATAGCAGATTGGACATCTGATTGGGTGAATTGAGGAAACACAGACCATCCCTCAGAATGTGATTGGTCTATATGGGTAGGGAGTCCAGATGTAGTATTCAGGTCAGCCGGGAGACAAGGAACGACAGTAGCAGTTTGCATTAGAGTATTGGCAACATTGGTACGAATTGGATCGATTTTTGCAATGAATGAACTGGCCAGATCATTGCAGAGATCTTTGGTGAGTGGGATTGAAGGGGAAAGTATGGCAGTGGACGAGAGGGCTCTCACCACAGCAAAAAGTGATTTAGGTTGACAGATAGAAGTCTCGATTTTGTGAGCAAAAAAAGCTTTCTTTGTTGCCAAAATGGCTGCACAATAAGCTGTGGCACATGATTTGTAGCACGCTTTAAGGCTAGGATCAAACATCCGCCGTCATTTATGTTCTGCTTATCTCATGGTCAGGCACAATGATCTAAGATTATCTGTAAACCAAGGCTTTGAGGGAAGCCTTCAAGGCTGAACAAGCTGAAGAGGGACAAGCAAATCGGCCGCAGTGTGCATTGCATAGGTAAGCCCTGATAATGTGGGTTCTAATGTCTCACCCTCATTCCTTTAAATAACTTTTAATAACAGATACCAAATCTAGCAAGTTAACTGAGCGCTAGCTCTGCTGCAACTTTTTCATAGGGGCAGTCTTTTGATAACTACAGGCCCTGTTAAGTGTAAAAGAGACCAGGTAATGATCAGATAAGAGGACATGTTCAACTAGGAACAAGGTCAAAAGGCCTTCATTAGCAAACACAAGGTCCAAGGTATTCCCCACCGTATGTGTGGGTTCTAAGACAGATTGGACAAGACCCAAGTCAGCCAAACTGTCGAAGAAGGAGTTGAGTGCTAATGTACAAGGTTTATTGAATTATAAATTTAAATCTCCTAATACCACAAAAAAAGAAAAGTTGTGAGTGAAGATCAGCAATGTTGTCGAGGAGAGGTTCGAGAGCACCAGTGTAGGAGCCTGGAGGGCGATAGAGAAGTAAAAAGTGGCATACGCATGAAGAGGAAAGGACACAGCGCAGCTCAAGAGATTCCATAGGCAGACTGGCAGGACAGTCAAGTCTAGAGACTTTTAAATAGTCTCTAAAAATGACCGCTAGCCCACCTACGTTCTGTGGAGGGGGGAGATCTACATGGATAGTAGAAAAGCCCTCCGGTATGGCTTGATTCATAGCAGGAGTAGAGGACTGGTGCATCCAGATTTCCGTGGCAAAGAAAAGATCAGGGAGACGATCAGATAGAACATGATATGTATCATCTGCATGAGCAGGTAGAGTGCAAGTATTTAGAAGGAGTAATCTAAGATTACCTAAGAATGGTAACTGAGACATGTGTAAGTGGTCATTAGTGGTAGAACAAGTACCTGAGATAATGCCGGCTGGACCAATGCCTCTGTTTTTTAATCCAAATTCGAATCCCTTCATCCCTGGAGACCCGCTCGGGGCGAGTGGAGACAAATGGATTCTGACAATACGAATGCGAGGGGACTATGGAAGCATTAATGATTCCCGTTGATCAGGATGGTCCCTATGTACACTGCAGTGTGCAGGGGATCACAATGCCATGTTTGGTGGATACAGGAGCAAACAGATCTGCTTTACGAATGAATACATTTCCACATGTTCCAATATCTGGAGAAACAGTGAGAGCAATGGGGATCCCGAATACCACTGTTATACACCAGGTAATGGATCCTTTGACTGTTTCTCTGGGACCCATCACAGAGCAACATGCATTCCTTCTGAGTCCTACAACATCTGTAAATCTTTTAGCTAGAGATTTCTTGTGTAAAATGGTATGCCTACAAAATATCCCCACCAAAAATATTGTCGTACATGGGGATGTTTGTGTCGCAATAGGCAATATTTTTGGGGAGGATATTTTGTGGGAGTGGGGATTGCGGGGGTGTCTCCCGCACATTTTAAAATAATGCAGGGGCTGCGGGGGTGTCCCTCACAGGGTCCATGGGTCAATATTGCTGCAAAAAATATGGCAATATTATTGTATTGTGATATTTTTTCAGGGATAGTAACACATGGAACCATGTAAAATGAGGTGCACTATGTATTGCACGCCAGAAGAGTGACCTCAGATAAAGTGGTAGCAGTGATGGCTGCATTAAGGGAAAAGACTGCAAACAGTAATGCCTCTAGGTGGATTAACTCTGCGCCAGGAACAACCCCAGACCTATAGTTTAGTATTGGGTCCAATTGGGATTATGGCCTTTACAGCTGTGATGATTTACAGGGAGTAATCACTTCTCCCCAAGGGGAGCCTTTTTGCATTAGGCTACAGAGGTGCGGAGGCTACCCAATAGTCATCCAAGGGGTGGTGTAATGTGGGAGGACCTCATGAGGAGGGACTCACCCTCTGCAGATAAGGACGATCACCTGCGGTACAGCCCATTGAATGTTATCACTCCCCAACATTCCTTAGCCATCCCTAATGCTCAGACCACTACTTTGAAAGCAAATCTATGTATTACTGTAACATAGGCGAGAATGCCAAAAGTAGTAGGACAAGGAAGAACATAGGAGTCATAAAGATCATTGACTGTGCTAACACTGATACGAGGTGGCCCTGAGGAGGCATGAGGATCAAGTTGTTAGTAAAGACAAAGGACTGGTGCAATCCGCATGGGAGGAACGGAATCCAATGTATACAAAGGGGCAAAGGACTATCCACTGTGTCAAGTCTGGATACAGAGCCAAATGCAGCCATCAGAGGAAGCAGGTGCAGCATATCTCCAATGCGGGAGATTCAAATCCTGCTGGCCGACCAGCCAGAGGAAGACGCATAGAACACCGGCGAGCAGCAGTGGGAGTTCTCCGTTGGGTCTGTTGGTGAAGACGAGAGCATATGACCAAGAGAGGGAAGTGAGCTGGGCTTTGTGGAGAGAAGCAGCACTCCAGGTTCTGAAAAGGAGAGAAGCCCAAAGAGCCGACAGAGCTGATTCCGGTCCCTGGAAGCCCCAGTGATCGAAACCCCAAGAAGGTAAGAGGAGTACGGGAGAGCTGGAGGGGATGCAGGAGCAGGTGGGAGAGTCGATCAAACAGCTTTCCATCGGCCCGGTGGGAGTGAACCAACTAGTCAGTCCCATTCCATGAAAAAAGGCAAGGTTGGGGACCCTAATCGGAGCCCAATAAGCATCAATGGCAGAGATCAGCCCTCTGACCACCAGGGAAGGGTTAGGGACCCTGCCATGAACACAAGAAGGGTTGAGGACTCTAACAAGAGTACTCAAATGATTGGGGACCTTAACAAGAGCCAGAGAAGGGTCTGGGACCGAAAGCAGATATCAAGAGCATCAGGGGAAATCTTCCTCATCACAGTCAGAAAGAGTAAACCACTGGCCACCAGAGAAGATTTTACGACCCCAAAGCAGATGTCAAAAGCATAAGAAGAAATCTTCCTTGTCACTGTGGGAAAGAGGAAATCACTGACCACCAGAGAAGGGTCTGGGACCTGAAAGCAAATGTCAAGAACATAAGAGGACATCTTCCTCATCACAGTGGGAAGGAGAGAACCACTGACCACCAGACAAGGGCTGGGACCCCAACAAGATTTGGGTATTTACTAAGAACAAACCAGAGTGCCAAACGCTATCACTGTCAGGGTGCAGGGAGTTGTAAGAGGGAGTCAGGGCTTAGTAAGGGGCCCAGGGCGCAAACACAAAATGGAACAAACCCAAAGGAACAGCCTCCAGCCTTATAGGAGGCTTCTCTGTCCCTTTTGCAGGCAGAAGGCTCGCCGGACCACAATTCCCAGCAGCCTCCGGGCCAGGAACTACTTTTCCACTCCCAGGTTGCGTGCGCAAAGAACAAAGGCATGGGGCTTGTAATTAAGCTCCCGACCGGAATAGATGCATCCTTCAAAGCTCCTGCCGACGGGGATCACGTGAGGGGCCACGCCCCAAGGAGCCAGCATTCCGGCCCCTCACATTAAACAGATAAGTGCAGCAAAGCCATAGCGAGCGAGCGATCAACCCCCACATGGGATTTAGAAGCGCAGCTACCGAGGGAGAGCGCGGAACAAGCAGAGAAGCATCGGAACTTCCAATCCGTTGAGGGGCTCGCGCAGGTGGCATCGCCCAGCCATATTACGTCCCCTGTTAGGGGCAAAAGCTAAGTGCCTATCAGCGCTCCATAGCATTTAACCAACGCCGATTACGGCAACCATGACCCATTACGACTAACGCACGCAGCGTTTATTTACTAACGTGTCTTCAGCCACGTGTGGCAAACTTTGGCAACACGAAGAGCATTTCTGACCGCAGCCACGTGCGGCAAACTTTGGCAGCACATAGTGTTTAGATATTAGGCCACGTGTGGCAAACTTTGGCGGCATGATGGATCTCACTCCTCTTAAGCCACGTGCGGCGAACTTGGGCCACATGTTCTGAACCACTCGTTATAGTTGGGTACTATTGAGCTTTGTCAGCAGATGTATCTCCAAGGTGTAAAGTGCATGTGCCAGCACTAACTAAACCCTGAGTTGGCATACCTCACTGTTGTATGTGTGTGTGATGTATTACACCTATGTGAGTTAACACAGGTCACTAATACTAAAACTCTCTTGCAGCATTTGAACTGCTCCGAGCTCTGGACCTGAGAGTGCGCAGGCAGGAGGCCAGCACTCAACCACAGAGCTAAGTGCCTTTTGTATCAAAAGTTATTGTAAAACACAGTCTGTATGTTGGGACGATAGTGCATAGGTATTTGTTGTTGTTTCCCATGTGTTCCCTTGCCTGTCCACTTCCCCTCTCCTAACCCTCACTTCATTTACCCTCTGTTCGAGACCCATCCAACCAACGAGACCCTAACCCTCTTTCCTTGCTGGGGTCTTGGTGGCCTGTGTAAGCTTTGTCTTGCAGGTGCCCGGACCGCAGTGGGGGTAGTTGGTTCACGCCACTCCTGCACCTGGGATTTGGAGCTGTGACAGAAGAACAAGTCCAAGTGTGACAGGTGCCTGAGTGGCACGACCCAGCTAGACTATGGAGGAATTAACCAAGGTCCTGCAGGACCTGCAAGCCGAGTTCACTGCCACCAGACAGGACTATGCTACCCTGGCCGTCCAAGTACGTTCTTTAGCAGCCCAAACTGCTCCCCTTTCGGGAGATGCTACTGCGCCCACTCCTGTCGAAGTAAGTGTTACCCCTGAGTCCATAGTCCCGTTAGCCCCCCAGAAAGATACTCTGGTGATCCACAGAAATACCAAACCTTCCTGACTCAATGCCAGCTTCATTTCATTACCAAACCTTCAGCATTTTGTTCAACCCAGGCTAGGACAGCCTTTGTCATCTCCTACCTTACAGGAGATGCAGTGGCTTGGACGAATCCTTTAGTGCAAAGGGATGACGCAGTTCTGTATAGCTGGGACGAATTCCAAACCGAATTTGGTAAAATCTTTAATCGTCAAGCTGCCGCTATGTGCAAAGATAGGGAGTTACTTACCTTACGTCAAGGTAATAAGGAGCTAATCACATATGTAACTCAATTCAACAGACTGGTGGCGGAAACAGAATGGCCCCGAGATAAAAGGATGTCACTCTTTTACCAGGGTCTTCGTGATGACCTAGAGGACCTGATTGCACAGGTCGACCCTCAACCCCGAGACTGTCCAGCAATGATAGACCTAGCATTGCGTCTAGATCATCGTCAAGCGGAATGACGGGGTCATATAAAACGGGGGGACTCTCGTCCAATAGCCAGGCTAGACCATACCCATTTGACTCGGGCCCCGGAGAAATCAGGCGGGGATGAACCGATGCAAATTGGGTCAGTCTGGGGTCCACTCACTAAGGATGAGAAAGAACAACGGCGTAAGGAGGGTCTATGTTTGTACTGTGGGAGCACAGGACATTTTTGTCAAAGACTGCCCTACGAAACCTAGAGCGCAGGGAAACGCCTCGGCTCAGCGGTTGTAGTGGCACTACAGCCGAGCCCGGAGAAAGAAGTTACCCCAGTCTCAGATTTTGGGAATTATGCCCCCCACATCACTCTGTCAGGAGTCTTGCAATTCCAGGGGCATAGAAATAAAATAAACAAACAAACAAACATAAACAAGGTGTATTTACTCTTAGACACCAGTGCCACGGGTAACTTCATGGACATTTCATATGCGGCTAAGTTGGGAGTGCCATTGTGCAGGAAAGGGGCACCGGAACCGGTAAGGGCGGTGGATGGGATTGGTTTAAGTTCGGGTCCCATAACACATTGCACTCAATCCTTGACACTTTGTAGTCAACAAAATCACGAGAAACAATCCAATTTGATCTGATAGCAGCATCACAGTTTGGTGCTATTCTGGGGCTATCTTGGTTCACAAAACATAACCCCCTGGTGGATTGGTCCAAGGGGACGATATCCATGTCCTCTCCATATTGTCATTCACATTGCTCTACTGTGGTCCAGTCTTTGCCCTCAGTTCAGGAGCCTACTGTTGCCGCTATAGAGACATCTGATCTCAGTAACTTGCCGCCAGAATACCAAGGGTTCAAAGATGTATTCAGTAAAAAATCGGCTGAGACTCTGCCACCCTGCGGCCTTTTGATTGTCGTATAGACCTAGAACCGGGGGCGGTTCTACCTTGTAGTCGTGTGTACGCCCTAACGGAGGCAGAAACAGAACATCTGAAAGAATATATCGATACCAATTTGAAAAGCGGTTTTATTCGACATTCCAACTCACCTGTCTCGTCGCCACTATTTTTCATGCCCAAGAAGGCGGGTGACTTGAGAACATGTATCGATTATAGAGAAGTCAATTGTATTACGATTAAAAACCGGTACCCCTTACCACTAATTCCAGTATTACTGGATCAAGTGCGAAACGCAACAGTATACACAAAATGAGATCTTCGGGGGGCTTATCACCTGGTGCGAGTGCGGGCTGGAGATGAATGGAAGACTGAATTCAGAACCAAATTTGGCCTGTACGAGTACCGGGTGATGCCTTTCGGGTTGTGTAATGCCCCAGCAGCGTTTCAACACTTCCTGGATGAAGTGTTACAGGAGTACCTGGACGTCTTCGCTGTGGTTTATATCGATTACATCTTGATATATTCCACCAGCATGCAGGAACACGTTAAACATGTTAGGGCCGTATTACAGCGGCTTCAGGAACACCATCTATTCGCTAAACTTGAAAAATGCGAATTTCACCGTACCACAGTGGAGTTCCTGGGATACTTCTTGACTCCATCCAGGGTGCAGATGGACCAGAAAAAGGTACGAGCAGTGGTCAACTGGTCGGCTCCTACATCTGTGAAGGAAGTACAATCCTTTCTAGGTTTCGCCAATTTTTACCAGCTATTTCTTAGGAACTTCTCTGAATTGGTGACACCCATCACAACATTGGTCAAGAAAGTGAAGACGTTTGTATGGGATAAAGCCGCCGAACAAGGTTTTCAGAGGTTGAAATCAGCATTTACATCCGCACCAGTACTACGGCATCCTGACCTCAGCCAGCCATTCTTAGTTGAAACTGATACCTCGAGTTATGCCTTGGGAGCGGTCTTATCCCAACGAGACCCCAAGACAGGGTTACTGCATCCTGTGGCATACTACTCCAGAAAATTGCTACCGGCAGAGATGAATTACACCATAGCCGACCGGGAATTATTGGCAGTAAAGGCAGCATTCGATGAATGGCGACATTACCTATTGCGAGCCCGCCATACGGTCACTGTCATGACTGACCATCGAAACTTACAATTCATTAAAACCACAAAAACACTGAGCCCTCGCCAATTACGCTGGGCAATGTTTTTCTCGAGTTTCGACTTTCTGATTACATATTGCCCAGGAGCAAATAATATGAAGGCCGATATCTTGTCTCGATATCCAGAGCCGGAAGGCAAAAGCTTAGGCGAGGCTCGTCCAATAATTCCGCCCACCCGGATAGTTGGGCTAGTGGGTAGACCTAACATCTTTGACGACGTGTTAAAGGCCATGTCTGCTCAGGAATTACATCAGTGGTGCTCAAGAGGCCCGCAACATACATTGGTAGATGGTGTCCCATATAACGCCAAGGCCTTATATTTACCTACGCCAGCACTACGAAAGGAAGTGATCCACTGGTGTCATGACACTACATTAGCCGGATATCCCGGTATTGCTAAAACCCAGCAGAACGTAACCAGACATTTTTGGTGGCCTACGTTACTTCGTGATGTGCGGGTTTATGTAACGGAATGCAGCACTTGCAGCAGACAAAAAGCTAGTCACCAGAAACCGGTAGGTTTATTCCAACCGTTGCCAACTCCACCGGCCCCATGGCATACAATCACAATGGACTTGATTGTGGATTTGCCACCTGTGCAAAGGTACACTTCTATCCTGGTGGTTGTAGACTCCCTCACCAAGATGAGTCATTTCATTCCGTGTATTGGGGTTCCCACCGCATGTGAGCTGGCGGACTTATTCCTACATCATGTGCTTCGCCTACACGGTCTGCCCACACGTGTCATCACGGACAGAGTGTGATGATGCATACCCCGGGCATCCAGACCATGTCCATCAGCCCCGGGAGCAGGCATCATGTTGCCTTGAGAAAACCCAGCAACCCCTGCTAGGGGCTGTCTGGGTTCAGTCCTGGCGCCAATGGTGCCAGGCTCATATGGGACATCAGTCCTGGCGCCATAGGCGCCAGGCTCATAAGTGCACACTTACCTGATGCAGACCATGCTGCAAGAAGATCCAAGCCCATTTGAGGCCTGGAAGGGACTACTTTACCTTAGGGACTATTTTGTTACTCGGGTGTGGTCTGGGAGGAATACCTACCTGGGACTACTTTGGAGGCTATTTAAACCACGCCCGAAGAGCAGCACACGCTTCGCGTTATTCTGCATCCAGCAGCGTAACGTTCACCGTGCCAGCAGCAGCATCCAGCCTTCTGCCACGCCCGCCTCGAACCTGGAGCACCTAGAAAGAAGGAAAGAAGCAAAGGTTAGAACAAGAGTATTACCTGATTTCTTACCTGATCCCGGATTCATCGCATCTTCAATCCTGAGGAAAGACTTTGTTTTAAACGCGTCGCATCGCCAGCAGCAGCGCCGCGCCATACTCACCGTTCCACGCAGCATCTCTTCGATCCGGCGCTGTCTCCATCTTTACATCGCCGAATTCCGGCACCTAAGGGGGACAAGAAACAACAAGGTGAGCAGAGAGAACAGACAGAGACAATCTCTTTAGCAGCTATATGCTTACCTGATTTTACCACCGGAGGTATTATTCATCAGCACGCCACATCTTCTTATGCCGCACCTGTGAGAAAAGGAGAAAGCAGCAAGTTTAACCCTTGGCATCATTTACCGGACAGTGTTGGGTAACACATACTTTTACCGGAGCGCTTTCAGCTGTCAATCTTCTTATTGGGTCAAAGCTGCAAGATAAAAGAGGAATTGGACAGGAGTGAATTCCAGACATTTTGAACTCTTACGAACTATATACTTACGGCTCTTTGCCAGGACCTTTTGGAGTCAGAATTCGTCTACAACTCTTCCAATATCTTCAGGCCAGTGAAGTAACTGGTCATCAACGCGCCCCTGCGTACTTCGCAGGATGGAGGGCTCATCCTTCAAGAATATAAGGTGAGATTGCTGAGAGGGCACTTCAGTGGTGATTAGAGGGGAGGACAGTGGGGGTGCTATCACTTGAATCCACAAGTGGCTAAATCCATCTCTCCACTTGTAGGACAATATTTCTACGGGTCAAGCAGACAAGAATTGGAGGGCAGATCCAGTCAGTCATCGCTGCACTACGCATCACGTGGGTGGAGGCGGCAGTAGTCCGGGTCCGACCGACGCCCCTGTGGGAGCCAGGTGAGCGTAACACAGAGGCCCTCAATTCACCTCACGATTTTGGCGAGTATTTTGTCAATTAATCGGGATGGAGGTCAGCCTATCATCCGGTTATCACCCGGAAACGGATGGCCAAACCGAACGGGTGAATCAGGGTCTCGAACAGTACCTACGCTGTTACACAGCCAATACCAAAGTGTCATGGGTCCAGTATGTCTGGTTGGCAGAAGTAGCATACAACAACACCGTGCATAGCTCCACCAAGCATACACCCTTCTTTGGTGCTTATGGATACCATCCTTGAGTATTGCCCACAAGATCTGGTGATCTTTCTACAAACCTACCCACTCTATTGGGGCGTCAGATTTATGCGCAGCAGGTCTGGAAGGATATTCAGGCAAATCAGGACACCGAGAAAACATCATATAAGCAGTATGCAGACAAAAAAAGAAGAGCAAGTCCCCAGTACCAACAGGGCGACAGGGTCTGGTTGTCAACCCGAAATAATAGATTATCTGGACCTCGTAAATTACAACCAAGGTTCTTAGGTCCCTTTACTATTTCGGATGTGATCAACCCGGTGGCAGTGAGGCTGGTATTACCCCCACAAATGAAAATCCATCCCACTTTCCATGTGTCCTTATTGAAGCCAGCCCGGCCATCCATTCGCACTGAAAAACCACCGCCTATTATAGTTCAAGGGCATCCCGAATATGAGGTCCAGGGGATTCTGAATGCACACCGTCGCCCAGATGGGCTGTATTATTTGATAGACTGGGTTGGGTATGGTCCAGAGGAACATTCCTGGGAGCCCGCACACAATGTGCATGCTCCTAGATTGGTGAGACAGTTCCACAAAAATTATCCTGAGAAACCCAAGCCCGAGCCCTTCCGTGCGGGGGGGAGTACTGTCAGGGTGCAGGGAGTTGTAAGAGGGAGTCAGGGTTTAGTGAGGAGCCCAGGGCGCAAACACAAAATAGAACAAACCCAAAGGAACAGCCTCCAGCCTTATAGGAGGCTTCTCTGTCCCTTTTGCAGGCAGAAGGCTTGCCAGACCACAATTCCCAGCAGCCTCCGGCCAGGAACTACTTTTCCACTCCCAGGTTGGGAGGGGCTCGCGCACGCGCGTGTGCAAAGAACAAAGGCACGGGGCTTGTGCTTAAGCTCCCGACCAGAACGGATGCATCCTTCAGAGCTCCTGCCGATGGGGATCACGCGAGGGGCCACGCCCCAAGGAACCAGCATTCCGGCCCCTCGCATAAATCAGATAAGTGCAGCAAAGCCATAGCGAACGAGCGATCAACCCCCACATGGGATTTAGAAGCGCAGCTACCGAGGGAGAGCGCGGAACAAGCAGAGAAGCATCAGAACTTCCAATCCATTGAGGGGCTCGCGCAGGGGGCATCGCCCAGCCATATTACGTCCCCTGTTAGGGGCAAAAGCTAAGTGCCTATCAGCGCTCCATAGCATTTAACCAACCTCGATTACGGCAACCATGACCCATTACGGCTAACGCACGCAGCATTTATTTACTAGCATGTCTTCAGACACGTGCGGCAAACTTTGGCAACACGAAGAGCATTTCTGACCGCAGCCACGTGCGGCAAAACTTTGGCAGCACGTAGTGTTTAGATATTAGGCTACGTGCGGCAAACTTTGGCGGCATGATGGATCTCACTCCTCTTAAGCCACATGCGGCGAACTTGGGCCACATGTTCTGAACCACTCGTTATAGTTGGGTACTATTGAGCTCTGTCAGCAGATGTATCTCCAATGTGTAAAGTGCATGTGCCAGCACTAACTAAAGCCTGAGGTGGCATACCTCACTGTTGTATGTGTGTGTGATGTATTACACCTATGTGAGTTAACACAGGTCACTAATACTAAAACTCTCTTGCAGCATTTGAACTGCTCCGAGTTCCGGACCTGAGAGTGCGCAGGCAGGAGGCCAGCACTCAACCACAGAGCTAAGTGCCTTTTGTATCAAAAGTTATTGTAAAACACATTGTGTTTGTTGGGACGATAGTGCACAGGTATTTGTTGTTGTTTCCCATGTGTTCCCTTGCCTGTCCACTTCCCCTCTCCACTCCGGTTACCCTCTGTTCGAGACCCATCCAACCAACGAGACCCTAACCCTCTTTCTCTGCTGTGGTCTCGGTGGCCTGTGTAAGCTTTGTCTTGCAGGTGCCCGGACCGCAGTGGGGGTAGTTGGTTCGTGCCACTCCTGCACCTGGGATTTGGAGCCGTGACAATCACAGGCTGGAAACAGTGAGCAAGAACTGTGCCAAGCAATACCAGGATAAGGGAGTCATTTTTCTGGTAAAGGCCCAAGTGTTGTGGTAAAGATGAAGGGGAATGGAGTCATCCCCCCCTGGCCTTATTGTTGACTGTACCAAATAATACCAGGAGAAGGGAGGCACTCCCTTGGTCTCGGGCTGAAAGTTGTGCTGGAGATAACAGGGGAAGTGAATCATTCCCCGTGGCATTTATGTTGTGAAGAACATTCTTTTGGACACTGTTCAAGTAGCAGGAGAGGTTAGCCATTCACCTGAAGAAGGAACTTTATGTTAGTTCATCTTTTAGTTGTAGTGTGAGGGATAGAAGTAGGTTGTGACTTAGGACATGGAGATTAATTTACGGACATTCTGACAGACCCTTTAGTATTAGTTTTGAGGCAGGGAAGCCCCCCCACCCCCCACCCACCCCCTTGGAAATAGGGATAGTTATGTTTTTAGAACCATAAATAAAAGCCTATAACCAAAATCATGCCCCTCCAGTGTTTGTGCAAGATAGGAGAGGGACAGATAACATTGAGCGCATGTACAATCTGAGGAACCAAGATCCACAAGTACCATTGGCGAACTTACTATCAGGTGGAAGATCAAGCCCAGATACAATTCATTGGACTTATTAAAGCAAACCTTGGAAAGAGAGGAGGGGATCGCAAACATTTACCACGTCAACTTGACTCAAGAATGATTTGCAAACTATGATGTACTATCTTTGGTTTAAACTCAGATCATGAAATGAATGTGTTTCTTTGAACAGGAGTCATTGATTGGTTTATATGTACACCAACTAATGAATGTGTTTCTATAGATGGTAGTCAACAGTGGCTACCAGTAATTGCTAGTTAATTAATTGAACAGTTTCAATGTTATATTTGATTTACAGAGAACCTGGTATTTATGATTATTATTACTTGGCAAGTAACCTACTCTGTGTCTGCAATAGGCTAACCTTACTATGGTATTATGCAGAGCTATTCTACTACAGTATATGGAGGCATTCCCCCTTAAAAGTAATTCTTACCATTAAGAAGAATGTGCAGCTGTATACCGTTGAGACCACATCAATACATGACAATCCATGTACAAATATGTACTGTTGTACAATCATCATGACACACAGGAGCAATCCCCACAGCTCCTAGTACTACACTTTGAATAATTTGTAAGAATAATCTAGGTGTTCGGAGCAACGAGCTCAACACCTTGCTCCCCAAATCTATTGCTATATTAAAACTTCAAGTCAATTGAGGTACATTGAACGCACAAGAATGAAATGCTTAATCACACTTGGTATCTCATATGTATAATTATTTATGTTCATGCACATCGAGCATGTGGAATCATGTTAACAGGTAGTACAAGATGGCAGCTGCGAAAAATAACAATCACGGCACGCCGAGGAGCACACCTCTACACCCTGACAAGGGTAGCACAGCATTTTTTGAAAGCTAGATGTGTTCAGGGCCAAAATAGGTTTTTGGATTAATGATTTAATATATTTGTATGGGATTACATTCTGATGATTATCTTCTAATCATCTTTTCAGAACACAACATTCAATGGCATTCCTAATTGAGTGGCAGGCAAAAGTATCTCATCTGATAGGTGAGTGGCATCATGCTATATATCAAGCGCTATCTATAGTTTGGATAGCAATAAATAATTATAATGCTATTTCTCTATAGAATTAAAATCAATGATACATGCGATATAACTATGCCTAACTGTCAGAACTCTCTTTCCAAAACTTGACCTCGTTGTGAAGAAGAAGAATTCTTCCCACTAATGTAACCCTCTGGATGTAAGAAATAACATGCAGAGGGATCTATTAATTGAAAGATTGGATACCCCCGAGACGATGATGGCTACAAAGGAAAATACTCAAGATTAGTGCTGACTGAAACTAAAATGGATTCAAACAATAACAAGGTCGAGAACTCACTAACCTGTGCAATGATAGCTGTTAAACCCAATACTTCCTAAGATCTGACAAGTGCACAGTAATCGTGTAATTACTCTGTAATGTAAACACAAGAGGAGTCACTATCAGAAGAATCACAAAAAGTGTAGGGAAACAAGGGCAAAGGAGCTATGTTTTACCAGGAGTGATCTTTGATTCAGACAAAATCCATAGAATGAGGCAAAGTTTGTGGTTAGGAAGACAGTTCCAAACAGACTATTGCCGACGGCACAAGTACGCCTAGTAAGTCCCACAAACCTTCCCCGATGAAACGCGGACGTGTAAAACACACACAAAAGGAAGTCTCTAGCCCATGTGTAACATCCAAAGGATTCTGATGATGTTGTAGAAATGTGGCAATACAAGAGTTCAACAAGGTGAGGCATGAAGCCGTGAAGCTCTGCAGAAACAAGGTCAAAGGCAGTCTGGGTCTTTGGCTGTGGCAAGCAAACAATGTAGCTGTGGAGGAAACAGAAGCAGAGTCCAATATGCAGTTCGAGTCGTAGCCGTGCTGATCAATGAACGTAGCAGTGAACAAAAAACAGAAGCAGAGTCCAATATGCAGTCTGGGTCTTAGCCGTGCAGATCAATGAACATAGCTGTGGAATAAACATAAGACAGGTCTGATTTGCAGTCCGGGTCGTAGATCAGGTAAACATTGGGAGGAGCAAAAATGAATAGCCAAGAATACAGTTCGTAGGGAGATAGACACAGCAGTGGCAGAAAGGAAACCAAAACAAAACAAACTGATACGGGCTATTTCCAAAAAGGGCAAGGTAGCACAATAAACAAAGGACATTCATAACTTCAGCAGCAAAGCTAAAAATGCTAATCAGAAGCAAGGATTGGTAGCAGAGGCGGGACTAAGTAGAGGTGGACACATGACCCTGCCGTAGACGTATTGAACGTCGGAACCTCCCCCTTAGCAACTGACTACTGAGCTTCCATGCAACCTCCAGTCACCAGGGAAATACGTCCTCCGAATCCCACTATGCTGCAAGGGACGTCTAAACGTAGGCAATAACTTACGGGCACTTTGTAGCCTGATCTATATGATAGTTTGCTGCTGAAAGAACCGTGCCTGTGCACATACTTGGAACGTCCCGAGTGCTTAGCCATGACAGTACCCTCCCTCAAAGATGGACCCCTCCTCCGAGAGGCTCAGAAAGTGGCTATTAACGGAAGGGCGTGCACATTACCAACCGACTCCCAAGTCTGGTCCTCGGGACCATACCCCTTCCAATCCACTAGATACATTTGTACCCCCCTCGAAACTTTAGTGTCAAGAATACTGTGCACTTCATACTCCTCTGCCCCTTGAATTTGAACAGGAAGAGGTTAAGAAGGCATCCTAGTGTCAGGATGCAAATGTTTGAGCAATGATATGTGGAAGACAGGATACACCCTCCATTTCACAGGAAGAAGCATTTATCAGAGCAGAAATCATATAAAGCCCAATGAATCTAGGCAACAGTGCCTTCCGACCAAGGATATGCAGATTCTTAGTGGACAACCAAACCTTCATACCTAGAGTGTAGTCAGGAGCAGGAGAGTGATGAGTGTCAGCATAATGCTTGGCACGCTCTTGGGCCTGCTTCAAATGGTCCCTAACCCCTTTCTGAATGGACACCAAACATGTGACACATGAGGCTGCAGCTGGATTCCTTGCTGGTAATACTGGGGATATTGGCAAAGACTTAGGGTGGTGTCCGTACAGGGCAAAGAATGGGGAGATTTTAGTGGAAGAATGAAGAGAATTGTTGTATGCAAATTCTGCCATACTAAGAACGGAAAGCCAAGTTTCTTGATACTGATGGGTCAGACATCTTAAGTACTGTTCCATGGTTGAATTTAAACGTTCTGCCTGCCCATCAGTCTGAGGATGATAGGAACTGGAGTACCTATCATTGATTCCGAATGAAGACGTAAGGGACCTCCAGAATCGCAAGATAAATTGCGACCTCCTGTCGGTAATGATAACAGAAGGAAGACCAAAAAAGCGGAACATGTTATTGGAGAACAAATCCGCCAGAATAGGAACCGACGGCAAGCCTTGACAAGGTACAAACAAGGTCACTTAGGTCAGATAATCAATGACAACCCAAATTGTATCGTAACCAGAAACCGATGGTAATTCAACCATAGCTATCATATCCCAACGACGATCGTGTATTGGCATGGATTGGAGTAACCCAACGGGTTTAGCTGGAGTGTGTTTGCATTGAACACAAACAAAACAAGCGGCAATAAAGTCAGTGGCGTCCTTTTGCATAGAATACCAGCAACACCAACGGTGTAGAAGGTCCAAAGTCTTCTTTACACCGGGATGTGCCGCTTTCTTAGAATTGTGGCACCATTGCATAGCCTTGCTACGTGAAGCACTATCCGGAATGTATAGCAATCCATGAGCATAGGGTAAAGAGTGGACGACATCTAACCTGAGCTGCTCAACCTCTTCTGGGTTCTTTGCTACCCAGTCTTGCAATGTTGAACATAAAGTAGGTTGTAATGCACAACTACAAATCACTTGAAGAGATAACAAGAGTGGGCCCCCAACATCTTTGTGCAAGTTCCTGTGGTCAGTGATTACTTGTACTGGGAGGACAGTACCTAACAAATGATGACGCCAAGTCTTAAAAGCGTCCCTAACCGCTAACAGCTCCCTTTCTGTGATCGTATAATTATTTTTATAAAAAGTTAATTTCCGAGAATGAAAAGCAACAGGGTGAAGACCACTTGCTCCTGGACATTCCTGTGCCAGAATGGCTCCAAGAGCAACATCGGAGACATCAGATTCCACAATAAATGGGAGCAAGGGATCCAGGTGTTGGAGAACGGGAGCTGTGGTAAAAGCGATCTTAAGTGTGGTAAATGCTTGAGTAGCCCCCTTATCCCATTGAAAGGGTCTCTTGTTACCAGTGAGCGATGTCAATGGAGCAACAATAGTAGAGAAGTCTTTAATGAACCTCCTATAAAAGTTCGCGAAACCCAGAAATGATTGGAGGGATTTCAAAGAGTTGGGTAAAGGCCATTCCAAAACAGCCTTAACCTTGGACTGACTCTTTTGTACACCTTTGCTTGTGATCTCATACCCAAGAAATTCCACTTCACTCGTATGAAATACACATGTTTCTAACTTGGCAAAGAGTTTGTTTTCTCGTAGCCTTTGTAAGACACTGGAAACATACTGTACATGTGATTCATAAGAAGAGGAATAAATCAAAATGTCATCCAGATAGACCACTAAAAATTGGTCAATCATATCATGAAAAACGTCATTTATAAAGTACTGAAAAGTAGCAGGTGCATTACATAACCAGAAGGGCATTACTAAATACTCAAACAAACCATATTTGGTTTTGACAGCGGTTTTCCACTCATCGCCATCACGAATCCTAACCAGATTATAGGCTCCTCTTAAATCTAGTTTGGTGAATCTAACAGAAGACCCCAATTGGTCCAGTAAAACAGAAACAAGAGGAATGGGATATTGGTTTTGAATTGTAACAGCATTAAGGGCCCTATAATCGATACATGGACGAAGATCCCCCTCTTTTTTATAGGGACAAAAAACAATGGCGAGGCCGCTGGAGATCGTGATGGGCGAATGAAACCAGATGCTAAGGCCTTCTCTATGTACTCCTTGAGAATGCCATCTTCTTTTTGGGTAAGAGAGTATATCCTTCCAGAAGGGATCTTGGCTCCGGGAATGAGGTCAATAGGACAATCGAACGGCCGATGAGGAGGAAGGACTACACCTCCACCTTTGTCAAAGACATCAGAATACTCAGAAAACTCTTTAGGCAGAATTCCAGCAATCACTGCCCCAATGGTGGAGGCCGAATCCAATAATGGACGACAGGGATTGTTGGTCTGATTCAGAACACTCCCACAATTCCTTTCGCAAAACTCCGACAGAAATTCAATACTGCCAGAACGCCAGTCGATAACTGGGTTGTGTAACCTGAGCCATGGAATTCCGAGTATAAATTTCAATTGAGGGGCTGAAATGAGATCAAAAGAGATTGTCTAATTGTGATCCTGCATAGTCCACATGAGCAGGTCGACTGTCTGTTCAGTCACTAAACCTGACACTAGGATAGTACCATCAACAGCATTGACCACCACTGGTTCTTTCTTCTGAATGATAGACAGAGCCAATTCTTTAGCATATACGGTATCATTGTAGTTCCCAGTGGCCCCGGAATCCAATACTGCCATGGCCGAGGTGGAACCGCCCGTAGGATTAACAAATGCAACGTCGACAGTGAATGGCAACACCATCTGTGAGTCCATTGGAGAAGCGTAGCCCGGCAAGTAGACTCCTCTTATTGCCGAGCTTTCCAGTTTCCCTGCTTCTTAGTAGGTTTCTTTGGGCAGGCTTTCAATAAATGTTCTGAGGAACCGCAATAGAAGCACAGGTTGTTCTTTTTTCTGTGTTCTCACTCCTCTGGAGATAGAGGACCCCTTGTAGCTGCTCCCACCTGCATGGGTTCTGGAGTTCGGGATACTGGAGCTGGGGTTACGGAGGAGGTAAGGGGACACCCTCTCTTCTCCCCCTTTCTGGCAGCCTTCCGGGCATCTATCTGCAAAACTAGATCCAACAGTTCTGGAAATGTGTTTGGAATAACCAGAACCATGGCCAGGGTGTCTTTCAATGAATCGGAAAGTCCCTTGTAGAAGAGAGAGGCCTTCTTGTCATTGGGCCACTGAGTTTCAGCAGTCAACTGATTACATTCTGCCAAATAAGCCAATAAGGATAAGTCAATATTGGTGAATATTGGTGAACAGTCAACAATTCTTGTTCCATAGCCTGGACCTTGTTGCGGGTATTGAAAACCTTACTCATGGCCTCAATCAAAGCATCACAATCAAACAATAACGGACTACCCCTTTCTAGTAGAGGATTGGCCCATGCTGCTGCTGTTCCTCCAAGGTGGGACAACAGGAATGCAGCTTTAGTGGTGGAATCCGGAAAAGAACCTGGCCGACACAAGAAGTGTAACCGACATTGGAAAAGGTCCTAAAATGCTTAGGATCTCCGTGGAACCTCTCTGGCGGAGCTAATGGAATCTGGGATGCAACATAAATAGTCCCTGCATTGACTTGAGGTGGTCTGGTAGCCGGTCTACTAGGGACTGACTGCGCAGCAGGGGGTTACACCGCATTCTGTAAGGCAACTATCTGTTGCTGAGTAGCGGCATGAGCAGTGGCCATGTCAGACCAGAGGTCTGCCACTAGCTGCAGTATGCTAGCCAATGTCTCGTTAGGGTCCATTTGTAAGGCTTCTGATTATGTCAGAACTCTCCTTCCAAAACTTGACCTCGTCGTGAAGAAGAACAATTCTTCCCACTAATGTAACCCTCTGGATGTAAGAAATAACATGCAGAGGGATCTATTAATTGAAAGATTGGATACCCCCGAGACAATGATGACTGGAAAGGAAAATACTCAAGGTTAGAGCTGACTGACACTAAAATAGATTCAAACAATGACAAGGTCGAGAACTCACTAACCTGTGCAATGATAGCTGTTAAACCCAATACTTCCTAAGATCTGACAAGTGCACAGTAATCGTGTAATTACTCTGTAATGGAAACACAAGAGGAGTCACTATCAGAAGAATCACAAAAGGTGTAGGGAACCAAGGGCAAATGATCTATGTCTTACCATGAGTGATCTTTGATTCTGACAAAATCAATAGAATGCGGCAAAGTTTGTGGTTAGGATTAGGAAGACAGTTCCTAACAGATTATTCCCGACGGCACGAGTACGCCTAGTAAGTCCCGCAAAGCTGCCCCGACGAAATGCAGACGTGTAAAACACACACTAAAGGAAGTCTCTAGTCCATGTGTGACATCCAAAGGATTCTGATGATGATGTAGAAATGTGGCAGTACAAGAGTTCAACAAGGTGAGACACGAAGCCATGAAGCTCTGCAGAAACGAGGTCAAAGGCAGACCGGGTCTTTGGCTGTGGCAAGCAAACAACATAGCTATGGAGGAAACAGAAGCAGAGTCCAATATGCAGTCTGACTCGTAGCCTGCTGATCAATGATCGTAGCAGTGAACAAAAAACAGAAGAAGAGTCTAATATGCAGTCCAGGTCTTAGCCGTGCAGATCAATGAATGTAGCCGTGGAATAAACAAAGAGGGTTCCGATTTGCAGTCCGGGTCGTAGATCACGTAAACACTGGGAGGAGCAAAAATGAATAGCCGAGAATGCAGTTCGTAGGGAGATAGACACAGCAGAGGCAAAAAGGAAACCAAAACAAAACAAACTTATACGGGCTATTTCCAAAAAGGGCAAGATAGCACAGAAAACAAAGGACATTCGTAACTTCAGAAGCAAAGCCAAAAATGGTAATCAGAAGCAAGAATTGGTAGCAGAGGCGGGACTAATTAGAGGTGGACATGTGACCCTGCCGTAGACGTGTTGAACGTCGGAACCTCCCCCTTAGCAACTGACTACTGAGCTTCCATGGCAACCTCCAGTCACCAGGGAAATACGTCCTCCGAATCCCACTATGCTGCAAGGAATGCCTAAACGTAGGCAATACATTACAGGCACTTTGTTTGTAGCCTGATATATATGATGGTTTGCTGCTGATAGAACCTTGCCTGTGTGTATGCTTGGAATGTCCCGAGTGCCTAGCCATGACACTAATTAAGGACAATCTCCTCTAATGGAAAATTAGATGAGTGACTAGATGAATATTAGAGTGAATACTAGCTGAAGGGTATATACTCACTAGGGCTCACTATATGGTTTTAAGACACCACTTAGTTTTAGATTTACTAGGGCGATATCAACACAGGACATGTTGTGCTGGTGTTGTACGGACTACCCCTGATGTAATGCATTAGGTATACAAGAGGCACCATAACATAAATCTATGACACGAAAGCAGGTTTTTTAGTTTTAAAAATGTAACTATACAACAAATCAATCTAATTAATTTGTGTTGCTCTCTCCTTTTCTCTCGGTTTTGTGTTCCCTGTGTTTTGTACACATTTATAATATGTTTTATGAACTTGATTTGGGTATGTCATTTGTCTGAAACATTACAATGATACGATAATATATGTTGTCAACTGCCTTTAATAGTAAATTAGTCTTGATAAAGACGGGTCGGTCTAAACACCTGTTGACTATAGTGTGACTATAATTTCCAAGGTCAGAAGAGCAGGACTCAAATAGGAGGACTGCTCAACTATTTCTAGCAAACTGTGAATAAATACCTAAAAAGGACCAAAGGCATTGGATTTGTTACTGGAAATTGCTACCAATTTAGACTACAGTGCACATGATCAAATGCAATCATTGTTCTTAAGGATATTAAGTCTCCTCATCAGATGATATTGGTTGGAAACAGAGCGTTTTGGGAAGGTGAAGTGTTTGGATATAGTTGGCAGAGAGGAGGTTATTCTGAGGTAAGGATCGTTGTGTAGAATTGATTGCATCACCAGCGTCAGATGTGCATTTTCTGGCTGGCAACAGTGAAAGTATATGTTGAGTTTTTGAAGGGATGGCCTAAATTGATATCCCATAGATTTGACAACTTAGAGAAGGTGAAATAATTGGTAAGTCACGTAACTGATGTGATTAAGAGTTTGCAGGTTTTGGAAAATGTTTGAATTAAGGAAAAGCAAACATTTGAGGTAGCAGATCGAGCACTTAAGCTATGTGGTGCAGGAGATGTTTAATGTGCAGTAAGTCAGGAGGTGACTGAGCAACTTTACAATACCACCATAGTATGCCTCATAGTATTTTCTCTACTGTTGGCCTCGTGGCGTGGTGCTGCATGAAGTGTTGCCACCACAGTGATCAAAGGCAGACCCAACAGCTTGCAACCTAGGCGGTCGGCCCCTGACCTAAGCCCCTCTTTTGCCCTGCTAAGAATACAGCAGGAAGCTGTGATGTTACAGAAAGAACTGGGGCAATTGTTGAAAACCCATGATGAGGGGATTGTACTTATTGCAATTAATGTTGGTAGTGGTAGATGGTTTACCTGCACAAATAAAAAGCAGGATTGTACCATGGAATGGACATAGATAGAATTCTGTGTAAAAAAGAAAAACAGGTGAATTGGGGATTAGATTAGGGAATATATGTAGTTAGAATAGTTGCACAGTAAGCACAACATGTGCTGGGTCTGTGAACAGTTAAGGAACAACAATGGGTGTGGGGATATGATTAGCATGGTATATTTGTTTTCTCGGGATATGTAGCAAGGAACATAAAAACGGTAAATGATGTTATGGGAGGAGTCTGGGGGAATATTCAAATGCCAAAATGTCATTTGTGCATGCATTATCCCAAGCATTTATTCTGGTGGACACTGGCTATGGAAACTCCACGTATTGGATTTGGTAGTGCTTGCCCCAGCCCCGGGAGCTCCAGACTTTGAGCATGCCCTGCCGAAATGCTAAGGGAGCGCTTCAGGAGCTCTGAGGGTTACTGGGGGAAGGACACTTTGGCCTCAATCTTGGATCCAGCCAGTTTGAACTAGACAGGACAATGGGACTTTATTCATTACTGGAAATACGTCAGAGGGGGTGGTCTAACGCCTATCGTCTAAGGAGGTGGACACCGGATATTGTGACAGAGTGACTGACCCAGAAGGGAATGATCATGTGGAGAGGAGGATCCAGATGGAAATCGAGGACGAACTATGGCAGAGCACAATAGGGGCAATTGTGACATCACAGGGGTTGGGAAAGGTCAAACAGAAATGATGTGGAATGAAAGGGGTCAGATCATGAGGGGATATAAGGGAAGGTGAGTTGGAGGGAGTTTGGTTAGCTTGGGCAGCGGGATAATGGGGTGCTGTCCGGTAATTCATTTTGCAAACATCTCTCTTTGGAATACATGTTTTTACATTGTCCATTCTCGACCAGACTACTGAATCTCTTATTTCATTTAATTGTACACTTATCAGTAGCATACTTTGAGAGCACCATGCTTTAGTGACCACAAAGTATTGACTGTCTGATTCCAAGATTGCAGACCATTGTTATATACCCTCAATGCATGGATCTGTAATGAAATTAGTGAAGAAAGATACTTTGGAGAACAGCCATAGAGACATTTGAAGTCGATTCCGTGAAAATTGAAAAGAAGGCAAGCTTCTAAAGAAAGCCACGAGATATTGAAGAGATGAGGAAATAGAAAAATGTAAAGGCAGGGAGTTAAGATGATAGATGCAAGAGAGAGGAGAGAGCTAGTAGGTAGGGAGGTCATAGAAGAGCATTAAAAGAGATGAAAGAAGACAAAGGCAGATATTTCGGTTTTATTGGGAAAGAAAGACAAAAGATGGCAAATCGTTTGGTTGCTGTGAAGGTGACAACTGAGGTTTAGAGCTATGGAGTTATTGTGATGGGGAAAGGAGAGGGAGGAATTAAAGAGTATGCCTAGATTGTGTGCAGTAACAGAAAAGGATACTAGGAAAGTAGGGAATGAGAAGGCAGAAACAGGTAAAGAAAAAGCAGAAGAGGAAGATGGATAGAAGAGTACTTTGAAGGATTA
Source organism: Ambystoma mexicanum (assembly GCF_040938575.1). Lineage (NCBI taxonomy): Eukaryota > Metazoa > Chordata > Amphibia > Caudata > Ambystomatidae > Ambystoma > Ambystoma mexicanum. The sequence goes on from NC_090941.1 coordinate 91,892,598, forward strand.
AGGTAAAGGAAATGAGCATGCATCCAGTGTTGGATACCAAGTAAGCAAGAGGAAAGGAATGTTTGAAGAGAATAAGTCAAGTTTGAAAAGGGTAGAAAGATTTGAATGTCATGGAGGTATAAGTGAAACAGAAAGGCACATTTAGAAATGATTTTGGGAAGGGAAGAAGTATACAGGGAAAAGAGGGGAGGTCCAAGAATAGAGCCTTGCAAAACACCAAACTATTGTGAAAATGAAGGTGAATGAGAGCCAGACCATGAAACAGAACAAGTGTGATCAGAGAGTTAAGATGAAAACCAGTTGATGACAGAGTCAGAAAAACCGAGGGAAGAGAGAGAGGAAAGAAGTTTGGGGTGATCAAATGTGTCAAATGTTGCTGAAAGATCAAGTAGAACCAGAATAGAGGAATGCTTAGAGTGTCTGGCGGTGAGAAGGACATTATTGAAAAAAGCAAAGCTGCCTATGTGATGTGCATAGGGCGGAAGCCTAATTGGTGAATGGGAAGAAGAGGGTGAGGTTTAAGATAGGCAGAGATTTTTGCATAGACGACTACTTCTAGCAGTTTAGAGAAAGAAGGGAGAAGAGAGAAAGGATAATTGGAGGGGAGAGAAGGTCAGAGTTGTTTTTTCAAAATATCAGAACAATAGAGGAGTGATTGAAAATGGATGGGAAAGTAGATGAAGGGACAGAAGAATTAAGGAAAGTTGTAAGATACTGGATAAGGAGAGGGAAGACCTTAGGGATAAGAGTAGATGGTGAAGGTTCTTCTGGAAAGGCAGCTGGGATTGCTCCAAAAAGACATTTCACAGTGGCAAATTAAGTTATAGAAGATACGGAAGAGGAGAAGGGGAAGAAAAGGGAGCAAGGATAGAAAATAGATTTCATCAACATTTTGTCGACAAACAATGTTTTACATATAATAGAGCAACAACTAAACTAATGAATTAAAGAATTTATACCACCCTCCATGATTTGCAGTGATCATTTCAATCACTAAAGCAGGCGCAACCTGGATGACCCTTTGAATAAGCTATCTATCAAGAATATTGGACAGTCACAGTATTGGAACATTCTTTTACTACAGCTTTCCATATACTACACTATTATGATTTGCTGCATGGGTTGACTGATGTCTGCACCTTGAAGTGACCTCCAGTAATACCCGAAGTTTAGAGGTCCACTTACAAGACTTAACATGAGGGAAAGATTGAAGTATCCTGGGGTCCAACTGTTCCTGCAGCATCTGATGCTTGATCCACATTTGATGACCTAATGGTACTTGGTATCAGGAACACCAATGAAACACCCCAAAAAACCCTGCACCATGAAAGATAGAAAGGGAAATGCTCAAGACAATATAAAACCCCAAACACTGAGGGACTGATTCAACTGTATAGGGCGTAACCCTGATGGTTAGCATGAGTTAAGGGAGAGGGGGAAGAACCAAGTAAACCAAATCACTTATTGTATAGTTTCTCTCACCGCCATTGTTTGTTTAGTCAAGCCAAAGTTCCGTCATGAAGTAAATAATGTGACTATAGAACTCTGAACTGGTTTCAAGTTGTCTGTTTATCCATCAATTGTTCCAAAACTCCCCCACCCCCACATACCATTCACTCATTAACTCACAAACATGTACATCTATTCACCCACCAACCTCTTCACACACTCACACACACACCAACCCATTCATCCATCCATCCACGCAATGAAAGACTTTTTCAGTGATTGCATACAAGCAACCACAAAATCTAGCAAAATGCTTGACCGAAAGTTAATTTTCAATTGATCAAGAACAAATGATATCTGTAATATACCCAGGACATGCAAAGAGATACAAAACCTGCTAACACATCTGTCGAGAACATACTTTTCCAACTCCACAGAACCAAGCAATACAGATTAAAGGGGTCTACAACAGCAAACCACCCAAAATTGTGTAATTCACCCAGTGCAAGAAATGCCAGGCAAGTACGTAGGTGAAACCTCAGACATACCAGTGTCAACCATAAAACAGACACTCTAGTAGGAAACCACAGCAGGACTGCCCTTGATGCAGGATGGGAATCATCGGTTTTGGTATTGAAAGGAGCTCTCCCAAATACAAGACACAGAGGAATGTGGGAGTTCAATTCTTAAAGGATGATTTACCTTAAGAACTGAAGTTTGAACATAACATGTGGGGCTTCATGTCTCACGATAGCGAACTTTGAAGCCTATCCAATAAGAAGACATAACTTAAACACTGGTAATTTACCCCCCACTCTCATGTAGGTGTTTGCACTCATGCACCCATGCCAATACATAGAAGCCACAAGGCGTTTTCCAATACAATAGATCACTATGTTCAGCACTGCAAAGGTGCTTTTTGCAAAGTATTATTGACTGCCAGGACCACTGTAGTCAGTCGTTATTGGGTCTTAAGAAGAAAGAGCCAAGACCTGAAAATGTGCAATCTGATGCAGGTGTTTTCAGCAATGCAATTGCAACTATGCAATAAATACAAAATACTGCACGCTTCATCTGCCTTTTTACACCTAACACTTTGATACATTTCACCGTGAACAGAAATATACATACTTTTAAATTCGGAGCCCCTCTTTTAAGACACCACTTCTCACAAATGTGACGACACGCAATAGACCTGACTGCTTCAGCTGTGCAAATGCAAGACTCCTTTTTGAACAGTGCAATATTTCCAATTGCTCTGTCTCCAAACTAATGGCTCTGGAGTGTAGATTTACAATTCTTAGAGAAGACATCACGTCAAAGTATTCCTTGCATGCCAGCCTTGGTTACTAAACTCTTAGAACAGTTTTTCGTCCTTCATTTTCTTTTTGTCGAACAGCTAATAAGCAAGGCCCTTGGGACTTTGAAAGCTGATGCATCTTCTTGTCGCAATATATTTTCAGTTACTCCAATAAAAGGTATCAGAACTTGTTTTGCTAATTATAAGTCTGAAACTAATTGCGCTCAGCTAAACATCGAGCCCTCTGGATATCCAGATCAATTTTACAATGTGCTGTAAATGGGCATGTCTGAAAACACTCATATATAACCCAGTCAAAAATGGAACTGCTAATAAGCAGCGCAATGGCATTCCCCAGGTGTCATCTGTTCTTGTAGACTCATCTTCTTGAAATAAATTTGCATGCATGCTCCTTTTTGTAATTTTGGTTTGATACCATGTTCTATAATGGATGGAAAGGAGAATATCCTCTGCCAGGATGGCCAATAACTGCAGGGAAGGGCAGAAGGCTGGTGGAAGCCTTTGGTGTAGAACTAAGTTCTACTTTGGAGATGGCCTTCGTGCTGACGTTCAAGTCAGGAGAACAACAGAAGAGGGTTCAATAAAACTGCACTTTTGTAAATTCCTAAATATTTTTAGGTGGTGCCCTGGAATGGCCAAGAAGGAGCACGTTTCTATGTTGGCATTTATATCCCCAACCACACTTCCTGCTATTCACATTGACCCTGTCAAAAAGTAACTAGAGCAGTTGATGATGTGCCCAATGTAAATTGGGAATCCTAATGCGCAGCTCACATTTGCTCCTAAGAAGAAAATAGAGCTTATGTCTCCCTTGGGGCTTACTCAATAGATTTGTACTCGCTGCCTTCAGAACCTTTTTAGCACACCTATGTAAGGCCATCACACAAGTATTTAGATGCATGCGCTCCTGCTAACATTCACGCGCCTCCATGTGCCAGACAAGATATTGCTCTGTAACACTAAATTAGGAAAAGTATTCATTCCACAGCACGTTCATCATATTGTGTTGGCCTCACTTATAAACTCTAACCATGCCTATATACATGCTGTTTCCATCCGTTGGCCATCTTTTCACATCCAGTGTATGCAATCGGTCAACAACATGGCCATTCTGCACCTTCATGGGTTAAAGAGTAGGGGCTCCATGTCACTGCTGTACATGGAGCTAAATTGGCTCCAGGCTGGCGCAGGCAATATTTGTAAGATTTGCTGGCTGGTATTCATATGACCTCAATGTTTGACAGCACTCTAGTGTGCAGTTAAACACCTCTTTATCTCCCCGGGTGATCCTTGCAATCTGCACATCTTCAGTTGTTTCAGATCCCATTGGCTAAACGTAAGACTCTGGGAGAAAGAAGACGTTCAGACCAGGCTCCTAGAATCTGCAATTCACTTCCATTACATGTCCATCTCCTGTCTGATCTTCCCATTTTCAGGAAAGGTCGTCAGACCCTTCTTGTTCAGCGACTGCAGCACAAGCTTTAATTTTACCCTTCTTCATTGATCCTTGATTTTCTTTGAGCGTAGATGCGATTTCGTTTGCATTGCTTGTCACTCTGACCTATCACAACATCTCAAATAAAATTTAATCAAACCCCATAATGCAGGACACATAGGTGATGTTTCCTCACAATATTCATGGATGAATATGTTGAGTACAATCATCTTTGTTAAAGGAGCTGCCACCTGGCACATACACTACCTCTTATACCAATTCAAGATTAATCAGTCCTCGGTGAAACACTAATTTACTCACAACCATCGAAAAATAGCCTATGGCATTCAAGCTACTAGCATTTTGTTTGCAAAATATCCGAAACGCCTCAATGTAGCTGATTTTCAACATTATAATCAGAGACAATATAATTGCCTTCAGATCTTAATAAATGAAGCTTTTATAACACGCTCAAGAACGGAGACCAGTCTGTGAGTGCAGTACCTGGATTCATACCTGTGTTGCTTGGCGTTGTCTTGCTTTCAAGACAAGCACGTTGCCCCAGAGCTATCCTTCCAGCCCCTGCTGTTAATGCTTGTTTTAGGTAGCAGCCAGGATCAAATGCATGGTCTTCAATTGAATAGGTAAGAGCCTCCATGCAGAAAGTTAGAGTTGGGTTTGGAATGAATCAGTGATGTTGTGGAAATTGCTCCCACCCTCTTTTAGATGGCAAAGTAGAGGAATGAGCAAGCTGCATTGTCTAAATAATCGTTACATGACTTAGTGGGCACTACATACTCTTCTAGGATCCAGTGGCTAAGGAGAGTGTGATCAATACAGGATTCAGTCACTTATCCCTAGGTGGGAGCCTTTGCTTGTGAGGCTAGGGAGGTGAGCCTGATACCGAACATTTCACCTAGGGGTGGCAGCAAGCGGGACCTCACAGGGAGACACTCCACTCTTGAGGACACAGACACCTGTTCCGCAGAGGAACTCTCTAAAGCTCTCTCTCTTGGACCAACAGTAACATCAAGGCTTCAACATCAAGGCTTCAGAAGGACCGAGCAGACCAAGCCACTGTTGGTCATTGTGCCATAAGATCCAAGATCCCACCTGAAGAAATATATGATAAAACTACCATGAAGAAGAAGAGTGAGCGAGCAACACTGATAGTTCAGTGGTTTGAAGCCAGCAATACTGGATTGAGGAGAAATGAGCGAGTAATGGAGAGTGCTCAACTGGAAGTGAAAAAAGGGCTATAATGCTCCAATGGGGAGGGCCCAGCAATGTATTTTAAAAAGGGAAGCAGGACCACTGTCAAAGAGATGTGAAACCCAGTAGTTTCGAATTAGGAGTGTCATGTAATCTGACCGAGACCGAGATATCCTCCGCAGGGTGGAAGCAACCAGTTGGTGTGCCCGAGAAGCACCAAGAGAGCTGAAGACAGATGCTAGCAGGGGAAGAAAACCCCAAGAGAGAAAGCCGGTGATGAGTGGTGGCGTGACCCGTGAGAAGTGGACTGTGCATGCTGGCAACGATGCAGGGATCATTGTAACGCTGGCACTGCAGAGCCACATACAAAAATCAGAGAGTCGGAGGGAAAGCAGAAGCCGTCCTTACCAAATGAAGACAAGTCCCTATCCTTCCTGCAGGCACAGTGATGCCAACCCGAGGGAGAACACGTAACAGGGATGGCAGGAGTCCCGTGAGGGAACACGGGTAAAACGAGTACCAGCATCCTACTTGTCCCAGTGATATGAGAAAAAAACAAGAGAGTGAAACGCATCACGGGACTCATCCTACTCATCCCAGTGGACTCATTCTACACGTCCCAGTGATCCTAGAAAGAACCGGGAGAGTGAAACACATCACAGGAGTCATCCTACTTGTCCCAGTGATACAAGAAAGAACAGAGAGGATGGGACTCATCACAGCACTCATCTTAGTCTTCCTAGTGATCTGAGAAAGATCAAGAGAGTGAGACTTATTAAGACACTTATCCTACTTGTCCAAGTGACATGGAAGAGAACCAAGAGAGTGAAAATCACTTCAGGACTCATCTTACTCATCTCAGTAATAACAAAAGGCACCAAGAAGATGAGAATACTGATTGGAACTGTTATACTTGCCACAAAGAGAAATCAGTAAACCAGAAGAGGTGAATCCTGATATCGGATATCTTACTCACGAGGAGCTAAAGAACCATAGGAATACGCATAGCAGGAAAGACATAGAGAGAGGTTCTAGTCCCCCAGATATAACAGAGAAAGATAGACTTTCAGAGACATTTGAGAAAACCATAATAAGAGAAATGCAAAGGCTCAGAACACCAAGGAGGAGATGCTTACAAAGTCAAGAGAAAGGGGGACCAAAGACTTGGCAAAGTCCCGTAAAGCAACTGAACAAGCTAATGCAAGAGATAGCCAAAAACTATCCAAGAATTATATACAAAGCCTGGGGAAGCCTATCCAGGAGAAAGGAGTCATTCTCATGGGATTTAGTTGTTTTGTCTTAGTGGTAGGGTCAGTGCAGCTTAGTTTTGGAAGGGTAAGTATTAGAGGGAGAAGATCAAGGGTTTCAAGGTCAAAGTGCAGTGGGGAGTTTCAGGGTACTCAATAATGGGGAAGTCCTTTAAGATATTGTCATTCAATGTAAGGGGAATACAAACCCCTGTCAAGAGGAAGAAGCTAGAAGACTGGATGTGGGCAAAAACCTGGATATTGTACCAAGAAACCCACATACGCAAAAGTGACAGAGGGAAACTGAGAGGTTCTCTTAGTTATATCAGGCAAATTTGGTGGAAAGGACGGCCAGAGTGCTTATAGGTTTGCACGACACGCTGGGGGTAGATCAGGAGGGGAGATCTCTGTTTCTGAACACCATTTTGGTTTCCCAAAACATCAAGCTGGCAACGGTATATGCCCCTAATACAGGCCATGATGGTTTCAGATGGGACATGATCTTGACAGGAGATATTAATATGGCATGGGTTCCTCAACTAGACAGGAGCACCGTATCTACACAACAAACTTTGGCCCCTTCCAAGAATCTTAAGCTAAAAAGGACTATGATGGCTCTTCACAATGTTTGGCGATCAGTTAAGGGACAGGCACAGAGATTCAGATATTATTCACATGTATATTGATCCCTCTCCAGGATAGATCATATTTTGGCCTCCACAGGAGTGGTGGAAAAAGTAAATAAAGTAGAGGTGGGATCTATATCCCTGTCGGATCATGCCCCTTTGTCATTGTCAATTACATTGGGGTATTCCTGGGGGTGTCTCTGAAAGTAGAATTTCCCATCAGAACTACTGCATGATCGAGTCCAGGCTGAGCTAATTAAGGATAAGATAGAACAATACTTAGCGGAGAATGAGACTCCCGATATAACACCAGAAATGGTATGGGACACATTTAAGGCAGTACTGAGGGGCCAGGTGATAGCAATTAAGGCAGCAAGGGATACACAGCGGCGGTAATGGGAGAAAGAGCTAGAGGGGAAGCTAAAAGAGATTCAAGGGGAAATAACTAAGGGGCAGGATAAAAATCTGGCGAGAGCAGTGAGGTATATACAGGGTCAATTAGAGATGCTTTGTATGAAGCATACCAAGAAAGTGCTACTATATACGAAGCAATGGTATTATATAAAGGCTAGCTAGGCAGATACGCTTCTTGCTAGACAGTTGAGAGGTAAGGTCCGGTCCAGAACGATCATGAAACTTCAGAATACAGAGGGGAAGACAAGACTGCAAATGAGGAAATAGGACATATATTTCGGGAGTAATACCAATCCTTGTATACATCTGACAACCTCTCGTGTGCTAGGCATGAGGAGTTTCTTTCTGGGGTCTAACTTCTGCAATTATCAGAGATAGAAAGAGAGATGCTAGATGAGAACATCAGAGAAGAAGAGGTGAGAAATGCGATTAGATCTCTTCCAAAAAAATAAGGCCCCGGGCACGGATGGGTACCCGGAGGCCTTGTATAAACAGTATCAGGACATATAAGCACCTCGGTTTACGAGCCTATTTAATACGTTGAAGTCAAAGGGATATATAACGCAGTCAATGAATGAAGCCAACATCATAGTGCTTCTTAAGCAGGGCAATGACCCCACTTCTCCGAGCTCATATGGACCAATAGCATTGATCATCCATGATGCCAAATTGTAAATGAAGATCTTGGCAAGCAGGTTGACACAACTGTTGCCAAAACTAATAGGACAGAACCAATCAGGGTTCATATCAGAGAGACAAAAACACAACAATATTTGCAGAATTTGTCACTTAGTAGAGAAAATGTCCAAGACTCAGAACTCAGCTCTACTGGTGTCATTAGACGCGGAAAAGGCGTTTGATAGAGTTGAATGGTAATTTTTATTCTGTACAATGAAGACCATGGGGTTCGGCAAGGAGTATGTCCAAGTGGTTGGGGCTAATTATATTTCCCCAACAATTCAGTTTGCAGTTAATGGGACACTCTCAAATGAGGTGACTATTGGGTGGGGCACTAAGCAAGATTGGCCATTGTCTCCACTATTGTGTGCCATATATTTAGAACCCTTGTTGACCAGGGTCCGGGAAGCTGCTCAGGTAAAAGGGATAGCTATGGCGGAATTCTAGCATAAGGTAATAGCATTTGCTGAGGACATGCTGATAGCACTAGCAAACGCGGACATCTCTTTGCCCGGATTGATACGAGAACTAGAGGGGTTCGGAATAGTGTCAGAGTTCAAAGAAAAATGACAGAAGTCGGAAATGCTGAATTTGTTGGTCAACACAGATATGTTGACAAGGTTGAGTTCCCAAATGCAATTGAGGATAGCTGATAGGTGAATTTCATATTTAGGAATAACCCTTACTAGAACGCTGGGACGGATGTATGGGGCTAACTATGCTCAATTACTTGCCAAGTTTAAAACTGATCTTATGCACTAACAATTTCCTGGTTGGGGAGACTGACAACGATAAAGATGATAGTGCTTCAGAGACTCCTATATTATTTCCAAGCGTTGCCTATTAGGGTCCCAAAGGTCTTTTTTCGTTCCCTCACCAAAACCTTGTCTTTTTATACATGGTGGAATAAACCACTGATGGTGGCAATGTCTACTTTGACGGGCCCGAGAATCAGAGGGGGCATTGGACTTTCCCATTTTATAGATATTTCAAGGCAGGACAGCTGAGGGTTGGTTTGGGGACTGTCCACCGAAAATGTGGGCCCGGCAGGATAGGGCAGTGGCAAGTTCATCCATATCAGGGCTTTTATGGCTAAATAAAAACATAGACATCCTAATGTCAGTGAAATAGTCTGTTTGCGGTGGAGGTGTGGGATTCAGCAGTAAAGTGAGGGGCTCTCACTGAAAACCCCTCTCCTTTATCCCCAATGTTTGAGAACCCGGAATTCCTGCTAGGAATGGAAAAAGGGGAGTTTAAAGTGTGGAAAGGGGCTGGATGCCAACAAATTCAGGATATGTTCCAGGGACAGACACTTCGGACTTTTGAGGAGTGCATTTGTGATCTGGTGTTAAGGGAAAGGGACAGTTTTCAGTATAATCAATTGAAACATTGGCTGAATGATCCAAGGATTAGAGCTGCAGCTACAAGACAGCTGACCTCTTTTGAGGGATATGTTACGACCCACATGGGAACAAGGAAACTGGTGCCTACTCTTTATAGATATCTTAACGACCATGAAGCGATAGTTCAATGGAAATATATAGAGAAATTGGGAAGGAAACTGGAGGAGACCATCTCCAAAGAGTGCTGAGGGTACCTATGGAGAACCATCCTGAAATTAACACACTCTATATGGATGAGGGAAATGTGGATTAAAGTTTTATTGCAGTGGCACTACACGCCAGATGGACTGCACGCAATGTACCATTCAGTTTCAGGAACTTGTTTGAGGGGATGTAGGACTGAGGGGGAATGTGGTCCCATTTTTGTTGGACTGCCAGGAATTGCAACCCTTTTAGGAGGAGGTGAAAAGCAGCTGCAGGGGATGTTTCAAGGGGTAGAGCAATTGGATAAGAGGGTGTGGATTTGTGGTATGTGGGACCCAAAGTTGAGGGCGTATACAAATCTCATACAAGTGACATCATGATTCTTATAATAGCAGCTTGGTTGGCAATAGCTCAACATTGGAAACAGTAACACATCCTAGTGAGTCAGGAGTGTCTTCAGAAAGTTTGAGGGTTTGTTTAATTAGAATGGTTTATAACCAAGATACAAGGGAATAAAGTAGCTTTTAAGTCGGATTGGGGAACGGTCCTAACATACTTACAAAGGGACTATATGCTGCAATCATGTCCTCACAACATCTGAATTCTGGGCATTCTATGACCCCACAGTGATTATTTGGAATGTAAGAAGAGGTAGGCCTCTCTCTGAAAATAATGGGGGGAGAGAAGAAAAGAGGGGAGGGTAGGTTGTGTTGTAAATTGCTGATTGTTGGAAAAATTTATAAAAACACTTTAAAAAAAAGGCAATTCAGATCAGACCAAGGTAATTAAAGTCTTATCATTGGCTAACTTGTGAAAGCATTTTTTTTATTTTCCTTTTTTAGATTAGCAACTATTATATAATATTTCAGTTATTATAATGGGCGTCAGTGAGAATATGCCCAGGTTGTCCTTAATTACAGGATTTTATAATGTTTAGGATAATCAATATTTGTAAACAGTAGTTTAGAAAGTGTTTTATTGTTTTGATATACATTTATTATATTGGTGTTTTTGTAATTTTGTAATTTAACATGTCTGTAAGTTTTATGGATGAAAATTGTCACTGAAAAAACCATTTTTTTAAATAAACGCTTCCAAACAGCAAACCTTTCAGTGGCCTTAGGATGTAGGTATACATCCGAAATGGTAGGATGGGACCCGAACCAGGAGAGCTGTCTCTGTGTGAGCATTCCAAACATCAGTAAAATAAGAGTACATTTTTTAAAACAGATTGGACACCAAACAAATGAATGATTAACTTATTTGCACATTATGTAAGCACAGTTTTGCGTTGTTATTCATAACTTGTTTATACAAATCTACATTGTGTATTCTTAATCATTCAAACAATGCAGATTTGTTTCTATATTTGGACCTAGAGCCTGAATCCTTCTCCCACACAGGACCACTTATCTTTTGTAAAGCTTCAGGAGTCCTCTGTTTTCATCAAATTTAATCAATGATATCATGACCCTTCTTCACCACCAGGTAGGGTCAGATGGATATTTGGGGCTTCAGAATAAAATGAAGAGCAGAACTATATGTGGCATCACTGAGAGACATGGTATGGTGTATCTGAGGATGAGCAATCCCTTGGTATCCCTTGGTATTAGTTGGCCCATTGAACAGGGATGTGAAAAGATATTGGGATGGCCAACGGGAATACAGGGAACCCAGCAAAAACACTTTTTTTTATGTCCAATAAGTTGATATCGAGCCTTTCTTTCCTTATAATCAAAAACCTGAACACCTGCACCAAGACAGGCCAAGACCAAGGATAGAATCGTTCCTGGATTCTGGTTTTCTAAACCAGAAATCAGAGTAGAGGATAAGAAGGGATCCTGAAAACAGCAGTAAGAAAAGGTGCAATTATTCACTAGAATAGAGATGTCTATACATGAGAAGACAATGCACCTACGGGAAGAAGAGCTACTTTTTGAGAGGAGATTGAGCAAGCTTGCCATTGGACTCGTCAATCCGTTATAATTGCATCTGAGGAAGGAGAGGATCTAGAGACAACATTGTCAGAAACGGGCGAATGGTCAGAAGAAGGAAGAGCAAGTAAAGTTAGTATACAGGATACATTTCTTATTCTGAGGAAAACACGTGAGGAACTGACATTGTGAATTTGCTTTAACAGATGCATCTGGCGGACATTTCAGATAACAAAAGCTTGCCACAAAAAGGTGTTATGTTGTCAGTCTTATGGAACACAAACAGCTGCCAATAAGCTCTTCAAGAGTTACATAATGAGAACGCATCACAATGTGAAACAAGTCATCATGAAGAACGTCTCTTAATAGGGAAGGATGGAGATTCACGGAAGTGGCGGTGGGGGATCCCTGGTAATTAGTGGTTCACCCAAGAATATACACCCTCTTCAAGTAATGAATATCACTCTATGCGAAATCCTGGTTGTTAACTATACTCATTGGACACCTGTACCTCTTTACTGATTATAGTTGTCTATTGCCTGCCACAGTGTGAAATTTACTTCTCCAACTATTTTTCTGAAGTTATTCTGCCTCTCATGAAACCTAACAGCAGCCTTATAATTTTGGGAAATTTTAATGATACTAAAGATAGTTCAGCACATCAAATGAAAGACCACTTCTTTACCTTGGAATTCAGCTACCCGCCTACAGGGCCTCCTCATAACAAGGGCAGACCCATTGACTGGGCATTCTCATGAAATATATTTCCTGAAAAGCCATTCTTATGTACTTTCTATGGCCTGACCATTCTGCTATTTTATTCAATGTACCTGCCAGATCCACTGGACTTAATATTTCCAACCATGCTACGACTTGAATTACGTTTAGGAACAAACACCATCTTACACTTAAACTTTTATCACCATATTTGTCTGAGCTGTCTGAATCTCTGGTTAGCATGTCAGACCCTGTCCTCATAGTCACATCATATACTAAAACTATAACTAAGATCATTGATTCTTATTGCTCCTATTCAAACTACATTAGTTTTGAAAAGACCGAATGAGAAATGGAATGGTGCAATCTAGGACTGTTGAAATCACCACTGGAGAAATAATCCAAATAAGGAGAATGCCCTGAAAAACACCTTGTTTGATATTCTACAATCCTTGCAAGTGTTACAAGCAACTCTGCACCTACAGAACCCTCAGAGGAATTGTGCAACTATTCAAGAAATTTTCAGGAAAATAAATGAGTCCAAAGTTGTCTAAGGTGCTTCTTACAATACATGAGGATACCCCAATATTAGGAACATTAAAACTACATCAGATCTTCAAACTGCAACTGACCAATATCTTTCAGAAGACATTCGTTTTGATTGTGTCATTATTTTGTCCCACAATATTTCATCTATCCTCAAGCCCACTTGCTGTAAGGGAGAACCCTGCTCCTCGATTATCATAATTGACTGTGCAGACATTCTGAGCCTGCCAATTACATGACTTATAAACTCTTCATAAAGCCATATTTCCTATTGCATTGATACAGGCCTCGGTCACACCAATAATGAAGAAAAGACATTTAGAACTATCAGTATGTTAAAGCTGGTTTATAGTCATAATGTCGACAAAAAAATGTCGACAGACAAAAATGTCGAAAAAATAATGTCGAAAATAATAATGTCGACATTCTATACTTTTAATGTAAAAAGCCATAATGTCGAAAAAAAAATGTCGACATTTTTTTTTCGACAATATGACTATAAACCCTTAACACTATCAACACCTCACCCAACACCCTCCTGCAACCCCCCCACACCCCACACCACCACCCTCCCACCCCTCATATGCAACACATTCTAATTATTTATATATTTATTTATTTATTTTTTCAATAAATAAATAACCAACAAAAAGTATCATTTACTATGGGGGGGTCCCCCCCCCAACCCCCCCTCACCCAACACCCCCCTGCCACCCCACCACACCCCCTAACCACCCTCTCACCCCTCATACTCAACACAATCTAATTATTTATTTATTTATTTATTTATTTTTTCAATAAATAAATAACCAAAAAGAGTCTAATTTACTATGGGGGGGGTCCCCCCCCCAACCCCCCCTCACCCAACACCCCCCTGACACCCCCCCACACCCCCCCCAACCACCCTCTCACCCTCATTCCCAACACATAGTAATTATATATTTATTTATTTATTTATTTATTATTCAATAAATAAATAAACAAATAAATAAAAAGAATATCATTTACTATGGGGATGTCCCCCCCAACCCCTCTCACCCAATACCCCCTGCCACCCCCCACCCCTCATACTCAACACATACAACACAACAATAAATATATATTTATTTATTTATACAACATTTCGAAAAAATGTCGACATTAATGTAAAATGTCGACATTTTTGTATGTCGACATTATTGATTTTCGACATTAATTTGTCGACATTTTGACTGTCGACATTATTGATGTCGACATTATGACTGCACACCGTTAAAGCTATCATCCTATTACCAAGATGCCTTTTCTGCTGAAGGTTTTGGATGAAGTGGCCACTAATCAACTGAGTTAATTAGTGGAACAATACAAGTTCTAGGAGACTGTCAATCTGGTCTTCTACAAGCTAAATATACTGAGTTCCCGCTCATAGAGATCAAAGACTCATTAGTAAAAATCTTTGATGATGGGGACTCTGTTGTACTAATGCTGCTGGACCTGTCATCAGCTTTTGATACATTGGACCGTTCTACCCTAATTAAGTTCATTAAGTAAATTGCCTATGGTTCTGGTAAATCAGATATGTGGCTAACTTCCTTTGTTCCTAACAGTCTGTCTAGGATTAAAATGGGTTCCTATCAATCACAGGCTGAGATTGTCAAGCATGGTGTTCCATAGGGATCCTGATCTACTCTGCTATGTATTTATCTTAGGCCCCTATATTGCACTCTGATAGATTTGGGTAGCACTTTTCAAAACAATTACAGGTGAAAAACAACTGATGTTAAGGCTTGGAAAAGATCCACAGACCAACATAACATAATTAAATGCCTGAATTCTCACTGCGGTTAAATCTGAAAAAGACTGATCTTTTACTTTTATCTTCTAGTAAACAGATTGTCACAACTTCTTTTAATGCTCATCACATTCGTCTCTCAGTGATATATTTACCCCTACAACTAAACGTTAAAACCTTGGGAGTCTTCTTTGATACTAATCTTTCCATGACTTTGCAGATCAATTATGTTATTAGCTCTACTTACTTCCAATTGATGCTGATTTGTCAACTTAGGCACTGGTTCGAAGAAACCCATTGTGCCAGTATCGCTAGAGCTATTGTCGGCTCTAAATTGGTCTATTGCAATGCCCTGTACTTAGCCTTTCCCAAATACATGATCAAGTAATGGCAGGTGTTACAAAACCCTGCAGTTAACATATTTACTAACACCCCCTTTCATCATCACATTTCTCTTCCTCATGAAAATCTTCACTGGCTCCCTGTTCAGGCCATGATTGTTTTTAAGCATCTCACAAAGCTTTTTAAGGAAGATGCCAGACATATATCAAGAATCGTATGACCATATATAGACCTAACTGTGACTTAAGATTGAGGGCATCTGTTCTCTTCCAAACCCACGCTTCAACAGGCTCATGGTATGAAGCGGGCATGTACCATCAATGCAATGGAACGATGGATCTCGTCTCCAGCGGTTCACAGGATGACAAACCTACTGACCTTTCGGAAAATAATTAAAACCGTTGTGTTGTAAGGTCATTCCATGATGTATATATGGACAAACAGAACACCTAGATACATAAGGGTCACAGAGACTTACCAATAACAAATAACATATAACAGTGTAAGGGGATTTTGATCGGAACATGAGGAGATAGTGAGAAGATGGTGTAGCATTCCTTAGGATGAGTTGGAACAAGGTAAACATGGGTTGGGCTAGGAGGAGGGGAAGGAACGGGCAGGGCAGGGCCATACTGAGGGAAGTAGAGCAGGTTCAAAGCTCTGATGACTTAAATGGGAATTATTTGATTGGAATATATTGTAATGAGGACTCTTGTATCATGACACACTCTAAATAGAAGTGGGTTAAAGCTTCTGTGCTAGAATATTAACAATCTAGGGGAACAATCTAAAAGTAATGGACTATTTGAATGGCTTAAAGGTGGCAACCAATATGTTATGTGACATTTATGTAATACCAAACTGCTATTGTTATGGCATCAAAGTGCATATATTACAGGTAATACACCTCTAAAGTAATAAGCGTTAACAATCTTAAAGGGACTTGATGAGAAATCAGATTGTTGCTTCAGCCCAAATGTTTAAATCCAGGGGTGAGGCTAGCTTGTTGTCTGCACTGGTGTTGGAGAGCTCGTGTTTGTACACCAATTTGCTACTACTTCACTAATCAGTTTCCTTCCCTGATAATACTAACATAACAGTGTGCCTCTGAACCGGCAGATGGTTGCATGTTGGAAGACAGGAAGGACCAGGTTTAATTCTGGGCATTTTGGATACCATGGATATCTTTCAAGTGTTAAAACAAGAGGAAAACCATATTATTTCTTTACAGCAATGTAGTGATACTCATCGAAGATTGATTACTTCTTAATGGATAAATGAGTGTAAAATAGTGTTAGAAGTTCCTCTTATTTGTTGCTTTGTTTTTCTGATAATTTCAGTTTATACTAAAAATTAATCTTGGATATATGGCCGGAACAATTAGCACCCAATGGACCATTAACAAAAATCTCTTGCAAGATCTGGAATAACTGGAGTAATGTACTACTATTTATTTAATTATTTTTAGTTTTTATAATACGCTATTCCCCCATAGGCCTCAAAGCGTGACATAAAACGAAACAAAATAAACAACAGTAGACATATAGAGTGCAGAGCAATAATTGGCTCAAGATTGGACTACTGCAATGCCCTTCTAATAGGAACCTCAGGTAAAAACTTGCTAAACTACAACTACTCAAAAATAATGTCCTCGGGGCCAACACTGGACTATCACGTAGGGACCACATCTCAGGCCTCAGGCGACAGGTCCACTGGCTACCAGTTAAGGAAAGAATCATCTTCAAAACTCTTGCCCTCACGCACAAGTGTCTCCACAATCTGGCCTCCCAGTATCTTGTCCAAAGGTTCTCTAAACCCCGTGCCTCCAGGCCATCCAGAGTGGCATACTCCAACTTGATCACAGTGCCCAAAAATCGCAGAGTTCGTGCTGGTGGCACCAGCTTCTCCACTATGGCTGCCACCCTCTGGAATTCCCTTCCACCGCATATTAGGCTAATAGACTCTCATGCAGCTTTTCGCAAGGCCATCAAGACTAGTCTCTTCATATAATTGTGCTTGTCTGTCTGCAACAAAGTAATCTGCATATGTAGCACTGTATCATTTTCAAGACCACTTCTTTGGGTGGCTTTTTTGTAACCCTTTATCAAGTCTTCCTACACTCCGTTTACAGCGCCTCGATGCCCGTGGGGCTGCAATGCGCTTTACAAATGTAAACAATAAAATAAATAAAATAGAAAAAGGTCTGATCCCAGAGGCAAACCGGAACCTGAGAGGATTAGTTAGGGTTCACATTGAACAAGAAAGTTTTGATTCCTTTTTTTAAATCAAGAGTGGAATTGGCCTACCTAAGCTCAGGCGACAGTTTGTTCCAAAGGGCTGGGGCCCGACCATCAAATATGGAACCTCCAAAGGTCTTAAGCTTGTACCTCGGTTGTACCAATTTGGAGGGATCATATCAACGTTAACTGCGACCACGAGGAAGAGTGGTAAGATTATCGGACTGATAATGTGGTGCCTCACCGTTACGACATTTAAACCTGTTAGTAGCTTGTGTGTAACTTGATGTTTGAGCAGAAGCTAGTGAAGCTCTCTTCTGGCATCAGTGATCTCTTCTGGATAAACTATAGATGTCTCTGAGTGCCCCATTTGGAGCGACTTGCATCGCCTGAAGATTAGCCGTCGATGTACCTGTTCAGAAGCTGTTACAGTAATCCAGGGTTTAATTAATCAGGGCCGTTGCTAATAAGGATCTGTTTTTTTTGTGAAATATATGAGCGAATATATTTAAGTAGTTTAGTGATATAGCCACAAGAAGCTCGGACATGGGAAACTTGAGGTTTCATAGAGAGTTCGGCATTAAGAGTAATGCCCAGCGTTTTGAGCTTCACGGACACTTTGATTTTATTCCCCGCTATGATCACATTTGTGATCGATTGGTAATGTTTTGCTATATCAGGGTCTTGATTGCTCTTTTTAACAAAAGAGGGGTAATCCATGCTTCTTTAAGGACCGAGCGTACAGTGACTTCAGAGGAGGAAAGATTCACCAATTTGGTCACCCAGGGTGTCCATGCAGGGCTTGAAAATGCTGAGAGGACAGCTTTCTCCTATGCATGCAGGTGGCTTTATATTTGCACCAATTTTGCAGATCTGACCTTCTGTACAGTGCCTAAACTTGAATACAGTCGGTGCATGTAGATTGTTGAAAGATGGTGCAGACAGATCTGTACAACTGGGTCGACTAAAAGTTCGTCCAGGGCATCGATTTTGCCTGCAGATATTAATTGTTGGTGCCCAGATTAAATTGTTTGTTTGTCCTGAGGATCATTGGCCCATAAATTGAAATCTCCTAGGACAATCACAGGAGTGTGGTCCTTAGTGATATTATTGAGTAAATTAATGAGTTGTTCCTCAAAGAGTAGGAGCTGGTGGATGCTAAATAACCACGACTGTAAAAGAGCTATTTGTAATCATCTTTATTTTGGCAACAATGCTTTCGCAGCCATCTATGGGAGAGTGTGGGTGACATGTATGTCCAAGCATTTATTTACCAGAATAGCAACCCCACAGCCTCTGCGATCGAGTGCAGTCAGCTCTAAAACAAGTATATTCGGGTGGAACTGCCAGAGTGGCATGAGTGGGGGTTGATGGTGTAAGCCACCATTCTGTAATGGCCTTCAAGTCACAATCTGTCTCTGCAAGAAGGTTGTGTACTTCAATACCATGTTTAAGAAGTGACACGTATTCAGTAGAGAAAGGCACATAGCCATATTTTGAGCACTGGCGTTATGCTTAAGTTCAAGATTCTGTTTTGTTATTTTTACCTGGACAGTGTCATGAGAATTAACATTGTTCAGTGGCAATGGCAGCGAGACTGAGCTCATGACAGAGCTAGTTAAGACATGAGCAATCGGCTTGGAGGATGACATAGCGCTATTAGAATAAATGGCAGCAAGTCGGTCAGTCATCCGATTGGGAGTGTCGGGGAGTAAACCCTTTTGGCTAATGTTCCAAATACCGACTGCATTTTTACTAAACTAATAGATGGTCATACCTGAGAATAAGGTTGAGCAAAAGCAAAGTCAACGAAAACGCTGTCACTCTGGACACTGACCGGCACAGAGCGGCTGGTCCCTCTCGCGCCTGAAATGCAAATATGTAGTGCCCTATGGACTACACTCCTCTTGGGAGTTGTGGTTCAGTCCTATGTCATAGCTGCCAAAACAATTTAGCTGACTAAATGTGAAGAGCTGAGCACACAAGGGAAACCTTGTAAAATACACAATATTTTAAAACATATATTTGATTTAAAAATGAAGGTCTAAGAAACTAGGAGCAATTTCAAAAATAACTAGCAGCAATTTCAGTAATTAATTTATTGTTTATTTTTATAGTGCTTATACACAGGTGAAGTTCTACAAAGCGCTTCAAGGCGGGAAGGTAACAAGGGAATACAGTAATCATTCTTAGGCCTTGAAGATTCTGAATGATCTAAACAGATAAACTAGCATACTAGGCCTGACGACATTTCTCCTAGTGCAAGTGCATGCAGTGGTACAGTTGAGAACAAGCTCCTGGAGGGGGGGAAAGAAAACATCGGGTGGAGTGGGGCGGGGGATAACGGACAGACAAACTAACTGGTATTAGTACACTTAGATCCTGTACGCATACAGACGAAGGTGCAGAGATGGGGGGGGTGAAGGTGGGTGGAGCAATGAGTCCGGTCCAGCAGGGCCCTGGGTTAAGTGCGGAGAGGTTGCCCTGCTCAAGGAGCGTAAGCTGAAAGTGTAGTAGTGTTGAACAAAGTGCAACGGGCTGGAGGTAAGTGCAAAAGACTGGCGGCGGAGCCTGGGACCTGTAGGCTTTCCAGTTGAACCAGGCAATCAGTCAGCAAAATCTGAACAGTGTTAGGGAGAAGAAGGAGGGTGGAGAGAAAAGAAAGGAGGTTAGCAGGGGAGATGGAGGGAGAAGGAGGAAGAGAAAAGGAAGGTCTCGAGGAGTTTCCAGAACATAAGGTGCTCCAGCTCAAGACGGAGAGAGGTAGGGAGGTGTTCCAGGGGGAAGCACCTGCAGAGGATAAAGATCGACCCCCAAATCTCTGTTTGTGAAAGCAACCCACCCACAGAGAGTTGGAGGAGGACGAATGGAGGACTCAAGAGGGAGAGTATTTAAGAAGAGAGCATTGTAGATAGTGCGGGCCACGGCCCCAGAAAGCCTTGTGGATTATGCAGAGGGTCGTGAACTTGATCCTTGCAGCCACGGGAAGCCAGTGGAGAGATTTCAGCGCCAGAGAGATGATGTCCCAGGGCTTGAGGACTAGGATACGTTTTGCGGTTCTGTTCGGGATGAGTTGTAGAGGACGGAGAGTAGAAGTAGGAAGAATGAGAAAGAGGCTGTTGCAATAGTCCATCCTAGAGAGAAGCAGGGCTCTAGAGGTGATGAGCCTTTGGGGGACAGTGAGAAAAGGTAGAATACCTCTGAGGAGGTGCTGTTGGTAGTTGGACATTTTGGAGATGTCTCATTTGTGAGAAGGGAAGGAGAGAGGGGAGTCAAAGATGACCCCAAGATGTTTTACCTCATTGGTAGGTGGGGGCGCAGTGCCAAGGGAGGCAGGCCACTTTGAAAGTGTAAAAACGGGAGCCCGGGTCCCAATGAGGACGATCTCTGTCTTACTGGCATTCAGGCACATACATTAGCAGCACACCAAACTTGAGTTGCGGATAGACAGTCAGGGATGAGCGAGGGGGAGGAGGAAGCCGAGGTTAGCCTAAAGAGAGCTGCATGTCATCTGCATAACACTGAAAGTTAGAGGAAAAGGTAGATATCCTGTGGGCCAAGGGGGCAATTTAGATATTGAAGAACCAGGGGGAGGTTAGATCCCTGGTGGGCACCACAAGTAGAGAGAGTGGTAGAGGAGAGGGTGGTAGAGGAGAGTAATTAATGATTTGCAAAGATTAAAAAGTGCAGTCACACATCCAGAAGCATTCAGTTATAGGGACAAATGAGTGGAAGCCGAAGGAGGAACAAGGCTTCCTTTTATGTGCCAGCGCAGACCGGCTGGTACCCCTCGCTCTGGCACTCTCCCACCTGAAACGCAAATATGTATGCCTTTCAAACAATAGTATAAATGTTAACTCATCCTTTTTATGCAATAGTTACAAAGGAGAACCCTCATGTTGTGAAGGTTGTGAATGCTGGAAAAAACAGAGTAGCTATGTAATCAGGTTTGGTTATTGCAAATTGCAAAAAGACGATTTAAATTTTGCTGTTTGGAGAGTGATGATGAAAATATAGATGATAAGCTGAAATAAAAACATCAGTTGGTTTTGGATAAAAATTGTAGGATATTGTGAAAAGTCAGGCAATGTTTTAGTGTGGCAAACTGGGGTCGACAAGAATGATAGAACAATATCTGTATTCCAGATTTGTTGCGTGAGCAGGTTATTGGAGACCAAACTATAAAAAGGGTTTAAAGGTTTTTTAAGAAACTACATGTGACAACGTTATTGCAGCTGCCAATGATGAGAAGGTCATAAAATACATTCAGAATCTGGACTTTACACAGAAATCTCAGATGGATTTACGGGGGATGGTATCAATCAAGAAGTCAAAGAGGCTTGAGATAGTGACTGATGAAAGGAGGTGGTCGCGGATGGCCCCAAGCTTAAATGTCCTAAAGTTGTTATTGGTGTTGTAATTCCACATTTAGCAATCTTATTTAATAGTGTCGTGAGCAGACGCTTAAACCTGAAATTGTACAGAGAGCCATCATAGATCTTATTACTAAACCAGATAAACCTGTAGTTGAGGGTGTGTCATTCAGACCTATATCTCTTATCAATTGGGATGCCAGGCTATTATCACACATTCTATGTAAAAGGTTCTAGATGTATATTAGATTTTTCATTAATCCGAAACAGGTGGATTTAAATCCTGGTGAACTTCTCACTCAAATGCTGTTGTCGGAAAGGCAAGCTTCACAGTTGTGAGAAATTTCTCAATATGTAGTAATGGCCGATGCAGAAAAGTGCTTAAATAGTTGTTTTTGACAGTCCTCTGGTAAACCCTCTGGGTCTATGGCCTGAGGTTCATTAGAGTATTGAAGTCTTTGTATACTGACATGCAGGCCATTGTCATCATCAATAGCACCTTGTTGGGTATCCCCTTTGCCAATATTTTTTTCTGGAACAGCTGGCACAGGAACTTCGGCAACTAACAGCAGCAAATATTTTTTTCTTGTGTAACTGGTCCCTGAAATTTTGGATAAATGCAGACGAATTTACTGTGTGTATGCTGGTGCTAATATTGCAACAACATATGTATAGCACTGTGCAGACTGCATACAACAAATGTTGGTGAGGTGGCTTCCTTGGAGATACAAGAAGGAGGCCTACTTCATCTCTCTGTTTGATCTCCACACTTACTGAGAAATTCATTGATTACTAAGGTGTTCATTTATTTCTGGATTATAGGAGAATATGAGCCATGCAGCTGTCCGGGGGGATGTTGTTACATAATGTTGGCCCATACCAGTAGAAGGCCTGTGTTCTGCTTTTCTCTATCCAGTACTTCTTACTCTCCAATCTTGAAATGCTGCAACTTCTGGAATTACGCTGGCTAGATTCCGGCTAGGCGCTGCTTGAGTTGATAAAGCAGTGATTGGAATGCAGGCTATTTTAAAGTGATTTGGTCTGAGATTGTTGATGTAGCCCTCCAAGAGTAAAAGGGATATAGCTGATTTTTCTTATGCTGGCATTGGATAGGTTACCATTTTGCGGGTCATATTTTTTCAGAAAATATCTTTGCTGTCATGCTTCTCGCTAAAGCTTGCTTTCTTGCCCCCTTCCTGTGACCTCCTTCTGCTACTGGATGTCAGAGTCCTCCTCCCCCTGGTTAGCCCCTGTCTCTGCTTCTCCCCTCCTCAGCAGCTAGTTCCATTTTTTCCTAGTTTTACGCATGCCCCGCCCCGATTTCTCTTGACACACGCGTCTCATCCATTCTCCCATTTTGAAGGGGGTCCCACTTTTTTCAGTCTCTGTTTGTCCTTTCATGAGGGACACCCCAGGACCCCTGTTATTTTTCCTGCATGGGTCACACTGGTGATCATTGTCATTTTTGGAGGCGTCTTCTACTGTATCACTTTTTGCTCACCCCTGTCCATTGTCACATGCACCCACTCTGTTCCATTAACAAAATGTACTGCAGCGCTAATATTCAACACTGAATATTATCTGCAGAAAGATGAACTGACACTGCTGGTGATTAGTGTGGTTGTAGCTCGTCGAACTGCTTTTATTGGACTGAGAACTAAGTCTGATGCACCTGTGAGGAGTATGTTCCCTTCACCTAGATGTGATGGCACTAACACATGGATATCAGTCCTGAAGTCAGATGGCGTCAAGAAAGACTTGAGTGTATGTTGAAACCAGGCTGCGTGGACCCTTTTCTTGTTGGGGGGTTTGAAGGAGAATTTGTTGTTGATGATGAAACCTAGTTATTTGGTGGTCAGGGCTAGTTTCCGCTGGAAACATTCAAAATGCCAGGCTTGAATGAATACATGTTTTGCTCAGTTTTCAAGGAGCCACACTCAGTTTTGGTGGGGTTTAGTTTTTGTTATGTTCTCAAAACACAGGAATGAATGATCAAAGACATTGTTTCAGTCAGTCAATGAGTTTTGGTGAACCTGACATTAAAGTCAAATCAAATTGTCTGACACCTGCGTTCTGAATTACTGAGATTTAAGGGTCATTGAGGAAGGCTGGTAGAGGCTGCATGTACTGATTGGAAATGACTGGGGATACAATGGAGCCTTTGGTAACCGTACATGAAACCTTGCTGAATTCTGCCATCTAGAGCAGTTGAAGATTGTCCAGTAGACCAGATGTGAATCAATTGAGTACAAAGTGTGGAATTACATCTTTGAAGCTAGCTGTGAAGATGAGTCCTGTGGTAAACCATGCCAAAAGCAGCAGAATTTTCAATCATGATGAAGAGACAGGAGTACCGCTTGCTCATGTTGTGAAATACATCAGTGAAGACATGTGTGGTAGCTGGTTCAGTGCTGCTTCTCGGTCTGAACCCAGATTGCTGGTCCTTTAGCAGACTGTGTGGATCTATTTGTTTGTGTAGTTGTAAGACTATCTTTTTTCGGAAAGGTTAGGGTGACAATGGTTTTCTAAATTATGAAGCCCAGATTTGCTTCTTAGAGAACTGGCATTTTAAGCATGGTTTAATTGTGGTGGGGAAGGTCCACTGTTCAAAAGATCAGTTGATAATTTGGAGAAGGGGTAGGAATACTTAGCCCTTCACTGATTTGAAAAATTTAGCAGGAAAGATGTCGTCCATGGATCTGTTGGGTTTGAGAGATGCAATCATTCTGGAAAGTTCAACAGTCATAATAGGCTTATATTTAGGCCATTTAGGTACTGAGCTAGTAGGCTGGATTAGGAATGTAGTCGTTCTAAATACATGCTCTGATTATTGTGAGTTTATCAATAAAATAGTTGTTGATGATGTCAAATTTCTCCACTGAGTGCAGTGAAGAATTGACGGCTCTGGGAGGGGTTTATAGCAGTGCCTCAAAGCCCAAAAGAGGGTTCTGCCTTTTGTTTTCAGCTTCTGTAATTTTTGCTGTTTGGGTCCTCCATCGTAATCTAACTGTGCCATTACACATATCTGGGAGTCTGCTTTGGAGCAAACACATTGCATATTTAAGCATTTTCATTTTCACTCTATTTACTATACAAAAGACACCATTAGACCACAATTGGTGGTATTGGCTATACCTTTTTGATGAAGAGAGATCACAGTTTCCTAACAGGGAGAAATTGGATAGGTATTGTACTATTGTACTGCTGCATGTACTATATAAAACGCATTTCAATATGTGTTAGTGGTGCTCTGGCTTGTTCTGATCTATAGGCAAAGCCTCATATTCTGAGGCCTATGTAGAGTGACCAATTCCACCTTAATTTTTCAATTTGTTTAGTGTTATTTTTGGCATATACACACAGCTGTGAGGCAATGAATTGCTTTGTGTTTGCAGGAAATTTCCTTTTGATCGTATTCAATTACAATGTATTGCAAATAGAAATGAGTGACAATAATCGGAAGTGTGGAATCCTGAAGAGAAACAGAGAAAAATTCAATTCAGAGTTGATATCTAAAGCCAGTATACATTGGCACAGAAAATGAAAGACATATGGCAGGAGTCACTTAACAACTTGCTGCTGTTTGGACCTCCTGGGGGTTATTTAAAGGTAACACACTTTGCTCCTTTTAACATAGCATATCAAGGTCAGAGAGGGAATCGTTGATACGACTCAGGCCCCATTGCATTTAGGAAGGCCAGATCATGTGTCAATATCCATTCTTTTCACGTCCTTCCAGGTGTTCCCTTAATACTATATCTTTAAAATTGTATCAACATTATTGTACACTATCTATGTATCCCCATTCTGTTTAGTACTCTGTTGCTGCACCGCTATGTTTTCACTATACAAAGCAAGCTGATGCTCATACGCTGTGTGATGGAGGCAGTTCATGATGAGAATAGTGTCAGATTTGTTTAACGTCAGTCAATTTCTTCTTGACCAATGAAAATCTCATTTGGCATAGAGATATGCAGATGTGGGTTACTATCTGAGAGAAGGGTTAGAGAGGATAAAACTAAAAACAGACACACCTTATGTATGAAGTGCAAGGATTGCAGCACAAAATACTATCAATTGATGCATTTTTGTGGCACTTTTTTATTGATTTAAGAGTGTACGATTGACACGTTGCAAGAAAGAGGAGGTGTGTGAGGCTACAAGAGGGCCAGGTTGTCATTATTTTCACCTTTTGTATCAATTTAATAGGAAAAGTCCTAAATGTCCTTGGCTTGACAGAACAGTGTTGGTTCTGGTCTACTTTTTTGGTTAAATGTGCATGCCCATTTAATATTATTTACATTATTGATCATTATAAGTTGTAATGGTGAAAATACTCTGCCTTAGTTTTATAATCTGGTAAGCAACCAATCACTAACTCCCCATTTCAACTTACACCCAAGAACCTCTCACTCTGTCAGTCATTTGCATACTAACGTGATCTGTCACATGGTGAACTCACAACTCACACTCCCCAGCCCCTGCCACACTCCCAACCATGTTCCTAACTCACACCTTGCTCTCCACATTTTCTCCTGCAGTCTACAGACCTTCATTCTTGCATCTTGCATCCTTTCTTTCATTCTATCACACTCTCCCCCGATCATTGCTCCCAATTTACCGCTTGGTGCCCTTTTCCTGCCAACAGCTCCCTCTCTGCTTTCTGGCCCACCGAACCCCCTCGAACCCACGGCTTTCACTCAGTTTTCCTGCGCATCACTCCTCATCTGGCTTGTTGCTCGCACACCCTCTTGCTATCTCTCTCTCTCTCTCTCTCTCTTCAAATTGTGGCTTTTAATTTTTTTTTACAAATGTAGATTTTGGGCCAGTTTCTCAAAATAATTCTGTAACTAAAAATAGAGCAGAGGATGCGCTGCTTTTGGTTGGCCCATTTCTGGAACTGTGCAGGTCACCTTGTTCTCAAAGGCGACCAGTGCATTTCCAGTGGGCTGAGCTGTAGTGCAAATGATGCATTGTACAGGCTCCCAGCATCCAAGTAGGTGCTGGGAGTGCATTTTACTGTGACATCCCCTTAGCGGTCCCGTCAATGTAAAATGTGAGCCAAAAAATTTAATTTCTATCCTTATTTGAGGAATAGAAATGCAAGTGAGACAGCAGAGGCAGATACCTCTGCTGCCTCACTTTAAAACTAAATTGCATGACAGGGTCAGCAAAGACCCTGACATGCAATTTGCATCCCCTGTGCCTATTCCAAACAGTCACATGGGGTTACCTTAGTTTTCTGGGCATTTAAAAGTACATACATGTTTGTGAATTAGGGATGTTCTTTTAAATGTGCAGAACTCCCCACCCCCTTCAATTGTGCTTATTTTCAAAGGGGTGAAAAGGGCATCTGAATGGGAGCATATAAAATGCACTCATTCAGATCTCCTTTACGGATTGGGCTGCTCCTTTTTTTGGTGCAAGTCATGTGATGCATTTACGCATTTCATCACGGGTCAAAAAAAATTGTAAAGCTGGCCTTTTTTCTTCTTTTAAAAAAACAGCTTTTGCAAAAATTGCAATTTTTGTGTTTTTTTCAAACTGTCGTTTTTCGTGGAAAGGGCCTAGGACCAGAATCCATGCTCAAGCCAAGATCACCCTTTGCCTAACTCCTGCATCCATGGTCCTTTTTTGTCCATTAAATACATATATTCTGCAGAGCTTCTGTTACCTCGCAGGATCAAGGAACAGTCCTGTTTTGGGCTCGTTAACTGTCTTTTGGCTGCCAGAAGCTCCATTCTAGCCCAATTCAGAACGTACACCCGCTTCTTCTTAGCCAACCATCCACCCATCCCTTTCCGCTGACCCACCTATCCTTTCTCTCTCGGTTTGCATCCTTTCTTCATTGACTCAACTTGCCTCTTTCTTCTAGCCTTCATCATTCACCTTGAATTTGGTCCATTCCTCCTTCCACTCACTCTACTCCTTCCCTTCTCTCATACTCTTAAGCCTACAACTTGATATTACTTCTGCAATACTCTCTGGCTTTCCCATCATCCTCCACCCCCACTGCACATTGTAAGAAAGGCATGGCATCAAAGTAAGACAGACACAAGTGATCACTGTTCAAGGGTGTTGGTTAAACTGTAAAATGGGTGTGATAAACACCTAATCTAAATCTAAATCTAAGATGGGAGCAAGCTACGACCATCAAATAATAACAAGACAGTCCTAGTGGTGTCTAGTCAAATAAAAAGGGCCTATACTAAGAAAGCCTATTGCCAATCCTTATTGCTATGCTACGAAATAGTGTGGGATAATGTTCACAAGAAAAGAAAGAAGAGTTCACAAAACCTTTGATGCTATGCTCCAAATATCTGTAACCATTTTCTGAAGCATGAAACAATCTTTTGAAGTGTGTAACAGCGCTTAGTTGCCTCTGGGCTTTGAGCGTGATATAAATGACTAAATAAATACATAAAAATGATAAACCAAAACAACAAAACAAAAGTTCCTTCAATTAACCTTCATGTAGGGTGATTACTCTTCACCCTTGGATCCCCCTCAGCCGGCCTCTGATCCTCCTCTTAGTGGTTAGCCTCTCTCAATCGAGCTCAGACCAACCATTCACTTTGGTCATCCCTCAGTCGGGTTCATATTTGTCGTCAGAATGTTGTTCCTTTGGCTTCTTTACACTTTTCTCTTGACATCCCTCAGTCGGGTTCTCTATCATCTTTTAATCATGTTCCTTATTTGTAATATTCAAAAGCTCAATTTCTTTTTATACAACCACCTTATGTTAGATCTGCCTCATCCGGGCTCAGCCCTTCCACAGCACTTGCCACCTTTAACACAAAGACTTCCGAAGGGTCATCACGTCTCGCTGGGCCACTTTGTTAGCCTATGGCAAGGACGTGTTTATTTGCAACAACCGGTTCGCACAGTGTTCCCCTCCATCGGGCGCAAATGGTTGTCTCACAATTTCCTTAGTCATGTTCACACTTTCCACAACGTGTCAAGGGCTTTCGATTAGTTTAGTTTATTATTATTATTTTTTTAATTTAGTTTATATATTTGTATTGCGCACCTGGCCCAAAGGCATCGGGCACATTTCTTCAACATACAGAATTACAGAAAACAAACATTTCTTCAGCATACAGAGTACCAGAAAACAAACAGTGCAAGTAGTGCAAAGTGGCTATTGCTGCCCTGTGTACAGTCAAAATCAATTAACTTCATCTGCCACAATTACTCAAGTGCTGGGACGAGGAGGAAGAAGGGAGCAATACAGAGCAGAAAGAGCCTCAATCCCAATGAGCATGCTAGTTGTTTTCACAATGCACCTGTGCGCAGGACATTTAAAGATTGGAAACCAATTGCAAGAGGCTGCTGCTGTGGGGAAGAAGTCGTTGTACCTCTCTCTATGGTGTGTGGCCCCTGGGAGCACAGGCTGT
Organism: Ambystoma mexicanum; assembly: GCF_040938575.1. Lineage (NCBI taxonomy): Eukaryota > Metazoa > Chordata > Amphibia > Caudata > Ambystomatidae > Ambystoma > Ambystoma mexicanum. The sequence continues at coordinate 91,921,844 of NC_090941.1, forward strand.
AAGTAGGTGGGGAAATGTTACGCGAGTAAGGCATGGGGCATACACGCCAGGAACAGAGGAAAGATTCCTTGGCGTTCGGCAGCTAGAGAAAGCAACGCTTCGCTTACCGGGACCTGAAGGAAGGCAGGTGTGCTGACAGGAAGCTGTGAGAGGAAGCAGAGCAACATGGAACCATTCCAGAGTGGAAAGCTGGTGGAAAAGCTGTGCTGCGTAAGCGTGATCATGATCGAAGATGCCACACAGAGCCGGTGAGTCAATCCAAGCAAACTGGGGACCCTGGGGCATTTTGCGACCGCACCAAAAACATTGGTATACTCTAAAGCCATTGAAGAGATTGTTTGCAAACCAGGAAGGGATATTGCAAATCTGAGCCCCAGCCATATATGAGAATATGGAGTGCAAACTTGGAGGAACTAAGAGTGAATGTTGAAACAACCATATATACAGAATGAAAGAAGATATATGCAATTGTGCAATTAAAAGAGGAACTATTTTCATTTGAATATCAGCACACCTAGCAGGCGAGTAAACCAGACAGCTAAAACGACATGAGAAGACTTGGCAGGGGAGTAAACCAGGCAGTCACTAGTGCATAAGACTTCATCACAGAGGAGTATACCAGGCAGTTGCAAATCTACAGGAAGTCCCAAGAAAGGACTGTGTTTGTTAAATCAATGAAGGAACTTTTGAAAGAAGAAACTGCAAGTCTAAGGAGCTTTGTAACAAAAGAATGGTTGTGTGCCAAGAAAGACACAAAGAACTGTTAAACCAAAAATCATTGGCATATTGTTGGATAATCCTCGGGAAGGGAATCACCCTCTGGAACTGAAGTTCTTTTACCTTGAAGAACTTTTATGTTGGAGCTATTCTATTTTTCTTTTAAGAACTCTTTTTACAATCACCAGGTTAAAAATATTTCCCTTTCCACCTCATGATTTGGTTTGTAGTATCAGGTTAGAGCATTTGGACACAAGGACAGTTTTGATTTTGACATCCTGACAAAGACAAATCCTTAGTTTTTGGTTTTAGGTAGAGAAATTCCTCTTAGAGCAAGGTCAGAGAGGCATTTTCCCTTTTTTTTAATTTTATTTTTTCAGAGAGGCATTTTCCTAACCCACATTTGTTAATAAAAGTCTTTAACCGCAAACTAAGGCAAATTTGTGTCTGACTTTCATTTCTGATTCCACACATATGGTGTCAGGAGTTGGATCGGCTCAGTTGACATAATCCAGGGAACCCTTTGATATAAGAAACTCAGCAACCAAGCTTCTGATCCATCAGTTGCCAAAGAGCACTCTATTGGGTTTGACTTATGCAGTAACAGGGGAGAATTCTTCCAACCTGGGGACTGAGTTTTAATACCAACAGACTAAGTCCTCATTCCCCCACCTGGAACTTACATTAGACTTCTATCTAAGTCGGGTCTAGCCTGACGACATGGCCTGCATGTCTTGGCAGGCATTATCTACCCTGGCTGTAGAGGTGACATAAAGACGTTGACGCAAAATAACAGAGAAGAGTTATATCAAGTAAAGGCAGGAGAGAAAATAGCCCAGGGTATTCTGGAAAAGACTTCATTTCATAAACCCAACATAATTAAAAGCTCTAACAACCTGAAAGGGGAACCAAGGGTTTTGGGGAAGTAGACATAGCATTTCACACCACATCAGAACCATCCCCACATTAGATGTTGGGAGAAGTGACCGAAGTTATTCCTGATCTCGCCTATGCTCAAAGAAATGATCACTTATTTGCTGAACCTCTCCTTCAGGTTTTACCCAAAGAGGAGGGTAGGAAAAAGGAGGGAAAATGTTTCTTCCTAAAAGCTGGACTATTATACAGGGGAGATAGTGGGACACATGGCACCGATAGATCAAAAATAATGGTGCCCAAAAGTCACAAAAGAATTGTACTGAAAATTGTCAATTCCCACTCGGTCATCTAGATACAACCAAAACTCAAGCACCAATTCTGAATCCATTCTATTGACCCTTAATCTATTCAGATGTGAAGGATTCTATCCATGTATGTATTTAAATGTATTCAGCGCAGGCAGAAAACCTGGCACAAAGGCATCTGGGTGCTAGTGGAAAGGCGAGGAGAGACCGTAAGGAAGCAGCAAAAGGAGGACCAAAAAAGAAAAGGTTTTAGAGATTTACGGAAGCGTAAGTGATCAGGTATCTCACATAGAAATAGTGGAAGAAAATTCCACAAAGAGGGGGCAAGGACGGAGAAAGAACGTCCACCAATTCTGGCTCTGTGAAAACATGGAACCACTAAAAGTCTTTTACTTGTGAAGTGAAGCCTACGCGCTAGTACATATGTGGTGAGTTTAATGCACAGGATCTTAAACTTGATCTGGGTTCTTGTCTACTCACTTGCTCCCTATGTTGGAAGACCAGTTTCAAATTCACCCTTCAGCTCCATTACAGCATTTGTCAATCACTGATATGCCATTCTTCTGCATAGCCATGGATATGCCTTTCTTCTGCATAGCCATGGATATAGTTGGACCCCTTGAGCCATCAAAATTGGGAAACTGATACATACTGGTTATATTGAATTATACAACCCATTATCCTGAAGCCTTTCATTTATGGAATAACACAACATAACAAATGATCAAACATTTCATTCAATTATTTTTTTAGAGTTGGGTTTCCAAATGAGATCTTGACAGACCAAGGATACACCTTTATGAGTAAACTCATGTGAGAAATAAAGGAAATTCTTCAGATAAACACGCTCAGAACATTCATCTATCACCCTCAAACTGATGGCTTTGTGGAACAACTCAACAAGACTAGTTGAAGCTGATGGCAAAAACTGGGATGTTATGACACCTTGGGCCCTTTTTGCCATTACAAAGACCCCACAGTCCTCAACAGGATTCTCCCATTTGAGCTTTTCTATGGTAGAGAACTACAAGATGTTTTAGTATGTTGCAAGAGACCTGGGAGGTACAGGAAAAAGCTGTTTTCCCACTTTCTGAAATAGCTCGAACATTAAAAGAGCATATGGCCACAGTTAGAACAATAGTCCAATCCAACATGATTAAAACCCAAGAACACCAGAAAGGTTTTCACGATAGAAAAGCAGTATTAAGATCCTTTTATATTTTAAAAAGGTTTTGGTCCTCCTTCCCTCATCTGAGAACAAAATGCTCTATAAGTGGCCTGGGCTCTGTGAAATTATAGACCAGACATGGCCTTATGATTACTGGGTCTCACAACCTTACAGGAAAATCAAGGCTCATATCCACCATATAAACCTTCTTAAAGAATGGAGAGAAAATCCTATTGAAGATTGTACCATGTACTAACCAGTTTGTTATCTGATGAATCTAGTAAAACTACTTTCATTCTCTCTGACCTGTCTCAAAACCAACGGGAAGTTTTAATGGACCTCCTAGAACAGTTTTGATCGTGAAAAGAGCATTTACACCATCTGTTCCAAGTACTAGAGCATTAAGAAAAGCCAGTCTCAGAGCAAATCCAACGAAATGTCACTTGGCGCGATCAGTAGTCAAGTATCTTGGATTTTTCAGAGTTAATGGGTTAGTTCAAACCCAAACTGAGAAAGTCAGAGTAGTCAAAGAAACCCCAATGGCCAAGACAAGGAAAGACCTAAGATCCTTTTTGGGTTGAGTAGGATATTAAAGACGTTTTGTTCTCATCTATCACACCTTGTCTTACGGATAAACTCAAAAAAGCCAAACCGCAGAAAGTAGAATGGCGATAATAATATCAATATTATTTTGACAAGCTTAAGCACGTTTTGTGTAGTGAACTGTTGTTGGAAGTGGCAGATTTCAACAGGGAATTCATTCTACAGACAGATGCTTCGCACATTGGATTGGGGCAGTTCTTTCACAAGACCATGACGGCATTGTAAATTCTCTACATCAGTAGGTAATTGTTCCTACGAGAGAAAAACGATGCCGCTATTGAATAAGAAGCCCTAGCGATAAAGTGGGCTGTAGCCTACCTCAAATACTATCTAACAGGTAGGTGGTTTAGGCTTGTGACTGATCACACTCCATTAACATGGATGAGCCTCTGCAAAGATACAAATGCAAGAATAATGCGCTGGTTCTTAGATTTATAGCCCTATTATTTTTACAGTACAACAAAGAAAAGCAGGAGAACAGAGTAACGTGGACTTTCTTTCCCATTTTCCTGTAAGTGCTGAGAGAACCAGTGACATTATTGGAAGGGTATGTGATGAATCCAATGGAGTTATCTTGGATTTCCCAGTGGTAACCTCCTCCCATATTGGGTAGGGGATGGCAGCCGCTACCTGATCGTGACCCTGGGTGCAGCAGCATGAGGGAGGATCACATCGGAGGAGATAGCCTCTGCGAAGATGTCATGGCTTCATTGGATGAGACATGGTATCCCCCATTTGCCAATGAAGAAGGGCCCTTGGTACCCAATATCCTAATGGCATATTGCTATGTTTGCATACCTCCCTTTAGGGAAAATAGAGAAACCTTTCCCCAAAGCCCTTTTATCCAAACTTTCATCCATGGACAAAAGAGTAAAAGCTCCAAGACTGTCTTTTTCAGTTCTAATTATCATCCATGTATAACTGGCTTACCATATGGAAAGATTGCAAGTACTTTTTCAAGCAATTTACATCAGTCAACATCAATTGACTTCATCTGCCACAATTACCCAAGTACTCGGATGAGGAGGAAGAATGGAGAAATACAGAGTGGAAAGAGCCTTTGACAATGCAACTGTGCGCAGGACATTTAAATATTGGAAACACATTGCCAGAGGCTTCTGCTGTGTTGAAGAAGCCACTGTTGCTCTCTGCGGAGGCATGTGGTCCCTGAGAGCACAGACTGGTGTGGCAGAGACAAGGGGCTTGCCAGCAAGGAGGCAAAGAAACATTGCACAAGCAACGCATGCCGCCTACTTGGCCGAAACAGAGGGAAGATTCTGGGGCTTTCGGCAGCTGGAGAAAGCAACGCTTCGCTTACCGGGACATGAAGGAAGGCAGGTGTGCTGATGGGAAGCTGCAAGAGGAACCGTAATGACATGGAACCAGTCCAGAGTGGAAAACGGACGGCAAAGCTGTGCCACGTAAGCATGAACGGGACCAAAGATGCCACACAGAGCTGGTGAGACAACCCAAACAAAGTGGGGAACCGGGGCATTTCAGCAACCACGCAAAACACCATTTGTGTATTATAAAGCCACAGAAACAGAGACATTGAAGAGATTTTTTGCAAACCAAGAAGGGATATTGCAAAATCCAAGTTCCAACCATATATGAGAGTAAGGCATGCCGATTTTGGGCAAATCAAGTGCGAATGCTGAAAAAAACAGATATACAGAACCAAAGAAGATATATGCAATTGTGCAATTGAAAGAGGAACTGTTTTCCTATGAACATGAGAAGTCCTGGCAGGGGAGTAAACCAGGAAGTTGAAAATCTACAGGAAGTCTCAAGAAAAGACTGTGTTTGTTAAATCAAAGAATGAACTTTTGAAAGAAGCAACTGCAAGGCTATGGAGCTTTGTAACAAGAAGTATTGTTCTGCACCAAGAAAAACACAAAGAACTGTTAAACCAATAATCATTGGCATATTGTTGTAGAATCCACGGGAAGGGAATCACCTTCTGGAAACGAGGTTCTATTAAGTTGAAGAACTTTTATGTTGGAGCTATTCTATTTTTCCATTATGAACTCTTTTTGCGATCACCAGGTTAAAGATATTTCCCTTTTCACCTTATCATTTGGTTTGTAGTATGCAGGTCAGGATAAAACATTTGGACGCCATGACAGTTTTGATTTTGACATCCTGGCAAAGACAGATCGTTAGTTTTTGGTTTTAGGTAGGGAAATTCCTCTTAGAGCAGAGATGAATTTTCCCAACATGCTTTTGTTAGTAAAAGTCTGTAAACAAAAACATGGCAACTTTTGGTGTGACTTTCATTTCTGACTCCTTACAATGTGCTGATTATCACACTTTGATTCCCTTGGATTGTTAGCACATAATTAATACGTACTATCCAATACGATTTTTATTACAAATATGTTTTATACCTGCAAATCATCAGCAGTGTATTTGAAGGAAGTGGCGGATATATTTACTAAATGCCTTGGATGCCGGATGTACGGAAGCACTAAGAAGCTTTTTGTTGGATGGTACAGTGCAATGTGAGTGAGCTGAAACAGTTGGCATTGCTATATTCAGATATTCTTTCAGCTGGGATGCTCACTGCACTATATTGGTTGAGTGCAGATGCCTTGAAGCTAAAACAATAAGTAGTATTTTGTTACATGTCATGGAATATATTGTAGAGCATGCCTCTGACATTTTGGAGTCCTGTTATGTGTGGCTGTGCAGGGTGTCCGGTCAAAGGATCGAATACAAAGGGTCGAATGGTCAAAGGATTGACACCAAAGGATCGAAAACCATAGGATCACATTTTTTTTTTATTATATATTTTTTGGGGGGTTTTCGTTTAGTGAAAAAAGTGTTTTTTTACCACAAAAACAGGGGTTGCCCCCCCCCAAAAAAAAAATGTTAAAAAAAAAAAATTCGATCCTTTGGTTTTCGGTCCTTTGCTGTCGATCCTTTGACCATTCGATCCTTTGGTTGTCGATCCTTTGACCTACAACCGCTGTGCAGGAAAAAAGTTGGGGTAGAGGTTGTTATTGAGAAGGAAAGTTGTGAAACCTGATGTGTTTATGAATGTACGATGGACGTACCAGAGTCCTGAATGCTGGTATGATTGTATGGAGTTTCGTTTTGACAGTTGTATATACGTTCTATCTGAAAGGGAGAGCACGAGATTTGATAAATCACAGCACTGAAAGAACAGGTTAGCCACTGGCTTGGTAATTGTGTGAAACAGAATAAAGATGTGACCTTTGGCACACCTGCGTCCAAGTTAACATGAAATTGATAGTCGTGAAGTTACCTAGCCTGAGCTGGACTCTGTCTATTGTAAGCTATGATATTTAGCAGTGCGTCAGTTAGTTGGGGAGAAGAGAAGATTTGGGATTAGTGAAGATTTCTGTTATGCTGTTTTAGCAGTAGACATAACCATTTAAGTTCCAGTCTGCTGTTGATCCATGAGTTGGATTTCAATCAGGTTGTTCTCATTTGGGCAATGCAGTTGTTTTTCCTCGGTTGCGTTTTATGTCAAGAGCAGGGGAGACTGACCCGACTGAGTTTGAACTCTTGTGTTTGTTGGTCGGGATCCTCTGCATTTGTGTAAGATATGTGCTTGTGAGACTTACCTGAAGGTGTGCTGTCTCAGTTTTGTTGTACTTTGCCAGCCTTGTTTTTCCTGATGTTTAATTTGGAAAGTCGGTTTGGATCCAGGACTGCGATGCTGTAAAACTAGCTGAGAAAAAAACAAAATTCAAATCACCTTCGTTAGATTGGAACCTTTTACCCAAAATGTGAGAATTTAATAGGGCATTTCAGCTTACCAGCATCTGTCTTGGGTTGATAACGTTATGTATAAAATAGCACTATCGTGTAAAACAAAGACTGGTCAGTGGTTTTGAGCTGGAGATGAACTTCCAGTGATTGTGACTGGATCGCGGTGTGGCATGTCTGCATTTTAGCTTAAGTGGCCTATTCTACTATCACATTTCTGGTAGAAGTTTATTTTTCATACATACTTTAAACCCATCATAGCTTTGCTGGTATTACAGAGAACTAAGGTACGAGAGATTCCAGACAGTTGTTGTACCAATTACTTGCTTCTTCTGGTTTGAGTGGTCTTGTGAATCTGAGGATAAACAAAACCCTTTAAAAGCAAAACCAATTATGCTATTGTTTTATGTTTTAGCATTGAAGATGATGTCAAGGTGGGTTTGCTGATAGAGAGGCAAACATGCAGATGGGAGGAGAGTTGTATGCATAGAAAATAGTGACGCTATCTTTCTTTTCCTTGTACACTTCCACTACATTTCTAGCTGTAGATACTCTCAAGTTTAAGATTTTGTTCCTTACCCTCAAATGCCTATCAAGTAATCCTCCATCTTTAGCATAACAATGTACCCAGTATCTCAAAACAAAAATGACAACCAACCAACCAACACCTTCTTTCGGTACCTGGGACCAGCTGTGGGGAAGGCAATGGACTATGATTCTTTATTGCTTTACTCTGCTTTAAAGAACACTTTCTCTTGCCTTCTGGTTGCTATCATCTCTGTTCTCATTTCAAAAGACCTTCATACTGCATATGTAAAAAACATGATTTGCCCACTGCATTCATTGGAATTACACATAAAGACAGTGGAGTCTGCGGTGTGCATGCTATATGTTTCATAAATAAATCTTGACAGTAATTTGAATCATGCCAGAGTCCATTACTGTGTTAATGTACATTTTCCAAATAGTTGCAATCATTTACTTTGTATTCACTCATTAAAAGTTATGAATATAATGATGGCAGACACTTTTTTTTATTCTTAAAGTCTTGTAATCTATCCGATTCTAATTCTTATTCTCATTTGCATTATGAACTGCTAGGACTCAGGCAATGGACATTTGGGTCATATGCATTTTTTAAATGTTTAAAACCATTTACATTTGACAATTATTTTGTCTTCGGTTTATGAACCAATATTTAATTGTGTCATTTTCTGCATTCACCTTTTCTGCGTATGTGTGCAGTAGTTTGTAGCTAACAATTATGGTGTGCTTCCAAAGTTAGTTAGGAGTAAGCACAATTAAGTTTCCATTGTACTTCTGAAAGTTATTCCATCACTCGTAGCTAGTCTGCTAATTTCGAGGTGTTTTTGCCTACAACTCAAATCAGCTCAGCCATATAGTCAATGGTAAGGCATCATGGGAGTTGTAGGCCAAAACATCCTAGGTACTGCCGTTTGCCTACCCAGTGGTACATGCAATTCTTTTTACAAACAAAGTGTTATGTCAGACAACCTGGATCTGCCAGCTTCTACCTAACGTTATATGACAATGTCCTCACTGAGTTACTCTCAACAACAGATTTAATATCTTTATTTCTGTTTTAACCTTACAATTTAAGAGTGGGAATTATCATTGGCATGGCCTGTCAGTGTCTATGAAACAATTCAAGGCTTCTCATATAAGATAAATGAACTACAGAATCTGGTGTACTGGCCTAAAAAAATAAATAAAAAAAAGACAATGATCTTTTCGCATCATGATGGCCAATTACGAGACAGAATCGAACCATTGTGTCAAAATGACAGGAACTGCTCTTTGCAGCGGAAGAATAGAGCCAAAGTGACGTGACTTTTCATAAAGATGCCAACACTTAAACCTCAACCAACACATAATTTCGAAATGCCGGAGGCAGAAGAGAAAATAGTAACAATAAACCGTGCAAATTCGATTTTTGTTAGCAAAGCAAAAACTTCAGAGAATTTAATCAACATTAGACCATGTGCGGGTTCCTGCACAATAGGCTGGATGATTCATCCATTTTGTAAGAGTGGGCAGTGATGATTCATTTTTCTTTATGTAATCAGGAAGGCAGGTGACATTCGGGAAGAGCTATAGAGAAACATAAAAGCAGTTTATGTTTTTCGAACCCACATTTTTTTCAAAGAACTAATGGCGACGTAGTCAAATGCAAGATTGTAAATGGGAAGAGCCAAGAACAAAAAGAAGCATTATCAATGAAACAGTAACGTAGACATTCTCATAAACTTACTTATTTGTTTGGTGTTTTCTATGACACCACTCTCAAATTAAGACGTTTTAGAGCATGCGTGTAGAGGGATAGAACACGCACACCAGTGCTGAAATGAAACCTATTGCCGTATATCCACACAAAAACCTCAGAGTTGCCCATTTTCGGTTCGGTTTTTTCAGTTTATGGACATAAACCAGCTTGAAGGAAATTTAAAAAGCTACACGAATGTCAATTCAGTAATTTCTTTAAAGGGACGCTTCGAAGCAGCTCTATTTTTCACACTCATACTCAAAAGGTATAGAGACTTGTTCGTCGATGTTTGTATGCCTTTGAAGTGTCAACATTGTTTTAAAATGATACTTGTGCTAGCCTTCAGCTGGCATAGGTTTTCTTCTATTGCTCAGTGTTGTATGTTTTATTCTTTATTTTCTTTTAATTTGGGTTAGACCATCCAGATGCTGATTCTGCTGCTGGTGCAGTGGGCATGGTGTGAACCATGAAGCGCGATGCCATTTATTGACATCCCTATAATGATGGGAAAACATTCTTATCATCTGCAGAGCACAAGTAGTCATTTTTAGTTTTAGATATTAGGTGACGCTAGCGCCACCTATAAGCTGAAACTATTGCGTTAGAGTACAGATAGGGAGAAATGGCATATGAAGAAGGATACAAAGCTTGTAGTTGTGTGGTTATTTACCCGCCCATTGTCTTCCAATGACCATGTTAATCCCTATGACCATTCCCACCTACTTCCTGCCATTCCCTGCCCAAAGCACATACTCCTAGGCTCTCTTTGAGCTAGATTTATCAAGCCTTAGTATGAGACTTTGAGCTCAAAGTGCCTGCCAGTATTTTTTAAAGCAGTCTTATGAAAGTTAATAACATAATTGGAGCTGTAAAGTCTGCCTTCAGCCACTCGATTTATAAGCACTATGTGTGTCCTTCACTGAAGTTCTGTTAAAAACAAGCATTATCAAAGCCAACAATTGTGGCTATTGTATAAGTATTAGGCATTTGCCAGGCATTACTATTATATGCCCAGGTACGTGCAAGATTGTGCAGCTGCTACCATCAATGGGCAGGAATTACCACTACAGCAGGGCCTGGCAAATGCCTTTACAATGCCGACAGAAAAGCTAAAACTGTTGCCATTGCCAATGATTGTGCAGTTGTTTATTTTTCAAATAGTTCAGACATCTTTGTACGGAAGGGGCCCCCCACCCTACCCCCCAAGGCGCTTTAGAGTGAGGCGAGATGCGCTCAAAGCACTATGATGGGCTAGGAGTAAGGGGGGACAGTGAGAGGATCACCACCCAATACAAAAGGACGTTACTCCAATATAACTAAATATAGTCTATTCACAGTGCAGTATAAGGTGCGAGCAGCAGTGCTATTTTTGCGTAGATATTAGTAACTACAGGTAGAAGGGCAGTGGTCGAAGTGGAAGAAAAATAGTAGTGGAGCTATGGATTTTGTAGAAAAATTGGTGTTGTTTCCAGCGACGGCTGGTGGATTTTATAAATGGGCGGGACTGGGAATAAAAATTTACCATAAATACGTGGTAGCAACCAAGCGTAGCAAGTGAGCCTTAAATAAATGAGAAGGGTTCCGAGGGTTTTGCCCATGAGAATTATTTTTAAATAATGGGTTAAACAGTGCTTTTTTTGCAGCACATTTTCAGAGAAAATTGGGTAAAAAAATAGAAAGTTTACAAACAGATTTCTAGGGTAAGTCGTGAAAAATCAATTTGATGCAGATTCACCAACAGTGCCCAGGAGCATTTCCGAACACATTTTCATGATGCCTTTTCCCACTACAATGTAATTTTCTGCCATTGTAAAAAAAGTAATTTAATGCTGACTGCACCCATACATGTCCATGAAGGTTAAACCAATATATGCTAGTATTTACACATAAGAATGTACTAGTGTTTGCTTTGACCATATTAACAGTAAAGATACTATAGTGAAACATGTCCATACTGGCAATTGAAACAGGTCCTGACTGGCTGCACCGTGTTGGCTGGCGAGGCCACATAGAAAACACTCATCATGTTGGCTTTGCCCTTAACGTCAGTTTAAGATGGCATGCCACAGTAATAAAACATGTCCGTGCTGGAAGAACAAATTACAAATGCCCACACCACCCATATTATGGATACACTTCATGATGGCTTTGACCTCTCAACACAGATCAAAATGCCATGCCATAGTAAGAAAACCTTTCCAGGTTGGCCACGTAAGAACACTTATATTGGCTTTGCGCTTAACCCCAGTATAAAATGCAATTTATAATAAGAAATAATGTTTTAATTTGATGCATAAATGCTACTGCAATGTAAGAATGTTCATTTTATTTGCTTTCCCCGCTATGCCACCTGATAAAACATTTCAGTGCACCAACACTCCCTCTTTTGAGCTGTTTCCATAGATGTAGCTGGAGCATTTTTCTTCTTTAGCCACTTTAGCATCCTATGTAAATAGTTTTGTAAAGAAAGATACTTTTATAAATGCTCGTTATAAGCTAGTAGCTAGACATACACGTCACTTGCTATTATTAATTAAAGCCAATTCTCTAAATTCAAACAGTCTTTCTTACTCGCCCAGAGTGAATATTCACTCGCCCATTGCGAACAGTGTCTCCATGTTTTGTGGCCTATTACATCAATGTGTTTTTCCGATAAATGAATCATTCAGTTGTGTGCAATGCATTAATCTTGCATGGCAGGATAGAGATTGAAGTTGCATTTCACAATGTTTTTATTGTCTCTTAATCAATCCACTTTATGCTTGTGTTAGGGGTTTCCCCTACCTCGGATACACCTGTACAATATAGGTCTGAGTCGAACTATTCAGGAAAGAGATAGCCCTACCTCATGGGGATATATATCAGATTTAGATATTGAAAACCCTATTCTTTGGTAAGGGTGAGAAATGCAGACCAATTTGCATGGCAAAGAGATTTATGCTTAAATCTGATTCCCCAGATTTATTTCTCTCTTTACCTTAGCAGTGATTTGAGTAGACTGGTTACAAGAGTGGGAGACTTCAAAGACTCTGGCTAAGATTGGGGATGGCTGCAGCCATCTATGGCCCTGCTAATGAAAAAGTCCTGCCTTTCTGTAGCTCTGTGTCAAATTTTGCCTCATTAAGTGGCCATATGTGTTCTCTTTTGGAAAAAATGGAGTGTAGAATCTCAGCCCACAGGCCACAACCCACAAAATCATGGCAGGTTAAGGGGTACACATGATCTGAGAGGCAAGTGGATACACCACCACAACAGCTACACCATGGATAATCTGCAGCTGCTTTCTACACATTCAGGAGCCACGTGGGACGGACTAGTAGCTATGTAAACAGACTGAATGGTGTCTTCCTTCAAGTGCTTTATCACTAATAACATATGGAAGATATACAACCATGTTCTCTTACCTTGAGCAGTCTGGAAACAACACTTCCTAAATGCCTCTGGGTTGGCTGGGCAGGATTTCAGTCACCTGGTTGTTCTCTTGTGGACAGATGAATCCCTAGGGAATGAAGAACAGGCATTCACATGTTAGAGAATGTTTGCAAAGCTTGAATCAGGTAGTCTACTAAGAGAAGGATGCGTCCAGGAAAGAGTGAAGCTTGAGGTTGAAGGATGTGGAATACTGATAAGGGCATACTCATTCTAAGAGGCTAGGAAGTCGAGTATTTAAGAAACCAGGGCACTACGAGGAGCATGCACACACGAGTGGGATCCCATGTATGGTATTCCTCATGTGCTTGGTACTCAGACCATTTCCTAGACATTACTTTACACAGATACTCTTTATCATTTGCTGGTCTTATCATGAACATCCCTTGCTTAAAAATGTGTTAAGAGCTAGGTGGGGTATGGGATACAGGGGTGAATATTTCAAGTTCCAAACTACTAGCCAGCCATAAAAAAAATCACTTACCACCTCAATTGCACATATACAGCACACCATTTTCCAAATGTATCTATATAATAACACTTCTGTATATCCAGTGGGAAGAAAAAACACAGCGAGCACTGCAAAGTAGACATTTCAAGCCCCAGAATGAAAATAGAGAAATGTATATATTGCAGTGTTACAAAACTGATGACTGGCAACACTGGGACTGTTGCTGGAGGGGCCCACTTGACATGAAAAGTTTGAAATGCCCTGACACTGTCCCTGTCACAGCTCAATGCATTTTATTTAGGAACTCCACTGTGCTTCCAGAAATTTTTCCCTACATCGAACTTTGTTTTTCTGCTTTTATGGGGTTGGGTAGGAAGCTGATGAAATACCCACACATCACTGCTTCCAAAGCTCATCAACTTGAAAATAAATACGTTTTAGGTAACAAAAAGAATACTGCTTTTGTATTCTGTTCAAACCTAGGATGTTTCCAGATCCTGTAGTAATGGATGACATTAATATTACTGCATTCAATAGTATTCATTTGTGTTAACTTTAGAAGGATAAAAGTCTGTGCTGGTCCTATTGGGAGGCTATCCTTTGATTACATAACATTCTTTGCAGTCGCCACATAACCCTCCTTTGACCTATTTATTAAGATTGCTTGCTTCCCCCATCCATTACATTCTCTCCCAAAGAGTCAACCCCAGAAACTCTCCCTTCTCCCGGCAATCCACTCTGGAGCAATGCAAAGCATGTAGTGTGTTACAAAAAAAAAACTAATAAATAAATGAAATAAGCATCAGCTGAAATCCCATATCTACATTTTACACGTAAATTACTTTCAACTGTGCATGTCCCCAATAAAGTAACAAGAAGTTTGAGATAAATGAGGGTGCCCAATAGCTTCCAGTTGGGGGTATCTCTTACGTAATGGGCTGCCCTGCCGCAATGGGGACCATGCAGTGTATTCCGCATGCACGTTGATCAGACTCACATCAGCACATCACAACATGCATCCATTTTCAATTATGTGTTCTTTCATTATTTAGGCAAGTACTTCGTTTTGCAGGCTGCTGTCCTTTTAGAACAGGTTGTCTGAGAATGCTATAGGGGTGCACCTAGTCTAAAATTATAGGGCGGGGCGAACCCTTCAAATATTGGAAGAGGCGCTAAATTACTTGTGTAGGGGCATCTAACTTCATTACCAGTAATGAGACTATTCTAGTGCAGCTTCAATGTAACAAACAGTTAGCTCTCTCCTTTATGTCTGAAAACACCCACTTCTTGCAGATCCTGAAGATCCTAGAAAGTGTGAGAATGTCAGATGGTGGTGTGCAATGAAAGACTCAATATCATAGCATAGCAGGACATAGAGTGTGGGGCAGTACTCTGGACGAACCAAGCAACTTCAGTGGCTGGGAGCAACAGAGGAGAAAATGTAATGTTGGTTCAACCACAGTTAGTGCGCTATACTAGAATCTCTGGTGTGCTGATTCGCTGTTGAGACTATGTCTACCTGTCAAATCAAGCCCTATTCTAAGGTTTTAAATGTAATCACTTATACACACTCACATTTTTGCAGTTGAAGCCAGGGTGAGATTACATTATATGCTCAGGATCACACACTTAAGCTAAACAGTGAACAGGGATTTTAACCCACTGTGCAATTTGGGCACAGCCATCTTCTTCCATGTTTTAATCGGAACAAATATTTAAGTTTTGGGTCTCAATCAAGACCTATTATAATAATGTCCTATAGAGTTTACTTGCAAAATACACAAATTGCATAGTAAAGCATCATGACAACATGTACATTCGTATAGCAGCATGTTGGGCCAAAATAATATCAGTGTACCTTTTATTTTCCACATCCTAAATGGAAAATAATAAGATGCAAGAGGCAAAATATCTATTTACCCACTTTATTTTCAGCGATTTAAGACACACTCACAATAAAATAAGTTGTGTCATGAACTCACTTAGGTTTGGAGATTCGTCACAAACCTCCAGCGTGACGTGTTGTTATGTATGGTTTTAAGAATATTCAACTAAGGACATCAAAGCAAACTTTAGTTTTTAGCATCAAACTATTAGACATTATGGGTGGCCTGGCTGGCCCCTGACCTCCTGCCGGCACGCTGCCAGGATGAGACTGAACATCCCAGGAAACTGCGTTGGTGCTCTGACTTGGGGGGCCTTGGATCAGTGTCCTCGGGGGCAACACGAGCGAACTATCTCAGCAACCCCCCCCCCTAAAATTAATTCTCATTCTACCACCTGCATGGGACCGGATTAAGGTAAGAATCACTTTCCATTT
This sequence comes from Ambystoma mexicanum, assembly GCF_040938575.1. NCBI lineage: Eukaryota > Metazoa > Chordata > Amphibia > Caudata > Ambystomatidae > Ambystoma > Ambystoma mexicanum. The sequence continues at coordinate 91,937,732 of NC_090941.1, forward strand.
ACAGAGGACTTTGAACATGTTTAATAAACATTTACTTAGAGCTGTACTGCATTTCCCATTATATTGTAAAAAAGGTAGTGCGGGTTTGCTTGTGTTACCCAGTGCAATGCAGTTTAATTATTCGCCTGTGTGTTCTATTTTTGAAGCATTTTTATAATGCCATGGTTCCTGGATAGCTTCTAGGCGCCTGGCTATGCTCGCATAGGTAAGAAAAGCAATGGATGCCCTCAGTCTGCGAATGCTCTGGGTTTTTGTGGTCTCCAGCCTTACCCTTCCACTCTCAAATTGTATTCATTTTCCCCCACGGTCGGACTGGACCATAAAATTGTCTTGGGCACTAATGAAAAAGTGGCCCAAAGTTGCAAATGGCAATTCATTCTTTTGACACTGTTTACCCAAGGGGGAGGTATTTTTATAAAACGGGACAAAAATTGTGCATTTTAATGAATATTTATTCAGCAACACTGGTCAAAACTACTATCCGCATAGTTAAGTAACTCATAAAATTGGCCCATATTGGCCCAAAAAGTGTCTCACTCCTGCAGAAGTGGAAACACGCAGCTTCTGAGCGCTATCCTCTGAACTCATACTACTGCAGTGCAGTGCAGTGCAGTACAATATGCTTGGGTCGGGAGAGAGAGACAACACTGAACCGTCCTTCTCTCGCGACCCAGCACCTGGCCCTGTGTGACCTCACGCCCGCACCAAAACCAAATAAAAAATGCTCAGGTGACCATGCTCTTGTGAGCTTCATTAGTGCGGCACCGACAGCTAGAGCGGAAGTGAAACTTCATTAACAGCCGTGTTTCTAACTGTGAGACAGTTTGCGCTGAATGTGATCGCGTCTAGGGATTCCTAAAGGGCAGTCCGTGGGCACCGAGGTTTATTGGGAAGGCATCTGCTGTAGCGCTTCACAGCACAGGGTGGGCGGAACCAGGACAGAGGCGCTGTATCTTCTGGTGAAGTTGGTCCTATCCATGCCTTGATTGTGTTGGAGGTCACACCTATACTCGCATGACACGTTATTGGCGGGAATAACACCATTCAATTACAATAAGTGAAAGAGAAATTAATGCTACAAGACACTCTAGGGATCATTATGAGTTTGGTGGTCACATTGGTGGTGCTAATACCACAAAGCTGAAATACCATTACCACCTGTGGTAACAGTGGTGCCTCTGTTTTATTATGAGATTACCGTTATTCTCCATTCCGTACTCCTAAAGGACATTAAGGGGAATAGAGATATTACCAGTGGTAGTAAACTCACCATCATCCTGTGTCTGTAGGTGATACTATCATGTACATGCATGCGTTTTTCCTCATAATCAGGTGTACTTAAAAATCAGATGAAGGTGCCCGCCGCACCACCTTTATTTTCAGTTACCGCCGAGCTCACAATGCATGAATGTGTGCCCCATGTGTGTCGATGAGAGCTAAGACTCTAATTGCAAAGGTCGAATGAGGTCATGCGAAAGTGGAAGTTCATGATTGAAACTACTAGGGGAGGACAAAGAGACCCCATGCAAGCTACCCACTCGCAGACTATACCTACACTAAGGAGAGACAGCCTCACACCAAGGCAAGCACACCACACTCCACACTTACACTCATGCCCACACACCAGTTAGGGCCCAATATACTGTAACCTCTTAAGCACATGAACTAATCCTTCCCAATGAGACAATCCGAACCAACCACAAAAACAAGGTTTCCAGAATATGGTTACAACCATCTGACCCAGCCACATTCCCTCCTGGTACACCTTTCAATATCCCAGTGGCCTCCATCCCTGTGAACCCAAATCCCTCTGAGCAACACCCCTCTCCTGCCCACCAACCATCTGACCCAGCCACATTCCCTCCTGGTACACCTTTCAATATCCCAGTGGCCTCCATCCCAGTGCACAACACCCCTCTCCTGCCCACCAACCATCTGACCCTGCCACATTCCCTCCTGCTATACCTTTCAATATGGTCAGGAGAGAGGGACGGCACTGAACCGTCCCTCTCTCCCGACCCACTAGTCATCTGGCCTGGCTGGCCCCCGACCTCCCGCCCACACCATGCACATGCACTGCACTACTGCAGTGCAGTGCAGTACAATATGCTCGGGACGGGAGAGAGGGACAGCATTGAACCGTCCTTCTCTCCCGACCCAGCACTTGGCCTGGCCCTGTTCTAACACAGATTCATCTAACGGGGAACCAATGAGCGGTTCTCCAGTGGCATTCTTTAGACTTCTCTGTCTCGGGAGGATAGTCTCAGGGGCAACGTGCTCGCCATGGAAGCAAGACGTCATGGAGCACCACAGGTTTGATCCCCGGGTTCGCGCTTAGAAACCTCTGGGTATTAAGCGCGTTATAAATAACCTATCATATCAAATTAGCCTTACCTTTTTTATTTTTCCTCAGTTTAATTAGATTACTATACATGAACGCATAATTAGATTTAGGCTTACAAGGTGCGGCATTTGTTCGTTTTTTTTTGGTCTCAGCATTTTCTTTATTGTGTACCATTTTCAATCCAGATGTGCTGGTGCTGCGTTCACATCCTACTTTCCGCCCAATGTTCATACTTTTGTGTATTAGCAGTGCCTGTATATCAATTTTTTATTCTAACCGTGCACATTTTGCCAAGAGATCTGTCAGCAGGTTCTCAAAGGCATTCAACATCATACTAGATGCATTAGTGCTATCGCCAATACTTTCATTCTTACATATACTCGGGTCAGGCAAAGCCTTTGACAGTGGAAGCGCATTAGGTGCAGAATTGTGCATGCCTGCACCCCATGACAGACCACCAGAAATAAACCCATCTTTCAAGCCACTGAGAACGCTAGGAGCGTTCATTGACCCTTGTGGGAACATCACATCCACTGCTAATGGGGACTTTTTTTATATCAACTAGAGGAGTGGAGGACTCACAAAAGGATTGGGACATGTTCTGCCCAGGAAACTGTACTCCGTCGTCCTCCAACTCACATATGGGAAGATCTAATTTTAAGTTTACACACTGACTATTTATAATAGTCCTATGTACTTGGGATATAGCGCTTAGGCTATTCCCTTCCAACTTACATGGTGGATACACTGTGATCACCTCAGTTATGCAATTACTATTGCTGGATCTCTCATAAATAACGGAAGGTGCAAGGCCAGTAGACCCCACAGAAACAACTGACCTCGTAATTCAAGGAAGTGTTAGTTATCAGGGCATTTGTTACCTTTTGACTACACAACATTTGGTGCCCCTCGCCACAAATGACATCATCTAACAATTTTGAACTTACACAACCAAGATCAGAAGTGAGTTTGCCTTGATTTCCACATATTATACTGCACTGCACTGCAGTAGTGCAGTGCAGTCAGGGCTCAAGTCGAGGGTACACGCGGGGGGACGGAGTCCACCCAATTTTTTCAGTGGGTGGACTCAGTCCCCCCAGTTAAAATGAGAACCATTGAATGTGCTCTTTTAGTTTATGAATTAAAGCCAACCTCACGGATCGAGCCACAGTCGTCAGGTTTGCAGGCCTGACACTTGCCCACTGCACTATATAACCTGATGAAAAATAACAAACAACTAAAGGTGAAAATGCCCATTTTCGGTACTGCAATTTTCAGGGAAAACATTTGTTTTGGTTCTCGGAGTTTAAAACATGCACACCTTTTAATGTTTTTAAAAACACTATTCGAAGAAAATATCCTCTCTTGGTTTTGTGTGGGTGTTGATTTTATGAAGGGCAAATGCCATTTGTCTTGTGCAATTTGGGTGGTGGTTATGCAAAGGCAGTTTAATGAAATGTGCATATTTCACCTTGATATGCTCATTTCTGGCAACGTCACATCCCATTGCGTTTCTTGATGAGTCCCCCCACTTATATTTTTAGGACTTGACCCCTGACTGCAGTGCATGTGCATGGTGCGGGCGGGAGGTCGGGGGCCAGCCAGGCAGATGACTAGTGGGTCGGGAGAGACGGTTCAGTGCCGTCCCTCTCTCCCGACCTGAGCATTTTTTTTTTTGTTTTGGTGCGGGCTGCACCAAAACAAAATAAAAAATGCTCAGGTCGGAAGAGAGGGACGGCACTGAACCGTCCCTCCGAGTCCCGACCCACTAGTCATCTGTCTAGCTGGCCCCCGACCTCCCGCGACCCGCCCGCACCATGCACATGCACTGCACTGCAGTGCAGTGCATGCAGTAATATGCTCGGGTCGGGAGAGAGGGACAGCACTGAACCGTCCTTATCTCCCGACCCAGCACCTGGCCTGGCCCTGCTGTGACCTCCCGCCCACACCGAAATAAAATATGCTCAGGTCGGAGAGAGGGGCGGTTGGCACAGAACCAACCGTCCCTCTCTCCCGACCCACTATACACTCGCCTCCATCTGCCCCCCCCTTTACCTACCTGGCAGCGCAGTCTGCAGGAGGTAATGAAATTCTAGGCCTGCTGCCTGGCGAAGTCCATCTCCGACAGAGGCTGCTGGTCACTGGCCCACGCCTGCGCATAGTGAGGGGCACGTGCAGAAATGAAAGGCACTGCATCTCAATGCGCAGGCGTGGGCCAAGGCTCTGCCATCAGCCTACTGTTTGCAGCCTGCATCAGACAGTGCAGTGCTGCCACCGTTCCTATACTTTTACTTTAAAAAGGAACGCTCCTGAGCGGTTTCTTTTTAAAATAAAAGTATAGGAATGGTAATGAAGAAAAAAAAAAAGTAGAGGAGCACCGCTCCCATCCGCTCCCGCTCACTTCGATCACTGTAGAAGGGAAGGCCTCTGCGGTAAATGCGGCATTGCATACACTAGGCTCAAAGTGTGAGACAAGAGAAATCCCCAGCCATGCCTGAGCTCCCATGAGTACAGCCCACACCACCAACCACCGACAACGCCTATTCATTGTTCTAACATTGTTGCAAAGATGTTCGAGTGGAAATATGTCTTACAAGACCATGATCACAGACCGGCGTATGGTGTGTATCTTATCTCACACTGGCCAAAGCATGACCCAGCCCATCCCCAGGCGACCATGAGTTATAGCCCATAGAACATACTAAAATGTAAGATCTCTGAGTTTCATGGTAGCAGGTGCCCTTTGACCACCAACCCCAAAGTAACAAGTCCTGAGATGTTCAAATAGGACGGACAGGGAACATCGTTGAAGTGACAATAATATGATTTGTATTGCGGGGTGCTGGGAGGGATAAATGATAGTTCAACACAAGGGTGGAGACCTTGGAGCTGGATGGCGCGGAGGGGAGTGAGTGAAATGTGTGTGTGAAGGTTAGAGTGCCCCAGAACGTCCTTTATGCCCGTCTTAAGGCCTGTGAAGTGCACAGTATGAGTGATAAAATAGTTGTATGGTAGGAGTATATTTAATTTTTTTTCTGATCTTCAGCGCGAGAAGAAGATGATCATTGCAGCACCCACTTGATGGAAGAAGGACTACCTGGGCTGGAACCAATCATCTGGCATCCCTTATGGGGTGGGCGGATCCTGTATAGGTGCACACCAACCAGCCACACAGGATTTTACCCTATGTATTGTATCATGTATGACAATGTTTTTTCTTTATAAGATTCTGCTTGTACTACTTTTCGGCAGAACGGTCTCAGCAGCGGTCTCAGCAGCAGAGTTCTTTGCTGTTCCTTCCATCTGCGTGTGAGATTAAAAACTTGCTATCCTTACAAGATCGACTTGGGCCTTTCTTCCCCAGCAGGTTGTATTCTCTCTGGTGTCAATGTTGAGGGACTTGCCTTCAATTGATGACCCTGATGTTATCCCAGCGCCCCTCATATTTTCAGAAGCTTCCAGGCCGCTTCTCCAGAAGATGCTGCGCCCACCTACAGTGACTGGTGCTGAAAAACATGTGATCCGAGTGGTTTAGCAGGAGCCATTTTAAGAGAAGTCCTCTCTGCTTTTTGAAGTGGGGGGCAGCGCTGAGGAGAGTGCAGGCCGGTTTTGGAACCCTGTGACAAAGGAGTTTGGGTGAGCATGCACATTTGAGTAGACTCTTGTAAGCGAAAACAAGTAGGGACTGAGGCATGGGGAAGTGTGAAAGGTGGGAGTACGTCAAGAGCGAGGTCGTTGATGCGACGTGGGTGAGGTTAGGGCTATTTGTTATCAAAATGTATACTATGAAGAGAGTGTTTCAGTAAGGCATTATAAAATAAGGCATTATAAGGTAAGGCAAAGCAGGGAGCACCTCCTCGGAAGGGGATGGAAAGTGGTACCACAAGACAGTATATTATTTAAAGGAGGAATATAGAAATAAAACTAGGGGTCTCATATTAGGCCTGGAATATGTAGTGGTTGGTAGGCTAGCTTGTTATTTTATTACATTATATTTGTGTTTTATTGATTAAAGAGCAGGCCCTAGAAGGGGCGGTTATTGTGTGCATCGTGGTGTGGTATTGGATGAGTCTGTGGAGTGGTGTGCGCGCGCAAGGAAGGGTGAAAGAAAAGGGTCGGAGTTGATTTTTCTTTTTGTTACGAACAGCGGAAGTGCGCACAGCACATTAGCAGGGCTTTGCGGGGTCCGTAAGGGATAGACAGCACAAGCATGGGGGGAGGAACACCGATAGAGTCTGTGTATAAGGCCCTGCCACTGTACCATGACAGGGTAGAGAAATATCATAAGCAGTGGATCGCAGAGAAAGGATGAGAGGCCAGAGCAGGGCTCCCACAATAAGAACATTTTGGAACATATGTCCACGTTTTTAGTAGCTAAGTATAAGGGGAAGCAGCTACAGAAGAGAAAAGAAAACCTAAATCAAAAGATCAAGGGGATGGAGAGGGAGCACAGACACAGATAGATGTAAAGTGTCGGAGGGGAGAAGGAGAGGGTGGAGCACCAGTGGAAACATGGGGGATTATATCCTTTTGTAGTATGTCCCACAGACAGGTACATGAATCCAAGGCATGTACCCATCGTGGTTGGGACCCATTCAGCATCAGTAACGCTACAGGCTACCGCTCCCTCACCTCTGTACATTAACCCGCCTGAAGTATCAGCATCAGTGGGTTTCAGGTCAAGGGATTTCGAGGATAGACTGACAGGATTGCTAACAGAACTGAAAAGGATACAAACATCCCCAAGAGAAGTAAGGGATATAGGGGCAATGGGAGAAGGGTTGGGAGAATGGAAATTTTGGAATTGCTGCTTAGTATGGATACTAAAGGAATAAGACATGTAGGTGTTGAGAAAGAAAGAAGCCTGTGTGGGTGGATAATTCTTGGTGAGGATAATACAGTTTTGGGAGAGAATATGGAGGAAGAGGATGATGATACATTTGCTGAGGGTCAGAGTGAGGAGGAAGGAAGGGGTGAAGAGGCAGCTGAGAGTACCCCCAAGTAGGATGTTTGCGGACAGGTGGCAGATTGAGGGACAGGGCCAGTCGGATGGCATTGGTAAAGAGAAGATGAATAAAAAAGAAGGGTGTGAGAAGCAGGGTGAAGATGCAGATGCCCCTCATACATACGGGGGCAATGAGGTGTTATGCTCACCTGGACCCCACAGGGGTGTCGATCGGACCCGGACAGCTGCGGTCTCCGTCAACGTGATGCGTAGTGCAGAGATGACTGTCTGGACTGGCCCGCCTAGTCTTGTCTGCTGGACCAGAAGAAGTATTTTCCTGCAAGTGGAGACAGGGATTAGCCACCTGTGGGTTTTAGTGATGGCCTCCCAACTGTTCTCGCACTCCCCCACTAATCACCTCCGATATCCCCTTAGTAACTTCACCTTATGTTTGTAAAAGATGAGCTCTCCATCCTGCGTGTCTTGCAGGGGCGTGTAGATACCAGTTACTTCACTGGTTTGAAGGCATTGGGAGAGTTCCGGTAAGCATTGAAGTCCCAGGCGGGATTGGTAAGTATCAAGTTCAAAGAGTTCAATGTGCCCGATGTTCACTCTTGTCCCCTTCCTTCCTTAAGTTGCAACTGAGTTCGTGAGAAGAAGGTCTCGTAGCTGCTGCTGGCGTTCAGGTAAGAGTCTGTGTTACCCAACGTTGTCCGGTAACTATTGCATGCGTTAAAGTGTTGTTTTTCTCCCTCTTTACAGATGCGGCATATGAAGATATGGAGAATAATACCGTCGGTGGTAAATCAGGTAAGTCTATGGTGGTAAGAGGTATTTGTTGATTCCCTTGGCTCACCTTGTTATTCTTGTGCCCCTAGGTGCCGGAGTACGGCGAAGAAATGATGGAGACAGTGCCGGATCGAAAGATGCTGTGAGAACTGGTCAGTATGGCGCCGTGCTGGAGCTGGCGAAGCGACGCGTGCAGGACCGATGTACTTTCCAGGTCGGGAGATGAAATGGATCCGGAATCAGGTGAGGAATTTGAAATAAGTTTGTTTTCTAACCTGGTCCTTTTCTTCCTCTTTATTCTAGGAGCTCTGGATTCGAGGCGGGCGTGGCAGAAGACTGGATGCTGGCTGCAGGCACGCAGGTGTGGCAGAAGACTGGATGCTGGCTGCAGGCAAGGTGAGAGTCACGCTGCTGGATGCAGAATAACACGAAGCATGTGCTGCTGTTCGGGCGTGGTTTAAATAGCCTCCAAAGTAGTCCCAGGAAAGAAGTTCCCCAGGACCACACCCGAGTAAAAAATAGTCCCTGTAGTAAAATAGTCCCATCCAGTCCTCACGTTGGCTTGGATTTATTTGCAGCATGGTCTGCATGAGGTAAGTAATGTCTATGAGCCTGGCGCCTATGGCGCCAGGACTGATTTTTATTATGAGCCTGGTGCCTACGGCGCCAGGACTGAACCCAGACAGCCCCTAGCTGGGGCTGCTGGAGTTTTTGTAAATGTCTGGATGCCTGCTCCTGGGGCTGATGGGCTTGATCCGGATGCCCGGGGGTAGGCATCATGACAGCACTTCCCCCCAAGGCCCCTCCTAAAGTTGTTCTTCCCCTTGGCCCTGGTTTGTCTGGGAAGTTCCGATGGAATTTCTTCACCAACCGAGGTGCATGAACGTGGTCACTAGGCTCCCATGACCTTTCTTGTGGTCCGTAACCTTTCCAGTCGATTAAATAAAAAAGTCTTGATTTAACCAACTTAGAGTCCAGGATATTCTTTACCTCGAATTCAGGTTCTCCATCTATTAGGATGGGGTCAGGTGGTTTGGCAAGTCTTGTCCCAGGTTGAACTGATTTCAGAAGTGAAACATGAAAGACAGGATGGATCCGCAAATTAGAGGGTAATTCCAACTTGACGGCCACCGGGTTGATAATGGCCTTAATAGTGTAAGGTCCCAAATACCTAGGATTAAAAGTCTGAGTTCCTTTTAGAGGTTTGTGTTTTGTAGCCAGCCAAACTTGATCCCCAATCTGATATCGTGGAGCATCGCTTCTATGTTGATCAGCATTTTTCTTATATTTCTCTTTCGCTTGTTTTAAATGTTCTGTTGCCTCCTTAAGGCTTGTGTAATAGTAGAGTGTAAATAACTAACTGCAGGCATTTCTAAGTGCTGAGGCGAATCAAGTTCTGAGGTTCGAGGGTGATGTTCGTATATGGTATAGAAGGGGCTTTGTCCGGTTCCAGAATGTACTGAGTTATTGTATGCATATTCGGAAATCCATAAAATATCCTTCCAATTGCTTTCGATCTGGTGCAGCATGCAACGTAGGTACTGTTCAAGGGTCTGGTTGGTCCTCTCTGTCTGACCATCGGTCTGGGGATGGTGACTGGTTGATAACCTCAAGTCGATTTGCGCCAATTGACAACATTTCTTCCAAAATTGTGAAATGAATTGACTGCCTCGGTCAGAGACCAATACGGAAGGAAATCCGTGTATTCGAACAATGTTTCGAGGAACTCCTTGGCCAAAATTGAAGCGGAAGGTAATCCTTTTAAAGGAATAAAGTGGGCCATCTTGGAAAAACATCCACAATAACTAGGATGGTGTTAAATCCATTACATGGCGGTAGATCTGTAATAAAGTCTAAAGACAAGGTGTGCCATGCTGTAGGTGGAATATCCAAAGATTGTAAAAGGCCAGCGGGTTTTTTCTTCTGGCTTTTGTTTTGGGCACAAATGCCACAAGACATCACAAATGACTTTACGTCTTTTCGCCAAGTGGGCCACCAGAACTGTCTCTTAATTTTTGCTTCAGTTTTTGCGATACCTGGGTGCCCTTCCATCAGGGTGTCATTGTAATTGGAGATGACTAGTTCTTGTATTTCCTTGTGTGGTAGAAATAGTCGTCCTTGATAGTAAGGCAGGTCATCGACGACTGAGTAGTCCGGGCCTTTCTTTACCCAGTCCTGCAGGGTTGCTGGATCGAAGAGTTGTTGGATTTTTGAATGAATATCTTCTAGTGTCTGTAGAGTAGTTATGCCAAGGATTCTTTGCTCGGGAATTATTGGCATTGGTTTGCATATGCTTCTCCCATCCCTATTCGGGATAAGGTATCTGCTTTGCCATTTTTGCGGCCTGGTCGATAAGTGATCACGAAATCGAATTCGGCAAAGAACAATGCCCATCGAAGTTGTCGCAATGATTGGGCTTTGGCTGTTTTTAAATACTGCAGGTTCCGGTGATCAGTGATTACGGTAATGGTATGCCTGGCACCAAGAAGGTAGTGCCGCCAAGCCTTAAAGACGGATTTGATAGCTAATAGCTCTTTATCGGTAATCGCATAGTTTAACTCAGGTGCTGAGAACTTTCTGGACCAAAGCGCTACTGGGTGAAGTTGACCGGTTTCATGATCCTTCTGGGACAGAACAGCTCCCATGGCTAAACTGGATGCATCAGTTTCTACTATGTATGGAAGCTCAGGGCGTGGATGCTTTAAGACAGGTGCTGATGTGAATTTCGCTTTCAACTCTTGGAAGGCTTTTTCAGCCTCTTCGGTACACAAGAAGTGTTTGTTTTTTCGCAAAAGTGCTGTGATGGGGTGGACAACATGGGAGAAGTCCGGAATGAATATGCGGTAGAAATTAGCAAATCCGAGCATGCTTTGTACCCCTTTGACTGAACTGGGTGATGGCCACTTGAGAATTGCGTCCACCTTTCGAGAGTCCATTCGGACTCCGTTTGGAGTCAGGATAAATCCAAGAAATTCAACTTCTGGAGCATGAAAAACACATTTTTGCAATTTTTCATATAACTTGTGCTGCCGTAGTTTCTCAAGGACTGCACGCACGTGCTTAACATGGTCTGATTCTGAGGAGGAGTACACTAGAATATCATCTATGTATACGACGACACAGACGTCAATGAGTTCATGAAGGACATTGTTCATAAAATACTGGAAGGCTGCTGGTGCATTGCACAAACCGAAGGGCATCACCTGATATTTGAATAATCCGTACTTGGTGCGAAAGGCAGTCTTCCATTCGCCGCCTTTTTTGACATGTACCAGATGATATGCCCCTCGGAGATCTAACCTAGTGTAGATACAAGCATCCTTTACTTGGTCTAGTAATTCGGGGATCAGAGGCAATGGGTATTGGTTTTTTACCGTAATCTGATTTAATGCGCGGTAATCTATGCACGTTCTAAGGACACCTTCCTTTTTTGGCACGAAGAATAAAGCTGAGGATGCAGGAGACTTGGAAGGACGAATAAAGCCATTAGCAAGGTATTGGTCCAAGTATTGCCGTAGGTGAAGATTTTCAGGTTCCGTGAGGGCGTAGATTCTACTGCATGGGGGTTGTGCACCGGGTAGGAGGTCGATTTGACAATCGTATGATCTGTGAGGAGGTAATGTATTGGCCTGTTCTTTTTGAAAAACATCCTGAAATTCTTGGTATTCCTGAGGTAACTGCACGATTGGGTTAACGACTGTAGCCAGGCCTTTGTTCAAAGTTTTTTCCGGGTAACAGGTGTGTGCACAATCCGGGAAGGTTATTCTCTTCTCTCGCCATTCTATTCAAGGATTATGTGTTTCCAACCATGGCATCCCCAGTATTATCTGGAACTGTGGGACTTTGATTAGATCAAACACAATAGTCTCTCGTTGCCCATCTTGACTCAACAGAGTCATCTCTGTAGTGGAATGAGTTACAGGCCCCGAGGCAATCTCAGTTCCATCAAATGTGGTGATGACATCCGAAGTGGTCTTTTTGCAAAGAGGTAGATTCATCCTTGACATCAATTCATGGTCCATATAGTTTCCTACGGCCCCGCTATCTATGTATGCCCTCAATGCGTGCATACGTGATGGCTGCCTGGGATCAAGTAGGACCATTGGGATGATCAGATGCGAGGTCTGAGTGTCCTTCTTTAAGCTCGGCAAGTGGACCTCTACGCTTGTCGGGCGTGGTCGTTTCCCAAATCAGGCTCTATGTGGCTTTTATCAGCAACTCCTACCACCTTCTTGGGTGGTTTTGTAGGGTAATCCCGTAGAAAATGTCCTGAGGTTCCACAGTACAGACACAACTGCATCTGTCGTCTTCTTTCTCTTTCCTTTTGAGTTAAGGGTCCTTTAACCCCCCCGATCTGCATAGGTTCAGATGCATCTGTTCCTTTGGGGGCAACGTTGGGTTTAACCAATACCCGATTCTCGAACTTAGCTCGATCAGTCTTTCGGTTCTGAAGTCGGTGGTCTAGCTGGACCACTAAGTCTATAAATTCTGTGCAATCCTGAGGTGGGTTCACAACTTGAGCCAAGACGTCTTTGAGTTCTCCCCGAAGTCCACGATGAAACAATGTAATTCGTTTTTCCTCCGGCCACCCGCTTTCCACCACCAACCTATTGAAGGTTGCAATATAGGTTAGCAGATCCTGGCTAAACTGTCGTAAGGATAAAAGTTCGTTGTCCAGGGCTTGACCCTGTGAGTGTCTGGTGAATATTTTTTCCATGCTCCTTTGAAAATCCTGAAAAACCCGGAGAAGAGGATCATCCTGGTTGACTAACGGAATGGACCAATCCGCTGCGCTGCCACTAAGATATGACAATACAAAGGCTACTTTGGCTTGGTCATTTGGAAAGGCTCCCGGTCTGCATAAAAAGTGCAAGCGGCATTGGTTCATAAACACGGCAAACCTTTTGGGGTCCCCAGCAAAGCGTTCGGGTGGAGCTAACGGAATATTTCCTGGTAAAACCCTTGCACAGGATTGCTTGATGAAACGGGGGTTGGGTTTCCCCCATATCCAGGTAGGGGCGTTGCCCAGCTTGGTTTTGCAGTCGTTGCCTAGCCAGATCATCAGTGCGCTCCTTTGAGACAATCAGTTTCTCCTGAGGGCATTAGTCTCTTGGCGAGCGGCATGTACTTCCGCCCTAAGTTCCCCCAATAATTGGGCCAGTTGGTCGGTTTCCGAGGTTTCCATAACACCCGGGTGGGTATTTTTAGAAAGGCTTTGTGTTCTGTTATGCTCACCTGGACCCCACAGGGGTGTCGATCGGACCCGGACAGCTGCGGTCTCCGTCAACGTGATGCGTAGTGCAGAGATGACTGTCTGGACTGGCCCGCCTAGTCTTGTCTGCTGGACCCAAAGAAGTATTTTCCTGCAAGTGGAGACAGGGATTAGCCACCTCTGGGTTTTAGTGATGGCCTCCCAACTGTTCTCACTCTCCCCCACTAATCACCTCCGATATCCCCTTAGTAACCTCACCTTATGTTTGTAAAAGATGAGCTCTCCATCCTGCGTGTCTTGCAGGGGCACGTAGATACCAATTACTTCACTGGTTTGAAGGCGTTGGGAGAGTTCCGGTAAGCATTGAAGTCCCAGGCGGGATTGGTAAGTATCAAGTTCAAAGAGTTCAATGTGCCCGATGTTCACTCTTGTCTCCTTCCTTCCTTAAATTGCAACTGAGTTCGTGAGAAGAAGGTCTCGTAGCTGCTGCTGGCGTTCAGGTAAGAGTCTGTGTTACCCAACGCTGTCCGGTAACTATTACATGCGTTAAAGTGTTGTTTTTCTCCCTCTTTACAGATGCGGCATTTGAAGATATGGAGAATAATACCGCCGGTGGTAAATCAGGTAAGTCTATGGTGGTAAGAGGTATTTGTTGATTCCCTTGGGTCACCTTGTTATTCTTGTGCCCCTAGGTGCCGGAGTATGGCGAAGAAATGATGGAGACAGTGCCAGATCGAAAGATGCTGTGAGAACTGGTGAGTATGGTGCCGTGCTGGAGCTGGCAAAGCGACACGTGCAGGGCTGATGTTCTTTCCAGGTCGGGAGATGAAATGGATCCGGAATCAGGTGAGGAATTTGAAATAAGTTTGTTTTCTAACCTTGTCCTTTTCTTCCTCTTTATTCTAGGAGCTCTGGATTTGAGGCGGGCGTGGCAGAAGACTGCATGCTGGCGTGGCAGAAGACTGGATGCTGGCTGCAGGCACGGTGAGAGTCACGCTGCTGGATGCAGAATAACACGAAGCATGTGCTGCTGTTCGGGCGTGGTTTAAATAGCCTCCAAAGTAGTCCCAGGAAAGAAGTTCCCCAGGACCACACCCGAGTAAAAAATAGTCCCTGTAGTAAAATAGTCCCATCCAGGCCTCACGTTGGTTTGGATTTATTTGCAGCATGGTCTGCATGAGGTAAGTAATGTCTATGAGCCTGGCGCCTATAGCGCCAGGACTGATTTTTATTATGAGCCTGGTGCCTACGGCGCCAGGACTGAACCCAGACAGCCCCTAGCTGGGGCTGCTGGGGTTTTTGTAAATGTCTGGATGCCTGCTCCCAGGGCTGATGGGCTTGATCCGGATGCCCGGGGCTAGGCATCATGACATGAGGACACAGTATGTGCCCTGTCCCAAGATGGATAAAAACAATTGGATTAAGACTCTACCACAGCTCACAGCAGGGGCGAGTAAATGGATATATGAGTTTGGAAAACAAACAACAGGGGTGCCTCTAGCAATAGGGGACCTCAAGGGCTTGATGGTTGCTATAACTGGAGAACAGGCAGGGGATGTGTGGGTTAAGGCCAGATACCCTGGAGTAACCGTGGAGGACCATGCACATGATGCAGCACTGTTTAATAGAATTAGAGCAAAGGTATGGGACGCACTAGGAAGGGCCTTCCCAGATACCCCAGATTTACAGTCCCTGATGCAATATACTATAGGTGATGATTATGGCACAGCTAGATTTATTCTTAAAATGCAAGAGATGTGGAGAGCTGAAACAGGAGGGAAATGGGATCAGTCAATACAATTTTTCTATTTTATGGTGAAGAGGGGCTTGCCAAAGGAAGTGCAGAAGGTGTTGGATAAGATCATGGGTATTGAAGCGAATAGGTGGCCAGGTACCTAAAGACTGTGCTAGGAAACATAGTGGACATTCCCTATAACCTATATACGGTGTCATTGTGAATCTGAACATTTTGGCGCAGCTCCGAAGAATAAGGGGAGAATGGATGATTAATCATAATATACCTCCTTCCCTTCCTATGGAGGCTGCCCTTCTTAGAAAATCTACTCCCCCACAGTTGTGAGTATACCTTAAGCTCTTTAAGTCCTCTTATGCCAATTGTTCACACCAGGTTGACTGCAGAGAGCTACCACTGCACTCAATGCACCAGCATGATTTTTTCAATGGACTTTACTGGTAAAAGCCTCATCTATACCTCCTAAGAAACAAATGTGTGTCTGTTAGCTGAGACGGTCGCACTGTCTATGTTTCTTTTTCACTGAACTTAACTTCCTTTCAACAGCCACTGGAAGGACCTTTTAATAGGGCAAATTGTCCTGTAAGAAATGTGATGTGAAAGAACTTCAACCAAAACCTGGTTAATGCCACGGTTGGCTCATACTTGCATATGGACTAAGGAACATGTGTAAAATATCCCTTGAGTTGTGCTAACATTTTGTAATCAGATTTAGGTTGGAAAAAACAGGAGGAGCCCAGACCAAATGAAGTCCATGGTTCCTAATGAATCCTGCAACCGAAGAATGTCCAGCTGGATCTGCAATGCAAAGATCATGCACTGCCTCATAGATGTTGAAAACAGGGCCCGAGTTTCAACCAGTAGGGGTCTCCTTAAGTATTTAGCTGGCTGTGGGTTTAGGCCACTGACCACCTCACTTTCTTAGGGTATGGGTACTCTTCCCTACTAACTCACACTCTCTACCCTTTTTATCACCTTGCTGCTTCCTCATCTCAGGGTCTCTGCTCTAGACCCTCTTCTCTGTTGATAACTTACCTACGATAAATTCTTCAACTCTGCCCTGCTCTATCCTTCCAGACTATGGTGTTCACCATATTCTCTTCACCAAGTTGTGATGCTTTGGTTGGCCCTTTCTCCACTTGTTTCACTCTCTGCACGGGGAGTTGTGTATTTCTCTCCTCCTCATGACTGCAGTTCAACCCTTTTCTGTGCTTACTCCTGACAGCTCCTCCGTTCCTTCCCTAGGTTTCTCCACCTCTTCCTTCTCTAACTTGATGTTGCTTCTCTCCTCCAGCACACTTCTCACCACTTCTCCTTCTAACCCATGATGTTCTTCCACTCCTCCATTTCACATCCCTCCACCACCTCCTCCTTACACCAACCGCCTCCTATTCCTCAAGAGTTCTCTGCTTTCCAACTCATCGCAAAGTGCTCTCCTGCACTGTTTCCAAACACCCACACCACTAACCTCTACCCTGAAACGTATATTGGTGCCTGTTCCCTTCCACTTGGCTGGGTAACTCTTAGCAGCTGGAGCCAATACCTATTGTGCTTTGCAGAATGGTCTGAACATAATTGTTCCATTGCATCATGTGTGCTTAGTTGATTTTCATGGGTCGCATCAAAAATAAGGATTCAACCTATTTGCCATGTTTTATATGGTAGGTGAGAACATGCACTCTAGTGCACACATGGTAGGGCTCATTAGCGGGCCACCATGGCGGGCCACCAGGCTTGCAATGTCTGCTGGTGTCTGCAATGTCTGCAACCTTCCTCTATTGCCAATTGGCAAGTGAAACAACATGAGTCTTCTCTGAATGATAATTTAGGTACTGCCTTAAAAGTTCCATAGACTTTTATATCTCACTAGGACCAGTAGCTTCATTACGACATTGCCGGTCCGGAAACAAGGGTGCCAGTAAGCTTACCGGCACCCTTGTTTCCAGACCAGCAAATTACTTGCCAGTCAGGGCCGCTATGTTCGACAGGACTGACCTTGCCCGGCGCAGTGGCCATGGTAGACAGAGCCTTTACGGAAGCGCCAGCACCATTGGAAATGGTGCTGGCGCTTCCGTGAACCCATGAATGGGGAGCAACATTTACCGGCAACTTGTTTGCCGATCCAACGAGACTTGTAATGTCCCGGTGGCACAGGCAAGCTAGGTGCCAGTAAAATGTCACGAGTCCGGCGGCAACCCGCTGGAAGCACTGGCAGGGTTACCGACGGACTCATAATGAGGCCCAAGATCTTCCTACAGGGGTACTCTCTACTGTATGGTCAATGTATGAATCCACTGCCCCTCGCATGTGGTGTGTTAAGCATAGCTAGAGGATCCTTTCCATAGCAGCTCCACGCTCAGCATCATGTTGTGGGTGGAAGCTCGTAGCCCCTTGTCTACCCTATCTCTTCACCATAAGGTTCAGACTGATGGCCTTGCCACACCTGAAGACAGGTTCTTTCACTGGGTTCATGAGCTGTGGATTACCAGACATGTGTCCTCTCTTCTGAAAGGCCTTCCAGTTGAAACATTCAGGTGTTCCATGAACACCAGGGGGGTCATTCCGAGTTTGGAGGCAGCCATGGTGCTGTTAGCACCATGGCTGCCTCCAAACCCGGGTCTGGGTTCTCTGAATGGGGACTTACCGGGTCATTCCAACCTTGGAGGACCCAGTAAGTCCCCATTCAGAAAACCATTCCCCATTCCCATTCGAGCCCCCATAGGGCTCAATGGGAATGGGGAAGGAGCAAATAACCGGCCCGCTGCTAGCGGGCCCGTTATTTGCTCCCTGGTCCCTTAACAGGTCCCACTAAGAACGGCTGGTTAGACCAGTCGTTCCTGGTGGGACCTGCTAAGGGACCTCGGAATGTGGCGGTAGGGGTTTAACGGCACTGGCATCGTTACCGGTGCCGTTAACCCCCTACCGCCATACTCGGAATGAAGCCCCAGGTCTTCAAAGTCCTTGTATGTCTTGACCCACTGTTTTGCGTAGAATACCAGCTACTCTTTAATCTATTCATGGTGGGTCTCTGTTATGCTGTAGGCTGTTGCGTATGTGGCAACAAGCAAAATCCAGACTCCAATTTAAGCAGCAACAGTTCACAGGGTTAGTGTATTCTTAAGAAAATACACATATAGGGTATCCCTGTATGACCAACGAAACCCTGAGCCATAAATTCAAGCCATTTTTACATATTTCAAGTGGACTCAATAACAAAGCAACATCCTATTAGATTATGCATTAGGTCTTGCTTCCCAGGCCCAGTATCAAAGTAAATCTGTCTACTTGAACCTCTCTGCTTGGCACAGTCTCATGCCTAAATTCTCACCTGAGCGTCTTTGTTTCGGATGTATGTCGGATGTATGTCCAATGTTTGATTTCTTGGAAGAAATTATCTAATATGAATTTTTTTATGTGAATTATTTAAGCTTGAAAGTGGTGCGAGAACCCCTTAAATCTCCACTACTCCTGCCCACCCCACCTTTCTGTCCCCCACCAATATTGTCTACCCACCATCACCTTTACTGGGGTATAATTCAACCAAAATAAAAATCAAACAAAATCAATTAACTAATTGTTCTTTGAGCATTATATCTACTTCACTTTGTTTCTTAGACCACATCCCGTTACCATCTATTCACATGCGATATTTCTCCATACACTATCCTGCAGTGCCTTAAGGGCTCTGTTGCTTCTAAGCCCAATGCATAATGTGCTTAACCGCGTCCCAATGACAACATTTCCTTTGCACGCTTTCTTGTGTCAATAATCATGGCTGCTCATTGTACTTGCTCACGTCTGTCTTCTATTACACTTTCATATCTCTGTTCAAAATGTGAATGACAGCTCATAACGTTGTTGCCATTGTCTGTCACCACACCTATGTTCCACTGCTGCACATCACCACACAAACATTGCATATCAACACTGCCCAATATTAAAGTTCGCTTTCTCATCCCCATAAGGGGACAGCTTCATTACTGGCCCACCAATCTCAATGCACCGAGACCCTACTGCGTCCCAATAAAACACACTATTGCTGCACTTTATATAACCAATGGATATCAAAAGTATACAAATGTAAGGAAAGCTGCTTTATACGCCCTTACTTTCCAATTTTGGTGAGTGATCCCATTGAAGTTAGATTGCGACTTCCATGCAAATGAGAGTAAGTGAAGAGGCCTGCCTTGCTCTACTGTGCAGTAGATAAACAGGTCACATGAATACAGCCCCAAGCCCACCACGAAAACTGTAAAGTCTGACTCACAACACAGAAAGCCACTTCACTGAGCACAGTAGATGACTCAGTTTGGGACTTGAACCCTGCGAAGAGGGGACCATAGAGGTTTGAAGTGGGATGGCAGGTGCTCATCATCTCTCTTAAGCAGGGAGCCATTGATCTCACCCAGGTGCCTAAGGATACAGCAAAGAAAATACATGTTTTTGCTCAGAACCACACAAGACATTAAACCTCCCCTACAGAAGCAGTACCACAATACATTCCAATGTTTTCGATCACCTTGAAGGGAGATATTGTGACAGAAACTGAGTGAACTCAATGTGCCTAATTATTTGCATCAGGGTGGCAGACATTAACAATGTATTACAAATAGCAATGTATTTGTCTAAGAAAATCACAAGTCTCTCCTCTAAAATTGGAAAGGTTGGCACGTATGGGCACCACAACCGTCTACAGTATACAGTACAATAACCTCCAGGACCTCCAAATTCGTTGTGATGATTAATTACCCTCTCCTGTTGGCTCAAATTACTTCCACTGTAGTAATTGAGAGCAATGGAAGGAGGGAAATCTGTGAGATAGAAGCCATTGCTGTTTTGTAATGCAATACCCCTTGCCATACAGCTCTTCCATCTTTGTGCTGATCTCTAGGATGATGATTTGAGGCATTCTGCAGTACTGGGAAAGTGAAGAGTAATGCAGTTGAAGTAGCTCACTAGTGATGCACAACAAATAATTGTACAATCATTTTTAAAACTAACCCTTTAAATGGGCTGGATGGGAGTAGGAGGGGTACACAAGAAGCGGACATGTCTGGAATGTAATTGTTTTATAGAGTAGCATGATGAATACAGCCATCCACTTTTGGCTCCTTTAGCCTCTTGTGAAGTGAAGCATACAAACCTCAGCGAAAGATACATTGCTATGGATGAGCTCGACTAAGAGTATATATTCTACCAATAGTGCAGAGTGGCACCTGAAAGACATTGGGCCTCATTATGAGTTTGGCGGTCATTTGTTGGTAAATCTGATGAAATACCAAAAAATCAGTTGCTGTTACTGCCACTCAGTCCCATGGACTTACCATGGGATTAGGAGTGGTGGCAAGGCAGTGCAAAACCACATTTTTTTTAAGTCCATAGGAATGCATGGGGATTTTGGTAGAATTATTGCAAGCAGTAAGAGGTAAAGTAGAGGGCTCACCATAAACATTTTGCTACAGGTGAATCCTTCATTTTATCTCCAAACTCGGACTTCAGTGATGCAGTAAAAGTCGTGGTAATTCCGTTACCACCAAAAAAGTAGATAGTAATGTAATTGACACCACTTTTTTTTTTTACCAGACCTCTCAACTCGTAATGAGGTCCATTGCCTTTTTCCACCCCCTGTGCTGTTCTCATGGAACATCATTGCATGGAGTGTAGAGGGAATGGATGAATGAACTACAGTTCAGTATATGCATTGTAAAAATACCAGGTTTCCGCCCCTCTCACCTCACAGCAACACAACATTAAAACGAAAGACATGTAAAACGTAGGTCCAGACAGAGTTACACTTTTTAGTAAAGCACACATGTTTTAATAATGCATAATGCATTATTCCTTCTTGTAGTCATTCTTGAAGTCATGAAAAATGCGACTATTTGTAGAGAGGTAGCTGAACGATGGACTGGCCATCGAGGTTTTTTGAACCCATAAACTTTGATCTCTTTATTGACTATTTAGAATATGTCAGTGTTATTGCATAGGCTGTGGCAGTACCTGTCAGCTATAAAGCTGTGAGGTTAATTGCTGACCTAAAAGTAGATAAGGTTTGGCCCCATATTGTCTGGCATTGTTTTGTAATGTTTTTGTGATGGGAAAACAACAGAGAGCCACACATTTGCTAAACAATAACGATTGTGGTTGTCAAGTGGTTCTGAAACTGGGCACTGAGATCCTTGCAGCAGATCTTCATAGCTTCCAGCCCTATGTTGTCTATCAATGTTTTTTTTTTACTGCTTGTCAATGGGTAAACAAAAGCAGCAAAATAAAATAAAGTACAAAACATGGCAATTCAAATAAAGGTATTGGAGGAGGGGTCATTAAAATCCAGCTCTGATAACTGTTCCCTTTCCAGAGGCGAGCTACCAAATCACATCTATCCAATGACGTGGCATGACGCAATAAGGTTAAACAAAGCCAGGCACATCAACACGTGTTACCATGTGCTTGGCCAAAACCTAGTTTCTCTTCTGGCCTTTCGCTGATGATAAAAAGAAAGAAACCCCCCAGAGTCGGATCAATGACAGAGGGGCAGTCCAACCGATGTTACAGATCTCAATGACAAGTACTGTCAATTCTGTGGAGAGAAATGGTGATTGACGTGCTGAGTGTATTGTCTGTCTTAGGTGAACATTCAGAAGCGATTGTTTTGGGAACTAGTATTGAACAAAGAGTGGGTGCATTTTCAATGAAATGTCATTTTTGCAGACTCAACTGAATTTCAGAAAGGCTGGAGATACTATTTGAGTAAAACATAAATTCAGATTGTTCCTTAAATTATTAGCCAGGAAAACCGAGAATACCCAGCATTATTTGGGTCATTCCTGCATCAGACACATACGCCCTGTGAAAGGTTATTGTTCAAGGTTTGCAAGATGTGACAAATACCTAATTTTTATCTGAAGTAGAAAATGAAATTACGACGTACATCCTCAGCATCTCTGACACTTGTTGTCATAGGAACATTGCCAACTGCTGAGCCACGTATTATTGCCCATATGGTGGGAAGCAAATTGATAACTGTTCGTATGTATTTATAACATACGCTAATGTATTTGTCACTTGTATCTGCGCATGGGACTCGTCATTCACTTAAAGGTGTACAAAGCTCACAAACTGTCATGAAGATGAACCTCACAATCAAGAGTTTTCCAAGAAAAGAAACATTATTGCTAAAGACGCGGAGAATTCAATCACGTTTTTATTGCATATCTATATAAAATCATAGCTTTTAAAATATATTAATAAACATAACTTTTAAAGCATACAGAGAAAGGTCCATTTAATCACAAACTTGACACAGAAAAGGATAACAGAAGGCTACGTCCAAATGAAAGGAAACTTTTTAATAAGGATCTAATCTAAAAATAGAGAAAAGTAAACCACATTTCTTGAATATCCATCTTTGTGACTGTTTTCACAACTTTTATACAATGGAAACACGAAGGACAAAGTAAGCAGCTGCTTCCCGTAAAGGGCCTGCAATCTTTGGCTCACAAGGTGTTTTGCACTTGAGCTTCCATCAGCCATCAGTCCTAGCCAGGATAGGGAATGTTGAGGAATCAGGGGAGACTTATTCCAAGACCTCCCCTGAGGCGCAGGTTGATAACAGTCATAATTTCCATGCATCGGAGGTTTTGATAATATATTTTCAGCCCTTGCTGGAACATCTGAAAACATGTCTCTTCAACAAAGATGCACAGTCCTTCGTACTTTTTCAGTAATGTGGTGATCAAGCCCCCTTAAATTGCATGGAGGGGCCACCTATGTTTGCACTTGCATGCACACAGAACCCCTCTGTGGATTTTTGCCATTTGCACTACAAAGTTCAAAAGGGTGTTGTAATCTTTACATCTGTGTACATTGAGTAAACACTGCCCACCATTTACGCATGTCAGCCAGCGCTTCAAATGAATTCCTACGGAATCCTTCGACTTTTTGCAGGTCTAAAAAGCAGGTGGATTACATAGTAATATACCGAATTTACACCAGAATTAAAATGTCCTGCTTGCAAATATGCTGTGTGAGGTATCTCAGGTGTTCTTCACCTCTCCCCAAGGGGAGCTACCCCCTTTGGGTTTAGGGAGGGCATCCCGGTACGCTTCACCCCCCCTAGGGGACAGGATAAGTAGGATCCCTCTGGAAGTTACCCCCATTAGTGGACAGGAAAAAGCCATAGAGAGACGCAGGTCATTACCCCCCCACCAAACACTAACACCTTTATTGGATATGTGAGAGTTAAGGCATATGGTAACCCTCTAACCCATTTTATAATGTCTGATTCGGCTTTTGGCTCTAACCATCCCCAGCCTCCTGGAAAACAGCTGAAAGGTGAATGTACTTGCCTCCTGAAAGCATGTTAGAATAAGAGCCAATCAGAGGAGGGGCTTGGGAAAGCCAGCAGAGTTTAATTGAGCCAGTAGAGTCAGAGGAGGTCTGGCCGGTTAAAGAGGGAAACCGTCAAAGGCAGTATCTTGACCTGTGGTCTGGGTGGCGCGGGATCACCAGGTGAACAACAGGAAGAGTCTGGGTCCAGGACATCGAGGAAGAGGAAGCTTGGAACACTGAGGCCAGAGGAACAAGCTAGAGATCACACAGAGACTCCAGGGAACACAACGCACAAATGAACAGCATTCTCTGGTCCAGGAGAGCCGGCGGTTTCTCGCTGAGCCACGTTGGATGGTGACAGGGGAAGAGACCACACAGAAGACTGAACAAAGGTGAAGACACAAAGAAAGCCCAATGAGTCTGGCTAGAGCAGTGGGGGTTCCAGGGCATTATCACATGCACGCCAGTAGATGCTTGAACTCTATGAAGATGCAAATGAGAGAAAGACACCAAGCTTAGTTAATTGAAATCAAGGAAGAACCAGTGAGAGGGAAAAAGGGAGAAAGGAAACCCCTTACCTCGTGGACATTTGCAGGAGCCATGGCAGAAGAACACCAGGCAGTTGGGAATCAAAGCCTGTGAGAAGTAAAGGGGAGAAAGGAAACCGCTTACCTAGTGAACTTTTTCAGAAGCACTAGCAGAAGAATACCAGGCAGTTGGGAAGCATAGCCCATGAGAGGGAAAGGGGGAGAACAGAAACCCCTTACCTCGTGAACTTTTGCAGAGGTCCTGGCAGGCAAGTATACCAGGCACCTGAAGTTGTGTAAAGAGCTTGACATTGGGGGGTGTAAGGAAGCCAATGTATCAAACAGTGAAGACAGCCACAAGTGATCAGAGTTTAAGGGTGTTTATTGAATTTTAAATGGGTTGGTTGAACGCCTATCTACACCTAAAGCTAAGGATCTGAGCAAGCTACGACCATCAAATAATAATAACGGAGTAGTAGTTGCATCTGTCAAAATAAAAGGGCAAATACTAAGAAAGCTATTGCCAATCCTTACTTCTAAATACAGAATAGTGTGGGATAACAAAGTATGCAAAAGAAAAGTGTTGAAGAAATGACATATCAGGATAATTGAGCAGTTGGCTACCCTTCTGGACATTTTCAGCACGGGGCAATGTGGCAAGTTCAACACAAAGGCATCAGGCTCTTCCACCAAAGTCTCCCTCACAATGACAGTCTCTTATTGCAGAGGGCCTGATGCAGCGAACAAAACACAAAAGTTCCTTTTCTTTGTCAAGATTCTCAAATTCATAAGTTCAAAGTTGGTCTCCCTCCTTCGGGCTCGGATCACGGGTCCCCCTCATCCGGGCTCAGACCCCTTTTTTACAATGTTCACAAATCACAATTTGGTCTCCCTCATCCGGGCTCAGATCATGCATCCCCCTCCCCAGGGCTGTGATCCCTTTTGTACAATATTCACAATTTGTTCTCTCTCATCTGAGCTCAAACCACAGATCCCCCTCAGCTGGGCTCAGATCCTCTCCATATTCGAAATGAAGACTTTCAAATGTGAGATGGGTTTTACTAAAACCGTTGCAGGACCACTTCGATTCCCTTTTCACAATTATACTTAACATCAATCTTCTACTTTTGTTTCTCTTGTCAGGATACCATACAGAGACCTTTAATTGAGCACATTCATGGTGCCAGACCACTCTGTCAACAGTATTGTATCCTTTCTTCTTAAGTTCAAACATTCACGAGCAATTTCACTTTACTTGTGTCTTTCATCACATGTGTTTAACAATGTTTGTTCGTTTCACAATGTTGTCGCTTGCAACCTTGACTTCAACACAGACCGGTCTGGCCTTGGTCTCCGAAAATCACTGGCTGTGTTGTTCTCTGTTGTTTCTTTGTTCTTGGAGCCAACGATGATACCAAGACATTTAGTGCTCTTTCCCGCCTTGGTCAGTTACGAGGGAGGGCCATCGATATCTGACACACAATGCAGGATTCTTCAGGCTAGTTTCCTGGTCTTAGGCTTTCTGTCTTGAAGGTTTCTTGAAAGTAACAGTTTCCTGCCGAAAAGGTCATGGGTGTTGCCCTTCTCATGAGCCTCTTGTGCCTTGCCTTCTTTCTCCTCTTATTCAGCTGCCAACTTGAAACTGCTGTACCATGTGTGCTTTGCCTCGCTCAGAGTGTGCCCTTGTGCTTCACCTTTTATCTGTGTTGGGGAAGTGTAATGGAAGTCAGGTGTGAGTGATTGTGTCACAGGTTTCCCCCCTTCTCACCTGTCTATGTTGCCTGATGTCCTCCTTGGGTGGAGTCTTCTTTCATATGGTTCGGGACTTAAATAAGCCCGCTCGGCCGTCCTCGGCTTCCAGATTACGTTCAGCTTCGATGTCCAGGATCACGGGAAACTCCAGGAGAAGAAGGTGTTGGGGGCGCGCGGAAGCGGCACAGAGATTCCGGGAAGTAGAAAATAAGGAAAAAGTCCAAAGAAGGGAATCCAGGAGCCAGGAAATAGCAAGTAGCCATAGAGGAGTTTGGAACACACATCTGATCACAGCTAGCAGCAGCGTTGAGACGCGCCTTGCCGCGGGGCTGTGGCTTCTTTATAGAGGACGCTGCGCAGAACGTGAAGACTGGCGAGCAGCGTGCTGAGCTTGCCACCATGTTGGTAGTATTATGGAGTGCAAGGCCCGACGTGACAGGGACCAGGAAGCCCAGAAGGGGCGAGTTCGATGGTTCATGACAGATTGTCAATAATTGCCTAACCTTGCCTGACTATAGTATTGAGACCTGTCAGGTACATGGCTTGGATGTGAATCTGTTCTCTCCCAGAGTGAGCTGTCGGTGTAAGAGTGTTCATGCAGGAAAAGGGGGGAGGGGAGGGCTGAGCTTCTAAATATCCCATCGGGTAGGATGGGGAAAAAGTGTTACAGGAGAGGTATACCGCATCTCACCATTCAGTGTCCCACTCCCCGAAGAACCCTCACCCAGGTGATCCTCCCACACTGGTCCACCCCCAGGAACTGTATTCAAAAGCGATGGCTGTGTCCTGGCCACCTGGATGACATATCCCTGGGGAATAGCAGGTGAGACATCTTCTGGTTTCTCTCAGGGGGTAGATACCTGGCAGTGGAGAATACCAGGGGGAAGGATTCCTGGCAGGAGACTATACCAGGAAATCCGTATTAGTCAAAGAAAGACTGTTTTGGAATTTATTGTTTGAATTTAATAAAAGACTGCCATGAGATTTGTTGTTTGAACCAGAATTTTGCGAATTCAGTACCTAAGACACAGAGAAACGGTTGGGTGAAGAGATACTTTATGCTATCCTACCTGCAAATCTAGGGTAGGGGAACCACCCTCTGAGTCCAAGGGTCTCTCTTTGGAAACATCACACAAAGGAATTGTTAACTAAAGAGACTCTTTTTGCCATACTACCTGAAAATTCAGGGGAAGGGAACCACCCTATGGATCTAATGGTTTCTGAGTGGAACCTCTTTTGGTTGGAACTATTCTTATACAGTTGGCTGTAGACACTTTTCACTAATATTAAGTTAAGGACATTTATCTACAGTTTATGTTGTTTTGTTTCTAGTGTGCAGGTCAGCTGCAAATGTCTGGTCACAAGGACTGCTTTTGAAGTTACTGCCTACTTGACACAGACATATCCTTAGTTTAGTTTTCAGATTGGGAGAATCCTCTTTAGAATGGGCTATAGAAGTGTTTTTCCAACCAAATTTCTGTTTGATAAAATGTCTGATTTAGAGAATAACGTATCTATTTGTCTGTCTCTCATTTCTGACTTCTCACATCACCCACCTTCAATCTCCATACTACTGGAGACCCAGGTAGGCAGAAATGCTATATTCCCCGAATGTGAAGCCTACCAGAGGAATATGACATCCATATTCCACTGGCATTGTGTCGAGTTCTTCATCATTTCCTCAATTCTCTCTCACTCTCTTTCCCTCTCTTCAAATTGAGATGCACTGTGCTTTTCCTCATAGTTCAGCAACAGCATTGTTCTTGAGATGGCCTGCAGCAGAAGCAATGTCATCAAAGGGGAGGCCATTATCTGGGTGCAACATCATTGAAATTCACAACAACCCGAGAGCCACATCATTTATGATTCCCCCTTTAACTCTGCTTATACTCCCCTGTTCACACCTGTTGCTTGAGGGAGAAGGGTCCTTTTCATAATAATAAATAAATTGATATATGAATGTAAGTACTAAAGGAAGCAATGAGGATTGGGGGTTTCTTTTGCAGGGGTGATTGAAATCTTCCCATATGAACTTCAGCCATTCCTCTGATCCCTTAATTTTTTCTCCTTTAAGCAGACTTTTATTAAGCCCCCATTTTCCCTCTTGGTTGAAGACAATGATGGCCACTAAATGCATGTGCATTATGAAGGCACAGCTATGCTCCATCTCCTTCAGGGTTCTGGGAGAAAGAACATGGGCTCACATCCAACGGACACAGCGAGCCTCATCTTGTATAAACAGTAGGCTTTAGTATGATGCCGGAAGCTGTCAGGGGGTGGTGGACAGACGACCATAAGCCGATACTGTAGGACTGGAAGGACTTTCCTGACATAATCCCTAACCCCTCATAGGCTATGCCCTACCAGAAATGTGTCAGTATTACATCACATTTGTTATGGGCAGTGACAACAGACACAGAGGTTTAAGAACTGCACTATTTTTCTTGGAGAGGTGTGATTAACATGCCAGAGGGTCAAGGTGAAAGTTTCCTCAAACCCGCTGGGATCAGGTAACCATGAGGCTATGAAGATACCGCATCTGTAATGCAGATTAGGGTATTTCACAGGGTTTTGTGGGGTTGCTATGCTGTGTTCCTTGACTTGCAAGCCAATTGATACAATGCCTCCGTTTGCCATCTCCAGAAAAAAATGATGGCTACCGATTTCCTCTACATGCTTTAATGGTTCCAGTGGCACAGGGAAAGAAGTCGCTGTACCAGTGCTTATCCAACATTATGTAATACCGAGAAACTTAACTACAAACAGTAATAATGGTTAACTGCTTCATACAATGCAAGAAAACACAATGGATGTGCAGAATGCCACTGATCCTACATCTGTCCTTCCTCGGTGGTGAACCGTTGGTACCTTCGTCTGACTACAAAGAAGGCTTCCAGAAATAAACATTTTACTCAGCCTGGATAGAAAAGACACATCATTATTTCATTTGCTTGGGATTGAAGGTCATAGGGCCTCATTACGAGGTTGGAATTAGCCATGGTGCTATTAGCACCATGGCTACTCCCTTACCGCATTCCGGGTCCGGGTTCTCGGAATAGGGACTTACTGGGTCATTCCAACCTAGGAGGACCCGGTAAATCCCCATTCTGAGAACCATTCCCCATTCCCATTCGAGTCCCCATAGGGCTCAATGGTAATGGGGATGGAGCTAATAACAGGCCTGCTAATAGCGGGCCCGTTATTAACTCTCTGGTCCCTTAGTGGCACCCGCTAAGGGACCTCGTAATGCGGCGCCAAGGGGTGAACGGCAACGGCACCCTTACTGTTGCCGTTAACCCCTTACCGCCGACCTCGTAATGAGGCCCATAGTGTACTAAAATGCCTTATTCCTTTTTGATTCACTTGACGTTGGAACAGGAAATGCAGAAACACTGGATAAACTCAATCCATACAAGACTGTTATTAAACAAATAGATCTGCACAGTGTAAAGGAACATAGGTGTGTTGGCAAGGCACAGATATGGCATCTGAAAATGAAAGAAAGGGCAATAGGTGGAACAATATATTACAGCTCTACTCTAGATAACTTTGATGAAAGGATAAGACATGAGTGTCTGGATAGATGTAAAAATGATCAAATAAGAGATTAGATCTGTTTGAAAGTAGCCCTATTTAAATGCTGGCAAATATATGGCCATATAACCTAACATACTATGCAGTATGTTTATGAGATTGTTCATGATAGTGAATCAAAAGCTGATCAAAAAGTGGTGAGGTTAACAAAATGAAAAAAGTTGAAGTGAAAGCTAAGGGTACGGCTACACCTCCAGCTGAATTTAGATATTCATAAATCAGGGGTGGACCGTGTGAGGATTAAAGGTGCTTTCAACGGGCATCAGATGGGCCCAGGAGTCAAAGGGATAAGATAATGGTATTGTTACAACAGTGCATTTCACCATGGGAATGCATAGGGTTCAATGTGATTTATTCCAAGTATGGCAGAAAAGGATATCATGTTTTGTGTTTCAGATACAGTTCCTATCCAGTGGTGAAGGATATTTCTGAGGACGTGGAGTGTTTGCCTGATGTGTTGCTGTCGATAATTGAGGTGCATTTAGGAGATAGAAAGAAACCAGTGAAAGATTTTTTACAAAATTAGGTAATCGTTCCACTTCTAGTGAATTATGGTGCTGAATAGTCCATAGTAAAAACAAATTGTCGGCTGGGTAGGTTTGGGGAATCCACTTTCAGTTTGTCTGAACTGTGATTATTGGCATGCATTCAACAGCCTATTTCTTTCTTTGGGCATTTCAATGGAAAAATACATTTTGAAGGCAGATCTGCTGATGTTAATGTGTCAAAAACAGGTGGAGACGTATTAGGTTTGACAGAGAAAAGATCTAGAACCAAATGACGCACAGCAGGTGTAAGTGGTGGCGGGTGCTAAAATATACAACTGTTTAATGCAGGAGACAATTTAAGAAACGTTTTGGGGTGGTGTCTGGATGTGTTTATGGGTTTTTTGAGCAAATGGAATAGAACGTCTTCAGAAGAATGATATAATAGAACCTGTGAAAGCCCCTGATTGTGTTTCCCTGATTATTTCAACCTTTAATCCCAATAGAAGTATCTAAATAAAAAGGTGTTGGAGGTGAGGTTCCCTTTACCTTATATCATGCATTTATTTAGGAGTTAATTGAGGAGCAAGAATATGTTTTCCCTTTGACCCAAGATCTTCTAGCACTTTATTCTACACACACAAACCCCCCATAGATGATGGCCACAGGTCTAGCCATTAGAACATCAACACTAACCACCCAACCATGATTAAGAATTCTTCATTAACCCTATCACACTCTCCCAGATCAAAGACTAACCAGACCCAAAGTGTTGCAGTTTATGAGATTGTGGGCTCTCCCCTATGGATACCATACTGCCATGTTTCTCTGCTGAACCAGAGAAAGCAGATTGACATTCAGGAACCAGGTACATTCACCCTGAACCCACCACACCATACCACACCACAGGTTTCACATCTGCCTCTCCCACTATCCCACTAATGACCCTATCTTTTTTTGTTCTTACAGTGGCAGGCACAGCAAGGCCACCAATAGTGGAAGAACTACTTACATGTACATTATATTAAGGGGTTACCAAAACTGAGGCTTTTCTCTGGTCAGATTACTGGCGGTCATGCATAGACATTGAATTGGAGGCAATGGCAAAATGGTGTGAACCATGTGTGGACATTGACAAGGTTTTGAAGGTGCTTAAGCAGTCATTAGGTCTTCCTGGTTTCCCAGAATTTTTGTGAGGATTTGACTTTGGATTTTATATGACCAATAAAGATCTCTGGTGTTAGCTGCATATATATAATTTCTCTTGTTGATTTATATTCCATGTGGCCAGAAATTGAGTTAGTGCAGCGGATTACCCCAAGTCGCATGATAAGGTTCTTGGAGAGAGTGTTCTGGCAAGAAGACTTACGTGTCTGAATACAGAAATGCACAGGTTACCTTATTCATGTAGCTCAAGTGAGGTTCTGGCTAGCCCCCTTGCATATATTAGTGTCTGCTGCATGTATGGCACTCCCGACAGCCAAAGCCCTGTTCCTCTAGGTATGTTGTCTGTTATTTCATGGGTACAGAACTCATAACATTGCACTCATACCTGACTGAGTGGAATTCCTTTAAGAAACGTCGGAGTATACACCATGAATGCTTGACATGTGACTGACTGAAGCCTTCAGGCCTCAGTAGTCCCTATGGGAGCAAACACAGCTGATGAAATGTCAAGCATCCCTAATGCATGCCAGACTCTTCCCCCGCCCCTTATGCCTTTCAGAGGTCCATGCTTGTTTTGAATTCCCTATATGCTAATATTATAAAAATTAATAATACAAAATGGCCCTCATTACGAGTTTGCTGGTGTGGTAAAAACGAGGCAGTAATTCTGTTATGTCCATTTTTTTTGCTGGGACGGAATAACCACCACTACTACTGCACCTCCAAATTTAGAGTTTGACTTTGAAGTGGAGGATTTGCCACCAGCGTAATGTTGGAGATAAATCCTCTATTTAAGGGCAGAAATCTTCAACTTTACCATGCTGTATCACAGCTTATGGTAAATCCACCAGAAATCCCCATGAAGTCCTATGGACTGCAAACATTGGAATTTACACTGTCCTACCACCACTTATAATCCTGCGGTACTGTCAGAGGACCGAGTGACAGTAACAGCAAACATGTTTGGCAGTAAATCAGCAGAGTTACCACAGATTTACCACCAGACTCACAATGAGCCCTAATGTGTTGACCTCTAAATGATGAAAAGCAGACCAAGACATACATGCATGACATGTAAATGACTCTGTTGGTCTGACATGCGATCTTACAAATTCCCTCTTCAACTTCACTAATTTGGTCAATTTCAGAAGAATAAAAAGCTGAGTTCTTCTTACCCAGAATCAAACCTGGGACTTGCAGGTTGTAAATAGATCTTAGCAGTGGGTGTATACATCACCAGATATAACTTACTGAAGAGTTCAATGTGCTGCCATACTTGCATTACATTCTCAGATGCACAGGACTCAATTTCCTCTAGCTAAAACCCGACCTCTAGCATTACCCTTGTCTTTATAGCCCTCGCTGAAGCCTTTTACGTTAATTTGTGTATGGTATGTCCGCAAATCAGTCTGAACCTAACTAAACCTCTCTCAAACTTTCCCTAAAACGTCTGACTCTTCTCTGAAATGGGGACAGATTTGGGCTGCAAGACAAATCTGTGGGAAGCCACAAATCTAACTAAATCTCATTTGGAGATGTTCAGGAGCCCGTGGTTCACTGAAAAGGTTTGGGCTGAATTAAACAACACAATTCAACAAACTGTTCCCAGTTGATTCAGGGGTTTCCATGAGAGCATTCGAACCTCTAGTCCACCAATGTCATAAGAATGACATATGCCGGAACATTTGTGTGTCTGAACATGATGTACCTGTAAGTGTTTTGGAAGTGCATGCAAGTTCAGTCTCTTTAACCTCTGATAAACAAATATGTGAGAGCTACCCAGTAACAAAATGCCCTATGTTAGTGTGTTAAAAGAACAGTGGGCCTACTTGGCAAGGTCCAAGATATGAGTGGTGAAGGAAAGAGAGGAGTAACTGTTCTTTTAACATACTAACATAGGGCATTTGTTAAGGTGTTGGGCCTGGGGAGAAGGCCATCCATGTACTAAAGTGTATGTAGCAAAAGATTGAGCTGGTTACCCCTCCCTTAGGTCTGTACAATCAATTGGTGTGAAACAACATCTGTATACAGTGTATGTGTGTTATTTTTCACACTGCATTTTACCAGACTTTGTTTTGCATTCCAAAATATTTAATTATATTTTTGATCTTGTTTTAAAAAAACAATTCATACATAAAAACACAAATGTTTGACATCAGAAATAGACAGACAATTACTGTTCACTTTTGCTGTTTTTCAGAAATATAATTGAGATTTCTGTAGTGGGGTTAGTAAGTGACCGTGATACTTATGTCTCATGTGAAATATTGTTGTTGATCATAAAAACAGGGCAAGGCAAAAAACCTGCTTCTTTAAAGCGCTTCTGTTGACAGGTGCTAGAACAAGAAAAGCAAAAGGCCAAAAAAGGTACACAGTCAAAGGGATAGCAAGTTTTTTGTGTAGGAGGCTTCTTTTGATGGTAGTAGTAGAGGCTCTTGAGTATGGCCTCACAAATAGTCAACATATGTTTTGGCCCCTATAGAATATTTGGGCGTTATCCCATCGCCTGTCAACTCTTATTTTCTGGGCCTTCTTCAGGACAAAATATTTCTTGACATCATGTTTATATTTCTAAATAACCCCATGAGTGTTATCCGTTTCTTGACACTATAATTCAAACAGATATGTATACTCATATTAAAACCATGTTTTCAGAAAAAGGAAGCTACACTGTGTTTGGTTGCAGTATAGTCCTCCTGACATGTTGGTCACTAATCTCAGCTTATAATGTACGTGGACCTGGGCTAAGCCACCCCAGAGCTGGTTGCCTCTGTCTGGAGTGTGCGGTTTTTCTCCTCCGAAAGTTCTGCAGGATAAGTCAAAATGTCTATTACTGCTGGGTGTGTGAATAGAAGCCAGTTTGTACATAATGATTCAATGTGAGTTTTATAATACAAGGCTGATTACTGACTTTTTCTTGATGCTGGAATCGGTCCGTTTTTGACAGATACTATTCAGGTGAAGAAGTACTGTGGAATAAGTGGAAGGTTTTTAATATTATGGTCATAATATTTTAAATTCTTTAACTTAGAGGCTTGACTATTATTTGTCAACACGTTCAATTTTACTAAACATTTTGTTTCTCTCACATTTTTGATTCAATTACAATTTCTCCATTATTTTTCATTCTTTTTGTTTTAGTTTTGGCCCCATAAGTGCTATAACCTTACCCCCAGCCTCTCTATCCTCTCTGCTTAATTGTGCAGTATCGGGGACACAGCCTTTTAAAATGTCTGGGCATACGTGATACATATTATTTTTCAAAACACTACCAATTTTTAACAATTCCACAGAGAGGGACTGGCTGTTATGCGCCCTGTGGCATCATGGTCATTTTTTCGTACCTCTTTTTTTATATATACGCAGCACCTGTGTCGTTTCAATTTCATGCAGGCACTGTATTATCGTCTCGTAAACTGAGCGGGGAGGAGGGTTCTTTTTCCATTCATATTTACTTTTTTCCTCACATGATGGTCACAGCCAGTGGCCATACGTGAGAGCATACGATATACCCATTACTGCAGGATATAGGAATCCTAAACAAGTGTCTCAAGATAAGGACGGAACACGTGAAAGGAAAGATGAGGTTGAAGCGCGTGACAGTAGCAAGGATGAGAAGGGGAGGTGAAAATACTTGGTAGATATTAAAAAGAGCAGCCGGCAGCAACTTGACTCTGAGTACAGAGAAGCCGAGAAAGCCATGGAAAAGGAGATAGAGAAAAAAGTAGAAGAACAAGGAAAGGCAGATGACAACAGGGGTGGACAGCAGGATGCATAACATTTAGAATCAATAACGGTGGACAGTACTCAGACAATGGTGAAGATAATACGACAGAAGGTGTGTACATCGCATCAAATTGGGAGGACAGTGGTGACGGCGATCATGGGGATGACACGTTAGAGACGTGCAATTTAACGGATGTGAGCAGGGGAAGGTGATGAAATGAGAGAGAAGAGGCGGAAGGAGAAGAGACATTGGGGGCCTCATTACGAGAATCGAGGTAGCCATTGGTTCCTGCAATGGGGACTTACTGAGTTACTCCGACATAGGAGGACGCGGTAAGTCCTACTTGCAGGAACCCTTCCCCATTCCCATTTGAGCCCACATAGGGCTCAAATGGGAATGGGGAGGGAGGTAATAATGGGCAGATTACATCTTGTCCGTTATTGCCTCCCTCTTCCCCTCGCGGGACCCGGAAAGCATGCCTGGTTTTACCAGGCGTGCGATCCGGGTCCCGCGATGGGAACCTTGTAATCCACGCTCCCGTAATGAAGGGGGACGGTCCCGTACCGGCCCCCTTCATTACGGGAGCGCAAGGGTGGTAATGAGGCCCTGGGAGTTTGGGGAAGTTGGCTTCAGAGTAGAACAATTAGAATAGCAGTCGCAACAAGACAACAACGTGGTAATAAAGGTAGAGCTTGCACACAGGTGCCCTTTTTGCAGGAAACCAGGGGTGAGGTTCACTATATACCATGGCAGACAATGGATAGAGACAATCTGGTTTACATTGTACCTTAATTAATGGTGGTAGCAAGCAAATGGATTTATATTTAAGGTAACTGTATCCAAATACATCAGATATGGGTTCAATATTTCCTCATAACATGAAGTCTGATGAGGACCCCGCAGAATGTATATGATCCATACAAGAAATATGGACACAGGAAAATAAACAGTTTTGGGATGACAAAATACCTTTGTTTTACCACATCTTAGTGAGGGGGCTCCCCACCGATGTGCAGACATCCCTAGAGAAGACAGTGGGAATTGAGGCAAGAAAAATGGCTTGGGATACAGGCAACATTTGTACATTATTGCAAAAGAAAGCTGAAAACCAATTAGTTCCGAAGAAACAGGCTAAAATAAACATAGGAGTAGTGCTCACAGGGCCAGTTGTCGTTCCACAGGAGCAGCAAGGGAGCTCCCACTGGCGATGGTAATGCAACCAGGAGGGTACACTTAAGAACCACCAAATCAGCAGTGGGAAATGGTGCAAATGCTGCAACAACCTGCATTTATAAACATTCAGCAACATCCAGAGGTTGTGCAGGCATGTGGTGTGAATGGTTACGTGGGATTGTATCAGACAGGAAGAGGATATTACACACAAGGAAGGGGAATGAGGTACAGGGCAATGGGGCCACAGTTTGTATACACCAGCACCATAGCAAATACAGGTGATGCCACAGCAGAAATTACAAATGCAGCCCACAAAACCACAGGGTATGTCCACCCAGTGACAAGTGCAAGTGCAGGGTGGAACGGTGTCAGGAACCCCAGGTACAGTAAGCATACTGCAGGCACCAGTACAGACACAGGTACAAGAAGGGGTCACATTGCTGGGACTAACACAGTATCCCAATACACTGGAGTTACAGTGGTGGGCGCAATTCCAATTACATAATCCGCAAATACATTTCACCAATAGGGGTGCCCATGGGGAGTGCAAGTGTGTCCTGTTCTAGCAGTAACTGAGGACTCAACAACATTTTTTTGCAGCATTCCAATGGAGGCTCACTATTTTACTGTGGTAGATTTGAAGAATGCATTTTTCTCTATTGCACTACATCAAGACTCCCGGTATCTGACTGCGTTTACTTATAGCAGAACCAGGTTTGAACACACTAGAATGCCTCAAGGGTACTGTGAGGCACCTAGCTATACATAAAACTCCACGACCAAAACAGTCCAACAGATGCAGCAGTTCTTAGGCTTATGCAACTACTGAAAAGCATGGTTTTTGATTAGTCCACTTACACCAGGCCACTGCTGCGAGCATTAAAAGAACCTCAAACACAAAACAAACATAAAATGGACAGCTGAAATGGGCGAGAGCTTTTATGAACTAAAACATGAGTTAGCACATGCAAGGAAAAGTTTCAACTGCCTTCCCATTCAGATGGAAAAGTAATGACTGCTGTGCTGAGACAGAAAAAAGGACAGGGATACAAACCACTTGCATATTACAGTGGATCCCTAGATGCAGTGATTCAGGGACATAGAGCAGACAGAGCAGCAAAAGAAGCAGCATATCTACCAGAAGGAACACATTTGCTGTTCCCTAGCGAAAAAGAACAAATACCACTACTAGCAGTACTAAAAGTGATCAAAGAAAAAGATGCATTACCAGAACACTTTAATGCAACCCTAATCATGCAGATAATCAATTTGCAGGGGGAGGTATCAGATAAGGGAAAAAGAGATGTGGAAGAGGAGAGGATGTCCTTTATCCCCAACTGATTTGCTATGCCAGAATGATAGCACAGGGAAAGTTCTTATGCCAAAGAAAATATTGCAGAGGGCATTGGAACAGCTTCACTACCCTGCCAACATATCGAAAGAGCATGTGGCTGCAGGGATAAGTGAAGACTCATTTGTACCAAATGCACATGAGAATGTTTTGGAGTTTGTGAATAACTGCATGGTATGGCAAAAGTATTTTCCAGGTCACACATTGAGAGTTGTGCAGGGAACATTGCTGCAACGAGAATGCCCCTTCCGGCACTTGCATATTGACTATGTTGATATGCAAGACAGATGTACCTTTTATAGATACTTGCTTGTAGTGGTGCGTCCTTCTCATGTTGGCTTGAGGCTGGTCTCCGTGCCCATAATGACTCCAACTATGCAGCCACATTCCTTGTGAGGGAGGTGTTCTCAAGGTGGGGGGTTCCAGATGAAATCTGTTCTTACAATGGTCAGCATTTTCCTAATGATTTAATAAAGGATATAACAATACTCCAGGGGATAAAGCATAAATTATGCACAGTTTATCATCCACAAGCCAACCGTTTGGTAGAGAAGATGAATGGACTTCTTAAAATGCACTTGGCAAAGCTTAGGCAAATGCTTGTAAAATCATGGGTGCACTGCTTGCCTCTTGCTTTGATGGCATGGCGCAATATGCCTGGAGAAGATCACCACTTCACTCCTCATGAGATTGCTACAGGGCGGAGAATGCATGCTCCTATTGTGCCATTGCAAAAAATCTCTGATGCACACTCTTCTTCTTGCTTTTTGAGGGAGGAATTTGATACGTATCTCAAGGAACTTATGAAATCCCACCAATACATCTCCTTACAGACAAGGCCAAAAACTCAAACCGGACAATCAGGACAATTTCCACAAGCAGCACCGCTCTACCCAGGGGAGAAGATATTCAGTAAGAATCACGTTTGTAAATGGAAGAAGGAGCACTGCACCGGCCCACATACTGTGATCTATTCAACACCCACAGCGGTAAAGATCGAAGGAAGGAGGGGATGGGACCACATCACTGACATGCGCAAAGACATAGGCTCTGTCTTCCCAAGCACAACATGATAGGAAGTATGTGGGAGATTTCTTTAAACTTTTTCTCTGGTTTTAGACTATATCGAGAAACCAGCAAAAGAAAATGATGAAAAGGTCTTTAAAGAAAATGTTTTAATGAAGAGGAAACAATTTGAGTGTTTTGGAGTGTGATGATGTTAATATATTTTGGTACAGGATTAATGCTTTTGATGTTTTAGTTTTAAGTGAAAAAAGTGGAACATAATACAATTATAAAATAAATAGGGAAAAAGGAGTTCAATGAATGAGGAAAGTTTTCATCATGGCACTGCAGGAGACCCAGATTCATCAAATGGAAATATTTGATACGATGAGATGGTACGTGTCACGATCCTCCGCCAATACTCCTGGTTCGTGGACTCTCCCCTCCCCCTCCTCCTCACCTGATGTCTCAGTGTCCGATGTTTGGATCTGTCTCTTCTGCCACAGAGCCTTTTTTTTGTGAGTGAATAGGGTCTACCTCAGAAGGAAGCCACCCTGACCGAGGACTAAGAGGTCAAGGAGGGGGGCCCCTCTTCCGAAGTAAACGGAAAGGGGAAAAAAGCCAGTCGGCACAAAAACCCCTCTATGGGCAATGTTGGTCGAGGTGTCCAGAAGGCAGAAACTTCTGTCCCAGGTGAAGGAAAAACTCAGATGGCACAGGTTGGAAGGGTGGGTAGAACTTGATAAACTGAAAGAAGAGAGAGAGAACCAGCCGGAAGGAGACAAAAGAGTAGAACGAAAATGAAGCTAACTAGAGGAAGAGGAAAATAAATACTACAGGAGGGGAGAGGAAATGCAGGCAAAGAGGCCGGCCGAAAAGATAGGAGGGCCGGTAACTAAAAGACAGAAAGAAGAGCGGGCAGAAAAGAACGAAGCGAAGGCACAACGAAGCGGAGAAAACTCCAGCAGCATCTCACCCGAAGCCTGACGCAAAAGGGTTGCAACGAGCAGGCTTCAGGGTGTGACGCACAGAAAAGGCTTCACACGGCCGCACGTCCTGAAACGCTAGACTGTCACTGGGAGATATGCGGGAAGCATGACGGAACAGTCAATGGCCGCTCAAGCGCCACCTGTTCCATAAACGCCAAAGACTGTGGCGTGTGACAGTACGTGTGGGTAGAGAAAGGGTGAATGGCACATTCTATGTCTGCTCCCTCATCCCACACATGAGAGGAACACCACACTTTTTCTACCCCAAACTGTGTGTTATGAGAATGCAGGATGTCTAATGCACCTGTCACTGCAAAACTAGAAAATTATTCCAGGGAAAAAAGGTGACGTACAGTGGGTGGATGAAGGGAAAACGTTTATGAAGACGATTTTGTGAGATTAACAAAAATATTTAGGAAAATGAAGAAACCCGGCATATGTCACTGAAGGTCCTAAACAAGGGGAATTACAAATAAGCGGGCACAAGAGAGTATGGTGCACAAGTAAGGAAGGGCAAAGCATACCCTGTTGTCATACAAAGCCATTGATGAGAGTAGAGAGAGAAGTGTGGTATGGGGACCAATGGGAGGGGGAATAATGCAATCTTGTGCTGAAGGATGGTAGGCTTTGAACAAAAATTGGCTGCCGTGGTGAATAATAGTTGCAGGGCAATCTGGGGAAAATATGTACATGCATTAACCTGGTTACATGAACAGCATCAACCAGTTGACATGAAGAGCTTTAAACAATTGCCTTTGTGTTTCAGGTCAAGTGGGTCTATCTACCTGGGCACTAATTCTGGATGCAGCTAGGTGATGGGGAATACTGTGTTGATGCAGGGGACTGCCATGATGATGGATGTATGGTGGGCCTGTGGATTCAAGGCTTATGCCCAGCTTCCGCCTGACTGGAGTGATGTTTGTGCTCTTGTCACCTTGCACAGTCCTGCACTGGTGGTGCCTTGAAATAGCACTATCTTGAAGATTGCATTGCAGGGAAAAATGGCACAGCAAGCGGTGGAACAAAAATCAATAAGGAGGAAGAAGCAGGCAAACAATAATATTTCTGAGAAATGTGTAAAAAACCTGGCCGCTATCCCTGATGAGTTCAGACAAATCTCCACGGCTGGAATGTTTTTTA
This sequence comes from Ambystoma mexicanum, assembly GCF_040938575.1. Classification (NCBI taxonomy): domain Eukaryota; kingdom Metazoa; phylum Chordata; class Amphibia; order Caudata; family Ambystomatidae; genus Ambystoma; species Ambystoma mexicanum. The sequence goes on from NC_090941.1 coordinate 91,978,016, forward strand.
CCTCACTACTGTTCCCAGGTGTGCAGGCCGACACTAATGCAAAGTGGTTGCAGCTCACTAGATATGAGCTGCTACCAGGCCTCCAGATAAGGATTATACCAGGTCATTTTACACATGAAAATCTTGTAAATACAACAGCTTTATTATTTTCCTGCGTACATTTACGCACACGTTTAGAGCAGAGTTCAGTGAAAAGGTCAGGTTACTTGACAAAAGCCAGAATGCTTCTTTTGATTTTTATCTAAATGGATTTAATTGCAGGAGAAATTTATTTTCCTAGCATGTTAGGATTGCATAATTTGGAAGATGGAAAACTAAGTTGCCATTGAGAATTCATCTTCTGTAACAAATTATGCTTTTTCTGCCAGTGAAAGCAAACCAGTATTGCACAATTGTATCTCTCAGAGTGCCTGTGCTGTGTGCATAATCGTGCAGAGGCAGATAATTTTTACACTTAACATTTAATGTGCACTCTAATTATAAAAACAATGTGTAAAATGATGAGTATGCACAGTCTTGATGACATCAATTCAACTTGCAGTCAATGGGGTAATGGTCTTTGCTCAAGGGTGAGAGATTGCCATTTCATCAATCACAGGTGTTATAGCCTCTTAAATCTTCAAGACTACAATTAAAACATCCTAAGCCTGACACTCCAGGAAGTGCAGGCACTGTTCAAACACAAACAAATGAAAGTTACATTTGTAATTGAAATAGAAACTCAGCAAAACCTGTACCTGTGATAATCCAGATAGGTATATAACGTCATGTAGTGCTTCATACATGGTTCGTCCAACATCTAGGCACTGTGATTATTATACCTCAGTCAATACTCAGTTTACTGACCTCTGTAGGATGTTACCAATGAGATAGCTCAGCCGGTTGAACGCTCGTTTCTGTGATCTGTAGGTTGCAGGCTTGAATTCCTGCAAGGCCAACTCAGTGTTTCATCCTTTTGAGGTCGATAAAGGAGTACCATCTTCGGTTGGTGATAATTGTGATAAATATGTTCTATGTACAGTATTTTGCAAAAAGTGCAATATAAATAACAACTTCACAAGCAGGCCTCTAGATAAGGATTATACCAGGTCATTTTACACATGAAAAACTTGTAAATACAACAGCTTTATTATTTTCCTGTGTACATTTACGCACACGTTTAGAGCAGAGTTCAGTGAAAAGGTCAGGTTACTTGACAAAAGCCAGAATGCTTCTTTTGATTTTTATCTAAATGGATTTAATTGCAGGAGAAATTTATTTTCCTAGCATGTTAGGATTGCATAATTTGGAAGATGGAAAACTAAGTTGCCATTGAGAATTCATCTTCTGTAACAAATTATGCTTTTTTTTGCCAGTGAAAGCAAACCAGTATTGCACAATTGTATTTCTCAGAGTGCCTGTGCTGTGTGCATAATCGTGCAGAGGCAGATAATTTTTACACTTAACATTTAATGTGCACTCTAATTATAAAAACAATGTGTAAAATGATGGGTATGCACAGTCTTGATGACATCAATTCAACTTGCAGTCAATGGGGTAATGGTCTTGCTCAAGGGTGAGAGATTGTCATTTCATCAATCACAGGTGTTATAGCCTCTTAAATCTTGAAGACTACAATTAAAACATCCTAAGCCTGACACTCCAGGAAGTGCAAGCACTGTTCAAACACAAACAAATGAAAGTTACATTTGTAATTGAAATAGAAACTCAGCAAAACCTGTACCTGTGATAATCCAGATAGGTATATAACGTCATGTAGTGCTTCATACATGGTTCGTCCAACATCTAGGCACTGTGATTATTATACCTCAGTCAATACTCAGTTTACCGACCTCTGTAGGATGTTAGCCAATGAGATAGCTCAGCCGGTTGAACGCTCGTTTCTGTGATCTGTAGGTTGCAGGCTTGAATCCCTGCAAGGCCAACTCACTGTTTCATCCTTTTGAGGTCGATAAAGGAGTACCATCATCGGTTGGTGATAATTGTGATAAATATGTTCTATGTAGAGTATTTTGCAAAAAGTGCAATATAAATAACTTCACAAGTAGATTAAGTATAGAATTTAGCACAGAGTACTTTCCTCTCTGCACTATTTTATCATAACATTGGCATACCATTAGGTAGCACTAGCTCCAGGAAATGAAGACTTTCATTAAACATCAAAAGACAATTCTGCTATCCAACTTCAAAACACACAATGCAATTCATGTTTGCTTTACTATGTAATTGGCTAGGTTTGTGTGTTTTCACAATTTAAATATATACAGGAGAGATCAAATGGACAGACCTTAGAGAAATAATGAGAGGTGCATTCTGTCACAGTGCAGAAAGCTGACACATGTTAATGATTTACAATTGTTGCATATGTTGGTTGGATGTCACATACATTTTACTCCCACCTCAAAATCTTATCTGGAGCAATGGCTGCTACAGTTGGCACATTAAACAGCAAAGGATTTTAATTTATTTAAGGAGGAGATTAGGGCGCTATGATTGGTGGCCCTCCAAAACAGGTACTTGTTGGACCTGTTAACGGCTATCAAGGGAGGGGTAGGTGAAAAGCTCAGGAGCAGCTGCTGCACAAAGATACCCGATGAAGAGACTATAAATGGAACATCGAAAGCAGCAATAAGAGAGATACTGACACTCCATGAAAAGAAGACCAGCGAAGTTAATGGAGTGGAATCAAGTAGTTGGTTGGACAGCATTTTCGCACCTGGCTTTCCCGGACTGTTTCAGGTGACTGCCCCTGCGTTGGTACTCATTCTTGTCACCTCCTGCATAATTAAGAACATTTTTATATTATATTCTGACAAGAAAAAAGGACATCTGATGTTACCCTTAAGTGTTGATAGAAAGGCTACCGAAAAGAAGGGTGGTAATAAAGTAATGGGGAAAATGAAGAATAGGATCATGATGGGTGGGCCTTTACACAGCCAAGAGATTTGGAAAATTATCAACACATTCGGATCTTATGCCTAAAAGATGATACAGGGTGTGTATTGGTGGGGGAATCTCTGGATGGTTGGGAGGAGATTGCGGGAGACATCACAAACTGAGAAAAAATGTTGATTCAAAAAGATAAAGTAGCAGAAAGGAAACGTGAGGTACAAAAGTGTTAGTTATTGATACATCAATAAAAGGGGGAATAATGTATTAAAATGCAATTCTGCGTGGTGAAAAGGTGCATACTTATCAATTGTCAGAGTAGCACTGTAAAAGGGGACGGGCTCCTTTTAATTGTTACACAATTCAAGCCCACAACAAAAGCAACTTAGATGTAAAAGAAGTTCAGTTGCACAGGTAAGTATAACCAAACTTAGAGGTAGGCTAAAATGCAGTAAATCGGTCTTATAGCATGCCTTTGCAGCATACGTGTATTAGCTTTTCGTTAATCTGCAACAAAGCTGCAGTAGCTGGTAGCACATCGCAGGTACCACAATCCCAGGCTGGTATGGTAAGAAGCAAAACAATAGTTGTTATTATTTCATCACAGATCATAACCCATGGGTTCTGTTGACAGACATGAAGAGCATAACCATTTAATAATTAAAAATGATTTGCAAATCATGATTTTTAGATGGATTCAAAAGAACCATAGTGGTTTAAAATTGCCCCTTAGTACGTTTCACCTGGGAAGAAAGTCGTAGAGTTCTTAATATGCAACATTTGTATATCAGTGTGTCCGTGGTTCAAGGCTCTGACAGTGTTTCAATTAATTGTTATTATAATGTGGGAAGTGGGAAATGGATTGTGATATCACATATTATAATTGAGGGCAGTGTGGGAAGGTTTGTGGACCCAATTACAGAGCATAATGTATGTTTTTCTATAAAGGTATAGTGTTCAAGCACCAATCAGCTTGGTGTGGGGACATTTTTTCATGTTGCAAATGTACTAATGTTAATTAGCTCGATTATTTAAAAGGTCTCAGATTTTGGGGCGTTTCTTTGACAGTGCCTTTTCATGCAGTTCTGATCCTCTATCTGTTTGACTATAGCTGTCCCAGCTGCGTCTGGGTCCTGAATAAACCTGAATAACTCCTTGCCTGCGTACACTCCTTGTTTTTACAACTTTTGTAATTTGTATTGCTGAGTCCCTAAGTGACCCCTGATACAATGGCATAGTGCAATAATGAAATATGAAAGGCAAGTCTGGTACGCTGGAACAGAAAATTACAAATAAATACACTTAAAGCAAAGTGAACTTGGTACACTGTAGCTGTAAGATAGTCAGACTCAGAGACTCCGAGAAATTCAAAGAAGAACTGGCACACCCCAAACATAGATCGAACTCCAAACGTATCATATTCCAAATATTGCAATTCACAAATGTCAAAATTCAAAAATATTGAAATTCAAAAAAATAACAGCTTTCAAAGAGATCTCAAACTTTTTTTTAAATCCCAAAATCAAAATTATTAAAATTCTAAAACCAAACATTAATATTTACAATTGTAAACCAAAATGCATAACTACACTTTGGAAACGAAAATTGAAAATTCAAAATTCAAAACGATAAAAAAAAATCAAAATACTAAATGTTGAAATTCAGAATATCAAAGTTCAATAACACCACACTTCAAAAGATCAGAGTCCAAAAATATCACAGTTCTAAAAATATCCACATTCAAAAATATTAATGATGAAAATATCGTAGTCCCAAAAATCTCAGCTTGAAAAAATATCAAAATAAAAAAATATCAAGGTCTAAATCTCCCAGTTCAGGCTGCGCTGTCTTCTGAACACAGATCACTTCCCCACGGTGCGAGAAGACAGACTGCTCCTACGGCAGCAGGGTTTCAGAGAGGGCTGGAGGACAGTTTTTGGAAAATTAAATAGAGTTCATGCTGTGGAGTGCAGTGTCCTTTGTACCACAGGGTCTGGGCTAATTCCTGGGCCTCAGGTTATAACAGGGCTCCATTGGGTTGAGCCCCTGGTTGTCATGGCCACTGGTCAGGAACCCCAGTTCACATCCCCTAAAGGGTCCAGTTGGACCCAGTCCTGGCACCTTTGGTGCCAGGCTCATAGGAAAGTGTGCTCTGCACAATTTTTCCCTTGGGCTCGTGTCATTCCATCTCACATCAGTCAACCACATGCATTTGGACCGGGCGTGGCCATAGGAATCAATGAAGCTGCACGTACATCATCATTTGGGAGTGGCAGGGTGGAACCATCTAGCAGAGCAAGGGGGCATGGCCGGGGCCAGGCTATTTAAGCGTGCCCCGCCCACAGGCCTAGGCTTTGAGTTATTCTGCCTAAGCAGCGTAACGCTCACTGCCGCCTGAGAAGCATCTTACCTGTTTTCCAGTGCAACCATCTCAGAGAAGCCTCCTACCTGTTTTCCAGCAAACCATCTCAAAGGAACATCTTACCTGTCGTCCAGCAAAACCATCGCGGGGAAGCATTTTACCTGTCATCCAGCAAAACCATCGTGGAGAAGCATCTTATCTGCGTAGCCAGCTAAACCACCGCAGAGGTGCCACTTACCCATTTCTCGAATAGAACCAACTGAATCGACGCTGAAGCGTCTCTTACCTGCTCGCAGTGACTCCATCTGCGATCGTCCAGGGTGTACTTACCTGGCACGTGGAATACAACCACCGACTGCATGCCTTACCTGACCTTCAGCTCAGACACCAACTCCGAAGTTCTACACGGCCAGCTTCATGGTGGTCGCAGGCATCCTTCACCCGCTGCCAGGTCCGTGCACCTCAACTCTTCTCCAAGCGACGCCAGACTTCACCTGCAGGAGGAAAGAAGAAATAAGGTTAGAAACCTAGTAGAGACATTCGCTAAGGTCGCGCGCCATCGCATCTAGTGCTTACCTTTGGATCCGAACTGGCTATCATCTTGGGAACACTTTGAAGTCCTCCACTGGAGCATCGGCTCCGCTGGGCTGCCATCACCTATAAGGGAGAAAGAGACATTATTAAGAGTACAAACTTAAATCATGTGACAAGACATTAATACTTATATGAACAATAATCATCATAAAGACTTCTACCTTCAAAGTGGTTTGGTCACAGCCGGCCTGGGCCACCACATCTATGGACCAGTGATGCAACTGGATCTTCTTGAAGTGCCCCTGCCGATGAGAAGCAGGATGGAGAGCTCGCCTTAACTATATATCAGGTGAGCCTATATGGGTAAATGCTTACTTACCTCATTTTGGCACGAAAGGTCCGAGGGGAGTCACAATACCTCCACACCCTTCTCATTGCCTCTCATGTTCCTGCAGGGGCAGTACCAGCATCCAGAACAGTATACTTGGCAGCAGCTGGGGGTGAGAACCGATCCCATCGAGCCAAATCCATGGAGGGCTCCAATCATGCCCCAACATCCCCGCAGAGACAAGGTGAGCATAACAGAACGCAAAGCCTCTCTGAATCTCTGACTGGGCGTTATGGAAACCTCTGAAACTGACCACCTGGCCCAACTACTAGGGGAATTGCGGGCTGAAGTCCATGCTTCCAGACAAGAGACCAGTGCCTTACGAAGGGACTTAATTGTAACTCGGGAACAAACCCATGATTTGGCAAGGCAAATGCTTCAGACACATGCGAGACAGGTTCCGCTACCTGGGATGTCACAACCTCCACATCGCAGCCATCACCACCAGTACAGTTGGTGCTTCCGGGGGCAGTGCCACTAGCCCCACCTGAATGTTTCACTGGCGATCCAAACAAATATGCAATATTTATGAATCAATGTCGTTTTCACTTTCTGTGCCGACCTGGGGCCTTTCCAAATGATAGTGCACAAGTGGCTTTCATCCTTTCCTATTTAGGAGGAAGAGCAGCAGACTGGCCGATACCATTAGTGAAACAGAATGATCCCCTGCTCTGAAACTTTGGGGATTTCCAACTAGAAATGGAAAAGTTGTTTGCTAGTCATACCCAACACCAAGCCCTGCACATTGTACTGTTGTCCCTCAGACAGGGGAGCCAAGACCTGCTTACCTATATTGCCACCTTCAATCGCCTCGTGGTGCAGACAAATTGGCCAGAAGAAAAGAGAACCACGCTCTTTTGTCGGTGTTTGCGTGGGGAATTAAACAATGTGCTAGCCAAGTGGTTAATCCTCCTGAAATGTGTGCAGAGTATCTAAATTTGATGGTACAACTAGATCACCAGCTGCAGAATTAAAGAATGGACCGCTCAAGGAATGAAGGGAGGTCCGTCTATATGTGACCCGGGAAAATCCAGCCAAAACTCATGAACCATTCAAACCAATGCAGATTGAAGGAATACGCTCTCCTATCTCCAAGGCGGAGCGAGAGAAGAGGAGGCAGCAACAACAATGTTTATACTGTGGAAAAGCAGGACATTTCCTTCGAGAGTGCCCAATCAACATCAAACCCCCCAAAAGGAGTATAGGAGCAACTGACAATTGGAAGGAAGAAAAGGAACAAGATCATGAAAACTCCAGGGCCCGGCAAGTGTAGGGCTCCACTTGTCGATTGAAAAGAAGGAATCTGTACAGACCTCACACCTGGTTATCCCAATGCTTTTGGTCAACCATCAGCAACCCACAAAGGTGCATGCCTTGGAGGCATATATTTACAGTGGCGCTGTAGGAAATTATATTGATCAAAATCTGCCCAAACAAATAGGCCCTCCTCTTCAGCAAAAGCTCAAGTCAGAAAACTGTTCTGGCCTGTGACGCAACATACCGACAAAGTCATGCTGATATGTCAGGGCGGCCATCGAGAAGACATTACATTTAACGTTATTGGAGCGCCACAGTTCCAGATGATCTTAGGAATGCCGTGGCTGGAAACACATAACCTAAGGATCGACTGGCGAACAAGAATGCTGACCTTTCCTCCAGAATGCATTAATGTTTGCTTCTACCAAGAAGAGAAGATCAAAGAACTCAAAACCAAATCCATCTTGGGACTTTCTGGCTCTTTACCCCTGAAATATCGGGATTATTAGGACGTGTTCCATAAGAACAAGCAAATACTATTCCTCCTCACAGGCCTTACGACTGCCAAATCGATGAGGTGCTGGGGGGCAAAAATTCCATGCAGTCGAATTTATGTTCTAACCTAGCAAGAAAACCAGCATCTGAAATCTTATTTGGACCAGTACCTAGCTAACTGTTTTATCCTCCTGTCTAAGTCCCCTGCCTCTTCAGCTCTATTCTTTGTACCTAAGAAGGAAGGTGGTTTGAGAACTTGTATAGACTATAGAGCACTGAACCAAATCATGTTAAAGAACAGGTACCACTTATCCAAGAATTGCTCGATCAAGTCAAGCACGCCCAAATCTACACTAAATTGGACTTACGAGGGGCCTACCATATTGTGCGGGTAAAAAAGGGGGACAAATGGAAAACAGCATTCCGAAATAAGTATCGGCTTTTTGAGTATCAGGTCATGCCCTTCGGATTATGCAATGCACCTGCTGCATTTCAGTTCTTCGTGAATGATGTACTGCACGAATTGTTAGACGTTTGTGCACTGATGACATTCTCTTTTACTCATCATCCAAGAAAGAACACGTCACCCATGTAAGAGCAGTTTTAGAAAAGCTAAGTCAACACCGCCTATTTGCCAAATTCGAAAAGAGCTCTTTCCATGTCACAGAAATTGAATTTTTGGGCTTCATGCTTACCCCACGAGGTGTTCACATGGATACCCACAAGGTGGACACAATTCTACAATGGCCATCACCAACATCCATCAAAGGGGTGCAAAGCGTACTCTGATTTTCTAACTTTTACCGACGATTCATTCCCGGATAGTCCATCCAATCACTTCCTTACTGAAGAAGAATGAAAGATTCCTTTGGTCTCCGGAGGCAGAAAAGGCCTTCCAGGAACTGAAAAAGACCTTCACTTCATCACCAGTTCTGCGGCATCCCCGTCCTGACCTGCCATACGTAGTCGAAACAGACGCTTATAGCATTGCCATGGGAGCCGTCTTATCACAGAGAGATCCGGATACTGGACAACTGCATCCCATAGCCTTCTGGTTCCGTAAGTTCTCTGCACCTGAGTTGAACTATGCAATTACCGACAAGGAACTATTGGCAATCAAATGGGCCTTCAAAACATGGAGACACTATCTTTTGGGAGCCAGGCACACGGTCATTACAGATCACCGAAACTTACAATATCTAAAAACAGCCAAAGCCCAATCTTAGCGCCAGCTCCGCTGGGCCCTTTTCTTTGCAGAATATGACTTCGTAATTACATACAGACCAGGGGTGCGCAATGGGAAAGCCAATGCCATATCCCGCATGGGAGAAGATAAGGAAACCTTTGCAACATCCGTGCCTGTTTCCATTATACCCAAAGTACGGATTCAGAATCAAATCGCTGCAACCTCCTGTTTGTAAGAAGTGAAAACTGATCTTCGATCTCCAATGACTCCAACTGCACAACAGGAATCGCTAGCTCGAGGAAACCAATACTCCATTAAGGACGATTTGCCTTATTTCAGAGAAATGTTATATATTCAAGACAATACCTTGCAAAGGCAGATAATTGCAAATTACCATGAATCGCTAGTAGAAGGGCATCCTGGAATCACCAAGACTCAGGCCAAGATCCAAAAGGGCTACTGGTGGCCAACCTGGAGAAAAGACATTGCTCAATACATCGCCACCTGTGGGGTGTGCGCACAAAATAAATCTCAGGAAAAAAGCCCAGCAGGGTTATTATGTCCTTTAGCGGTACCACCAGCACCATGGCATACAATGTCGATGGACTTTATTACCAACCTACCTTCTTGCAACTGGTTCAATACAATTCTGGTTATTGTAGACTTGTTCTCCAAGATGGCCCATTTTATTCCTTTGAAGGGGCCTCCAACTGCTTCTGCACTCGCCACAGTGTTTTTAGAGCAAGTTGTAAAACGGTTTCCCGTTGGTGCTAATTTCAGATTCTGCTCTCTGGAGAAGATGCTGGAAAAAGCCAATATTGACCTCCGTCTATCCATGAGTTACCATCCCCAAACTGATTGCCAGACTGAAAGAACCAACCAGACCTTAGAGCAATACCTCCGGTGCATGCTACAACAAACCGAGGAACCTTGGAAAAACCTTCTCTGGTTAACGGAATTTGCCTACAACAACTCAGTCCACACTAGCACCGGCCAGACCCCATTTTATACAGTGCAAGGTTGCCACCCTCGAACATCTGTTTTTCACTCTCCTGACGATTTGGAAATGCCAGCTATCAAAACCTTACATGAAACTATCTCACAAACTCTAAAAAGGGCTACAGAGACACTAACAAGGGCTAAAGAACAACAGGAAATGTTTGCAGATAGAAGCCAAAAGGAAGCTCCACATTACCAAGTTGGGGATAAAGTTTGGTTGGCATCCAAGAACATCCCATTGAAAGGACCCCCGGCCTTCCGACCCAGGTACTTAGGACCCTATCCATTCAAAGCTATTATTAATCCTGCAGCCATGAAGTTAGATTTACCAACTAACATGCAGATCCATCCAGTATCCCATGCCTCCCTCTTGAAACCAATGAAGCCAGATACTCGGATTGAAAACACCACCCAAACAAGCTGTCATAGAAGGGGAACCAGAATACGAAGTCAAAGACATTTTGGATTATAAGGTAGTACGATCCAAACTGTACTACTTAATTGAATGGAAAGGCTACGGACCGCAAGATCGAACTTGTGAGCCCCCTGAATTTGTCCATGCCCCACGGCTAGTTAGACGATTTCATCGTAATAATGCCACCAAACCAAGACCAGAACAGTATACTTGGCAGCAGCTGGGGGAGAGAACCGATCCCAGGGAGCCGAATCCATGGAGGGCTCCATCCGTGCCCCAACGTCCCTGCAGAGGCCAGGTGAGCGTAACACTGACCCTTCAAGGCTGGGTGAGGTGGAGAACAACATCCGATGTTTATAGAAGGCAGCACTGGGGATTCGACTTCAGGAGCAGGAGGGGGCCTCACCTCGGTATGAGTGTCGTGAACCTTGCAGTTTCAGAGCGGTGTCCATGGTCATATGCAAAGCAAATAGTCTCTTCCACATGGGTGGGAAACTATTTTGACAGGCAAATTCCTTGTGCATCACTAGGTCTCCTTCCTGCCCTGAATGTCATTTTAATGGCTGGCATAGGTTGCGCCTCACAAACCTGGCAGTAGATTAGATCTGCCTCATGATTGAAGTACGGTGTTTGAAACATGCCAAACCTGAATCATCAGTCAGTGCAAAAGGCAACCTGTTCACAGAGGGAGGAGCTGCAGCCGGCAGGGGCTTTGGTCTTGCCGTCAGGATCTCAAATGGGGAGAGTCCAGCAAAATGGCTGGGCATAAATCTCATGTAAATGATGGCAAGGGGCACCATGTCTGGCCAATTATGTCCTGTCTGTGTGCCCATTTTTGAAAGCTTGTTCTTTTGCTCCCCATTCTTCTTTTCTGTTTTCCCAGAGCTTTGTGGTCTGTACGGTACATGCAGCTTCTAGTCCTTCCTCAGGGCCCCCAATGAAAGTCATCACCTGATTGCCAAAGTATGGGCCTCTGATGGTAGAAGGAACAGAGGCCACTCCCCACCTTGGACATATTTTCCTAAGTAATCTTCTTGACACTGTGATAGCATCATCATGTATACATGGGAAGGCCTCCATATATGCACTAAACATGTCAACAAGGACCAGAACATACCAGTACTTTCCCCACTGGTGGCAGTGTTAAGAAATCAATTTGGATCTCAAACCGGGGCCCAACAGGAGGCTGGTGGGCAGAGCTAGGAGCAACCTTCACTGATTTACCAATGTTATGAAGCTGGCTGATGTGAGACTGCTGGAGTGTTTAGCTCTCTCTCGCACCTCAGGGGTGAACCAGATACCGCTTACATAGCTAGTGATGGCATTGCTACTCTTGTGTACGGTGTTGTGTGCCAGGCGAATCAGGTATTCCTGGCCAAAAGTTGGAGCAACTGGTTTCCCTTCCGAGCAGTGCCAGAAACCTGATTTATCCTGGGTTCAACCTAGCCTCCTAATTTCCTCTGGGTCTTGTGTCCCTAAGGTAGCCTGCAGTGTGTGCAGCTAGCAATGTTTTCAGTTCAGCTACAGGATCTTGTACTGGTGAATTGGGGAGAATTGTTAGTATACGTTTGACCAAGCGGATCTCAACACCCCACAACGTGAACACACAGACACTGTGAGAGAAGAGAGAGCGAGCATCAGAAAAGCTTCAACATATATACAGGTCAATTCACAGTAGCAAAGCATTGTCCAGCCCCCTGCACGTAACTCATGAGCTAGGGTTCCCAAATCATATACGTAGTTTGTTTGCCTAAACATTGAACATTCCTTGCCACCATTTCCAAGACGATTTACTGTCTGGGAATGAAACACATCTGCATGTCAGAGAATATCTTGTTCTCCCGCAAGGTGACATTCTACCAACTAATGTTATCTTGTTGCTGCTTTCTTGGGCTAAGGTCAGACAGTTCTAAATCAGTGAAAATACCAGCTTCCGCAGAGGAGCACATACAGCCTCACATAATTCTTATTTACTGCCCTCTACAATAGCACTAACGATACTGGATGGCACCTGGTTTGCTCATGCACAGCTTCAAGGTTCTACGATGCAAGATAAACAATATAATACAATTGCTTCACATTCCTGCCTATGTAAGCATTTCAGAGTTCAAATCGCAGCTACCTTTACCACGTTTAGGCCTAGGCCATAGAATATTGTGCGGAGCATCAGAGAATGGGCAGAGGCAACAAAATGGCGAATGAAACAAAATGGTTTCTCAGTTGTCACTTTCAGGTCCAGCTATTCACAATGCTACAGTGTGATGCGAGTGTGCTTCAGGCCAACATATTGTCAGACGGTATTATAGCAAATTAGTTTTCAAAACCCTCCTTTTGGCCTTACGCCAAGAGCATCACCCAAATACAACATCTTCGTCAAACTATGTATCGTCAGTAGAACATTCTGAATCACTGTCATCATAAACATTGATAGCCATGAATTATTTGATGCTTACATCCTGCATTACAAAAGCATTACTGGCATTTTTAGGTCTAGTTTTGGCTTTCAGTTTTATCTTACCAATTGCTTGCGCACAACTACCCCCTATCATGGAACAAATGGCAGGTAGACACTGGATGCAACAGCAGCAGAATAATATGATACTAAGTATTGTGGCTAAGAAGGCAACGATCTTCCACACCCAGGATCGCAACAGATCCGAGAGCCAGGCGCTAAGATTCCAGTTACCTTTGGGAACGTGTATCTCTGTACTCAAGACATGCAACCTTTTTATTGCTTTGAATACTGCTGGAGAGGAATCGGGTACGAAAACGGAACATGCAGACCCCACTAATTTGCAAACACCACCACAATCAGCCTAGATAATGTTGAGCACCATTCTGTTTTGAAGTGCTACCAACCTGATAGATTTTTTTTCTAGTGTCATATTGTACAGGATGTCAGTGGTTTTGTTAATAGTTTTCTCTAAGACTCTGGACAGTCTCCTAATGTTCTGCGACTGTATTATCTGCCCCCAGAATGGTACAAAGGATTTAGCTATGTCACCACAAACCTGCCCGGCTGTGGTGCCATTGTCATCCCGTCGGGGACGAGATTTGGATACATCAGCAGTAGTGGCAAGTTATACACCAGGTAGGAGTATCCCCAAGTAACATGTACCTCCCCAATCCCTTGGTAACTATGGATATGCTCAATCCCTGCATACAAAGTAAACGGGGCCTCCTATGTATAGTGGCTTCTCTTCATGTTCCAGTATTGTAGTGTTCATGCATCTATCAAATGTACCCATCGGTCGAGAGCCCTTCTTTCGCATGCAAAATGGGACAGAATCCAGACTTGATTGATGGTGTAAGAAGGAGGCATGCCATCCTTATAACCTACCAGAGCCATTTTAAAGGTGATCATGGATTGATAAGGCCTGGTGTTACATATCAGCAAGGAAAGGCTTCCCTGTGGAAACAATCACACTTGCAGGCTCCCTTGTGGAGCAGATACAAGTTGCCATGGCGCCTGTATACGCTCCGGAGGAACCCGTGTCAGCTGACACGTTTCGTGCGTTGAGGACGCGTATGGAAGCCACGCCCCCCGCGGTGTAAAATTGCTGTTCTCCTAGTGGCTCGTTGCTGCTAATTGTGGTGGTGCCTTCCTGCTCCGGTTACGTCCGTCCTCTTCGTGAACTCCTGTTACGAAGTACTGTTGAATTCCTGGTTACCGACCTACGCCTGTCTGTCTGGATTGCTTTGTCTACTCCCTTTTGCCTTGTCGAAAGTCCGTTATGGTGCTGACATGGACCGCCCCTGGACTGCGTGCACTCCACCTTGTTCACTTCTTGCACCCCTGGTCTCGACTCGGAACGCTATTGGGTTGCCTCCGCCCGCGCCCACTGCCTCCTTGCAGTTTCCTCACCTTAATTCTTCCTGGACACCTCAGCTGCTTTACACCCTGCCTGAGGCTGTACCAACATTTAAGGTAAACAAAGCTTTGCACAATATTTGGGGATTCCTGTCAGCACTACCTCCGCTGAACTGCTTCAGTCATACCTCCCTTCTCTGCTGGGATTCCTAGAACATTTTCTTCTTTCTGTCTGACTCTACTGGTACATTTCCAGGAATGCATTATTCTTCGGGAACAGCTCTCCAAGTGCATTATTGTGACGCTTTCCTGTGCATGCACCAACCCATCACTAGTGCGACCCTCGTGCCACCCAGGTATACCTTCTTGTACTAACCTGCCTTTTTGTTATTTTATCCTGTCATTGTTACTCTCCAAACTGGACATCATTAACTCTTGAGATTCCTTCCTTCAGGTCTGTTTTTGGTTTGCGTATTTGTAGGAAGAGTCTATTAGCTTACACTTATACTTACGGTATTGGGTTTATTTTCCTTTTAGGTTTATCCCCATTGTGAACTCCACTCCAATCCTTGCCTAGGTATTTCCGTCAGTTGTTGTTGTCTTATTGCATTACTTCCTCAACAAAGCACTTCTAATCCTCTTTGTATTCCTTTGCAGCATTGGTTTGGCGGTGCGTGTTTCCCCGCTCATTTATGCAATTGACACCTCTGTCTGTTCAGATTGAAACAGCAGCGAGGTACATTGTAGAGAAGAGCCCCCTTTTCTGAGGAAGCCTGAATCTTGAATTCAGGGGAGCTGGAATACTGGAGGCTAAACAGCGCATTTCTGTATAAACTTTCATCTCCAAGGTCACCTAATCCAGATTTCCTGACCTGCATACGGAGCGGTGAGTAACACCTGGAGAGTCTATCAATAGGTCTAGTTGAAGCAACATTCAGCTTACTTCTATTGGCGAACACAGAACAGCCCAAAGGTGTCAACACTTGTCTTTCAAATTCATTTATATTAGTACCATCAAAATTCCCAGAAATGCTATCATTCCATCTACCAAAAAATAGAGCTCTAAGCGAGGCATAACAGGCAGTGCTAAGAGGTAAGGATGTATATACCAGCCCAACCCTCTTTCCCCATGCTGAGGTAAGTGTGAGCATACCCAGCAGTTGCTTTTATTCAGGATAGCATGCGTCACATTTATTATCATCAAGAGAGTATTATTGTTATAGCCCCCTCTATGTTTAATGTCCTGAGGATGAAGAGTATGGGAAAGTACATGTAGCAGAATCATAGAAGTAGCACTGGCAGTTGGCAGCAGAGTATCAAGTGAATGCATGTGTTCCAGGTACCATGACACAGGTATCAAAATCATAGCACTACAAACAATTACTGTGATCAGCATCCATTTGGTCTTAGAGGACCATGGCCCTCTAGGGACATGCCCAATTTGAAAAAAGTGATCAGTGTCCTTATTGGTGCAAGTGGTGGCACCAAACTCGGGCATCATTTTACAAAATTTCTCAGTGTCCGTTAAGAAGCCTCACTGTTAGGCTTTCTATAGTTCATCCGTCGGTGGCACTTGACCATGTGGCCGATCTTGCTTGCAGGTGAATGAGTCTGCTCTTATCAACCCCGCCTCTTTCATACAGTAGAGAAACGATGAGGGGCCGACTCAACGTTGCTATTTCGAGTGCCGATCAAAACTGATTCCAAAGTACTATGGTGTCAAAACAGTGACCTCCTGCTTGTCCCCACAGGGGCCAAAGTCCTTCTACTCAAAAAAGGTAGAACCGGGAAAACGCATGTCAGAGCCTTGTCCCCAGCTCAACGCGTTGCTCTGTTCCCTAGCCCTAATCTCCCAGCCCTTCAAGTGGCAGGGCCAGGGGCAAAGGCTACTGTGCAAATGTAATGATTTCCTGTTCCATGGACGTAGTTCGTATCTTGTGACACCAGGCAGAGTGGTCTGAAAATAACGTGCTGTTGTTGTCTGCAGGAGATGCAGAAACATTATCAGTCAGTGATGAAGAAGACAATGAAAAAGGCTGCGATAGTGGTGTTGCAGCCTCGGGCTCGGGAAGCAGATTCAATTCAGATTTGGTATCTTTGCTGCCGGTCAGAGCTAATGCATTCTGGGAGTTGAAGTCATCAACATCACATCCATCGTATGGCAAAGGAAGAGGAATTCTTTTCACATGTTTTGCGTGGGTCCAGTGTCGTTTGCCTCTCACTCGGACAGCCGTCTGCATTGCCAGGAGAATTTGGAAAGGACCTTTCCATCGAGGTGCAAGACAGGTACCTCTTTCGATGTTCTTGACAAGGACCCAGTCCCCTGGCCACAAATGATGACCTGCCCCTCATATTTGACAGGAAGGGCCTCTCGCATCTGCTGTGAATCAAATGCAAGTTTTGAGTCAACTGATCACAGTAATCTGTCAATAAGGGATACTCTATTTCCCATGATTTCTTGGGCCTGGGCGCATTCCACACATTAGCTGATCTCCACATTACGATCTCATAGGGAGAAAGTTCTGTTTTTGACTACTCAGTCATTCACATTGACAACAAAGCTAGCGGTAAAGCGTCGGGCCATTTGAGTTTACTATGAGCACATATTTTTGCTAATTTGATTTTCAGTATTCCTTTGTGACGTTCCACAAGTCCGCCACTCTGCGGGTGCCTGGCCGAGTAAAAACGTTTATCAATCTGTAGGCTTGCACATATCTGCAGTATTACAGCTCCAATAAAATGTGGGCCATTATCAGACCATATGACTCGCGGCAAGCCAAACCTTGGAAAATATTCCTTCAGCATGGACTTGTCCATTGAAATTGCTGTGCAATCTTTGAGTGGATATGCCTCAACCCATTTGCTAAAGGTGCAGACTACTACGAGAACATACCTGTAATTTCCATCTCAATGAGGTCAAGAAGAAGAGAGAAATCTCGAAACGCATCAGCCACCCACATTCAACTTAACCTTCTCTGTTATATGTGTTCTCTGATTAAATCATTGACAATTTGTATGAAATGCATAAATCGTTGTTTGCTTTCATTTACTTAATTAATGCAAAAATATTTTTGAAAACAAAGTTTAATAATTACTTAACCGTCCAGTGACGGGATTTGATGGTGTGCAGGGGTGGGTTCCATTTGGATCCTCTTTTTCTTTTGCTTCTGTGTTAGGGCCATATTTCCTCCCCTGCACCTTGAAAATTACTAACTTTTATCCTTAACCAAATTCGTAGATAATTGACTCTAGGAGTGCACCATCAATTTCTACTTCAAAATAGCCGAAGCACATCCATCACGATCATGCACAAATAAAACAAAACATTTCTCATAAGTAGGCATGCCCAGAACTGGGGCTGAACACAATGCAGCCTTGAGTGAATCGAATTCAGATTGACAGTCCATGCTCCATGGCAAAGTTGAAGGAATATCCTTCTTCATCAGTGCCAGTACAGGCTTAACTATACAAGAAAAATGTGGGATCTATTGTCTACAATATGAAGCCATGCCAATTAAAGCCGTGACTTCCTTCTACGTATTTGGAATGGACATATCAAAGATGTTTTGTATATGTTCAGGTGTTAAACGTCTACCCTCCTTCGATAGGAGGTAGCCAAGATAGGCAACCTCCTGTCGACAATTCTGAAACTTCTTCAACAAAGCCTTGTGACCAAGATCTGCTAAATGAGTCAGTAGAAACACTCTGCCCTTACAAGCCTCCTCAGAATCTGCTGCATTGAGAAGATCATAAATACATTGAAATAATGTACATGAGGAGGGCAATTCAAGCATATCAAGTTGTTCTTTCAAAGTCCTACTATAAATACTTGGACTCTCAGTGTAGCCCTGCAGAACACGTGTGAATGTGAAAGAGCGTCCCCTTAAAGTGAACGCAAACAGATACCTGCTATCAGCATGCAAAGGAATACTAAAGAACGCATTCTTCAAATCGACAACACCAAAATGTGTAGCCGTGGCTGGAATCATAGTCAAATAGTAGGGACATTGCCCCCAACAATCGGGAATTGTGGGGCAACAACTTTGTTAATATGGCCCCAAATCAATTATGAAATGGAAAGGAATCGCATTTCCCCCTTTCTTGTAAACCGGGAGAATCGGACTGTTACACACACTACCCATAATTTCCTCAATCACTCCTCTGTGTATACGTTTTGAGACAATACCTTTCAAGGCCTGCTCTCCTTCAACCAAAATGTTATACTGTGGAATACGTGGCAAAGTGACACCTGTTTTCAAAATAATTTTAACTGGTTCTACTTTGAGAATTCCTACATCATTGTCATTCCCTGCCCACAACCATGCTGGCACCTTACTCAATCCAGTTGGCAAAGGTAAAGACAGGAATTGCGCACAGGATTTTGTTGTGGCGAAACCATCAAATACACTCCCTCTGGAGAACAATAAATCACAGCATTCAATTTCTTCAACGGATTTAATCCCAACAAATTCTCGCCGCAATTGGTTGTCAGTAAAAATGGACAAGACTGAGTGAATGGACCTCATTTAACCGGTACTGGCCGCGAGACCGGACTGACCACTGGCGTACCTGAGAACCCCCACTGAAACATTGCTCTGCCCTGATAGTGGTATATCTGGAACCCGTTGATGATCAATAGAACACTTTTGTGCCCCTGTATGTACAAGAAAGATATGTTCCCTATTTACAACTTTCATCTCAACGTAGGGTCCCTTCTCATCAACGGAAATAGGCGCTGGTTCCAGACCCTGCTTAGGACTGTCCTAGTGAAACAGTACATTGTCGTAAAGTCTTCGGAATAGTGAGCATTGGAAGGATTATCAAAGACATTCCCTCCATTTGTGGTATTCTGCTGTTGATTCCCTTCGCTGTCTTGGGACTGTGATTGAGAATTATGCGTGAACAGATTTCTATTTGGACCCCTATCCTGGGGTGACCTCTAGACCTTCTAGTAAGGGTACCACTTGATCTCTGCTGGAGGACCAGGCATTGCACTCGCCAATGGCCTTCTTGTCTGCAATATACACATTGGTCAATATTCAATGGATCCACCTGTGTGTTACCCTGCAGTGTTTACTGGCCTCTAGATTGTGTGTTCCCCCTACAGCTCCTCTTGCTACCTGTTGTAGCAAGACTCTAGTCTTCAATTCACCTTTCTTCTTCTGTACTTTCTCTTTCTCAGCATTAACTCTATTCTCGCAACACTGTGCCATGTGCAACACTTCAGACTGTGATTTTGTTTGCCATGCACTCTCGGAGGTCATGATTAGTGCTTGTATCTCTGGCAACAATCCTCACACAAATATATCAACAAACAACCTCTTTCCTGGTTCCATACTCAGATCTTAACCACTAAAATCAGCAAACACTTGCTCAAATCTATTAAAATATTCTGTTGCACCCTCTGATTTGCCCTGCATAGAGGCCGTGAATTTGTCCCAAATGATCCTCTTCTCAGGCACTAGAGTCTTCAATTAGTCACTATGCGTGAGGGCAACGTCAAGATATGGTGGTTTCTCGTCAGCAGTCCTCTCTCTATCAACTCGGCACAAAGCGTCCCAGGTATCACCCAAACCTTGCACATCATCTACGGATCTAATTTGCTTCCCTATGTCAGAAGGAAGGATCACAGGGAACAATAAATCAATATCACCCAGGGTAAAGACAGAATAATTCAGGACAGATTCTATTTCCTTGTAAAACACAGACAGATTTTTTCTAATGTCAGGAACTGACTGTTAAATGTATTCACTTCTTGTCTCGAAAATGGGACATGGACAAACTGTGCAAATTAATGTGCTTCATTGGTACGAGCTGGAGTCTGCCCAACAACAGGAATCTCTACCTTCGGAACAAATGTCGGAGGCACCTCTCCCATGGGCAAATGCAAAGTGGGGAGATCTAAACGTCTATTAAGCAGTAAGGCCAAATCGAGTGACAAAGATGTCAGTACAGTGTCGGGTGCAAATGCTCTTTTATAAACGACCATTAGGTCAGTGGGACAACATGCGTTTCTCTTCATACAATCGTCCTGTAAATATTCTACCATTACTTGCAAAACTTTCCTCTGCATTGTTGGCGCATATTGAACAAACGTGTCATGCACTTCAGTGGGAGAAATAGTGGCATCTGAAATCCATCTGAGTGCGTCTCTTGTACAAATACGCATTTCCTCACTAATGGGTTTCAATGAGGGAAGGAATCATTTCTGCACATACGAAGTATGTTGCTCATGCTTATCCATCATATCTTTATGTAAACGATCAAGTTCTCTCTTAAACATAAATACCCGTCCTATATGTTCTCATACTTTCGCAGTGCTACCTCTCGAACTGGCAAGAAAAATCTAATCGTGCAAATGTTGTGGCACAACTGTATGAGTCAAATCACCTCACACCTCTACAAGATAGGCTCCCATTCTATCAATCAATACCTGCTGTTCGGGAATGCTCCCATGATCAGACATTACATTCAGAGCGACGGTTTCGTCACCCCGTTTATATCCGTCTCAGCCCACTGTTTTAGTTCTTCCTTTCTTTCTTTGCTTATCGTACTACGGGTCTGTCTAGGATCAGTACTTCCTTTTTCAACTACTAACGGTGGAGCAGAACCACTTGGCAAAGATAACATATACAAATCATGCTCCATAGGCGGCAGAGGAAATGACGCCATCGGCGCAGATGGAACTATAGGGATGGAAGCCGCAACAATTGGCATGGGTGCTGGTGCAGGAGTAGCAACGGGAGGGGACGCATAAGGAAGCGGTGCAGTCGGATCAGATCTACGCTCATTCAATATTTTGTTCATTAACTCGTCTGATGTGAGCAAATCTTGAGATAGGTATATCTTCTGTACATCTAATTGGAAGGATCTATCCTTACTTCAAATCGCCTCGGATTGCTTCTGCTGATCATGCACTAGCGCTTTCTCTGCATTTGTCATATGTCTAAGTGCATGCTTTTCTCTACTTTTCAGGCATTGTGTTGCTTCCTTTCTCCAATCTCTAACAGCGTCAAATGCTGCAGGGCTAGCCTTTTTTCCATAATAACACAGACTCTAAATGCTCTGTGCGGGCATGCTCAAAACTGCCAAGATCCAGGCCACTGCAGTTCAGGTACATGTCTGGTTTGTCTATGCCAAATTGGATTGAATACGATTGCCCCTTAACCGTGTCGAACATGCATTTCACATGCCAGTGACCGCTCGGGTGACACGGGCTGGCCATGTTCCAAAGATTGACTTCTGCAATGGAAAAATCTCACAAAGCACGATGACAATTTCCCAGGCATAGTTAATTCCCACTCTTACCTGGGCGTTTGTACTTGCAAGTGCAACACTACCAACAAACAAATATCAGGATATTTACGAATCGAGGCACGACTCACCTGATTCCAACCAATCGTCCCGAGGATGCAAATCGGCATGGCTGGCGTGTCTGGCAAAACAAGCCTCGATTCCAGGACCCTCGCTGTGATGCCCACTAGTTGCGGCCCATCGTCCAGGGATTGGCTGTGTGCAGATCTGCAGAGGAATCACTTCTCACTTTGCAGGGGTGCCCCGTCACTCTCTGATCCCGGACCGACAGCCTAGCCCTTGACTCGTCCTCGACTCTGCGATGGGGCATCACTCGGAGGGTCCCTGTTCGGGCGCCATTTTGTTAGACCATATAAGGAATTAAGCCTTACACCCATATACTCAGGACACACCAGTCACGAGGTTCAAAGGCAAAACATGTTTTTATTCTAAGTACACGTTTGGCCAAGCGGATCTCAACATCCCATGTGTTGAGATCACCTTGCAAGCAGACACCGTGAGAGGTGAGAGAGCAAGCATCAGAAAAGTTTCAATATATGTACAGGTCAATTCACAGTATCAAAGCACTGTCCAGCCCCCTGCACGTAACTCATGAGCTAGGGTTCACAAATCATATATGTAATTTGTTCACCTAAACATTGACAATTCCTTGCCACCATTTCCAAGATGATTTACTGTCTGGGAACGAAACACATCTGCATGTCGGGATATCTTGTTCTCCCGCAAGGTGACATTCTACCAAGTAATGTTATCTTGTTGCTGCTTTCTTGGCCTAAGGTCAGACAGTTCTAAAGCAGTGAAAATACCGGCTTCCGTGGAGGAGCACATACAGCCTCACATTATTCTTATTTACTGCCCTCTACAATTACACTAACGCACTAACGAGACTGAATGGTGCCTGGTTTGTTGATTAGTCATTCTCATGCACAGCTTCAAGGTTCTACGATACAAGATAAACAATATATCACAGTTGCTTCACATTCCTGCCTATGTAAGCATTTCAGAGTTCGAATCACGGCTACATTTACCACGTTTAGGCCTAGGACATAGAATATTGTGTGGAGCATCAGAGAATGGGGATTGGCAACAAAATTTGCGAACAATGGTTTCTCAGTTGTGACTTTCAGGTCCATCTATTCTCAATGCTACATGTGATGCGAGTGTGCCTCAGGCCAACATATTGTCAGACGGTATTATAGCAAACACGTTTTCACAATGAGAGCCAGTTCTTGTGCTCTCTCAGGGGTGCTTTGGGCAGCCTGTTTAGCTGTCTGATCTGCCAAGTTGTTACCTGTTGCCTGCCAGGATGTTCCAGTCTGATGCGCTTTACAGTGCATGATTGAGACCTTGTCAGGTAGGAATAAAGCATATAAAAGAGCAGTGACATGGGAAGCATTCCTGATTGGGGTCTCTGCTGAAGTGAGATATTCCCTTTCCCGCCAGATCATGCCTAAGTCTAGGCACATGCCAAGTGCATACCTACTATCAGTCAATATATTAACCAGTTTCTCTGACATCAGTGTGCAGACTCTGGTGAGGGCTACACGGGAAGATATGTGCACTGCTTCTCGGACAGTGAAGGTGTTTTTCACTTTATACCAGGACACAAGGTCATAACCAGATATGAGAGCCCCATCAGACATTCTCCGTTGGGAGGACCCATCCACAAATAGTGTATGGGCTCCAGGGATTGGAGTGTCGGACAGGCAATGTTGAAATCATGAGCCCTCGCCACAGTGATGTTGTTACTGTTGAAAAGTGCCTCTTCGTATCTCGGTTTGTGGGCTGGGTAAAGATCTTATGTGCTGCTATGTGTCAAGAGGGTATGCACTGAGTGGGGTACCCAAATGAGAAGCTCACTGTTCAGGACAATATTCTTACTCTTCAGAACTAGGGACTCCGAACTCACAGCAGCACACAGACAAGAGGGTAGGGCGGCAGCGACAGGGTCAAATTGAGTGGTGTAGTAGGCTAGAGGACACATTGTACCACAATGATCTTGAATCACTAACCCTGAGGCTACCCCTTTCCTTTCAGGACAGTGGAGGATGGAGTGTTTGTCGTCGTCCCAATTCATGTGCACTGCACAGGGCTGCTATGACTCATTCAAAGGCATACCTTTGCTCAGTGGGATGTGGTGTGAGGTTCATTGCTAAATTGGTGGTTACTAAAGACTTTTGGCAAGGCAATGCTATAGGTAAATTCCATGGGGGCCTTCCATCGGTTTGTTCCACCGGTGCATATTAGATGGCTTTGAGTAACCCAATTGCACAATGTTAAACATTTGCATGTTTATACTTTGTATATAGGTACTGAAAAACATTGCAAGAGGAACAGCATAATATATAGGCAGAATATAATATACTATCTGTGATCTGTACTTGTCAGCAGGATATTGCTGGGGTTGCAATGCTAGTTGTTCCAAAGCGGTTTGTTGATAGCTTTGCCATTTGCCAGTGTATGATGAGTGACCAGCTGCATTACATCATCACCCCAAGTAAGGCTGAGTGGTGGTGCAGTTGATTTATTGTTTATTTATTATGCGCTTATACATACGTTTTTCAATGCGCAACTATGCATGAGAGGGGAAGACATAAGGATGACAAGACAAATGATCTTACTAGGCAATGTACATTCAGATCATGCAGTGCACAGAACAGGAAGTGTGTGGAGGGCAATAGGAACCAAGTGCGCCCAGTCCCATCAGAACATGGATTAAGTGCAGAGAGATACAACTCTCATGAGTCGTAAACCTAAGTGCAGTAGAGCTGCAGCGAGCTCAAGGCCCGATGGGCAAGTGCAGGAGACTGGCGAGGAAAGCTTGGGACCTGTGAGGCTCTGAAGGTGCATCAGGCAGCCAGTCAGCAAAACTGAGCAGGATCAGAGGAGAACAAGCGAGAGAGCAGAAAGAGGTGGTTAGCAGGGTAGAGGGAGAGAGAAGGTGGAGGCAAAGAGGAAAGTCTTGAGAAGTTCCGGAGCTTAAGGAGATCTGGTTCAAGACAGAGAGAGGCAGGGAGGCTGTTCCAGAGGGAGGCCCCTGCAGTGGATCCAGATCTTCCCCCCAAGTCACTGCTTGGAGAAATGGCTCACCCGCAGAGAGTTGGAGGAAGACGAGCAGAGGATTGAGGAAGGAGAGTATTTAGGAAGAGAGCGTTGCAGATAGAGTGAGCCCAGGCCCCAGAAAGCCTTGCGAACAGTGCAAAGGGTCTTGAACTTAATCCTTGCAGCCATGGGGAGCCAGTGAAGGGATTTCAGCACCGGAGAGATGCAGTCCCTGGGCTTGAGGCCAAGGATGCTTCTTGCAGTTCTGTTCTGGATGAGTTGAAGAGGATGGAGGGTAGAAGAGGGAAGTTTGAGAGAGAGGCGGTTGTAGTAGTCCAGCCTAGCGAGCACCGGGGCTCTGGAGACGGTGAGCCTCTGCGGGTAGGTGAGAAAAGGTAGAATACCTCTGAGAAGGTGCAGTCAGTAGTGGGACTGTTTAGAGATGTCCGCGATGTGAGACGAGAAGGAGAGAGTGGAGTCGAAAATGATCCCCAGATTTTATGCCTTGTTGATAGGTGGAGGCAGGGCCAAGGGAGGCAGGCCAGATAGAAAGAGGGAAGGCAGTAGCAGGGGTCCCGATGAGGACAATCTCTGTCTTACTGGCATTGGGGCAGAGATCGTTTGCAGTACACCACAACTGAATTGCGGACAGACAGTCAGGTATGAGCGAGGAAGAGGCTAAGGGTAGCCTGAAGGAGAGCTGCGTGTCATCTGGATAAAAACTGAAAGGTAGAAGTGAAGGTGGATATAATACGGGCAACAGGGGCCATGTAGCCATTGAAAACCAGGGGGATAGGTTAGATCCCTAGGGGACACCACACATAGAGAGAGTGATAGGGGAGAGAAGGGACACCAATTCCACTTGGCATGGGCGGTCAGAGAGAAAGGAGGTTAGCCACTCCAGGGCTCGATCAGTGATGGAAAGGGAGGCCACAGACCATTAACTACAAATGACATGCTCTTAAGTTTCTGCCATGACTTGTCATTGCATGACATAGTGTAACATTGCCTAATACAAATGCACAACTCAATGGAATAAGGTATTAATATGAAAATGGATAAAAGTTGATTGATTCAGCTAAATTAAAAAAAATAAAATTAACATAGGCGATAAAGGCATGAAAGCCACATGGCATACAATAAATAACAATACATATAAAGGAACAACATGATCTCCCTCCCACACTGCTCCCGCATGCACACAGCTTTCACTTTCATTCTCCTCTCTCTCCCTCTCTCTTTTCTCTCTCTCTCTCTCTCTCTGTCTCACTGATAGATAGATACACACAGGCAAGTACTCGTAACTACCGATTTACCGCAACGTGTTGTGTTTTCTTGGAGCTCCGTTCCTGGTTGCAGTCTTTACAAGTGACCATTCATTGATTGACAGTTTGTTGGACCCGCCTTGGATTACTGGGGATTGGCTCCCAAGACTCGTTCTATATAACGTGCACGTACGCGCACAGCGCAACGCGCACACAGGCAAGTACTCGCAAGTACCGCTTTGCCGCAACGTGTTATGTTTTCTTAGAGCTCCGTTCCTGGTTGTAGTCTTTACAAGGTGAATTAGCTTATTTTCTGCGCACCTGTCGCCCTTTGTAAGAAGCTGGCATCTGTAATCTTCAGCTGCTTCTGACACCTTGTCTGACACCCACTTTGTGTTTTGTTTTCTCTAGTGAACATTAATTGATTGACAGTTTGTTGGACCTGCCTTGGATTAATGGGGATTGGCTCCCAAGACTCTTTCTATATAACGTGCACGCACGCGCACATCACGCGCGCACATGAGCAAGTACTCATAAGTACCGCTTTGCTGCCTTGCCGCGGCAGTGCAGCAAGTCGCTTTTGCGGTTTAGCGGCCATCCTGAGACGCAGGCTCTGTTAATTGGTGGTGGCCAGGCTAAGGTTTGGCCGTGTGGACCTGTTCTTGGTTTTGTCTGTTTTGCATGGCTTTTTCTATGTACTCTCTGAAAACTAACATTTGCATCCTATCCCGGTGGACATCCGGTGTGTTGCATACCATCCGCGCCCATTGGAGAGGGTGCGGGGCATTCTCTAGCAAGCATGTCTGGCAATGCAACGACTTCTCATTTAGGCTCCATTATAACTGTGCCTTGTAATCGCTGCCACCTAGCAGACCAAACTATTCTTTACTCAGTAAATGCTAATGGGTCCATGCATAATAATTGCATAATAATTGCATTTTACCCTTGTTATCACCGATCCCCTATACAACACATAGTGAAGACAGTGCGGGCATCTCTATTTATGCCAGTCAGTGCGGGTCTCCGATCTCCATGGTGGACAATATTAACTCGCTCAAAGTTTCAGTGGAGATTCGGATATCTACTCTCTCACTTTCTCGATCCACTCTGCCATCCTTTGCACATCCAACACCCCAGGTCCCCAAAAAGACACCAGAGGAACCCGCTCCACAGGCTCAAGCATAATCTAATACTTAATTGGTGGAACTGACATTAACAGCTATCAATACGTCAGTGTTAAGTCTTGTCAAATTATTTGCAGCTTTAGATGACAGGTTATTAAAACAAGCGGATCTCCTAAAAGAGATAGCATTTGGAATCAACGTTAATCGTGAACTCATCTCTGAACATAATTTGAAGTGTCCAGGATTGACCAAAGAACCCTTCACGCCAGTGCACCCCGAAAATGCAAATGTTACATTGCCGCCTAGTCATTGCATACCACCCATTAAGTCACCCTTGGTGGTGCAGGTGCCCGTTTTACCTGCCTTTGTGGACATTATTCGTCCTGTAAGTGTGTTGCCGTTGAAAGAGGTCATTGATGTAGAAAAAGACACCTCATATATTGATCTCTCTTCAGATCCAGGCACGATTGGTGAAGAGTGTGCCATATTGGAGTTATCCCCTTTAACACACTGACTCGCTGGTCATTTGTTACATAAGAAAAAAATGATTTGAAGTCAGTTAAACGGTCCTCGTGACATTGCTAAGAAATCTAAAAACATGCCAGGTTGCAGAGGCCCTAAGAATAGTCTTAATGCTTTTTTCCCAAAAAATTGGTGGCTCGGCCCCGATACTAACTAAACCTCACCCAGAAGCTGGTAGCCAAACTGGTAGCACGATTCCCAACTTGAATCAACCCAAAGCGGTTGCTGTTAGTGGGAATAGTCACAAGGGTTCTGACAACTCTGCAGATACGCCCTTGTTGCCACTTGCCTACTCGCCGTTGAATCAACTTGTGGATTCAATTGCACAAGCGGAAGCCTTGAAATTAAGTACAACTCTTGAGTGTCCTACAGAAAAAGCGGTCTCCTTTCAACCCCCTTGTGAGCTGCCCGCGGACGGAGATTGAGGGCAGTCTCGGAAGACAGTTGATTCAATAAAACAAATGATAGAGGCCTATCTGTCAGAACCTGTTTCAGTGCCCTCAGGGTGCATGCCCCAAGCTTCCTTCAGTGGCTCCAGAAATCAGGGGGCGAATGGCACATCTCATCATTTCCACCCTCCAAACCATAGTGATGTTGCTGGACCAGGCATTCTGAGCCACAAGTATATTCCTCCGATGCAGACATCATGTGGTCAGTTAATAAAGACAAGTGGATTGACTATTATTCTAATTTATATGCCGATCCACGTTTCAACAAACTTCACAGTGCACAGTCATCAACAGTGGGTTGGTCATTGAGTTTTTCCCCAACCGTTATTGAAGATCTAATGCGATATGCCAGTTCATCCTGGCCGCCGGTCCCGATGGACTTACTAATTGCATGCTCAAAGCAAACATTTCTGAATGGGCCTTGATTTTGGATCAGATCTTCCAACTCGTAGTAAAGATGCAAGACATCAGTGATCATCCCTATTTTCAAAAAGGGGGGATCGCACATTACCCCAAAACTATCGGCCTATCACATTGCTCGATGCCCCAGGCAAGATTTTCACAAAGGTAGTTCTTTGTGATTTCAACGCATGGACACTTGCAAATGATCTGCGTGATCCGAATCAGACAGGCTTTGTGCCTGGCATGGGCACACATGTCAACTTAATATGTCTGAATGCAATCAAGGCACAGTGCCAGGCCATGAGGCAAGCAGTATATTTCGCTTTCGTAGACTTGCACTATGCATTTGATTCTATCTCGCGTTTAATGTTGTTGGAGAAACTAACAAGAGATCACTGCCCAGTGACCCTTTATGAAATCATCCACACATTACACTCTGAGACGACCATGCGTGTTCGCCTCTTGATGGTGTCCTTTCTGCACCCATCCACACAGCACGGGGGCTCAAACAAGGGCGCCTACTGGCATCATCTGTTTTCAATTATTTCATACAACATCAGATATGTATTTGTAACACTAACCTCAGATTCCCTGAAATTGGCCAATCACCCAATAAAAGCATTGATGCATGCAGACGACCTTGTTTTAATTTCTAAAACCCAATTGGGTCTCCAAAACCTATTTACAGCATTTCAAGGTTATATTCAACAAAATGAATTGAGACTGAACACAGAGAAAACTCAGATTGTCCTATCTGCACCTACAAGGGTTGGCTATAGGCGATTTGTGTGGTCTGTTAGTGAGGCACAGCTACAAATTGTATCACAATATACTTACCTGGGCATGTGTTTTGAGGGCAAAGTAAATGCAAAGAGTCAGCTCGAATGTGTGGAGAGGAAACTAGACACAGCGATATCTCAAACAAAAATAATCATGTACAGATATGGTAAATTTTCCATCAAACAGCATTGTTTCTTTTGGAATCAGAAGGCAATCCCAGCCCTATTGTATAGCCTGGAGACTCTTCCTATTAATACTCACTTTCAATTCGACAAATGGGAAGCAAAATTTTGCATATACCGGTATGTGTGCCTCATTCTTGGCTTAGGTATGAACTGGGTCTGGTTTCCCTCCATGTGCTATACAATTGGAGATTATGTTCCTTATTCAGGAAATTTTTGATTTCTACAAACGTCAACATTATCCTAAGATTGCTATCTGCCTACATGTTTTCGACCAAACACTGTTTAATGGTTGCTTGGGTAAATAACGTTTGTCAAATCTTAGCTTCCTCTGACATAACCATTGAGATGCTGATCACTAAGACCAAAGGGAAATTATATAATGTTGATTGGATTCAAACTTGTGTGCTGTGTATGCAATATAAAGATGGTGAAATCCAGGGATGTCGTTTCACCAAAATGCCAGGGGTAGCGGAAGTGAGATCACACGACCCTTGACCCCCTGATGACATCACAGGAAGTGATGTCATTTGACCCCACCGCAAAGTGATATCGTGGGAAGCGACGGAACACCACCTTTCACTCGTCAAAAAAAAACAGGAAGTGGCATCACATAGCATTGTACACTATGAAAAATATGGTTACGATATCACTATAATGTGATGTACATTTCATACCTGAATGGATCGCCATATGTATCATTAAGATCAGTGTCTATAGGTCTATATTACCAAATTACTGTGATTGCAAGCAGACGTCCATGACCAAATGATAATGATGTGTTATTATATAGCACTTACGCTTAAGCGCTTTACATAGAAGAAATATACACACAATATCACCCAACCTGTGTTGGTACCCATTTATTTGTATTTGTATTTATTTAGATTTATATATCGACCTCAGAAGGATGAAAGGCTGAGGTGAGGCATTTGAGAACAGACTAAATCAGTGACTCACCCCCTGAAGTGTGCCTGAAATAAACATTTATTGAGTCTAGCAATTATTGTTTAGAATTCCAGAAAGACACATTTTTTGGCATCCCTATTCTTTCTTATTTAGGTTCAATGCTGAAAGTGTTAGACTTGTGGCCCTCATGTTCTTATTTTTCTTCTTTTTTTAAGGGGCCTGAATAAGAAAGCCAGCCACTCCAGAATTAAAGAGCCACATGGTGCTGGCCACAGCCCAGGAGCTTCCATTGCAAAAAAAAAAAAAAAAGAATATATATATATATATATATTTTTAGAGGTCGCAAGGGAGACCACAGAGGTCGCAAGGGAGACCTCAGTGTTCGCACTTGCACCCTCTGGCGACCCCCAAATGACGTCCCTGGTGACATCTGTAGGTTTCCTCCCAAGAAAATGCGTACTTTATCTCTCTATTTAGTTAGAGCACCAACATTAAAGTGTAGGCTAGCAACACTACGCCTGCGTTTCAACCTATAGCATACAAAAGAGGTCCTTACAAAGCGACATTTGTTGTGTCCACAGGATAACATCTGTCGGTTTTGTAACAACATAGGTGTAAAAGAAATTCTGGAACATTTAATCACCCAGTGCCTTCAATTACGAGATCTTAGACAAACACATAATGCCAAACACTGCAAATATTTAGGCAACCTAGAATGGAATGATTGTTGGGCAATTATTTTGAGTGGTGAACATCTGCCAATTCAGCTGGCCACTATCAACTTTTTGGATTGTCTGCAATTAGAATAAAAAATGTGCAGAGAAATGCCAAGATGTGGGTGTGTGCTGACGGGATGTAATTTGAGAACTTACTCCACTCGTTTTATTTGTGGCATTATCAGAAATTGTTTTTTATGTGAGTTATCAGTTTTGTTATTTGATCTGCAATATCACGTATATCATCATTGGTTGTAATAATATTGAAAGGTTGATTGAATTCAACTAAAACAATAAAAACATGTTTTTTTAAATAGGTAGATGCTTTATACACAGTGTGCAGTAACCAGCATTGAATGACCGACAAGTGACAGTGGATATCTGTGGACTACATCCATTACCAAAGGAGCAGTGAAAGTGGTTCTGTGAGAATTAAACTTTTGCTATAGAGAACCACCACCCCAGAAAAAGAGAAACACAGGCCCCTCTTTCTTCTTTCTTAGTGCATGGGGCAGTCATGTCAGATCCCAGCCTATGTTTCTCAGCTGCTTTGACAATTGGGGTCAAATGGGAC
This sequence comes from Ambystoma mexicanum, assembly GCF_040938575.1. Classification (NCBI taxonomy): domain Eukaryota; kingdom Metazoa; phylum Chordata; class Amphibia; order Caudata; family Ambystomatidae; genus Ambystoma; species Ambystoma mexicanum. Next base: position 92,009,631 of record NC_090941.1, read on the forward strand.
TTTTGACACTTGGGCAAATGAGAGCATGTTTTATGTATTTGTCAGGCGGTTGGATCACAGGTTCTCAAACCACTCTCACAGACTATGCTGAAAAGGAACCGCACTTACTTGGTATTGAGGCAGCTCCATAACCGTGGTTTGGTTGGTTTCTGAATGCTGCTAATACAATGCAGTTCATCCTGCATGTGAAGATTGATGAGATGCTTAGAATGAGGTACAGAGCAGGAAAGATAAAGGGTGAAGTGGATATTGCTAAAAGTGTCCCACAAAGGGCAGTGTACCATCTCTCTGCCTAGATGTAGCTGTTCTGAGGCATCAGACTTCCACAATCTTAATCTGCTGCAAATCCTTATCTCACACCTTCCCCCAGGCTCCAGCATATCTGGGTAGGTGTCAAACACATACAAGAGCATGGTAGACAGTAATGTTTCACATCAGACTTGACTGAACTGACATGCTCAATCTGCCAGCTACATTTGATACTGTGAACCCTACTATCGTAGTATTTAATTTTAAGAACCTAACTGGGATGACTAGCTCCTCGTTAAACTGGTTCAACTATGTTCTTACTGAGGGATATGGTTGTATACGAATTGATCGTTTTACAACTGCTCGAATGACAATTGATCTTTTCACAATTGACCAAATTGTGAAGGTCAATTGTACCATATATGTGGGGGGAAACCCCCACAACCCCGCACCCAACGCCAAACCCCCCAAAACCCATATATATATTCGGTCAATTTTGAAAAGGTCAATTGTGACCCTTTAAATTCGGTCAATTGTTCATTCGAACAATTGTAAACAACCAATTTGGGTAATACCAGAGATATCAGTTCTAAAGATAAAGATTGGACCCCTATATATCTGACCTTGCTTGTATTAATTGTTGTGTCCCTCCGAGTTCTCTTGTTTCCCCTTTATTATTTAATGTATATCTTCAACCGCTCATTACCATCCTCCATTCTTTTTAACTTAACTTTCAATCATAGGTAGACGACAAGCAGATTTATGTTAAAGCAGCATGTCCTGCGGAGAATGTTTTTTTTCGTTAGATGACTTTTTCACAATGGTGCATCAATAGCCTCCAATTGAATCCTTATACAATGGAGGCCATGTTGTCATGCCTATCTTCTTAACGACCCAGCACATACACCATAGCCTCCGATCCTTTCTGGCCTTTGCACTTTTTTTCTCCAGCAAGGTGAAGAATTTGGGTTTATTTGTGCAGTGAATTTGTCTCTTACAACCCAAGTCAATGATTTATCCAGTGTGTCCTTCTTTTGGTTTCGGCTGCTTAGAAGAACTATTCAATTTGATCCAAAAGCTCTCCATTCTCTGGTAGTAGATGCACGTATAGATTCCAATTTAGACTATGCCTATGCCCTTTGTACTGGCATTTGTAATACTATGTTGCATACGGTATAACTGATTCAAAATACTGCTGTGTGGTTGGTTTTTAATTTGTTCTTAATCTGTTCCAGTGTCTATGTACTGTAGACAAGACAGCTTCATTGGTTTCCAATTCAACAAAGGATCACTCCTTTGTCTTATCTTGACTTGAAGTGCATCTATAAGTTAGCTCCTCCCTATCTTTGTTTACAAATCTCTTTGTAGTGTCCCCAAGATCACTTAGCTCTGAAGTCAGGAATTTAGTGGTGGTTTTCCGCTCATGCCTTCCTTTGCGCAGTGACAGACGATTCTCAGAATTTGGTTCAAAATTGTGGATTTGACTCCCACAGGATTTGAAATGTACATTGTCTTTTCCTGTTTTACAAATCCACCTCTTGAAATACCCTTTCTTTCTTTTTTGTTACTTTAAGTGCTACTGTACCCAGATTCAGGAGTCCTTCGAGTTTGCTCATTTTTGGAGATTTGCGCTGTATTAATGGGAAATACAAAGTACAAACCCAGATACATCCACGCTGGGGGTTTCTGGTGGCCCAGAACTTTTCCGGACCCAGTTATTTGAAAATTCCAATGCAGGAGAAGCTCAGGGCAGGTGTGTTATGACCCTGATACCGTGTTCTAAATCTCCATCTAATCCTGGCCTCACACATTTATACCAGTGCTACAGAGTGTTAGGGCAGGTGTCAATCCCCCACCTAACACAAAAAGAACAGAAAATGCACAAGGGGCCATCTCTAGTGTAACATCCTGCCCAGGAGTTTGCACGGGCATTGCATTGTCTGCAAACAGTAATTTACAAACTCCCTTGAAATGGAGGTCGGTCGGTGGCAGGTGTGTCACACCACAACATTTATAGGGGCCCCAAGGATTGGGGGTGACTGCCCACTTCATCCTAATTCCAACTATGGTCTCTTCTTAGGATCAGTTAATTTACCTTCTATAAAACTATCTTTTAATGATAAATATATGTCATTAGTAATTGCTGATTTATGAATCGAAAGCTAAAATACAAATGCAAATTACCTTAATCCAAGAACGATGCCCGTTATTCAAAGGTAGTTTTTCTTCATCCTGGATTTGTTTCACAACATATAATGAGCATCATTAAATTGTCACCTTTTCATATCACTTCCCGTTACTTGGGATTATATAAAAACAGCATTCACAACAGTTATTGCCAGCCACTGCAAACAATTTAAAAGCGTACAAAATGCGCTTTTTACTCCTTTTCATAAAACGTTTTGACATTGAATGAGAGTTGCTAGTAGGACATGTGACATTAGCAGTCAATTGCTCTAAAGACCTATAATTATATGTTTAAAAAATACTCTGTACGCGCAGTCTTAGTCACAGCTAATCACAGTTCGCAAATGTAATGTTTCAGCGACCAACAATGGCCCTTCTCTCAAGGCACTTGAACGCATGGCAGACTGCAGCCTCCAGGAGCATTCCAATGTTACATAGAAGCGGCAGGCACCTGGCAGCTTCGTGTTCTTCGAATGGCCCCGTCTCTGGAGCATGTGAAAAATACAAATTGCACATTCTCATCTAGCTTAATTGCCTGAATATATGATCTTTTTTTTAGCAACTTTCTTCTTAAGCACATCAGGCCAGATTGCAGAAAATGTGCACTAGTTAAGTGCAAAGTTGCACCATATTAGCACTATCTTAGAAAACATTTGTGCTGTGACAAGCGCAATTTTTTCATGATATAAGCATTAGGGCAAACATTGCCCTAGTGCAAAAAACATGTGCTTTCAATGCATTTTCTCAACAGGGCACTTTTTGCCCAAGTGCAATTACGAAATTGTGTTAGAACTCAGGCCAACTATGTCCTGATGCAAAAGAAAAAAAGTGCATGATTTTTCCACTGAGGTGATTTCTTTCCTTGTTTCTTAAACCATAAAAAATGACATTTGTCGTGGTAATACATGTTTCTAATACGGGCCCAATGTTTTTTGTGCTAGTGTACATTTTGCCCTACTGCTAATATGGTCCAATTTTGCACCTGCACCAGTGTAAAGTTTCTGTAATCTGACCCCAGGTGTCATGGACAAATCACGTAGGCTTCCTTCCAAAGGCCATGAGAACTCTACACTACGGGAAATGAACATATCTTAGAACACATTGCACATTGTTGTCAATTGGCCTTTCCCAATTGAAGAAAGAACAGAGAACACGTGAGCATTTGCTTTCCAGAAGATTAATAAACACACGAAAAATAACCCAACAGGAAATGTTCATCTATCATTGCTGGCAAAGTATAAAGGGTGTGCACCTTTGAAACCGAAAAATCTCTATTGAAATATTTCCATCACAGCAACATCCCAGTAAGAATGCACACACACTTCAGTTGTATTGTCATGTGGTCTGAGGGTACGTTTCTGGCCCGGGAACCTGTTGACTGGCTTTACATCCTGGCACTGGACTTAAAACTCACTAACTCATTAATTCATTTAATGGAACCCACTACCTGTTTTTCATTTCCTATCTCTAAAACAACTAATGAGGATAGCGCCTGCGCAATACTTTGTCAATGTTCATTTTGCTTTTTATATTTTTTATTTATTTGAAGTGTTCTATGTTTAATTAAACTTTTCACACTTCACACTACAATTGAATCATTTAACACAATAACATTTTAAAATCAGATACGTCAAGAGTACAAAACATTAATTTCAGTAAATATAACGAATTAAAAAATAAATTCATACAAATATTAAAGTGTTGTCATTCTAGCCACAAACATTGAAAAGCAACTTTTTGAAATGCCTTTAATTGTGACAGTCACTGACCAGCCTGTAGTAATATTCTCACAACAATGACTGTGCTTGAGTAGCACACGTTATATTTGTCAACGTTAATGGCGGATGATATGTGGTAGTCATAATAATGGGAGTCTCAAATGTGTTATTTTCAGGTAAATCTCATTGGAATGATGCTGTACTTGTAGAGGTCATACCACTAACCAAAGATTTTCCATATTTGGAAAACAAACGTCTCTTTATTCAGTGCCTTTTCCTCGTTTGTTTAATTTATTTTTAGTTTGTGCTATTCCCCAAAAAGTAAATGTTGCCTTCTAACCAAGTATGCTTCTGTGAGTTGTTCTATATTGCAAACATACCAACATTTCATGTCTGTATTGCCCAGAGCGAAGATAAAAGCCGGAAGCTGTTCGATCAGTGGGCTGTGCGCTGGTCACAGGCAGGGCAAGAGAGAGCAGTGTGGGGATGGCTGAGGACACTCCACTGCAGAGCTCTGACCTCAGACTAGCAAATGAGCCAAACGAGAGTGGAAATATAAACATTCTATAATGTGCATTTGGTTAAATAAATAAAATAAAACGTACGCACATAAATCAGCAAGCAAGATGCGGAACAAGAAGGGTATTTAAAAACAGGTCATTATTATCAACATTTGCAAACTTTTTTTTAACATAACACAGAAACATTTCCGCATATTTCCTTTTGGCATAAAACAATTTCAGAGTTCTCTACTAATATAAAAATTTGAATTAAAATTAATGTAATAGCGTATCAAGTTCTGTTCAGTATCTCCCTCGCAGCTGTAGTGTATATAACAGATTCGGCACTATATATGCAGCTACAGAACTGGCCTGTATCTATGGATTCCAAACTGGAAACCATGATAGAATAATCCTTAATATATAGATCCGACAGCTTGGGACAGCGGGTTAGGACGTGGTGGATGGTTTCAACTGCACCAGGACAAAATCAGCATAGCCGGTCCTCGAAGGGAATCCCAGTCCAGCGTCCCAAAACCTCTCTGGTGGGGAGAATATTGATGCCATATATGTAATAAATCTCCTAAATTGGTAAGGACACGCCTAACTAAATATGTGCAGGCTATATTGCGTTTAAACCTCTGTCTTGAGAATTCAGTGAAGCTAGTCTTAGTATTGAGCCGGCATAGATTGTAATTTGCAGCCCAAACCTCTGTGTTTCCCTTTAATTTGACCATCCCTGCTGGAGTGTCAATCAAATCTAAGATTTCCACGTTGATTTTTTTCAGGAAATACGTAGTGGAGGCTCCCAGGTCCCGGAGATATAAATTAATAGTATTTCCAGTATAGTGTCTCACAATAAGATCTTTCAGGGAGTTTGTGTTCAGATTAATGGGAAGAAGGGAAATCAAAAATGTACATCGCAACAGATACCATTGCAATCTTAATGAAACAAGACCTAGTTCCATTCGCAGAGCTTCAATATGGACCGAATTGGGAACCCCTAATATGGAGCAAAGGTTCTTAACCTCCAAGATCTCCAGCCATTTCAGTTTTGGCTCAGCAATGGTGACTTTGCCGTATAATATCCCTGGCACTACACTGGTTCTACATATCGATATCATGCCCTCGATATTTATGTCCACCTTTACTACCAACAAACTTCCTGAGGGTCCACCATTTTTTCAGGACCTCGGGCATTATATGTTCTCAATAATATGTTTTATTTGGGCGATCTTAAACAAGCAAGCCAAGGTACAAGTAGCTCGCAACTACTTCTAGAGCCACTTCTCCCAGCTTCCCTTCAATTTAGTGCCACAAGTGACAATTTTGATATTGTCAATGTTGATGATGAGGTTGTTTGGTTGGGCATGCAAAGAGAGAGCTTCGAAGGAGCGTTGCAAACCAATGGGAGTGAGATCCAGTAACACTGTGTCTTCGGCATAGCCGATCCAGGGTAGTGGAGCGCCACCCAAAGTAGGAGGGACATGTCTAGCCTCGTCAACAAAAATTGCCATGTCAGAGGCATATAAATCATAGAAGAAGGGAACAAGGACAAATCCCTGCTTCAGTCCATGATTGGTGGATATGGATCTGGACAGAAGACTTGCCTGATTCACACGCACCACCAGCTTGTAAGTTTTGCCCATAGTCGGTCACGTGGCACTGTATCAAAGGCCTTCGAGAAGTCTACAAAACAAGCATATCATTTATTTTTCCCTTTTCCCCCATTCCGCTTCTGCAGCAAGACATTGCCAAGCACAGATGTTTAAAGTGCGCGCATGATGTTTACGAAAGCCAGTTTGATATCTATGTAGCAATCCACATTCTTCCACCTACGCATTCAACTTTTTCAAGTGAACAGTGTCAAATATTTTTTGGCTGCAGTCTGTAATTCAGGGGATTGGTCTGGTCTCCCTTCTTGAACACCGTAATGAAAACAGATTGTCTCCAGGTGTCCTGGATGTCTCCATTATCGGTGATATTTTGGTAAAGATGCAGCAATATATTAGCCCAAATTATTGGGTTGGCTTTGACAATGGCATTGGTGAAACCGTTGGGTTCAGGGGCGCTATAATTCTTCAAGCTCCTGATTATATAGAGAATATCATCCATGTCAAAGCCTAAAAGACCTTCCAACTTGGGACGAGAGTTCGGGATAATTTTACAATAGCGGTCTTTGAAGTACAGTTTTTTACTGAGGCTGCCCATCAAGATTCCAAAATTAAATTACATTGTCTTCTAGAGGGGTGGTGCCGGCTGTATGTGTTCTGATGATGGCCCAGAACTTCTTGTTGTTGAAGCGAGTAGCATTATTCCTTATTTGTCTATCCTTCTCTGCGATGGTCAGATTTGTATTCTTCCTAATCTGTGTGGTTGCCAGCTGCCTCTCACTTTTCCTATTCTGTATTAAGATATCGAGGGTGGACACATCATGGGCACTAGCTCCAATCGTCTCTTTATTATGGTATAACAGATGTTTTGGGGAGCCTTGGGATTTAACTGTGACTCTGGGAGCAATGTAATGCAATTCCTGAGAGGAGTCTAGGATTAAAGGCCAATTCAGTGTTGCATGATCGCTAAGGCCAGTATGTTTCACTTGCAGATCCCCTCCAATTTTGCTTGGACCCCTGGTCAGTAAATACATAATCCAGATAGGAACTGGAAAATTCCTTAGACCATGTAGGCTCAACCAGTTTGCCCATCTAGCGTCCCAGACAATGGGGGTCACATTCCTCAATCAAGGCTAACCACTTCTGGCTATTGTCTGAATGCTTGTTTGATGTCCCAGATATTGGAGGATTATTCTCGTTTCCTTCGGCCGGTGTCAAGTGACCCATTACGTCCGGGGAGTTGAAATCACTAGCAATAATCACCTTACCGTTAGGATTAGTTTCCAACCATGCAAACAGTATTTTCTCAATGATACTGATGATACTGAGGGAAACACCCCCCACTGGGCGATCGTAGATGTTGATTACGAATATTGGGGCCTGTAAACACTTGGAGGCTGTGAAAATAGCTGAAAATACATAAGGGGAAGGGTCACCAACGACATAGTGCTCTAGATTGTACTGTACACATATGCCCCCCATGGGCCTATCCTTGGACATGCAGGTCGCATTACGGCACAGAATGTGGTAGCCATCAAGATGGAAGTCCTCCCTCAGCCATGTTTCTTGTAACATAAATACATTGCTATCCAATATGAGCATGACGCCCCGGGGCTGAGCAATAAAAGAGCGATAGCCCCTGGTGTTCCAGCACAGCCAGGATAGCACTGATCCCCCAGATGCTTGTCAAAATTGCTTCTGGCTTCTGGAAGCACTGCTTGGCAGCAGATGCACAGCCACAGCAGCCAAATGGTGAACAGAAAGCTTTGTAGTGGCCGCACAGTTGGTGCACCCACTTCAGTTGCTGAAGGACGCTGGAAGTTTTGGGCTGCAGGAGCTAGCGGGTCTGAGAGAGACCAATGGCAATGGAGTACTGTCTGGTGGCTAGAGGAGAGGAGTGAAAACATACAAAATGGAGGTACAGAGGCTACAGGGATTGACGCAGTGTATAGATGAAAATCTGGCTGAAGGATGCAGGATCAGTGCTGTTGGGAAGAGAAGCCATCCCAATTTCTTCTTGCTGGATGTGCGCTCTGAAGTGGAACAGTCACTTGGCACCAGCCCCTCTGCTCATCGAGCACTAGATGGTGACACAACAGCGAGCAGTTGAAGTACAAAAGCGATTCAAATTAAAAAAGTGTACTCTGATAAGTAGTGAGATTTGAAGTGACCGATCTGGGAATTCCAGGAAAATTCTGTGCATATTCTGGGACAGCAGTAGACAGGGTTCTCGCAGGCACAGGTATTGGTGGGGGTATCTGGAAAGTGTTGATGAGTAGCTGAAAACATAGAAAATGTGTAAACAAAGAGCAAGTAAAATCGGTGGCCATGACTCCAGGACAATCGGGATTGTGTGTAGTAGATGGGGGAATGCGTAAATTCCCCATCAGTTAATATCATATCATCATATCATAATGGTCATTTGTATAGGTCCTTTCACCATTGTATGGTCCCAAAACACTGTAGGTTGAGCACCCTTGGGGGACCGATCTAGGTATGAGAAATTTGACAGAGAAGTTTAGAATGCATGTGTGCATTTTAGCCAATGCGAAGGTAGGTAGGGGAGGCCAAGTACCTGTTAGTCACCCATGTCGACCTGGAATTTGGATGGGTGCTGAGAGGTGGTCTGGAGAGTAAGCAAGGGTAGGAGAGATATTATGTGTGCAGCTAGAGCACATTTTTTGCATGGGGTATATCTGCATTGTTATGGCAGAGGTGCGGTGCAAAGTGTGTTAGAGTGGTGTATGATAGCAGACACATGCAGGTGAGTGGTCGTGCCCTCAGCTAGTTTCCATAAGCATGGAGTGTGATACATACCCCTGTGTCCTGGCTGATTTATTATTAGCATAGATGCAGCTGAAATAAGAAGGGGGGTAGTTCAGAGTGCGGCTGAATTTTACACATTGGTTATATAAACAGCATCTCATATAATACGTTGGCTAGACTTATTCAGTGACTTCATGGAGGATTTTGCTGCTCTAGTCTGCCTGAACTGGTTGACTGGCTAAAGAAGGTAAGGTTTGTTAGGGTAGTAGGGGAAATAGTCATGTATTGATGACCCTCCAGAAGGCCAAGTAGTCCTTTATGCTTTGAATGTTGAGCAGCATTGAATTCCAGATAGTGGGGGCTTGGACGGAAAAGAGGAACCTCCTATTCTGGTTGATTTGAAAGTGGAGATCACAAGGAGGGGTGCAGTGTCTGAATGTATGTTTTTGTTGAGTTGGTAGTGGGTGATTTTCTGTGGGAAGGAATTTGGAAGGTATTCTGGCCCTGTTTTGTGGAGGGCACGGTTAGTGATGCACATCACTTTGAAAGTGACCTGTTGTCTGACCCCGAGCCAGTGGAGGACACAGAGGGCCACACTGATGTGTTCTCTGGGGCTGAGGGCAAGGTGAAGCCTGGCTGCAGAGTTCTGGACCCTTTGGAGTTGTCTGAGTTGATATGCAGGGGTGCCCAGGTAGAAGGGGTTGGCTTAGTTTAGGCGGGAGAAGGCAATGGATAAGATAGCAGTGACTCTGCAGGGGTAGGAGAGGTAAGGGAAGATGCACCTGAGAGAGCGGAGGTGTAGGTAGCAAGGTCTAGACAGAATATTGATGTGTGTGAGAGTGTCAGTTCAGTGTCCATGGTGCACTTTGGTGGCTTCAGCTGGGGGGCAGGAGAGGGAAAGCGAAGAAGGCCAGGGGTTGTGTTAGGGGAAGAGGGCTTTTTATCCACAGAGCATGATTTCTGTTTTTCCAGGATAGAGGATGAAGTGGTTGGCCATCATCCAATGGTTGATGTCTGTAAGGCAGGATGCAAAGTCAGTGTGGGGGGTGGAGAAAGACTTTGGGATTTTAAAGATGATTTGGGTGTCGTCTGCACAGTTGTAGCAGGTGAGGTTGTGTGAGTGGATGAGTGTGGGGAGAGTGCTCATGTAGATGTTGAACAGAAGAGGTGATAAGCATATGCCTTGTTGGATTCCATTGTTGACGGGGCTAGTAGCTGAGGTGGAGGGAGGAGGGTGATTTGGCATCTGTTGACAAGGAAAGAGGAGATCCCACTTAGTGCTGTGTCACTTATGCCGAGGGATTGGAGTATCTCAATGAGAATGCTGTGATTGACTGTGGCAAAGTCTGCAGTGAGGTTGAGGATTATGAGTACAGCATAGCCCTCTGAGTCTGTGGTATTTTTCAGGTACTCCCATATGGAGATTAGGGAAGATTCAGTCCCATGGAGGGGTCTAAATCTGAACTGGGTATGGATGAGAAGGTGATTGGATTCTGTGAAAGTTTATGTGAAAGATCAGAGCTGTGAGTAGGCTGTTCGGTCTGTCATTTTGGCTAAGGTACGGTTGTTATAGATGTGCCTGTATTTGGCTGGGAGGAGGGGGTCACTTGGGAATCCAGACGGCCAGCAGCTTAAGGAATTCAGGTGTAGAGATGGGTGAGAAAGAGGAGAAGATATGGAGGGAGGGGAGTGAGTTAGAGGATTCATGCAGAGGTGGAGGTGGTGGCAGTGCTTCATGTTTTGTGCCGATGGTGTGGGTTCTTTCTAGGGAAGTTTTTCAGAAATGGTCTGAGAGGGCATCACAGAAGGATTGGGAGATATACCAGGGGGGAAGTGCAAGGAGGGGCCCTGAATTCTGTGATGATCTTATGGAGTTCCTAGCTGCTGAACAGGCATTAGATATTCTGTTCCCGTAAAAGGATTTTTAGACCTTCTGGATTTCAGCTTTGTCGACTTGGTTCTGATGGGTGTAGGCTGTTCTTAACTAACTGATGATCGTAAAAGAACCTCCATCCCTGCTCTTTCATTCTTGCTTTTATTCTTATCTTATTTCTGGCTCATCCCAAACAGCTGCTCTAACGCCGCAGGAAACAAGACCTTGGACCTTTCTAACTGAGCCATTGGTAAGGACGCGGATTGGTCTGTGAGAGAGCCCGAGATTGCATAACAATATCATTCCTCCAAAGAAAGCTTGAAAGAATCTGTCACATCACTTTGCTTTCTAGTCTTCTTACTACACAAATCCTCTTCCTTACTGAGACCGGAAGGATCTGCAAGGCTGGTTAGTACAATGCAGAAGAGAATGCTGCAGGACCAGTCTCCTATATTAACAAATTACACACAACCTAGACATACTATGCAATCAAGGGCAGGCCATCATATGCACAGCCTCTGCACTCACTAACAAACTGATTGACAGCCTCATTAATAGGTATTGCTGCCACTTTGGACTTGGGCTGGGGTTATGGTAATGATAGGATATAATCAACACATGTAATTGGTTATTTATAACGTGCTTAATACCCAGAGGTTTCTAAGTGCGGACACAGGGATCGAACCTGTATTGCTCTGCATCACCTTGCTTCCAAGGTGAGGGTGTTGCCCCTGATCTACCCTCCTGGCCCCCTGTTCTAGTAGGAACAAAACTCTTGGTCCACCAATGTACTATAGATAGTGTTAACTAGAAAGGTGCAGCAAAAAAATCCCCTGGAGGAGATAGCACCAGTGATACGAATAGGGCACAAAATTCGGCAGCAATACGAAATGTTGTTAATATGAGTCTTCTCTAGCTTCCTCTCCCTCTTGCTTCTTTTAACTTGTACGGGAGGTGGTGCTTCCACTGTAGCCCTTTAGGTCCAAATACCTGTGTGCCAAACAATGTAATGATGAACTATGAACAAATGAAGAGAAAACTGACATGACTGTGGTGGAAGATAAAAGAAGACTAGGATGCATATTAATTTAATTGAGACAATCCCTTCTGCTGTTAAAAACAGAGGGGGAGATAGCCCCTCATTGTTCAATCATTTACTTGTGGTCATGTTATGCCTATTGTACACTTTAGAAATATAATTGAAGCCTAGTAGTAAAAAATCATGCTTTTTTAAAAAATATATAGCAGAATGTATAAATTCATTGGATTTAGTCATGGGAAGTAGACAAAAACATTAAAAATGACTGATTGATGGTTATGTAATGCAAATACAGTGTCTTATATTGCTGGTATTTATGTTATTGTTCATTATTGAATATTGACACTATTCCCAAACAGATTATTGGTAATGGCCCTCCTCCCTTTATTTCCGTCAGTACAAGGAACATCACAAGTACAAAGAGCAGTACACTGTAGGGCAGCCTTCCTACACGTGCACTGTAGTGTGCAGCCTTTCTTGCAGTGACCTTGTAAGAGTTCCCTGCAAGCTTGCGTCGCCTCTTCTAGGGTTGTCCAGGATATTTCCCATTCACCTGCACCCTTTTTATTCAACCTCCAATCACTTGGTGATAGAAGCTGTGGTGTTTCGGCCATTGTTTGGGCCCAGCAGTAACTAGCCTGGTAGCCAGCTTTTCTTTATGCTGAATGAGCACATTTTGCATGGGAGATAGATTGTCAATTGCTCTACCTTTCTGAGTAAATAGGTGTGTTCTTGCCTCATTAACATGCTTGTCGCTGCTAGTACGGTCTTATAGCAAAACTACAAACCTCTCCAATGGCTTCAGCATTTCGTCTATTGCCTGCTGACTCTGCCTATGACATCTCTGTATGCATTCCAGGTGTCTCATGCCGTCCTCTTGCCTCTTCCTCCAAAATCGTACACCCAGTTATTGTGTGAAAAATCAGTAAAGCAGTACACAGATCAGGACCCAAAGCTTTTGCTAACTCATGAGCGGCAAAGAACCGGAAGTTCTTTCCAACGCCAAATGCAACCTGCAGTTCCTCAGTGTTCAGATGTCGTGCAGAAGTGATGGCGGGAACTACATTGTCAGTGTCCATAGGGCGTATTTCGGCTTTGTTATATCTTTGCTGCACAGCATCACATAAATGGAGTAGGATACAAGTGTCTGCTTCTTTGTGTGAGCATAGAACCAGTCTCAAGATATCTTGCTGATTTATAGAAAGGACATTGGTTCTATTTCTGTTAATTACCTGCTTGCTTGTGTTAATAGCTGTTAAGATTTCTGCCAAAAAAGAGAACATTTCAGTCTTATTTTCCTCAACCCGGAGAAAATCCTGCCCCTTTTTAGAAAGTGCATTTCTTGGTACAACACTTTTCCGAATACCTTTCCCCTTTTAGTGTGTGTGTGTCACTCTTCAAGCTGTCAGGCCTGGACACATCCAGGTGATATCTAGCCTTGTAGAAAATTGAAGCTGCGAGCTGGTGTAGCATATGAACATAGTACTGGCATAATTATCAAATGTTTTTGCAAATCCTGATTGCAGCATGTTGACAAATGCAGCAGTTTCAAGGATGGTCATTTGGACTGTTGGTTTGGAACTTGTGATTTTTTTCAGGTGTGAGTTCTTCCAGGCAAATCAATAGATCAGACTGTGTAACAGTTCTTAGACTCCCTAACTTCAACAGTGTTGGAGGATAGGCTTGGTTTCGATGTCTAAAGGAATCATCCAGATCTCCATTGCGTATCTGTGATGCAATGTAGAGTCTAGAAAATAATGAGCAGTCATTCCTCAGTGATGTCAGTTGTAGCTGTTTACTTGACTTTTCACGAACTAGAGGACAGCTGAAGAGGTGGAGCTTAATAAGATGACATATAACTCATACTGGCCAACTCCAATTTTTTCAATATTTAGCAATGTGTCAGCTTTTGATGGATGTACTATATTTCTGCTGTCAAGTACCATTAGATCACAGGTGTTTCACTAAATGGGTTTCCCATATATTGTAATGCAAGAGTAAGAGACTTGATATCGCTTGCAAAACTCATCTGTGAATGCTAGTTGGCCTACTGGTGACGTTCATCTTTTTCCCACCTCTTTGTAGAATTCAATTCTTCAACTAAGAGGGCCATCTCAGGACCAGAGACCATCCAATGATGCAGAGCTGTTGGGGTTTCTGTCAGGCCTACAGCCCCTCCATCACCTTTGACTTATGTGTTATGTTGTTCAAAGGCCTGATCAATGGCAATATCAGAGAATGCACGCTTTGACTTTTTTGTGACAAACTTTCCTTTTATCTATCCTGCATAGGTGTGCTTTTTAAAGGAAACCATATCACATAAGTGGACAGGAATCCATTGTGCATATTGAGTATGGTGCAAGGAAAAGTACCAGGGAATAATCTTGGATAGCGCCTATAAATAGAGCCGGAAATCTCCTTCTCGTATCGCTCTTACAAAAGTCATCAAAAGGAGTTCTAGTTTTAGAATGATGTACTAGAATCTAAATTGGGTACATAAATCACTTCTTTCTTTACACCACTCTTCAAGTGACTTAACTTGACTGCAATCCCCTATGTCTTGGCCATAGTCATTGTAGGCCTGCTGCAGAAGTAAATAGAGACTACTGACTGTGATGTGATGGGCCCTACAGGTATGAGTCACATGGGAACCTTTTATAAACAAATGTGCTTTTCCAGCTGTGGTAATATCACCCCAAAAAAGTGCTCCAGTCCACCCACTTTCATTCAAGAGATTTCATTCATTCAAGAGATTTCCAAGAACCTAAAGAACTGCTATCTCAATATGCAGCCCAGCAAATATTACAATGGATTGATCTTCACCATGAGTTGCTGGCCAGTTCAACTGGATTTGTTTTGACAATGTGTCGAGTGGCTGGTCAAATGTAATGATTGAATCTGTCCAGGATTAAGGCCTTCAAGTGCTCTATTCACGATATCCAGGGAATGGTGAATCATGGCCACCCTTGTTTTGTGTATGCATTTTTATGAACTATTGGATGTTTTGCATACATATTTATAACATACATTCACGGAAAATCACATTTAATATGGAAGTAACAGCATCAAATAACGTACGATACAGCAGATTAACAATTTTCTCAGCCCGGAATTTTGAATATCCGCCATTACTGTTAGGGGGAAAATCTGGAATGGCATCATAGCCAAAATAAAACCTTTCCATATGTAGTATATGCGCCCCATGCTTCATGCTTCTTTCGTCAATAGCTCAATTCTTCCAAATATTTCACCTATCTGCTGTATTAAATCTCAATGCATGGATTGAGCCAGATGATTTTACACTGGAATTATGAGGACAAAATGGGACAGTTTCTTTTGAAATATTAACACCCCAGGTTGAAACATTATGATTGGATCTGCTAATGAAGAGAAGAATTCAGAGCAAATTCTGGGGGCTATCACTCATTAGAACCCTGGAAGGAAGCGCTGGCCAATCAGGATGCTTGGAATGCTTGTATGGTACAAACCTGTGTTCTGAGCACTCTAGGTGCTGCTAGCCAGCACCTGCTTCCACTGTTCCCGCTGCACCCTACGCAGGGGCTAAAAGTGTGTATTGTTTTTTTAAAAAAAACTTACCTTTGCTGCGTGGTGCCGGGTCGCACAGTGCTTTCCTGAGTCTATTTTCAATGTTGATGATGTCACAGTTATCAACAGTGAAAAGGGACTTGTGAACCACCACACAGCAGCAGACCACGCAGGAAAGGTCTGTTTCTTTTTCTTTTTAAAACAAACCATTAGCACCCGTGCAGGGTAACTGCACGGGTGCTAATGATGATATGCCCTGAGGCGGTGGGCTGACCCTATTGCTAACAGCACCACCACCCGCTTTAAGAGACACTCACTTTGTTCGGGCCCTTAACTTGGGTGGCGGGCCATTACCAACAGGATGCCTTGGGGCATATCGCCTCAGTATTTGCTCGGAATCTGACTCACTGTTTGATGCAGCCAAATGGAGACCTCCTGGGCGCTTTCTCTTTCCTCCACTTCTCCCCATACTGCAGTCAATGGTGGATGTCGCACCTCCATCCCACCTGCCTTGCACCTCCATCCCACCTGCCCTTACCTTGTCTTCGGGATCCTGTACTTTTCATCCACCCTCTGTGCCACTGCAGCATTCCGCAGTGCATCCATGGTGCCAAAGCAGCGCTGGCCTGAGGAGAGGCCTTAGCTCACCGGCCAATGCTTTTCTGGGTGTGGAATAGTTTGATAGGACTCCCCCAGCATTAAAGATCAACTTCACTAAGTATATTAAGTTAACCTTCCTGACACCTAATGTCCAGAAACTCCTGCCCGCCGGACACTAAGGCCTAATCATCATTAAAAGCACATTCTCTGTCCCGTCCGCCAACATTATTTGGATTCAAATCATATGCAGCCCAAAATAAAACAGACTCTTTTTGTTTTCTGTAAAGGTGAGACACGTTTTCATTTCTCTGTCGTTTTGTGATTTGTTTTTTTCTGGTGTTCTGAATAAAAGTTACAGTAACATGGCTACTGACCTTTGTAAGTCGTTAATTGACCATAATTTCATGAATTGTGCCAACAGAAACCCATTCCTTATGCATGATAAGCTTCAAGCCCTTATGCATGATAAGCTTTAAATCCAATGCTGCACACTTTATATTTAAAGAAGTATTGTGGGCAAGAAGCATTTCCATCTAACAATAGCGGCCTGCAATCTCAAAAATACCTAGACTAATGCGTTTCATGGTATTTGGTATTTGGTATTTATTTATTTATAGTGCACGCCTAACCCGGGGGTAGCATTGCGCAGAGGCATCAAGAGGATTGCGAAGCTTGTTACATACATAGTGATGAAGTCCAGTTGGGGTTACATTACTGGAGCATCATAGACAATGAAAGCTGGAGAGACATAACTTACAACAATATACAGATACAAAATGCAGAATATATCATGAGTTGTATCTACGCAGATCAGTTGACCACCACCTATGTGTACAGATTAACAGTCATGGTAGTGTGGCGCAGCAAGCAGGCGTTATATATCATGGGTCTTAAGCCACTGAATGGTCTTTGATCTGAATCTGCGGTAAGTGAGGTCCTCCTTGCAAGTAGGTGGAAGGGAATTCCAAAATTGCGCGGCTTTTACAGGAAAGCTATTCCTTCCAGACTTTGTGCGTTTAAATCTGGGCACAAGGAGGAGATTGGAATTGACCATTCTAGTGGGGCGGGAAGAAGCTGGTCTGGTGAATTTAGTTATTAGGTATTGAGGGGCTGTTTGGTAGAGGCATTTGTGAGTCTGAGAGACAGATTTGAGGAAGATTTTGTCTTTCGTAGAAAGCCAATTGACAGATCTTCTAGTCTCAGAAATGTGGGCTTTCTTTGGGATGCTGAGGGCCGCTCTTAGGGCGTTATTCTGTAGGATTTGAATTTTATTTGTGATATATTTGTTGCAACCTACATAAAGCGCATTGCAATAATCCAGTTTGGACAGGATCAGAGCCCTGGCTAGGGTGATGCAGTTAGAAGGTGAGAGGAATGGTTTGTCTGCTCTGATAAGTTTGCAAGTGTAGGATGTGGCGGAAGCCATGGCATTAACTTGCTTTTTGAATGTGAGAGTGGAATCTAGGTAGAAGCCAAGGGTTTTGACCTCCTTGGCTACAACGATCTTATTATTAACAATTACGAAAGAGGAGTAGTTTAGATCTAGTTTGTTAAGGTTATGTGGAGACCCTAGAATGAGGAGTTCTGTTTTGTCATCATTCAGGCATAGACCATGGGCCTCATTACGACCCAGGCGGTAAGTTACCGCCTGGGCCGTGACTTTACCACCATGGCGTAAACTACGTTTACGCCATGGTGGTTGGCGGACTTACCGCCCCATTCCGACCTTGGCGGGGCGGTAAGTCCCCATTTACCCATTTACCCTTCCCCATTCCCATTTTGCCCCATAGGGCATAATGGGAGTGGGGAAGGCGTTAATTACGCCACCGTAAATTACGGTGGCGTAATTAACTCCATGGTCCCTTAGCACCATGGATTTTAACACCTGCCAAAAGCAGGTGTTAAAAGCTCCATGGCGCTAAGGGACCTCGTAATCAGGCGGTAAGGGTCGGCGCTGTTTACGCTGCCGTAAACCCCTTACCGCCTGGGTCCTAATGAGGCCCCATGTAAGGCCATCCAATCCTGGATGATGAGGTACACTTTGTTGACGAAGGCCAAATCCTTGTCATCATCCCCCGTCAATGGGATGAGGATCTGGGTATCATCGGCATAATTAGTGTAGGTGATACCCAGACCATCTAGATCATCAAAAAGGGGCTTCGTGAAAATGTTGTACAGGGTCGGGGAGACGCAGGATCCCTGGGGCACGCCACAAGTGATAGGCGATGGTTCGGCTGCTGCTAATGGGGAGAAGACTCTCATTGTGCGGTTGTTAAGGAAGGATTGCATCCAACCGGTTGCCTCTTGAGAGAAATGGGCTGCTTTTTGTAAGTGGTTGCATAGGATCTCATGGTCGACCAGGTCGAAAGCGGCTGAGAGATCAAGGAGTAGCAATAAAGCAGTCTTACCCTCATCTCTCAGCTCATCTATCTGTGCCTTGAGATCTATGAGTGCAGTTTCAGTACCGTGTTGAGGCCTGAAGATAGATTGTCGGACTCCAAGGAGATGGAAGTGTTCAAGGTAATGTTGGATTTGTTGATATGCTATTTTATCGAGGATTTTAAGTAGGAATGGTACTGTGGTGATGGGGCGTGGCAGTTGGTAGGAGTGGCAGGGTCTAGATTAGGTTTTTTGAGAAGGTGGAGGACCCAGGATTGTTTCAGGTTATTGGGTACGGTGCCTGATGTGAATGACGCATTTATTAGTTTGGTAATAAACGGTGCGAGATCACGAGCCGCATCTTTTATCAATTGTGCTGGGCATAGGTCCCCGTGGCAATTCGAGGGTTTGAGGGTGAGAATGACATTTTCAACCTCTTTGGTAGATACTTTATGGAAGTTGAAGTGGGGGTTGGGTGCAGGGGTGTGCGGCAGAGTGGGGTGTGTCGTTTTAGGGATCAGGATACAAGGTTTGGTAGGAGCGAGAAGGGAATCTTTTTTAATGCTTATCTTCGTCTTGAGAGAAGTGATTTTGTTAGCTATAGCGTTTTGTATATCCGTGCACCAATTCTTATCTTTGAGGCAAGAGTCATGTACTTGGATAGGCGATTATACCTCTTTTAGTATTGTAAAGAGCTCACTGGTGTTGGATTTGGCTTGCGAGATTCGAGTACTATAGTGCATTTGTTTGGCCAGGATAATTTCTTTTTTGTATTGGGAGGCTAGTATACTCAGGTTTTTCTTGTTGTTTTCTGAAGGATGTGATCTCCAGGTTTTTTCACATCGTCGCTTTTCCTGTCTGAGGGCTTCAAGGTGAGGAGTGAACCAAGTGTTGATATGTTTACGAGGTTTGCTCTTTCTCAACTTCAGGGGAGCTATGTCATTAAGGGATGAAAGCATGACTTTGTTGTATAGGTTTACCATCATGAAGGGATCTGTGTCATCCGGAATGGCATTCAGCGTTGGTAAGATCAAAGGGAGCAAGTTTTCCGGGGTGATGTTCTTTTTGTTTCTGGTCTGGACAGCTGGAGCTATGCTATCTGGTTGCACTGGTGTCACCTCTAAAGTGAACAAGATCAGGTAGTGGTCTGTCCAAGGCTGTGGAAGTATAGATGAGACCAGGACTGGGCAATTATGCGCAGCTAACCAGAACAAAGTTCTACCTTTAGTATGTGTAGGCTCTGTAATTTTCTGGGTGAATCCTAGTTCCTCTAAGGTGTTATTGATAATTTTGGCATTGGCATCCGAGGGGTCACTAAGACCAAGGTTAACATCTCGTAATAGGATGCTTTGTGTGGAGTTCTTAAGGTTAATGGATAAGATGTCATGGGTATCAGAACTTGTTCCAAGTACAGTTTCCTTCCCATAAATAGCTTTTTCTTTATCTCATTTTTTTCCATTGAGGTAACTCTCATTAAATAAAACTGGAAATAACCAACATGGAAGGATAGTAGGCGTCAGAGAAAGTTTAGGATATTCACTAACATAATAGAGGTTTAGTGCAATTCAAATGCATTTAATTAATAAATGCTTATTTCTGGAGCGCACCCCATGAAACATATGTAAAAAAGACATTCAGATTTCATAACATACCTAACACTTGGGGCTTCATTACAGAAAGGGCAGTGTTGGTCAATCTTCATTACCTCCAGCTTTGGTGAAATTCACATTGTGGAAGGAGACAATATTTTCCACCAGTAAATCCCACTCAGTTGGGTTACCACTGGTGGTAAGTACCACTGGGTGAAATTACATCTGGCAGCAAAAATACAAACAGCAAAATTGTATTGCTACCGGTAAACCCCATTATAAAAGAATATTCGGCCCGAGCCCTAGCTACATTTACCACCCAAAAGAAGGCCAGCTTTTAGCATGTCTTAATAAAGGTTTCACTCAGAATTAGTTGTTGCTGTATGACAATTGTATTGTATGAACAGTACACACACACACACGTAATTATGGAATTGTGGTTTCTAAATCGGGGATCACCTGCCAAATCTAGAAATTGAAATATATGATTAGCTGTATTTCTACCTGCAGCAGTAATTAACCTGCTAGTATTTATGTTGCTGCTGGAAAGGAGGGCTCAAGGGGATGTGTTTGTATGCCTGAAGGCAAGCATTTACCTCTGCAATATTTATCAGAACAGTAATGTCATATCACTGGAGCTAATGGGTTATTGCAATACCCCTGGGGGTTTTGTCTGGGGGGTAAGGTAGGCGGAGCAGTAATTTACTGTTAGCAGTACCTTTTCTGTACTAAAACTTAGAATTACAAAAAGATTTTATTTATTTTTGCTGTTTTATAAGGTGCCTTTTTGTGGTAAACTGCTTCAAAGTGCACAAAGCAGGCTAAAAGTCTGATAGTATATGTTAAGTTCTGACTGATTCTGCAACAGTGCTGTCAAACTATCCGTGTTTTCTTAAAATAAAAGTGCCTTTCTGTTTTAAAAACTTCCCATATTATACAATTGTTGGAAAGTCATCCGGGTTACTCTGACGATGACAAGTTATGCTTCATATATGGCATGTACAGCATATAAAGTGAATTAGTTATATGCCTTTCTAATGTGCCACAGAGTTCAACACAGAAGTAGTCAGAATATCTCTGACTAACGCAGGTAAAACAGTCATGTACGTTTAAATTGCGATATATTGACTTCCTTAGCAACCCTTCCTACAGCATAGATGACATATAAAGAGTTTTAAATACACAACTAATGGTACCGTACTCAGTCTTTCATCTATTCCTCCTGGAAACATACAGTCATTTCTGTATCTCAACACTTAACCTCCTGCAAAACCCCTGTTTTCACTGTCTATTTTTACTCACATACTTGAGGGTACATGAATATGCAGCTAGGAGCACGCCTTCTAGGTTTTCTCTCAAGAGCCTGGGTCTTTACAGATTGCTATCTGTGTATTAATATGCGCAGCAGCAGCACGCCAGCAGGTTACTCACTATCTGTAGAAACATCAAAGCTGCTGGCTTAGTATTCGTAAAACTTTCAAGTTTTATGAATGGAAGCAAATGTTTCTTCCGGTGTTTGCCATAATGGAGTTAGAAAATAGTAAAATGGGCTGATGTATCTATTGATGGGTGTTCACAGGTACATATAATACCTGCCTGTGTCATGCCAACCCGTTTTCTCACATTAAGTAGGTGGGAGTAAATTGAGGTGAAAAGAGAGCACTGGCCTGCCAATCTACATCATCCACAAGGCTTTCTGGGGCCTGGTGCCCCGCTACATCCAGCTCTCTCTCCCTAAATACCTCTGATGCTAGAGCCCTTCCGTCATCTAGCTCCAACTCTCTGCATATCAGACACTTCTCTAAGCAGAGAGTGGGGGGTAGATCGCTCTCCTCTGCAGGAGCCTCCCTCTGTAATGGTCTCCCCGCCCCTCTCAGGCTTAAGCCGGATCTCCTCAGGTTCTGGAAAACTCCTCAAGGCCCTCCTTTTCTCTTCTTCCTTTCCTCTCCGCCTTTCTTGCGAATACCCCTGTCTGCAGCAGAGACTAGCCGCCTAGATCCCTCAGAGTTCTAGAGGGCACCAGCACCCACTCCCCCACACCCAGTCCACCCAACCTCCTCACACTTAGCATGTGAACACTTAGCCCCTATACCCCTTGCAATTCCTGATACCTGCACTCCTAGCCACCCCTTAGCACTCGACTAACCACTGTGGCCCTCCCTCCCCCTCCTCCACCCCCCTTATCTTGCACTCTCTCCTCTTTACCCTTCACTTCCCTTCCCACCCAAGCTTTTCGCATTTCGTGCAGACTGCCTCCTCCCCCTCACATTTCTTGTTACTGCACTGGCATGATCCGAATGTCACAAGGCCTAGTATTGTTATTTTTGTTACTTGTCCCCCCGCCCCCCTTTTTGTCTTGTGGTGCCTTGAAACACTATTCATTGTATAGGCACCTTACAAATATCCGTAAATAAAATAAAATAAATAAATGCCAAGTATAAATTACACCACCTATGGTTTAATTTTTTAATTAATTTTTTTGAGCATTTGTTAGGCACTTACACAACTAAATAGTCTTTCAAAGCGATGGTTTAGACTTTTGCTCACCTTCCCTATTTGCACCTTGAAACAAGTAGAAGATAAGATTTATTTTTCTCAAATGCCAGGGATTTTTAAGTGAGTTAGTAGCCTCAGCTTACTGTGGACTTGGGTGACAAGCCAAAATGGGGAAGGCAGTGTGGGAGACCCCAAGCAGATCCCCAGTTTTGGGCCAGTGAGGGTGCATCGTGTGTGCAGGTGGACTGGGTCCCCCCTTTGGCAATGATAGGCAGGTTCCACCGAAGAGTGCGTCCTCCAAGGAATTCACCAATATCATCAGGTAACATATTTATTACTGACAGAGAAGTAAACTTATTGCCGGCAGAGTACGTTAGGTACACTGGACACAGGGTTTTGTGTGCACCGGGCTGCGGCCACAAGGTAGGGCATCAATGGCAGGCATACAGACTAGGCACACTCACGTTCATGGGACCCAGGCCTGTGGATTACCCTTGGATGCAGGGGGCGGAATGGATGGTTTAGAGATGGAAAATCTGAGTTGGAGGCTCTTGGGAAGGAGGAGAGATGGCGAGAGAGGCTGTATAGAGGAAAGAGAGAAGAAAGAATGGGCAGCTGTGGAGCAATGAGAGAGAGTGGGGAGCTAGGAGGAGCAAATAGCCAGTGGGGAGATAGTAGGAGAGGGGAGAGAAGGGGCTGGTAGAGAGCATGATAGCTGAGAGAAGGAGCAAAGAATGAGAGAGTTAGAGAAAGAGAAAGAGAGCGAGAGAGAGGGCAAAAGAGAGAGAGAAAGAGAAAGAGAGCGAAAGAGAGAGGAAGAGAGAAAGAGGGAAAAGGAGAGATGGTGAGTAGAGAGAAATGAAGAGAGAGAAAGACAGAGAGAAAGAGGGGGAGGCTGAAGAGCAGGGGCAGAGCAGCTGGGATGCCGACCGTTTGAAGAATAGGGCACCAGTGTGGGCTTTTGTTTAGGCATAGGAACGGCACTTGCACTGGCACTTGCCAGGCACTGTCACAATGGAATTAACACCTATTGATTGTAGGAGGTGCAAAATGGTGCAAGTACGTGGGTGTCTAATAGCAGTGCCTGCGAATGCCTAACACTTGCACATAAAACAAAAATGTTGGCTTTGCCAATGCTTGTTTTTAACAGGCCTCAGTGAAGGACAGACATAGTGCTTAAAATCGAGTGGCTGAAGGCAGAACTGGGTAAGACATTTTTGTTACACCCGTAGCGTGTTTATTACTCCAATTAAGCTATTAAATCTCAGAAGACTGCATTCAGAAAACGCTGGAAGGTGCTTCAGAGTGCAACGTTTGATGGTAAGTCTTGATTAAAGCGATCTAAAAGAGTTCCCTTGAGGAGGTGTTTTGAGCAGTAAGGGACAGGAACCGGGTGCAAATGGCCATATGGATTAGCATGACAATGGCAGTAAAGTGGTGGGCAAATAACCAAACAGCACCTACAATCTTTGTGTCCCTCCTCAAATGCCATTTCTCCCTATCTGTACTTTAACGCAATAGGATCAGCTTATAGATAGCGCTAAAGCGCCATCTGATAGTCCAAACTAAAAAACAGTAATTGTTATGGAGGGGCTCATGTTTTCCGATGGCTCCAGCCCTCCTTGCAGTGAGCCCGTCATTTGTCATTTGTCACTGTTATCTCTGCCTTCCCTGACTGTTGGGTGTGGCCGTGGGTGCAAAAGCAAATGAGTGCAACTGTGCATGCCTCAGAGACAAGCAGCATGAGGGCCCATGCTTTGAAAGGCAGGAGGCTCTGGCTTCTAGCCCGATTCATGCCTGCCTTGGATGCGATGCTCTCTTCCTCCTCTGCAGGTTGCACACTACAGCAGCTTGCCTAAGGTGGCTGCTCTCCCTTGGTGCATGGTGCATGGTGGTAGCAGGCCACTGCCACTGTTACTGTTTGTCTGCCCCCCTGATCACAGCTTTCACTTCACTGCCTACAGCCTGCCTGCCACAGAAGGACTGCAAGCCAGGAGCATGGGGAGCTCTTCCTAAAGTCACTCATCCCCAAGGTTTAAGGTGAGGGAGATGAATTGTCATATTGGGGAAGGTACATAGGTACGTACATACATTCATCATGCATGCAGTGCTTTCATAGGGGGTGGGGCGCCAGTCAGAGGGACAAACTGCCCTGGGCCTCACTGGCCAGGTCAGCCTCACAGGGTGGCAGTTCCTCATGTGATGTGTTGTAGGTTATTATTTGCATAGCACTTCTGTTATCTGCGTGCAAGTCCCAGTGACGATGAATTAGGATGTGTGGCCTAGTGTCCACAGTACTGAGCTTAGCACACAGGCACTTCGATTTAAATCCTAGCTTCAGCACCTGATCATCCTAGTGTTATTCTGGACCAAGTTCTGCATCTTCCTGTGTCCAAAAGTGCAGATATGTGGAATGTGATGTGGATCTGTAGCCACCAGTTGCTCTGCTGCCGTGAGCTAATATCATACCATCACTTTTAGGATTCTCTAATTTGGCCTCCACAGTCCCGTGGCCAAATTGTTATGCGCATGGTAGCACATATTTGAGGGGGTTCTGCCGCCATCAATCTCAAATATTAGCTTTTATCCAGCAGGATATGGGAGACAGGAGGTAACAGTTCACATTTTACATTACTTGGATTTGTAATAACCTGCTCAAAGTACACAATATATACACGACGTTACAGGAAAAGGAAATGGGCTGCTGAATTCTGTAACCTGCAGGACACCATTTCTGAACCCCATCAGGGCCGACTTCCGCTTTCCGCCTTTCAGAGGCAGATAAAATGAGAACCGTTTAGCTGAGCATTGAAACCCCTGATTACTTAAGTGGCAGGTTATTTTAAAATGCCCAAAATAATATGACTGATATATTTTTAAAAAATGCTTGCTTGAGGAACAAATGCAGTTGTCACATTGGGAGAGGGAGCCTGAGGAGGGCATTGGCAGGCCCTCACTTGGTGGAAAGTATTTATGGCATGCAGCCCCATGTGAGCCCTTGATTCTGCAAGACACACAGTGAGGGGTCTCCTCCATCTACGGGGTCTGTAAATAAGTGTATGGTTTTAAAAAGCAGGGATGCATAGCCTGAGGGGGAAACAATTCTGAAAGCAACTGAGTATAGTTTTCGCACAGCATGCTGTATGAGCTGAAATATGTCTTTGTCATCTAACAGTAATTTATTTAGCACCTGGTACGGCACATAGGCCGGGAAAAATTATATATCTCAGTCAGGTACTGTGCCACTTCTAAGCCATGGCACATTTGATTCGCAGTCGTTATTGCCCGGGGTAACCTTCCTGGAGCTTGAGTCTCCAAGAGAAAACAAAGGCAGGTGACAAATAGGCTGCATCCCAGGATGTAACAGGAAAGTAATAGTAGTGGAAATTATTTTGACCCAATGCACAATACATATTAGTTGGTGTGTGAAGGCTTTCATGGAAAATGTCTTCTCTGTCAAGTATGTGCAGGTCGAACTGTTGTAGGAGGAGCTGTGCAAATTAGAATATGCAGACAGAGGTTGCAATCTCACCTTAGTCCCTGCCACTCAATGTCGGCAATGTTGGCAATCATTTTCGAAAAACAAAAAACACTGACATGCTTACTTCTCTGTGAGAGTGGGCTTTGCAGCGCGCCTGTTACAGTTCATCTTTGGTGCCGGGCTGGTATCCACACCCTAGAGCCATTAGCACCTTAGCGCCTTGCTAAAATGATGGCTGACAACAAAAAGAGAGTGATAACAGGCAGGACAAGTGTCTGCATACACTGAAATGTTGCACTGATGGAGGCACCCCCACTTTGCTACCCGACAAAGATGTTGTTACACTTGCTTTGAGACTTAAACAGATCATGATCATGCAAAGTGTGCTTATGAGGTATTGCAACCAAGTTCAGATCAGTTTAACTGAACATCTAAATGCCCAGTTGGGCATTCACTACAGTACATCCTTTGTGGCAATTCCATCTTTCTTTGGCAAATATATAAATAAAATGCAATAATCGAAGTTGAAATGAATATAGATAAAGTTGAGTTCCACCATGGTGAAGAAGAATGTTCAGTCAATTAAGCACTTATTGCAGGGATATGTGTTTGAGTGCTGGAGTTCACATTTGCAGGATTAGAGTAGGCACTTGTCAATATAAGGTGACTTCCACCATCTTGTTTCTCTCTGTCTGTCTCTTTCCTGCCCCCTCCCCTTCCTCTGCAGCAAAGCACTTTGGGTGTGACATCAGAAGGGCAAAGTTCACTACATTCAAAAACAGGGATTGTACCACTGAGTCAGGCTAGCTTTAATTCAATCACCTGGGGATTTTTGCCATTAAAAGAAGGGGTATTACACCCCTTCTTTAGATTCTCTCAGATCGTCTCAGATCCTCGAGACACGAAGATTCACCTGAGAAGAACTCACTGGACTTCCTTTGGGAAAGTTGTACTTTCCAAAGCCCTCAGCCTGAGGTGAAGAAAGAGTCATCCAAGATGGAAGGAAGGTCTGCCCCCTACCCACTCCCAGGGCACATCAGGAGTGAACTTTGCTGCAGACCTGGACCCACAATTCTGCCCCAGAATATCCTGAAGCTGGGAGAGCAGACCGTGAACAGAACCATCCTGTTCTTGAGTCCTGCTGAGTGGCTTTCAAAGCGGAGGACCAGATCAGCTGAGGCTCTCTGTTCTACCTAACCAGTCGTTCTGTGTTTATTGCTCTGTAAACAAGATGGAAGGCGCTGGTGCTGGGTGCTGGGTTTTACGCTACTACACTATATCAAACTATTGCTTGCACTTTGAACCAGCTTGACGCTGCCTCATGCCCTAGCTAACCCTGTCACCTATTAGCCCCAAATCCACTGCTCAATGCCTGGACCCCATAGAAATCACTGGTGCATCACACACCACTCTGACCAGGGGTTACAACCATGGCTCTGCCCAGCTAGTCCTTGAAGGGCCGCGTCCTTGACCTGCACATCAATGCCCCCAAACTCATCACTTTGACTACTGTTGCCTGCTGACTCGAACCGCTGGAGCATCACTCAGCGACCCTTCCCAGTGACTAAAGCCCAACTTGCATTGTTCAACTGCGAAGCAATCCTGGGACCGCTCTGACCTGCGTCATTGAGTGCACCCCTTCTGCTGCACAGAGCGACCGCAATCACCCACCAAGAACTGAATCCAGGTACTGTTGATTCTGAGCTGCCCCCTCGGTCTATTTGGGCCCTAGAAACTGGTTAGGTCACGATCACACCTCTCTTCAACATTGACATATCCTTTTTGTGACTAGTAATTCTCCTACCACCCCTGAAACCACACTTGGAGTGCCAGTTTCTTTCTTCTTACATCTTCTCTGTTTGTGCGTTCAGGTGGGATTTTGGACAGTATTTTCTATTTGTTGTATTACAGGTGGGGTGTTTAATTAAAATATAGATATTTTTCATAGAACCTTGATTGGACATTCTCTTTAATTTGGACTGCGATCCTGTGTCGTTTGGGTCGCTACTGGTTCACCTTCACACCCCTCTTAAGAGCATGGCCTTCCCTTAGCCCATGTTACCAGAAAAGGCAAAGGAGGTATCATTTAATTGTCCCTGTTTTACCTTTATGATTGAAGCCAGATTGGATTATTTGGCTCTGTTACGCATTGAGCCAGGACTGGTTTAAAAGATAGCATTTTCTGACATAACTAATGTTTTTGCAATATGCAAATTAGATCAAAATATATAGTTTCATTTTAGCAGTTTCAGGCACATAAGCCTTGCGCAGTAGAAAGCAAATACTCACTGGGTGCTTCTAATTTAATTCTTTCTATGATAACTTGAATGTGTCTGCTATGTGGGAATGAACTGCAATGCTCAGTGAATTTTTAAGTTTCTTATAAGACTGTTTGTTTTCTCTGCTGCCCAGTCATGTAATGTTTTTCCAAGAGCATGTACTTTGGACACATTCATACAGAAACAAAATAACAGGTTCAATCATTTTATTAAATAAATACTTGCCTAAAAATAGTTTTCCTATATTTTCTTTCAAAATTAATATATTATTCGAAAAACCAAGTGAAACTGTCTTCAATATAGCACCTTCTTGCGGAAACAGGTCACACTTAAGTGTAATGTTTATATTTTCTTAATAATTATCAGAAAGAACCGCTCTCCGAACGGGTTCGGTAGACAGACACAATAACACTGATCCTGTAGGTCGCTATTCTCATTCGATTATTGTTTGATGTGCTTTGCACTCGGAAGTAAACTGCACTGAGAATGGGTGTGTGTGGCTGGCTGACATACCCCGGAGCAGACGTTGGGGAGGCGAGAGTTGGTGTGGTGCTGCATACTGGGACATACTGTGCTCTCTCCCCATCTGGTGCCTCTCTCTGGCATGGTGTAGTTCGTTGTGGTGCATTGTGGTGCAAATGTCCCAGCAACCATGCATTCTACAGTTGAGGACCGGTCCTTCTATGACCACATTGATGTTTTGCCAATTTCATGCAACTGTGGGAAGGTGCTGAAATCCGGGGAAAGAGTAGGGGTGTCCAAATGTCATGTTGCCAGTAATGTCCTGTCGGGCCTAACAGGTAACTATGCAGAATTTGGTGCAGATTGGTGAAACAGTGTGGAATTGTATAAGAAACAACCTTTTGTCAAGCCAAAAACCCACAAACAAATTTTGACTTGTGCTGAAATCCAGGGAACGGGGTGGGATGTCCAAATATCATGTAGCCACTAATGTCTGGAGGGTCCGAACAGGTACCTGTGCAGAATCGGGTGCAGTATGGTGAAACAGGGTTGAATTGTATAAGGAACATTGCTTCGCCAAGCCACAAACCCACACATTTTGACTTGTGCTGAAATCCGGAGAACGTGGTGGGGTGTCCAAATGTCATGTAGCCAGTAATGTCCGAAGAGTCCTAACAGGTAATTAAGCAAAATGTGTTGCAGATTGGTGAACCAGTGTGGAATTGTATAAGGAACAATGTATTGCCACAAATCCCGCCACAAACAAACACATTTTTACTTTTATATATATATATATATACACATCAGTGAAAAACTTTGTTAAAGGGATGTTATGGTTAAGTTGCGCTGCTAAAAACCTATGAAATTCAGTGAAAAAACGTTGTTAAAGGGACGTTATGGTTAAGTTGCGCTGCTAAAAACCTTTCAAATTCAGTGAAAAAACTTTGTTAGAGGGACGTTATGGTTCCAAGTAAAACCGGAAAACCCTTGAAATTCGCCAGTTATGGTAAGCTAAGCAACCATAACTCACGCCACCACCGTGCACTGCTAAGCCTAACACCCAGGACATCAAAGATGACATCACAAATGTTAAATAAAGTTTAATTTTTATATTGTGTTGTAAATAGTTTCATTTTTTTTTTAAAACAATGTAGGTGTCCGCGGACAGTGCAGGTGTTCTGAAATGTTCGTAAATAAACAAAAATGGAGGTGTCCTGAAGAACACTATACCTGTTCGTACTGTTCGCTAGCAAGTTCAAACTGTTCTAAGAACACACGAGGTGTCCTGAAATGTTCGTACATAAACGAAATTGGACGTGTCCTGAAGAACACTATATCTGTCCTTACTGTTCGCTAGCAAGTTTAAACTGTTCTAAGAACACACGCAGTGTCCTGAAATGTTTGTTTCACATGTGACGCATTTTTAATTACTTCAGGACCCGAACAGTGTCCGTAGAACATCAACGCGCATGCGCTAACCAATCTCCGTGCATTTGGTGTCCTGCGGACATGCGCTTCCTTCGCAGACTTGTTCGCGAACGGATTATATGACCGCACCCACGCTGATCGCGTGTTCTGAATGCGGACACTGTTCGTGTCCCGAACAATTTAAAAGTACATTTTCAATTAACCCATAATATTTTTCAATAAAATCTCACCATGGCACAAGTCCCACATAGTAATCCTGAGTTTCTACATACCTTTTGAAACTTTTTGAACATTTTTTTGTGTTCGATCTGTCCGCACACAGCGCGCATGTCCGCGGACCGCGCACAAGCACCCCTATAAAAGACCATACCCTAGAGCTTATTCTCATTGTGTTTCTGGCTATTCTTCAGAACACAGTGATTTGTGCTGCCATCTGCAGATTACACCATCATTGAGATGGCATCCATGGCTGAACTACTGCCAGCTGGTGCTGCACCTGCTTCAGCACCACCCCCAACCCCTCCACCACCACCACCTCCCCATGGGCCTGAAGAGGGGAACAGGAGTGAGGATGCAGAGGAGGAAGAAGAGGATGATGAGAATGAGGTAGAAGAAATCCCTACTACCCGCACTAGGCGTGAGTCTTGGGTGTGGCGGTTATTTACCATTCATGGGAATGGTCCTAAGGCTCGTGCGAACCGTGTTACCTGCAATGAGTGCAAAATGATACTCAGTCGCGGGAAGCACGGTAAGTACAGCTTTGGGACCACTACTATGAAGCGACACCTGAGGTCATTTCACTCTGGGGCTATTCGCAGGGTTGTACCTTCCGAAGAACGTAGCAGGTTGATTTCCTCTACTTCATCCTCTGTTTCTGATCCTGTCACCACAAGGACCACCTCTGTGGGACAGCGTCTTCCTCAAGCTGCCTCACAGGCCATACAGAATGCTGATGGCTCTTACCTTTCGAGGGTCACAGTTGTATGTATGTACTGTGACACAGTACTCTGCAGGGGGGAGCGACTTCGTAGTGCTTGTGAGACTATCATCTCAGAACATGAGAAGATCTGCTCCCTACCCAAATAAAACCCACTCTACATCTTCCTCTCTCAGCTCGCCCTTTCTTATCCCTTTGGTTGGTGTCCCCCCCTTTACCTTCCTTTCCCCTCCTCTCCTATTGTGTCGTGTATAAAAAACCAAAAGAAATACAAAATATCAAAAATAAAAAAAAATAAGGCTCTTTTCAGAGCCGCCTTTCACAGTTAAAAAATAGAAGTGAAAAAAAATAAAGCAGGGCCCTTTGTATTTTTTAGAAGTCCGCGGAAAGCTCGCGAACATTTTAAAAATTGGGTTGCTACCCTATCACAAACATTGCAATTTTCTCTGGGAGGAAGTGGTGGCTCTGAAAAGAGCCTTTGGGAGGTGTTTGTAAGTCAAAAATTATAAATGCTTAACACCTACTTCAAAATGGATGTTGTAATTCCAAAAAAGGTCGCAATGCATTTTGTACATTTCTCAGAAAAATCTGATTGCCACCTTAAGTCAGATGGACTCCATCTCTGCGAAAAATGTTTGTACTACGAAACAGAATATTTCCATTGTGAAAAGAAGACATGCCAAAATCTTTTAGAAAGGCACAAACAGCTTTATTAACATTGCGCCTTGCTTTTTCCATTTGTGGACCAAATGAAGAAGAACGAAGCCACATTTGTTTCTGCGCAATCCGTGAAAATATCATTTGAGAATTAGGAAACATGTCCATAACCTTCCCAAGTCCTTCTTTCATAGCAAATTGCAAAAAAATTCCAGTCACATGTCCTAAACTGTTCCCTCCACAATGAATTACAATTATGTCTGGATGTTGCTCTGTCTCCAAAGTAGCACAGAGAGGTACCAAGTCCAACCACTTCATTCCACGTACTCCATGCCAGTGTACTTCCACATGTGGGAATCCAAGATCTACAGCTACTCCACAGCTTTCTGCATGCACCTTCAACCAATATATCCATGAATCTCCCAAAATCCATACAATCTTTTTCCTAAAACACACAGACATAGCTATCTGTTGTTCTCTCAGCAAAAACAGTATATGAGAAACTCTCTTCTGGCACAACACACCCACTAAACTTTCCTGACCAATCCCTTTCAGTACTCATTCTCATTTGCATGACTTCTGAACCCAAAAATCCCCGGATGTAACTCCCGATGTCCGCGAACTACCGCCATGTCCACGGACATATCGTAGCATGAACAGCCCTTCTACCATTTCCACTTCACTCTCTCTGCCATTCCCTCATTGGATGTAGCTAAGAAGTCACATGACCATGCACCAATCACATTCAAGACCTCTACATCTAACTGCATCATCATAGATCAGCACTGAAAATGTACTGTGAATCTCTCTGAGTACAAGTGTCATATCATTGGCAAGCACCATCTACCAGAAATACTGTACAAGTCTCCAAGATTTCTACTTGCAGCTCCATGCATATCCATATGCATGAACACAAACTTCAGGTATGCATATTTTCTGTGCAGTAGATGAACACATTTTCAAACAGACTTTTAGCTTGTGTTATCTGTAAAATGAATTTACTGTATTTTTTTCAATTTCCTAAAATCAACTATCACTTATAAACCTTTGTACTATTTACTTTCTTTATACACACACACTTAAATCATGTTAAACTAACATTTTTTAAATGAAATATATAGACTACATATATTCAAACAAAATTGAATGCAAGCACAATCTATGTTTAAATCTTTAAAAAAATACTTATAAAATTTCATATTTTTTTGTTTTTATTTATTTATTTACTTAATTACTTTAATTTAAACATGACATTGAGTCGCTATTACCTAGAACAGCTTAGTTACAGAAATAGTGCTATTCACTGGTATATTATAAATTTCACAAGACATAGTAAAGATATTTTTTTTGCTACAGTTAGTCATTCAATACAATGTGTTCATTAAGAACATATCATATGTACTGAACTGATGCAATGTATCTTATGTAAATAAATTAGTTTAATTGTTTTGAAGAAGTCGTTGAGGATTTCAATTAAAAAAATCAATATCTAAATTAAAAACAGCGCTATATACAAAAAAAATTACTAATTTTAATCTTTTACAATTGCACTGAAGACCAGTCTCCTGAAAAGAAGCAGCCGAATTCGAAGAACAAAGAACAACTAAGAAGTTACCTGGTAATTTAAGAATATCACCATAATATTTGTATTATTACTCAAACATACTGTAAAGTTAATACAAGCTATTTCTGTGCCTAAAAATAGAGATTGTGTACCATTTTGTCCAAGAATCTTCATGTCTTAAACAGCAATTTACAGCCAGAACGGCCCACAAATTCCTATTTTTGAACACACAAATTACCCAACTGAACCGCTACAATTTTCATATTATAGAACAAACAACTGTTTTAATTGTATACATTAGATTTACTATTTGTACTTTTCCACACCACTCGCTTACTTTTTTTTGTCATCTAAACACCAGTTTAGTAACACATAAATTCAAGAATACCTATCCCTACTAGTTGTAGTTCCCAATGCACAATCACACACCATTACATACATCTTTATCATCTTACTCAAACACTCATGCACACAGCACACATACATTGCAGAACACCCCAACCCATACCTTCTTTATTTTTTTTAACAGACACTAAAGAATGCCTACCAAATGTCAAGTCCGTAGAAATGAACGCAGAAGTAGAGCAAATTAAAATAAAAGTGTCCAACATAAGCATCCATCTCTAGCAGAATTTGTAAAAAAAAGTTGAAACAAAACAGCTAATACAGTCATTTAGTGAAACACAAGAGGTTTCAAGTACAGAAACTGTGACTCCTCTATCAAAATGTAAAACAAACCAAAAAACAATTATCAGAAAATCAGCTATCACTACAGATAAAACTACTTCTTTAAATTTTAATATAGTGCAAAGTAAGCATACCAAGAAAAGTATTTTAGCCAAAATGTACCGTCAAAAAGTCCTTCAAAATCTTATAAAAACAGGAGAGAAATCAGGTTCAATGCTTAAAACCTATCGCTGGAAATTAATCTTAGAAGCGTTGATGGACAGTGCAATTCTTCTCAAAAGAAAGTTATTTATTTTACTGTTAAACAAAATGAAACCACTAACAAAACTAATAACTAAATTACAAAAAAGACTTCTCAATAAGCGAAATGTCAACAGAAAGAACTTCTTAAGTATCTGCGGAGGTGAATGGAATCACACTACGAGCACAGAACCATATTTTAATGAAGAAGCGTACAAACAAAAGCAAACAAATACAATTGCCATACATAGCAGTGGTCGAGGTTATGAAAAAGTGAATAATAATACCATAATGGAACAAGAAGTACTCCTTACAAAAATATGCCCTGAAAACTTAGAATTACCCCTCCATTCAACTGAATCAGAACGTCTAGTGTACAAATGGCCATGCACGTCAATGTGTAACATTCCCAAACAATGTTTCAAATCTTTACGCCAATTCCTCAATAAATATGTAAAAAGCAAAGAAAAAATCAAAATTAAATTACTGAAAAATATGGATACCTGTCCAGTGCGCAAGTACACAGGACTAGAAGGACATTCATTGGCCTGCATTACAGGACCTACTTGTAAAACCACTTTCCATGATATCAAAAGGATATCAACACATCATTCAACTATAAGAAATCTAGTCTATAAGCTGTACTATGCTAAAAGTCCTGCTTTAGCACTAGCAAATTTAAATAACATCCTTCTACATGGTACAGCAAAAGACCTACTTGAAGAAATTGACTATATCCAGAAAAAATATTTTGGAAGTGAAAGCCATTTACAGAATAAAATAGCTTTAAACCAATTAAGCAACAATTCTACACATGGCAACCTTTTGCTAAACACATACAAAAAAGAAATACTAAAATTTAAAAGTACATCAGCTGAAGTACCAAACCATGTATGTGCATGTTGCCGTAGAACTTTTTATAAAAGTAACACAAAAACTGTAGACCTATCATACAAAATAGAAGACAATGAAGATTCTAAATGGTTTGAATTAGCTCTCTACCTTGTAGCAGAAAACAAATATGAAAAAATTGACCCCTTAATACTTTGCAGTTACTGCACTACAAAACTTGACAACAACCAAACTCCTTCACGTGCTATCACAAATAATTTGCAATTATACCCAGTACCAAAACCCCTACAACAACTTAATTTATATGAGAGCATCATAATTCAAACAGTACGCCCATTTCAAGCAATAATACGCCTTCAACCAAAAACAGCAAAATTACCTCCCTCTGAATTGGTAAAAGGCATTCATGGAAAAGTAGTTTATTTACCATTAGATCTAAAAGAAAATGTGCATACTCTAGGAGTGCAACTTCCAATGCAGCAATCTTTAATTATCTTAGTAAATGGAGTACCTACAAAAGACAAAAAAATATGGCAACAGCTGGTAGATTTACATAAAATTAGACAAGCCTTTCAATTTCTTAAAGAGAATAATGAATATTACAAAGAAATTAATATTGAAGAAAACTTGAAAGATACAACTGAAATAATTCAAGAAACAAAAGAAGCTGGTCAATTTGAGCTACTAGATCCTGCTACAATATCGAATACTTTAGACCATTATACAATTCATCCTTTGCACTCTAAAACACCATAGAAGATGTACTGGAAACGTACCAAATGCGTCAAACAAAAGGATCGCCAATCAGCATATGGGAAAAAAGTATAGAAGCACGTGCTTTTCCTCTACTCTTTCCTACTGGCAAAGGAGGAAGGTATGATGATAGACCTATTCAAATATCAGCTTCAAAATACCCCTCATTACGGATGTATTCTGAAGATCCCAGATTTAGACAAAATGTGGAATACATATTCCACCTACTCTTTGAAAGTGAACTAGGAACTTTATGTTACAGAGTTGCACACATATTAAAATCAGGATCACACTTTCAAAATATAACAGCTACACAATTATTAGAAAAAGTGCAACAAAAGGATGAGGTTTTACAATCAAATATTACAAATCTATTAGCAAATATGCGTGGTACTAAAGAGTACTGGTTTCGACGTCAAGGAGACGTAAGTTGTATGATCAGAAATCTTGGCCCACCCACTTGGTTTGTTACATTCAGTTGTGCAGAATATGCATGGGAAGATTTACATGATTTCCTATGCATATCAAATAAAAACAAAACAAACATAGATATACTAACACCTGGAGAACTTTGTTCTTCAGATCCTGTTAATTTTTCAAGATATTTTCACCATCGCTTCATTGCTATGCTACATTTTATTTGTAATAAAACTGTTCCTCCCCTCTGAGAAGTGCAACACTTCTTTTGGAGAAAAGAATACCAAGCCAGAGGAGCACCACATATCCACATGATTTTATGGATTAAAGATGCCCCTGAATTTGGTCAAGACAGTGATGCCACTGTTTTACAGTTTATTGAAAAATATGTCACTTGTGAAATTCCATCAGAAGCCACAAATAGTGATCTTCATGCACAAATTTTACAATTTCAAAGACACAAATGTAGAAAATATTGCCGTCGCAAATACAAAAACAAAGGGAAATACTACACCAAATGCCGATTTGGTTTCCCTAGACCAGTTACAAATACAGGTCAAGTGAACAACCTCATGTCTTCAGTAAGACATAGTGTTAAAGGTAAGTCACCTAAAAATACATATTATAATAATAATAATAATAATTATAATAATTCTTTAATGTGATATAGAATGAAAATAAATTCAAACTTTACACATATATTGATAATCATTCGTATAAGATCAAACATATAAAATCATAAACATAAAATCATCAATCGTAGGTCACTGCTAATGACATCTAGTGCAAAAACATAATTACTAACAACCTTCATATTGTTTGCCAGTACTTTAACTGGTTTGCAAATAATCCTGAGCAACTAAGTATTGATGATTGGGTATGCTTGAGTTCCCAATCCAGGTTCTATCTGTTGCCAGACATTATAGAGTGCTATAAATAGATGCATGTTGGTTGTGTTGGTACAGTACTGCCAGAATGGAGATTTAGGTATACTAAGAGGGTCATGCACAAATTCCCCTAGGAAATATACAATGGTCTTCTTTAGCATGGCCAAATGGTCCCAAGACTCTATGCCCTGGCCACAACCACCGCAGCATATCACATCCATAGAGTCAAACATTTCAACTATAGTCTATGGAAACTTTTAATGTCCGCGGACATTATGAGTGTTCTTAGAACACTTTCAACTTGCCAGCAAACAATACGGACAGCGTTTTCAGGACACCCCCTACGAACATTCCCCAGACACCGCAAGTGTTCTTAGAAACGTCTTCAGAACACCCCCATTTTGTTTATTTGCGAACATTTCAGGACACCGTGAGTGTTATTAGAACACATTCAACTTACCAGCCACAACCCCCCATTTATATTTGCGAACATTTCAGGACACAGCGTGTGTTCGACAACGTCTTCAGAACACCCCCATTTTGTGTATTTGCGAACATTTCGGGACACCGCGAGTGTTCTTAGAACACATTCAACATGACAGAGAACAATACGGACAGTGTCCTCAGAACACCCCGATTTTGTTTATTTGCGAACATTTCAGGACACCGCAAGTGTTCTTAGAAGCATCTTCAGAACACCACCATCCTGTTTATTTGCGAACATTTCTGGACACCACGAGTGTTCTTAGAACACATTCAACTTGACAGAGAACAATACGAACAGCGTTCTCAGGACACCCCCATTTAGTTTATTTGCGAACATTTAAGGACACCGCGAGTGTTCTTAGAACACATTCAACTTGCCAGCCACAACCCCCTCAGGACACCCCCCATTCAGTTTATTTAGAACATTTCAGAACACCTGTGATGTCCGCAGACAAATTGAACACAAAAAGAATGCCTAACACATAAAAAAACACAACTCTCATACACTCTGACTCTCCCCAAATACTCCTACACACCAACACACTCTACTAAATACAAATTTTGAACAAAGTTTCACCGCGCTGTCCGTGGACATATGGGAATCCAAGATGGCGGGTGCTACCGAAAATCTGGCACGCTTCACGCTCCACGCCATCCAATCAGCGAACACGTTGCATGTCCGCGGACATCACGCAAGTCAATGGACCAAACAGGACACTGTCCGCGGACCGAACAGGGAAGTGTGTCCGCGAAGCGGCCACAGATATCACTAATTTTTTTGACCTACTTTTTGGTAATTTTTTAAAAAACTACTGGACGGATTTTCAACAAAAATCCGTCCAGCGGTTTGGGCTGTACACGGATGCAAAAAAATATTCCCATTCAGTCTATGGGAAAAAAAAAGTTTTGGGACCCCCCCTATAACCTCACCAAACCTTGCAAAAAAATTCAGAGTGACCCAAATACTTTTTTTGCAAAGTTTGGTGAGGATTCGTCCAGGGAGAGCGAAGTTATAAGCCGCCCAAAAAGTGCTCTTCCTATGGAAACACCAACTTAACCGTAACTACATGGCCACTACCGTGGCCATGTAATAGACAAGTTTGTATTGAATTTGACTCCAGGCATGCAATCCCTTCATTTTGTGGATTGGGAGAGGGCATGGGTGTTTCCGGGGCTGGGGGTGTGACATGTCTTTCATGGGTGAGGGAGGAGGTCATGGGTTTCAGGTGTGGGCCCAAGACTATCTGTGCCACGGGCGCCAGAAACTGTTAAGATGGCCCTGGGTTTTTGCCTTATTTTCACGTTTTGGGATTTCCAAAATTACCCATTTAATGTGCTACTCACTGCATAACACATTGCAATTGTGTTGCCAGCTGCCTACTCTTGACCAAATCTTGTTTTTAAGCAACAGAGCCCTGATTTGTCCAATGGACACACTTTTAAACCCATCATTCAAAACTTCTAGCTAAACCATGATCATAAACACAGCAACATTCAAAACCCCCTCGTCATGCATCATCTCCAGGTGGCACCTAATATGTATTGGCAATAATTCTCGATTGTTAGTCACACGTCGCTGTACAAGTGGTGAGGGGGCCCCCTGTTGATTGCAGATACGGCAGTTTGGCATGGTTCCAGTATTGCCAGTAGCAGTACAATACTGGCATAGAAACTGCCCTTCCACGTCCTGTTTCCTCATATCCGCATCTGCACGCACATCCATTCATTGGCATAACCCTGAATGACCCAGCAAGATGTCCTCGTTTCATCGAACATCTTTTAAGCAGAATAACATGGTCGCATTGGGAAGGAGGCTGGCGCCACTCTCCTCGCCGGAATAATGAGATTCAGGCCTTTGATGTCGCAGCAGCACTCCCGCAGGATGAAGAGCCTTCCTCCAGTGGCGCCGAAGTAGTTAACGCGCAGTAGTTCTCAGGAGCCTGGCAGATGCAGCAGCCTTTGAGAGAAGAGCATATAAATAATTCTGGTTGTGATATATTTAGGTTGGCAAGCTATCCACTTTGAATAGAGATGAGCATCTGTGTCTGAGATTTCTCAACATATCGTTGAGCATCTTGATCTCTACGCTGGCTAAAGCATAACCGTCTTATCTCTGATGTTGTCCAGATGTGAAATGGCTTCTGTAACAAAAGTCATGCTTGATCAACTGTAAAGTTGTGATAGTTAGACAGAAGTTTCAATAAAAAATTTTTTTTAAAAAGCATAACAGTTGCTGATGATGGAAATGTGCACTGCTAGTTTTACAGGTAAAGGTAATTAGGTTCTACGGTGTGCTATTGTTGCTAGACAGCTCCTTTATGTGTACACATTATACCAATAGCAGCTGCACATTGTGTTTTGAGTTTCTCAGAGCCGGTCTGTGCACATGTTACAGAACGTTCACTTTAGTTATGTGATGCTTTCTTGTATTGTCTATTGCTTCTTGCCGCATATGTTCTGGCGTTGAAGCACTGTGTAGTGTATGTGACATCTGCACCAGAAAATCACTATTACAAAACTTGCAAAAAAAAAGTCCCTTTGCGTATTAACAGTAGGGCAAACATTAATACTAGGGCAAACAGGTTTTTCATACTAGGACTAGGGCAAACAAAGTGCACTTCCACCAGTGTAAATATTCCCTAATGAGACCATAGGTCTTTAAAAGCCCAGCTCGGATTAAATGTGCGCTTACATTCTCACGGTTGATGGCTTCACTTAACTGCAAACACCTGACTCAGTAACGTGCTGAGATGCCACCATGTAAAAACATCAGAAACCCCATAATAAAGAAATAATGTTATCAGAAATAAGAAGAAAGGTACTGCACAGTTGCAAAATTGCAGTATGTGAGAATATTCAGTCACTGCAGATATTGTTAAGGAAGGGACCCGCAAAGGGACCTTGGAGGTAATTACGGTACCTCAATTTGCGGTACCGTAATTACCACCTTCCCCATTTCCATTGAGCCCTATGTGGGCAAAAATGGGAATGGGGAAGGGCCAATGGTGAATGGGGAATTACCGCCCCGCCAACCTTGGAATGGGGCGGTAATTCCGTCATTCACCATGGCGGAATCGGTAAGGTACCGGCGTCAACCATGGCTCTAAAAGCGCCATGGTTAACGCCTGGGTCGTAATGAGGCCCTATATGTTTTAATTAAAAATAACATTCTTTTAAAGAACTACAATGTTTCAAGGCACAGCCAATATGGAGGTGAGCAAAAATGCTGACAGTATGAGGATGACCTCAGCAGTGTTTTGTCCCTGATGCTAATTGGAAGTAAGTGACCTCAGCAGCAATTTGCTCCTTACTGTAATTGGTAGAAAGTGGGCTAAGCAGTGGCTGTGACTATAACATGTTCTGGCTTTGGGAGAGAGGGAGTGGTTCACACATGAGGTGGCACGAAAGCAAAAGGCAGACATGAGGCTGAAAGACGCCCAGGAGCAGACTGGTCGCTTCCTTCATGCAAATTAATGCAGAATGGATGGGGGGATCTTTCTCCTATTTTCTGACTGGATTTCGAAGCTCCTGAAATTGCATTATTGGGCTGAGTCTCAGAAAGACTTTACTGTTTGCTTCTTTGAGCAGACCTAATATTTTCTGAAGAATTACTACTATTTTTGACTGAGCGGTATGGTGAATACTCCTACTCGTGACAAACAACTCACCACCCTATTCACAGTTTTATCTTGGATTGTGAAGACTACAGGCTTCTGGGCATCCCGCCTACACAGCTTCCCTCCCTACCTTCTAAGGACATTAATGAGTATGAGCACCTTACCCATCTTTAATATCACTTTAGGAAAGAGGAGAGGTATTGACATGCAGATCATTCTATGAGATTGCCTAGTAAGATCTTAGGAGGTAGACAATTACTTTTGAAGTGGCTATTGTGCTTCTCAAAAGATTGATTAATTTTGAGGCAGTGACAATGATAGCTGCTTGCTCATTAATAACTTTTTATTAGGTATGTTATGTTTAGTGAAGATAAGAGTAGGCAATGCTTCTATATTATTTATTTCTTATAATTACAGGATTCACATTATACATGAGAGTGTAAGGACATTTATTGAGTATCAGTTACTGAGAATCTTATCAGAATCATTTGAACAGATGCATAATGTGTAGGGCAACTATTTAAATGTACTGTGTGTTGATATGTTATATATGGTACATGTCTTAATACACACACTAAGGGTTACGGGAAGGTATGAACAGCATTTTATTTTTATATCAATAAAATATAATGTGACATTAGTAAGCCTCTCTTGTGCTGATGAATGAGAGTAGTCGTCCACTGCAGGGGGTTGTTGTTCACTCTCATAACTGATGCACATTGACAGGTATATGCCCTTACCTACCTCGCTTCCTTCCACAGGCTCCGGGCTGGGGGGGGTATCTTGGACACTTCCCTGGGGGTGGAGGGAAGGCCCTGGAGGTGGGGGTGATAAGAATCATGTCACTTTGGCGTCCCTGCGTGGGCCTACTACTTAGACAAACTTCCAACCTAAAACATTTTCCCTTCTTAGGTACCAAAGAGGGTCTAAGGGGCTTGCTACAGCCCTGGCATTAAAAAGAATAATATACACTCTAGTGAAGAGCAGGGTGCAGAATACAATAAAGATCTTAAAACACACTCTAGTGAAGAGCAGGGTTTGTAATAAATATAAGGATCTTATAATACACTCTAGTGAAGAGCAGGGCGTCTTTTCAAACAGGTACTCTCAACAGCTATGTAGCTCAGAGATACTAGAATGTCTAACCCATATGTCGATGCCCCTATACCTGTAGATTGCCGCCAAGCTGTTAACAGGTGGTTACAGGAAGGAGATGTTAGAGATGTCAACACCAACTTTACCGTGGCAGTGGCTGTGCCTGGAGGATTGCCAGGGAAACCATGTTTACATATTTGAAGACACCTGGCATCAAGCCAGTAGATAGGCTTGAAACCGTACACATCAGAAGGCATCTGGACTAAATACAGTACACACCCTATAGGTGTCCTGAGTTAGCCTTGCAGCAGGTAGACCACCAGAAATGGTTTCAAGGGGATTTTAAATACCCCACCACAAGGGCTAGACATGGCCCATTTGCACGAGAAGGGTTAACCTTAGAACACATTCTTAAGTCCCACCCAAATAGGGAGGCAAATGACCCATATAATAGGGAAGACTATGAACTCCTGAGGAGACATTTCAACTCTGTCTGTGCTCAAGGTGTAGAATATAGAGCCATGGGAGCTGCACCAGCAGCACTCAGACCAGTGATGGCATGGGAGGAAGGAACACTTTGAGACCCTCAAAGCCTTATTTGGCACCTGCCCCAGAAGTCAGGAGGAGATCCTAGATGATATTCCACTAAGTTGAGTCAGCAAGAAGCAGCCTACCCTCAAGTCACTTCTCAGCAGAGGCAGGGAGTTTTAGCAATTATAATGCCAACAGGTTGTAATCCACCTATGCAACCCTGTGACCGCTGGGTTGCAGTGTATAGTTGGTTATGCCTGCATTCGATAGGGACACCTTCAATTTCAGCATTAGCCTCCATTCTGGGAGAAATATTGAACTTCCAGGGAGCTGAAGCGGCAATGGGTTTCGGACTGGTAATAGCTGGGGGGCAATTATCACATGGCACTCATATCCATCATAAAGGGTGAGTCAGTGAGATTAGAGGTTTTCAGACGCCTAGCATTGTGCCTAGTGAACATGAAAGAAAACTCCAGTTTGGTCAAATTTTGATAGCTACGTACAGGTCTGTAGGTAAAGATCACCTGTGTAGAAACCCAAGAGAGAGGACAAAGAAGGAACTACGTGAGAGTAAGTACTCTAAAAGGACACCCCCATTTTAGCACCATTGGTATCAGTCAGGAACCAGGCAGAAACACCTTCCAAGCTAGAGGTAGACAAGGAAAGCCCATGTCAAAGAAGAAAGGGAGACCTTTCATAGAAGAACAGTTTCTATAGAAAGAGACAGAACAGACCCCAGGCAACCACAAAGATATAGAGTTGAGAATTATCCCTCTTCTCCTTCACAAAAACAGTAGAAACAGGGCTCGGCACCCAAGGGAGAGCAGAAGCCCACCAGGAGGGAGGAGAAAAAAAGAGAAAGGAAGCAAACTGCAACTTTAAGTGTGTACAATGGCAAAAGCCCTAAACAAGGCTCACAGGATAATACCAGTGAGTAAAGAACCAAGTGACTGGATAGTGGTACTATTGGATTCAGGCACACACGTCTCCATAGTAAAAGAAAGCAGAAAAATATGTTGCAACAAATTCCTACTGATCAAAACTTAGATGTTATTACTCCCACGGGAGAAGTGGTTGACGAAAATGAAGTGTACATAGTTACCATACACCTTGAAGGAGAACATCCAAAGGAAATAGAGTCACTATTCTGGTCTAAGTTACATATAACACAAGATGGCCTTTTAGCAGAGCATAATTGGCCCATGCTATATGTTAGGGAAAGACCTAGGGTTGAAGAAGTAAATTAAAACAGCTTTCTCAGGTGAAGTTGGGGAATATACAGTGAAGACTTATGCGGCCTCATGGGCTGTTTTAGGTGCAGCACAATTATTCACGAATCATGTAGGACATGACACAGATTGCCCTCCACATAAAATGCCAGAGCTTGCAAAACCAACGACTCAGAGACAATATCCTATCAAAGCACAGGCTATACCACATTTGAAAATAATTGTTGATCAGTTATTAGATTGTAGAGGAGGAGCCAAAAGCTTCTACCGGAAGTCACGCCCCTAAATTGCCTATATGTTTGGAACCGGAAATAGTGACAAGCAAGACACCTGTGATGATGCCTATAACATGAGCAGCCTTTGAAGCAAAGTATCCATTGAGAAGACCATTCTTCAGGTACCCATGAAGAACTGACAGCCTTTTGGGAAAGATCCCTGAAGAACACATACAGACGGAGCAAAGAAGAGATTGGTGATGTCACATGAAGAAAGTGACACACCTCAGAAGAAATGACAAGAGAAAAGATGAACAGACCATATAGAATCTGATGACGAAGTAAGATCCGAGTAAACGTTCACGTGCAAAATGAAGATCACATGTATGAAAAGCATGGAAGAATATGACAATCATTTTATAATTGTACAGATGCAGTAACGCAAGTAGACAACATAATCATAAGGCTGGCTATATGTAGTGAATACATTGCGGTGATGCAGCAAGGTATATATATGCA
This sequence comes from Ambystoma mexicanum, assembly GCF_040938575.1. NCBI lineage: Eukaryota > Metazoa > Chordata > Amphibia > Caudata > Ambystomatidae > Ambystoma > Ambystoma mexicanum. The sequence continues at coordinate 92,054,522 of NC_090941.1, forward strand.
TAGGAATCTGGAGGTTCTACATCGTATTTGAGCAAACTGGACCCCGTGAATAGAAGGGCTGGAAAAGTGTAGCGCAACATGATAAACTCAGCTGAGAATAGAAGGAGCATCAAGAGACCTACTTGGCCAAGTGTCAAGGGGTTAAACGAGTCAATTATAATGTAATGATACAATGTACGAGAAGGAGAGAAGCCGTGCTCCTGTTAAGGTGCAGCGGAAGGACATTGGATGCCAAGTTCTATTCATTTAATATTATTAAATATGGCGAGGAAGCTCAAATGTGGTCTCCAGTCATATGGTCAGATGAAAATAGACTCTTGGGCAGGCTACACCGAGAGCATAAATAAAGTCATACCCACACTCCCTTTTATTCCGAGGAGCAGTGCTATTTTACAAGGCTGAGTACAAAGGTTATTTTCATAGCAGACAGCTTGAGTAATGATGGATGATGGGCTAATTGGGTGGGGAGGCATTGTCAAGCCCGACCCACTGGCACCTGTGGTACCAGCATACATGCTGCTAACGCGTGGAATATTCAAGAAGGGCACATGCGTGCCAACCTATTATAAAGGGCCATGTACCAAAGAGCCCTATAGTTTTCTCACAATGACTTGCAATAGGGGTGGACAGAGTTGTCCACCTGACAGTAGAGATCCAATCACAACATCACCCTCATAGAAAACATACCTAGATGTTTCCCGTTACCCAACCACAACCCTCCATAAGTTTCTTAGTTTGCCACGTAGGATGATGTCACTGATGACGAATATTTACTATATGATCATGTTTTTTATTAAATGCTATCAAGAGCTTACTGTCGGATATTGGTTGATGTCCGTTATACTTACTGTTTTAGATAATTGATATTAAAACAGACAACAAAAGTCTTTTGCCAACTTCCTGACTTGGTTAAATTATTGATGTTTGAATAATTTCTCCACCCCCATCCACCCTGTAGAGTGTTACTTCATCTTAAAGAGCCTGAAATGGTTCACTTGGTAGCAGAAGGGGATCGTCAGATAAAACCCATTAAAAAGTAAGTCTCTGGGGCAATCGGAACATCGGACACCCTCTGCCATCCAGCTGGAGGACGCAAGGTTTCCTGTGGAGAACGGCCAAAATAGTCAACTTGCAAGTAAAGAAGATACAGGTGGGAGGGACCCTCTTTCATGAAATCCCTCCTGGATTCCACAGGCTCTGAGCAGACCGAAGGTGACTGTGGCCAATTGATGAGGGGGCGATCCCGAGACTCCAGAGCCGAAAGACGCATGGTGAGTAGATTGAGGAAACTGGCAAATGATGGGAGCAGGGTTGTGGTACCACACACACACATGAACAAGTAATGGAGGAATGTTGGATATAAGACGAAGAGCGTCAAGGGGAAAAGGTGTGCTGGACGAGAAGCATTCCATAAGAAAAGGCCAAAGTCCTGAATTCAAGGAATTCTAGAAGGACTTGTCTTAAAACCCAATAGGGTAAAACTAGGCTGCACACAGATAGATCTGTGAGAGAAGACTATTCAAACTCCTATCAGAGTATTTTAGGGGCTAAGAGAAGAGGAGTATATACCATGGTGTGCATGTAAAGACTTGACTAGTTTGTTTGTTTGTCTTTATATTTTTTGTATTTAAAGAGTTTCGAAGAGTGACAAAGATAGGCTGTCTGTTACGTAGAGAAAAAGGTCATTACCCATTTTAGATCATTGTCAGTGCCGACCATAGAGATTGGGATTATTGAGAAGTAGAGGCTTTGAGCGGTGACTGTTGGTGTGCGCTCATATTTATTCTTTTTCTGAAACGTATTTTGTGTAAAATCACTGTTAAGTATAGACAGTCAATTGAGACTTGTCATAATGGGAGAGGTTACACCACTGATGCAATTGTGCAAGTCTGTACCGAAACATATGCCCAAGATCAAACAGTACAGTGCAGAATGGGTAAAGGGAACAGCAGACAAAATTTTCATGCTGTTGCCACAAGGTGGATCAGTGGCAAAGGCAGTACTGCAACACATGACCACATACTTGCATGCAGCATACACGGGAAATACATTAGAAAAGAGGCTAGCTATTTTTGAGCTTTGGGGGATGTACCAGTAGGAGAGAGAGAATCTGCCCCCTGAGGAATGGATGCTTTACCAGAGTAGAGATGAAGGCATTGAGCCTTCTGCTCCCTTTACTCCGCTGGAAGTAAATGGCGGTAGTACAGAAGATGCAGGACTGTATCCGTTCAAGGAATTAAAAGCAGTGACAGGGTATAGCATCCCAATATATGAACCATCTGCTTATGGTAGTGATGACAGTCAAGAAGAGACTAGAAGAAAGGAAGAGATCTTTAAGGTCTTACAGGACAAGGAAGAGAAAAACAACCAAATGTATCTTAAGATATACAACGAGAGATTAAAAGATGGAAAGGAGAAAAGGATAAAGCTGACAAGATTACACTTGTACACAACGAATGGAAGAGTGGACAGATATTATTTAAGCTTGATGGTAAAAGCCTTGAGGAGGTTAGGCAAATGGAAGACCAAGACGAGCAAGATAAAAAAGACAGGGAACAAGAAAGAAGATTAAAGTACGATGAGAATAAGAGAAAAAATAGACAAAGACGAGATCAGATGTATCAAGAGGAACAGCTAAGAAAGGAATAAAGGGCGGAGGAACAAAGAAAGCATGACAGGCAGAGAGCACTCGAAGAGCAAGACAGGTTAGAAAAGAAGAGAGAACAGAAGAGGAAGAAGAACAGAAATTACAAGATAAAATAATACAACAATGAAGAGATGAGAAAGTGCACAGAGCAAATGAAAAGAAAAGAGGAGGAAAGGTTTATATGGGAAGCAAAGAAACAAAGGGAATTAGACGAAGAAATGGAGTGAAAAAGGAGACAAAGAGCACGTCACATTAATCGCATTCAGAAAGAGCTAATGGAACCAAGTCCAGTAATATCATTAAGTCATATAGAGATGTTCCTCACGCCACAGGGTGGAATGACAGAACCACTTGGAATAATCTAGAGGAGTTTAGTTTTGGGTTTACGCTGTTCCCCCTATTGGAGAAAGGAGGGACCAGACTGCAGTATATCCCTTGGCCCCAGATGGAAAAGGACAGTTTAAGATGTAAACTTCACAGCTTAACGGCGGGTGCGGTAAAAATCAATTTATGAACTAGAAAAAATGACAGAAGGAAATACTCTAGCCATAGGGGACATTAAGTGTCTCCTAGCAGCCATTCCTGGGGAGAGGGCTGATGACATTTGGACATTAGCAAGCTACTCAAGTGTCACAGCGCAGAATACAGCTCACAATGGAGCGCCATTCAATAATTGTAGGGCAGACGTGCAGAGAGCTCTTAGGGTACAGTATCCTGATACGTCAGATATGGGTGCAATTATGGCATGTAAGATGGAAGATGGGCAAAGATCTGCTTGCTTGCATTCAAAGTATTCAGGAATGCTGGACTTTGGAAACTCGCGAGCTTGGGGGAAATCAGTGGCAGTATTTTACCACATTTTAAATCAGGGACTACCAGAGCAAGAACAGAGACAACTCAAGAAATTAGTGGAAATGGAGGCAAGGCCTTGGGCGGAGATACAGTTGACCATATTGCACCACTGGCAACTATTACAAGAGAAAAACAAGAAGAAGGAAGAGGCTAGGAAGCTAAGTTAGTTCAGAAGAAACTGTCAAAATACGCCACATAAGGTGCAGTATTGATGAGCGTAGAAGAGTTGGGAATGCAGCAACAAGTAGCAGGTTCTTCAGAGGCAAATAATCAATGCCAGATAGACCAAGGAAGACATGGGTCTGTGCCGAGAGGCTGTGGAATGGGTTTTTGGAGGGAGAGGTAACTTCCAAAATAATCAGAGTAGCTTTCAGAATATGCAGAATGATAACCTGAATATGCAAGGAGGGGAAGTTAGAAGACCACCTCCTGTATGTTGGATGTGTGGCATGGCAGGGCATGTAGCGCGCATGTGTGGAAACCAAGGGTATGTACAAAATGGCCAATTCTCAAGAGGGGGGACAGCTTATCCTCCTGCCTACAGCCCACGGGGTAGGAATGGGTTTGCCAAAGATCAGACGGGGTATCAAGCACAAGTGCCACAAATGCAAAAAACGCCACAGATACAGCAAGCACAATAGCCACAACAAGCATCATTGAATGCACCGAAAGGACAGTCACAGCACGCACCCATGCACATACAACATAATGCAAACATGGGAGAGTTATGAACTCCTAGGATAGCGGGTGTTTCTGTCGTGGGAGGGAGTCCTTTCATGTGTACAGGGCTGAGCATATATCCACAATAGGACAGCTCACAGGGCGACTTGATGTGTTCAGTACAATCGATAACACCAGACTCTTAAGAGGAACTGAGGGTTGATGTATCGATAGGAGGCAAATCTTTTTCTTTTTTAGTAGACCCAGGTGCAACTCGCTCATGCATACGGGATGGAAAATATCTGTTATCGGGAAATGCCATGAATGCTCAAGGCTTCTCTGGAGCTACTAGCAGAGTTCCTTTTACTGATGAAATACCAGTCTCAATAGGAGAATGTGACATGTCTGTTCCATTATTGTGTTCACGGCAGACGCCAGTTAATATTTTGGGATGAGATTTAATGATGAAGTTAAATATGACAATTTCTTTCTCTGATAATGGCATAGTGTGTTCTCCTCCAGGGATACACTATTTAAACGTGGTTGAATTTAGTATGGCATGTGGCTCTGCGAGGAGTGCCAATAGAACCTGAAGTCTTCCATTTTGGTTTATGCATTTTGTTGACATGGTTGCCTGGTTTAGTGAGAAAGGCTATGAGAATACCTGTTGAGTTTCTATTCAGGCCACAGATACCTATGGACAAAACTAGTTGCAGCTTTAGTACGAGGGAAACTGGCCATGCTTTAAGGATGGGATAGGGGCAGGCCATGGAGAACAGTGATTGCTATTGGGGAAGGGTACAGGTTGACTGATGTCACAGATGAAGATTTGTTTAAAGACGATCCAGCAGGAGATGAAGTAGTATTTGAAATGAATATTACCTATTGGATTAAACTAGAGAAAAGAGAGGTTCCACAGCAAATTATGATAGTGTGACAGCGCTCAGATTATTTTGACGAGGACTTAGAAAAAGTGCCAGCCTCGTTATGGACTACAGGCCCCTATGACTTAGGCCCATTGAAGGGGGTAGGAGAAGCTAAGATTAAACTGATGCCAGGAGCAATTTTACCTCGAGCAAGACATGTCTCGAGAGGCAGATGAGGGTATTTTTGAACTATTTCCGTGGTAGGGTATTCTAGTGACGTCAGAGTCATTGAGCAATACCACAGTGTATCCTGTGAAACAAATCGAAGGAAGGGTCATGGTGAGATTGTAGAGGCAGAGTTTCCTATAGTTCAAAATCCTGTGACAATACTATGTAGTATCCCTGTTGAGGCATGATATTTCATGGTGATTGACTTGAAAAATTCATTTTTCTCAATCCCGTTGCATAAAGACTCTCAAGATCTGACATCATTCACGTTCCATCAGACAATGCTGAAAAGCACTCACTTACCTCAAGGGTACTGTGAGTCTCCATCAATCTATAATAGGGTCCTCCAAATGGACGTAGGCTATATTGAGTTGAAAGGAAAAAGCGTTGTGGTACAGTACGTAGATGACCTTTTGGTTTGTTGCACAATAGAAGACCAATGCAGCAAGACTCAGTTCAGTTAATGATTATCCTAGCAGACAAGGGATATAAAGTGGACAAGGAAAAGTTACAGTATTGCCAAGAAGAGGTTTTGTATATAGGCCAGTTAATTTCTCATGAGGGAAAAAAGGTCACACCTCAAAGGGCTGAGGCAATTTTGAAAACAGCAAAACCACACATAACAAAGCAAATGCAGCAATTTTTGGGACCATGCAACTATGTTACAGCATGGGTATTTCATTATAGTTCATACACATGACCCCTTTTGCAGGCATTAAAAAGGCACAAGTGAATAATGAGAAAATAGAATGGACTGAGGAAATGGAGGAAGGGTTTGAAGAACCAGTTTTAGGAATTCCCAATTATTCTGTGGAGTGCTACCTGTTTTCGCACACAAATGGGACAGTTATGACTGCAGTGCTTACACAGAGGACCACACTGGGATGCAAACCACTGGCATATTATAGTGAAATTCTAGATCCAGTTATGCAAGGACACTTTCCTTATGAACAATTGCTGGCAGCAGCCACGTTCACTATTGAAAAGTCTATGGCCATAGTGATGGGGTGTTCCATGACGTTGTTTGTTGAGCAGGCTTTGTTTGCCATTTTGGAAAAACCTAAGGGTATGTTGACATCTCATAGAGCTTCTGCATATCAAGTAGTCATATCGAATCCTGTGATTAAGATAGTCAGGTCTAGAATAGTGAACCATGCCACATTTTTAGCTGAACCCCTGGCAGATGGTGAGCATTTGCATGACTGCACCAGCTATGAGGAGACATATGTAAACATACCGCGCGTAAAAGAAAACACATTATCAGAAGGGGAGATTCTCTTTATTGTTGGATCATTGAAAATTGTTCAAATAAATGGAGAAAGATTGACTGGGTCAGCTGTGGTGAGGCATAGAGAAAATGGGAAATTTGAAATTGTGGCAAGCATAAGGCTGCCATCTCACTTTTTGGCACAAGCAGCAGAATTGGTCGCACTTATTATCGCGCTTGAGAAATATGAAGGAAAGGAAATGACGGTGTACAGTGACTCAACCTATGTGACATCAACTGTATATGCAGGGCTAGCACGTTGGAAAAGGAGGGCTACCTCCGAGCGAACGGCACTCCTGTGCAGCACGCAGCATTTTTGGACAGGCTTATTAAGGCACTACAGCTCCCAGCAGCTATTGCAATAGTCAAATGTGCAGCCCACACTAAAAGAGCTGATTTTAGATCAAACAGAAACAAAGCCACAGCCGCAGAAGCCAAGAAGGTTGCAACTTCTTCAGACATTTCAAGTTTTGATACTCCTTACATAGGAAAGGGAGAAATTATGACTGTAAACATGCAGGAAGGTTTTAATCATTTGTGGAAAACATAGTTGATAGAAATTCAAGGCAATGCTCCACAAGATGAGAAGGAGTTATGGGAAAGGAGGGGATGTTCCCTCTCCCCCTCCGAAGACTTATGCTGGGCACACATTGCAAACAATCAGGGGAGTGATCCCTAGACCTAATGGTCCTTCTCAGCATTTACATATCGACTATGTTGATATGCTGTAGGTATATAGTGGATACAATTATATGATAGTGGTGGTGTGTCCCTTTTTGAGATGGTTTGAAGCTGGTTCATGTACACACCTGGATGCCACTTGCAAATAGAGGTTTTTAGTACAAGAAGTATTTCTTAGATGGGGTGTATGTGAGGTGCTGAGATCCGATAGTTGTCCACATTTTGTTAATGAATTTTTCAAACAGATTAGCTTGTTACTAAACATAAAACACAAGTTTTCTTCTGCTTATCACCTGCAAGCAAATGGGATATGTGAGAGACTCAACAGTCTTCTCAAAGAGTGAATTGCTAAATTCAAATTGTCATTGAAAAAGGATGGCTCTATTGTCTACCCTTGGCATTATATGCATTAAGGAATCAGCCCGGGTCGGACCACGATCTCAAGCCCCATGAACTAGTAACGGGGAGGCGAAAGAGACCACCTCTGACTCCTCCATCGAGGAATAGAAGTGATGCCTAGAAGACAACAGAAATGTTAGGAAATTAGTTACTTATTTAACATGTATCACCGCAAGTATCTCTGTCATTTCAGATCAACACAGATGCAAGGGGTGTCGGTCTAAGGACACAGATGAAGCCCATTTAGCAACCGAATTACAGAAATTATTATCTGTACCAAAACTATTTGTTGGAGACCCAGTCCTAATTTGCAACTTCACTAGGAAGTGGCATGAGCCCCATTTTACTGGTCCCTACATCATTAAGAACATAACTCCCTAAGCAGTAAAAAAAAGTCCAATAACAACGTAACTTGATTCACCTCAGCAACGTTAAACGGTATGTTGGCGAGACCGATCCACCCCACCTGTTGATTCGGAAGCAAGACATCATGAAGTAGTTCAACACGTGCAGGCTTGATCGATGATGAGGAAGAAGCACGCAGAAAGTGCTGAGTAAATAAATGCAAGTGCATTTGGGCTGTGGTTTACCGTGGACGCTCCTTATAGATTATAGCAGGCATGCACACTTGTTGCTTGATCCACAGCAATCTGTGAACTGAATTAAAAGGAACATGTTGGAACATTGCAAAATATGCTAAATCTGGATTTCTTGTTCAGTGACTGGAAGAGGGAACAATTCCCCGATTCCTTCCTCACTGAATCTCTCTTTGGACATACCAATGTTCCTGTCTGATGTCGACATTCACCGGCTCTTGCTTACTGTCTTTATTTTTATTCTTCAGACATATCCTGTGCTTGTGGGGAGAAGTACTAACATTTTGTGTGTTCTTGCAAGTTCCTAAAAATGGTCCAGCGATAAGGAGATTGCTCTCAGGAATCATTGAGCAGATTTTGCAACTACCGGAGCACTTGACGAATTTGCCCGATTAAAAAGGTTTTTTCCTTCCTTAAAAAATACTTCACAGGCATAATGTGGGATCCTGAAAATGATGCAGTGGTGGGAAACGAGTGAGCACAGCGATGTGTATGGAATCACCATTGGTGGGGACTAATGTATTTGTGCCTGATATATGTCTGCACAGCATCTATTATTGTTTTCCTGTTCTTGCTAATGCATGCTGCTTATCTTGCTGGTCCAAAGCAAGCTGCAATCCCTTGATTCTTCCCACACAAATGACACTTACAGACATATCAGTTGCACAAAGGCCAAGACCATATGTGATTATCCCTACACCAATTACACATGCAAAGTCACCTATTTCACTGAAAAGTGTCCCTATGGTTTCCCCTATAGGAAGGATGTATACTGATGTATTTCATGAGTTACCTCTAAAAGCCAACTTGGCAAGAAAGAGACCTAAGAGAAGTGGAAGAGAAGATGATTCTGAATTAAATAATTATCTAGACAGTACAGCACATTTGGGGAACAACATGTGGTATCAGCACATGAAAAGATGTAGGAAAGAGAGCCTGTGCATTGGGGAATTCTAAAATATTTGTAGCTATAGAAATAGACGTCCAGACCGCACATTTCCCAATGCACCTTGCACTTTGCCACACAAGAGGTCCATTCCAGGGTCAAACAGCATCCTTGGTATGGCTGACAGAATGGACAGCACCAGAAGAAGATTATTATGTTCAAGAATTGAAAACAAGAACAAGACCACACACAAAGGGTCATGTGATAAGATATGAACAGCATGGAATGAAGGGAGCAGGAATCAGATAGGAGATAAATAAAAAAGCTCAATTGCCAAGGGAAAACTGGAGAAGAGGTACAAGGATGCAAGTAGAGAGGCCAAATGCAGATGTCGGGAGCAGTACTTTCACCAGATGGATGGGAAGAAAGCATAGTCGTATGCAGATCAGTTGCAGTGACTGGACATTACAAACCAGTTATAGAACATGTGGAGACAGCATGTAAACCTCTTCAGCTGAAGCTTGCCAAACTACTGACCTGGGCTTAAGATAAAGGAGGCCCATTGCAGGTAGTGCCTCTAGCCAGTGTAGAACTATGCTTCAGAAAAAATGGCACAAGAAAAGCTGGAGAAAATCAAAATTGCAGTCAAATCTTTGATGTACCAGGAATTAAGGATAAGACAGTAGTAATAATGGACCACTACTGGGCCTGTGGATCCAGAGCTTATATGAAGCTACCCAGAGATTGGGGAGGACTGTGTTCCATGATGATTATTCATGTTCCAGAATGAGTGATCCCAAGAAGTGACTTGAACATTGGAGAATTTCCAAAAGCTGATGCTCACCTGAGGAAGAAGAGGTCACTTGAATTTCTCAATTGAACAGAGAGGGAGAACTCAATAGAATCAATAGAAGCTTTCAATGCTATTCCATATGAGCGCAAGTTGTTCAGCAACACTGCATTAGTATTCACAACTATCTTTATGCCAGGGACCTACACGATGGTGAATGCCAAATGGTTACAGATAACCAGATGGGAGCTCCTGCAGACGATCAACACCACCATAAAGGGATTCAATGCGATTAAAGAAGAGCTGAGATCCGTAAGACTGATGACTCTCCAGAATAGATATGTCCTGGACATGATTACAGCTATGGGTGGGGGTGTTTGTGCCAAAATCGGGGAATCATGTTGCACATTCATACCTTCTCACGATGGTGAGAATGGGACCTTGACAGAGGCCATAACATTGTTGACAAACTTGCATACCAAGATGGAAGATGAAGTAGAAGATACAGAAGATGACAGCTGGTTTGCAGTAATCTTCTCATGGGTACCACAGTGGATGGTGAACATCTTCAAGTTCGTAGCAGGGTTATTACTGATGATAATGTTTGGATTTTGTGTAATCAAGATAATAATCACATAATGCAAGAAGACAGCAAAGAAGGCAGTAGGAATGAAGATCCTAATCGATGTTGAATCTGGATTTAAAACCAAAGAGCTGACTTATGAAGAAATCAGAGACTGTATAAAGGCCAGTATCCATGCACCTGAAGGAACAGAGTTCTTTTATCCGAGAGACCACAAGAAGTATGTGGGAAGATGGATCTACTGCTGCCCAAGTGGACAATGCAGGCTTATGACCTGGAGCATTGATGCCCAAGTAAAATCAGCAGGATATTTGAAAGGGGTGATGAAGATATGGACTCTGAAGAAGCACTTTTTAAAGAGAGGATGTCTAGATGCAGAGACTGGTGAGAGAGTGGTCGATGAATCAACCAGAGGGGGTAGTGTAGATGAGGAGCCAAATGCCTCTACTGGAAGTCCTGTCCCTAAATTGCCTATATGTTGGGAACCGGAAATAGTGACAAACAAGACACTTGTAATGATGCCTGTGACACAAGCAGCCTTTGAAGCAAAGTATCCATTGAGAAGACCATTCTTTATGTACCCACAAACAACTTACAGCCATTTGGGAAAGATCCCTGAAGAGCACGTAAAGACAGATGAACGAAGAGATTGGTGATGCCACATAAAGAAAGGGACACATCTCAGAGGAAATTAAAAGAGAAAAGATGAATAGACCATATAGAATGTGATGACGAAGTAAGAACCGAGTAAACGTTAACGTGCAAAATGAAGATCGCACGTATGAAAAGCACGGAAGAAAATGACAATCATTTTATAATTGTACAGATACAGTAAAGCAAGTACACAGCAATCATAAGACTGGCTATACATAGTGAATAGATTGCGGTGATGCGCCAAGGCATATATATGCATAGGAATCTGGAAGTTCTGCATCGTATTTGAGCAAACTGGACCCCATGAATAGAAGGGCTGGAAAAGTGTGGCACAGCAAGATAAACGCAGCTGGGAAAAGAAGGAGCATCAAGAGGCCTACTTGGCTAAGTGTCGAGGGGTGAAGCAGCCAAGAAACGAGTCAATTATAATGGAATGATACAATGTAAGAGAAGGAGAGAAGCCGAGCTCCTGTTAAGGTGCGGCGGATGGACATTGGGTGCCAAGTTCTATTCATTTAATATTATTAAATATGGCGAAGAAGCTCAAACATGGTCTCCAGACACATGGTCAGATGAAAATAGACTCTTGGACAGGCTACACGAGACCAGAAGATAAAGTAATACCCAGACTCCCTTTTATTCCCAGGAGCAGTGCTATTTTACAAGGCAGAGTAGAAAGACTATTATCATGGCAGACAGCTTTAGTGATGATGGATGATGAGGTAATTGGGTGGAGTGGCATGGTCAAGGCCGACCCACTGGAACCTGGGGTACCAGCATGCATGATGCTAATGAGTGGAATATTCCAGAAGGACACATGGCTGCCAACCAATTATAAAGGGCCACGTATCAAAGAGACCCAATAAGATGTTGTGTGTTTTATGATGCTCACAATGACTTGCACTAGGGGTGGGCAGAGTTGTCCACCTGACAGTAGAGATCAAATCACAACACCAACCCTCATAGAAAATATACCTAGATGTTTCCCGTTTCCCAACCACAACCCTCCATACGTTTCTTAGTTTGCCACGTAGGATGACGTCACTGATGACAAATGTTTTCTATATAATCATGTTTTTTTAATGAAATGCAAACAAGACCTTACTATCTGACGTTGGATGATGTCAGTTGTACTCCCTGTTTTAGATAATTGATATTAAAACAGACAACAAAAGTCTTTTGCCCACTTACTGAGTCAATTCAATTATTGATGTTTGAGTAATTTCTCCATCCTTATCCACCCTGTAGAGAGTTACCTTGTCCTAAAGAGCCTGAAACGATTCAAGATCAATGTGTTCTGCCACAATGGGTCAGCCCATATAGCACAACACTACTTCCAGTGTCTAAACCAATTGACTTTAGGATTCTAAACAGAAGTACACACACAGAGGCCGTTCAGAACACGCATAGTTCAGGCCTTCTGAGTAGCAGGCAGAGACACAAATATAAGACTTTATTGGATCTGGGACATGAATTATTTTGACAGCCTTTGGGTCCATAGAGTTAAACATATACAACAATACGGTGTCCGGACATTTCATCGAAAAAAATTTGTCGACAGGACATTTGGTCGACGTAATTCCGTCGAAAACCAAATGGTCGAATTTTTATTTTTATTTATATATATATTTTTAAGGTTGTAGTTTAGGGGAAAAAAGGGTTTTTTTTAGAAAAAAAGGGTTTTGGAGGCTGACCCCCCCAACAAAAAAAAAAAGGGGTAAAAATAAAAAAATACAAAATTCGACCATTTGGTTTTCGACCAAATCAGTTCGACCATTTGTCCAGTCGACCAATTTTTTTCGATCAAATGTCTGGTAACCCAACAATACCATTTAGGGAGAAACAGGTTTGCTTCACAATGCTTCCACAGGGGTACAAAAACAGTGCAGGGCAATTCGCTACTAGAACACAATTGCTCTTAGAAGGCACGCAGACAGGCTGGGCATATGTAAATGACATATAGTGCACAGATGATGACTTAAATGAACACTTAGAGAATATGGACTTAATCATAATGACACTAGCAGCTAAAGGCTACATTTTCAATTTCAAAAAATCTAAAATTGCTAATATTTTTGGGATTTTCACTATCTGATGAGGGAAGGGGACTTGCATCACAGTTCCTGGAAAAATGTGCACACTTGCAGAGCCAACATACACTTAACCATTTACAGGCCATACTTGCATTTTAAATGTTGGGCATTCATACGTTACTGATTTTGCAGCATTTGTGAAACCACTTTTTGACCTGCTTCAGCCCACCTTCTGTCCAGCAGACTGGAAGGGAGAGCACACATGCATTCTGTACCACGTCTACCAACATATGACTCAAAGTAGTCCTCTCCAGGACAGAAACATGGATATGGACTTAGAAGTGACTCTATTTCCTGGTCCAAAAGCCTTTACAGATGTAGTGTGTAATTAGGGAGAGACAAACCTCATTGCATATCACTCACATGTCTATACAATGGCAGAGCAGAAGTTTGCTCAAGAAGAGAACATTCTGGCTGCAGTTCAGGTAATAGTGCAGAAGAAACACACCATTAGTGCAAATAGAAGCAGCTATATGCTCTAGTATTTAAATGCAAAGACACTATCCTCCAGATGGGTACAATGTGCCTTCACGCAAACAGCACAAGATATAAAATGTCAATATGAACCAGAACTACTGCAAATATATGGCCTGGAATGGTCTTTAAATCCAGACGCAGAAACAGCAGTATCAGACATTCCACTTTGGATGTTTGCAAGTGTAATGTACTATGATGGAAGTGCTGTTTCAGCAGTTGGGACACACTCTAAGTATTCTGCTTCCTGTGCTGCTGTAAAAGGGCAACTCAATCATAAAAATGAGTTTGAACACTAGGATACCCAAACAAAACATTCAGGGGATACATCAGCTCAGGTCGGGGAGTTACAAGGCCCCCTCCTCACATTGCGAATAATTGACCCACATAAGTCCATTTTAATTTTGGCTGATTCAGACTATTTAGTACGAGGGTATAGTTTTGTCCTTCAATGGAGTCAAGCCAACTCATTCAGAAATTCTAAAGGCAAGCCAATATTCTCAAAACAACTTTGGCAAAAAGTGTGGGACTTCAAAAAGGCTAGAGCTCTGATCTGGGTTATGCATACAAAAGCAATCAGAAAAGATTCTGTGCATGTTGCAGGCAATGCGCTTGCCGATCAGTTTGTAAGACAGCAGGCTGTACAAAAGGTGGTAGCAGCATTTACACACTCTACCACATAGATAGATGAGGACATACAGCATGTCTAGATGCAAATTGTGCTAACCCGTCAGGGTTCCCCACCACATATGCCTGAACTGTAAAAGAGAATTCAGTCGTATTCACTATACCTAGGTCAAAGGGAGGCCCTATTGACAGGGTACTACCAAACAAGCCATATAGATTAAATCTAATCTCTGCAGCACATGCAAGTGTATCAACAACCCACTTTGGGGTGTTGGCTACTACACAACTCTTGCGAGACAGATATCGGTAGCCACGGCTGGGAAATGAAGTACGACATTACATAGCAAATTCATCCGCATCTTTACAAACGACAGTGGACAATTCCCAAAAGCAACCAGTGAGCACACTAACAAGTGCAAAAGTGACTTTTGAATGGCACCCATCAACGAGTACAAATATTTGTCAGCCATGTTGGATTCGATTTACCTAGCAGTTCATTGTTAGGAGGTCATAAAAGGTTTGCTGTCCTTTGTAGCTATGACAGTACCAAAATACCTCAGAGGTGACAATGGATCTGCCTTTTCAGGCAAGCCTTAAGAGAGACCCTGACAAGCTGGGTTTGTACTCTGCACTTCTCTAACCTGTTTTGCCCACACGCTAACAGAGTTTTAGAGAGAGGTAATGGGATAGTTAAGCAAGCCTTGACTAAATGCATCCTATCATTTGGAGGTAATTGGGTGAATCATGCGCCTATAGTACATCGTAACTTTAACAAACGACTTTACCTTTCTCAATGTGAGGGTAAAACGCTATATGAGTTGCTATTTGGCACTCCCATGTATATGCATGACTTACACAATCCTTGTAATTCTCTCACCAGGCCAGACCAGCTGCTCCTCATACATCTCCATCTATGGTGATGAAGAACCACAGCACCAAGATAAATCACAGAGCACTTTGAAGTCTGGGGACTATGACCTGGAGAAGATACATGACAAAGGAGGACTTGGACCATGCTACAGATCTCTGGTAAAGATCCTGGAACTCATTGACTTAGGAACAGCTGTCCTACCAGCCCTGCCTCCTAATGAAGGCACTCGCCAAGTCTCTGTGGACCTCCTTAAGACAGCTTCAGATCGTTATGCCCATGTTCCTGGGTGGGGCGCCAAGAGGGTTCACCTGTGGCCCTGTACAGCAAGATCTGTATACCAGACAGTGACCCTGGATGTACCCTGGAGGTATTGACCCAGGAGATGCAACATGCAGATGTAGATACTCAGGTCACCTTACCTATCTTCAATCTGGCAGAAATACCACTGACTGAGTCTGAAACATCAGTGCTCTCCAATGGCCCACCAATTGGTTTACAATAGAATCCAAACTAAGACAATTCTTTCGAACTATCAGATTGAAAGTTGTTTTTCAAAATCAAGACATGGACGAGGAAGTTGAAGACATTGGTCTAAGACCCAAATTGGTCTTCACCCCCAATGAGAGCCAAACTCCAGGAACTACTCATGTGTTTGAGGAATGTGTTTTAGATCAAATTCATCAACTACAGAGAGTCCACAAACCTCTGCGGCACAACCTCACCAATACAGAGAGGGCAGTGCTCAAGTCCCTTACTTCCAATAAGGATATTGTCATCAAGTCCGCTGACAAGGGGGGAGGGATTTTTATTCAGAGCCAGGACCAGTACCAACGTATGGTCCATGAATTGTTACATAACACTAAGCACTATAAAAAATTACATGGTGACCCTACAGCAACAATCAAACAAGAGATCATGGAAACAAGTATGCTTGGCCTGGAAAGAGACTGGATCATGAGGAAGGAATTTAATTTCTTGAATGAATCACAAGGGAGGATACTGACTTTATATGCACTCCCTAAAATTCATAAGGCTCAGGTTACAACTCCCGGCCACCTGATCATTTCGGGCGGCAGGTCAATCTTGAAGCCAATAAGCAAATATGTGGACCAGTTTCTTAAAACTGTGAGCATCAGATGCCAATCGTACCTGCAGGACATGATGGCGGCCATACAATGCTTTGAGGATGAAAGATTTGATCCAGCAACAGACTATCTCGTCACATTAGATATCAAAGTATTGTACACTAACATCCCACAAAAGGACACCATAAATTGCATTAGGGAAGATATGACTATACACAGTTTGCAACAAAGAGTCCCAGTTGGATATAGCGTTGACCTCATGTCAATAGCGCTCACTCGTAAGTACATCTGTTTTGACAAAACCTTTTACCAACAGGTCTGCAGAACGGCAATGGGCGCAGCCTTTGCACCAAGTTTGGCAATCATATACATGGTATGGTATGAGGAGCTTCCCATCTTCCCTCTGGATACAACATTTTCCACAAAAATATGAAAATTGCAGAGGTACATTGGTGATGTGACCCAGATTTGGAATGGTACTAGAAGTGACTTCTCAGACTTCTTATTTTGGAGATCAGCTTTCTGGATCTTGTCATCAGTTATTCTCAAGGGAAATTAATCTGTGCTCTCTACAGGAAGGCAGCAGACCGCAAATCTCTGCTGCATTTCAACAGCTGCCACCCTTTACATCTTGAACAGAGTTTGCCCTAGAGTCAATACCTAAGGGTCCAGAGAAATTTCTCCACACTTGATGGTTCTTACGATCTTGCCGACCAACTCAATCCCTGCCTATGGGCACAGGGATATCCAAAAATTGTGGTGTCTAGAGACACACCTCGTGAAACCTTACTGGAACCAGGTCACTGCAATCAGGTGGATGACAGAATGACCTGCGTTGCAACTTATTGCCCAAGCACATCAAACCTTCAGAAAATAATGAAAACATTCTGGCCATTGGTAAGGGTGGTATCATAATCTGAACCATTTCCAATGATGGCCTTGAGAAGGTCAAAAAACCTGCAGGAACAATTCGTATAGTCTTTACTTGTTAATAAATCAGCCAAAGAAACCTCACAGAACCTCTGCCCTGTGGTGGGCCACCATCCGTGCAGTAATTGCATGGCTTCCTGATATACTCGGAAGGTGCAGAAGATTGGCATCGAAGGGAGGATGTGGAAACTTTGACATTTCTCAAACTGTAAGACCTCACATGTTGTATACTGTGCACAATGCTCATGTGGTATGAAGTAGGTGGGAAAACATGTAGACCGTTCCATAAGAGGATATTGGAACACAAATCTCGAATCGGGTTCCACAAACTGGAGGCCCCATTGGTATCACATTGTGTGGAACAGCAACACACAAAAGAGGACATTTTTTTTGGTTGCTGTTGGACAACATAAACACACACACTCGGATGCTGCCCTTAACCACACAGAACGTTGGTGGATTTTTAAACTCCGTACCCATACACATGGACTGAATGAGGAACGTATATTTGACAAAAGCATATGGCTTGCCTTAAAGGTCTTACGCCACATTGCACCGATAGGGTGCATTTTACCATTCCAAGATGGTGAATGAAAAGGACTGACTTTATAAAAACTAGCGTGTCTGGTCTGGCGAAGAATTAATAAGTTCAATACACACATATGGCAGCTTCAACATCCACAGCTAGAAGCTCTACTCAAGCAAAATGCTGCTTAAAATGTAACAGAGAGCACAGTGTATGCCTATATGCAAAAGCTGTTCAGCAAATGACCAGCTCATAACAGCTCTTCTCTTCAGCTGTTATAAACAGTTTCTTTAGCACTCTGAACCATCCATTGAGTTCTCGTCCCTGGCTTTGCCTTTATTTATTTTTCTTAGTGGTAATGTGATTAACAGAGTCAAACACCCAGGACGAGATCGGACTTTGCAGAGTTCACAAAATAAGCTTTCCATTCAGCATCTATTTACGTGCACAGTCATTACACATTGTGAGGTAAGCAGAAATTAATGTTAAACTTTGTTCCCCATGCTTCTACGGCAGATATGTTTGCACTGAGCTCTGCATTCCCATGGCAACGGCCAATGTAATAATCTGAGCTGCTTGGTTTTGCTTTTATCTCCTTCGTCCTCCAGCAGCACGAGTGATGCAGCATGCACATGTTCAGCCCACAATGGAACACTTACAGATAGCGATCTGTCCTTGAGCCCAGCTAATGCATGTTGTGTGGTAAGTTCACAAAGAAATAGAGCATAGCCTTTCACAGTGAAAGATAGGGGTGGCAACATGATCCTGAGGTTTGCTCCGTTTTGTTTTGTCTCCCATTGTGCTCCTGAAGACTTCACTTCACTGACTCTGTCTCCAAGATTATTAGAAGAGGACTCCTTGTCAGGGAAACCGATAATTTGTACCCCTGCCTAGGTTAGGAGAAAGGTTTTTTCCCTTTATGACTCACAACAGAACAACATCAACTTACTTTATGTTCTGTGTACCTTTGGGTTAATAAATATGTATGTACAACAGACACCATATCACACTCGTTTCTCTCCTGTTATGCCACAGATTTCAAGAAACCTGTGAGCCACACAGAGCGATAATTATTTTTTTTAATGTCCCTCCGTTTTCACGAGTCTGGCGCCTGAGAACATGAGACCGAGCAGTCTAGCTATTAGGAGCCAAGCAATAAGGTTAGTTATTTGCAAAGGCATACACACTGATTCATACATTGGTCATAAAACAAAAAGAATAATATTGTTTTGACTGAAAAGCATTTCATTTTTTTTTTTTTTGCCGGCTGTTCTATGAAGTCCTGCCCTGAAGACGGCGATTATCACAGTATCAGTCCGCCAAAACATCCCAGCAACCATTAATTAGACCCTTGAGCAGAAAGGAGTTCAACATCTAACTGTAATCACATTTGCATGCTGCTCATGTGCACTGACATTAAGTGGGGACGTATGCATTTTATGAAATGAACAGTCATTGAAAAATGAAATGGAAGCATGTTCTTTTGATTAAATGTTCTTACAAAATGAATTTTTCTATGTGGTAATGCCGTTTCATTATTAAGAATTTAGGCACGTCGTGACCATATTTGACCATAAATGACAGGTCTACCTTTAACTTTATGCCAGGGGCACTTTTTGTAGTATTGTTCCTGTTCCCGAGGGAGGACCCTCTCTATCTTGAACAACCTGATGATCAGGCAAGAATAGATGGGCATGTGCCATTAACAATAACTCCCAAAACCTCTAAAACGTATGAGAACATGTATATTCTTCCAGGAGCAGAAGAACCAGAGAGAAGGCTAGAAGTAGAGCCAAGTGTGAAGTCCATCTAAAGTATTTTTGACCGTCCAAAGTGCACCAACAACTGCAAAAATGTTGTTGTAACAGTGATTTTATTCTACATTTTGCTGTGGATAAGTCTTCCCACCTTTTCTGTCTTATTAACCATGGGACATCTTTTAATCCCATTGTAGATCCCAATGATCAACAGATGAACATTTCAACTTAAGATGTAGCACATATACTACACCCAATGTGCAAGATGGAGGTGTGGGCCGCAAAAGTGGGAGGAGTTTCAACACAAATAAGCATATACCCACTAAAGTTAGGGCAATTCTGGATACGCCAGTATAAAACCTACAGTGGGCCTAGTATGTAACTCCAGGTACATACACTATCAGTGATCTATAAATCTAGGATAGCGTCTCCTGTGATGCATGTCATAGACACCTTTATGAACCAGTTGAGGGCCAAAATAGAAGATTTAGCGAAGGGGCACTGTTAGATCCTAAAGATGATCTAGAAAAGTTAGATGACATGGAAGACTTGTTTTGTGAAATATGTTGACACCTTTACAATTAAAAGCTAGGGAGGTGGCCAGGCCAGCTGGGAGCACTGTCATGTTCCACTTCTGAACTCACCACCAGAGTTTAAGGCACAAATCCCTTACATACCAAAGACCGGGGTGGGGAGAGAGCAGAATGGATATATATTCCACCTGCCCCCTTCAGTTGACCAGTATGTGTAGTCTACACATTCAGTGGTGTGTGATAAAACATTGCATGCCACAATGACAGAGAAAACATGGCAATACACAATCCCTCTTAACAGGTCATGCGGGGTGAATCCTGGCAAGCACATGGAACAGACACTGTAAATTTAGCATATAGAAATCCATATTTAATATATTTCCTCAATCGCACTCATTTTGCGGTAATGAGTAGTTCACACCATCTACCCAACTATTCAGATTGGATGGCCAAAGAGGGTAGCTTTTGGTGGTCACGTAAGCAGTTTAACAAAGCCATACAGTAAAACTTATTTGTCCACATTACAAATGCTTCAGTCATTCCAATACACTGGAACCTTGATGCCAATGAATGTCATAAAAGGTATAAAGGTATAAGTTTAGGGCCATACACAGCTTGGGCTTCATAAAACATTTCACAAATTAATGCCATTTCCATATGCAAATCATTCTAATTAATTGCAAAACAAGCACCTTTAAAGGAGGTTGTTAGTGAGATAGACACTTGGGGAAAGTCAGGTAATTGACCAGTGATACTAGATAGGATAGGTCAAGTAGGAAGGTTTAGGACCGAAAGAGAGATGAAAAAGATGCTATCTCCTACACCTGGAAAGAAGCTGTCCTGAAAATTGAGAGAATGGTAGGACAGTCAATAGGGAAGAGCCGTATTGCCGCTGATGACAACTTAATTGTATTGCAGCAGGGAATTTACAGGCTGAGAGATGTGGTAGTGGACATGGTGCATATCATCCAAAAAGACTTGGCAACTTTAAAAGAAGAACAACAAGCAATGGTTGAACTTCTGAAAGTCACAGACTTCCTGGACACACTGCGACAGGTGTTCCAGACTCGACTACCATCACATTGCCAGAGCAACTGACAGAACTGAACCTATCAAGACAGGCTCAGAGACAGGATATTTTAGAGACCTCCTACACTCTGCTGAGTGTTATCAAGAACACATTCTATGAAATAACAGCATGGGACAAAGACTTTATGTCATAGACAGGGCATGGGATCCTGAACATTCCTATGCCTAGAAAGACATGTGTACAGGCACATTATAAATGCCATATCATATCATATCATATCATATATCAGCAAGTCCACCTCTGTTGGGTGGGTGAAGAACTGCAGTCCTGGGGCATCATACACTTAGCAGACAATCAATGGATAAAACCATTTGTGAGGTGCCCTATACCCATGCCCGTGTGGCGCATGAGGACTCTTCAGTTCAACCGTATTAGCTGAAAGACTGTGTAGAACACCCCACACAAGATGCAAGGACATTTCTAAGATCAACCCATGTGAGGAAAATTCAAACTTCACCAAATGTACGCTTAGTGCAATTCGAATAGAAACTGTTATTAACAGAGCTCTACTACTGGCTACTGTATCCTACATCATGCAGCTCAATGCTTCATGCTATGGTGTGTTTGTGGGGATTGCCAGCTTGATCACTGTCTCAAAGGTGGTAAAATGTTGCAACATCATTCTTCATCTCCAGTGCGGAGTACAACTGGTACTATTAAATTGGCCTTAAGTGAAGCTATCACCTATGAAGTTCCTGCAGTTGTTGCTGAAACTGGCATATATCCTGAACCTTTGTTGAATCATTGAACAGAGCAATGCAAGCAGCCAGAAAACTTCAGGAAAGACCAACAGACTGACCAAGAGATTCATGCCCTACTGGAGAGCTTCACTCCAACAAACGGGAGCTCCATCCTGGGATCCATTATGGACTGGCTGATAAATTCAATTTTTTTTCCTTCGATCCATTGAAAAATATATTGGACTTCCTTGGAAACAAAGGCTGGAGGATTACACCTGGGTTCTACATCCTCAGAGCTGGGTCCATCCGGAGACTGATCATCTTTTTATTTTGTAGTGAAAAGTAACAGAGAACCTGTTCAATGCACCAGAGTTGAAACCTGACTGTCATGCGCTCCGTGTCGTGGTGCCTGTGGCCCCATTTCCGACTATACGGCGGCCATTAGCGCTGCCGTTACGTTTTTTCACCACCGCTCCTGCAGCGGTCCAGTCTGCATCCGCAGCATCCCAGGGAGGCTTATCACCCACGCCCTCCCTAGGCGCCGTGCGTTGCAACCTTGTTGTCTGCTGCTCCGTTGCTGTTCTCCTTTTGGTTGCGCTCCGTTTAGTGTTTCTTTTTTGTTCCGGCCCTTGCCGGTACGTTTCCTGGTCTCTCTCTTCTCTCCTCATGGCCCTCAGCCACCACCCTTGTCTTCGTCTCCACTGCGTTCCTCGGACGCTCTCTCTCTCTTTCACTCCATCTCTCTTTCGCTCCGGGCTATTCTCTGAAGGTCTGTCGTTCCCCTTGTATGCTACCTTTCTCCTCTTCCTTTTTGCTGTATCCTTTCCCTGTTCGCTGCCATTACTTACTTACCTGTGTTCCTGGTGATTCCGTCATTCTGGGACCAGCAGCCCTCTGCTGTTTGGTGGCTCTCTTCCAGTTCATTATACCTGCTACTTCGTGGAGCCTGAAGAGCCCATGTTCCACTCTGCATTGGTGACGTTGGATCATCCTTATCAGCGGAATCGTTACTTGGGCTTTTTGTGCCTGAACAGGCTTTTTCCCCAAGGAGTCCCTTTTGGGAGAGGAGTCACAGGTTGCGCTACCGGACAGCATTTCTCTGTGGCTTCCTTCCGAGAGAGAGACACTCTCTACAAAAAAAAAAGAAGAAAGAAGAAGGAAGAAGGATTACCTTGCCAGAAGACCACAGTTGACTGCTATTTCAGACTCTTGTCTATCAGGTGAGGAGGAGGAGGAGGAGGGAAGGCAGGAACCTTGGGAGGATCAGCCCCAAGGGGCTGACAGTTTGCAACGCAAAGAGCAAAGTATGGCTACTGCCGAGCAGCTACATGAGATGCTAGCGGCGGTACAGAACCTCTCAGTAGAGGTACGGAACCTCTCAGTATGGTACAGAACCTAAAGGCTGAGAAGACTATATTGAAGCAGATGGTTACTGTCCGAGAACCTAGACAGGTTGATTTGCCTCCCATGGCACTCCCTTCGGGCAAATTCGATGGCACTCGTTTTGTAATTTCTAACATGTCGGGGAATGCTTTGCCATAGGCAAACCTTCTAGTCACAGGAGCAGGCCCGGCGCTCCAAGATTATGGGCCTTTTCTCAACCCACTTAAACAGAATTTTGAAATACCTGAGATAACTCTTTCTGCCTGTGAGGACCTCCTGGATGTGCGCCAAGGGCAGGCTGATGTTCTTATGTATATATCTACATTCAAGTGATTGGCTACCGAGACTGGGTGGCCTGAACAATCACAATTTGTCATATTTAGACGAGGTCTCCGGGAAGACATAAAGGATGATTTGGCAAGATCACCCAGACCTGCTTCTCTGTCTGAGTTATTACCTGCGGCTCTCCAAATAGAATACAGACTTCAAGAAAGAAGACATGAGAAACACCAGCTTCGCAATCCAACACTTGCAACTGACATTCTGCCTCCTTCCTCACCTGCACCGACACGAATGGAAGAATCCATGCGGATCAGCACCACTAGACCTTCTCTGACCCCCGAAGAATGGAGAAGAAGAAGAGAAAAGGGGTTATGTGCGTATTGTGGTTCGGACTAACACCAGATATGAAATTGCACAGAGATCCCACCATGGCATTCGGGAAACATGAACCCTCGGTCCTAGGAGGGACGGGATACCAAGGGGTTTCATCTAGTCCCTAGGTTTCCTTATCCGTGGCTCCAACTAATCTATCAGAAGATTCCAGGCTCATGGTACTCAAGGTTACCCTTATGGTGGATCAACGTCAAGTAGAGGCTTTGGCCCTGTTAGACTGTGGTGCGGTGGGTAATTTCGTCAACATCATATGGGTCGACAAGGTGGTTCTACGGAGAATAGACCATAAGGAAGAACAGAAGGTAGAAGGGGTTGATGGAAGTCCACTTAGTTCCTGACCTATAACCCAGACCACTGAACGTTTAAGGTTGTTGATTCATCAGCATTCAGAAGAGATACACTTTGAGATCATACGAGCTGCACACTTTCCAATGATCCTCGGAATCACCTGGTTACGGATATATAATCCTGTTACCGACTGGTGTTTTGAGTCTTTTTTCTGTCGTAAGAGTTGCATTCATAATATACTCTACCTGGAGGCGAAGACACACGTAACCTCTCTGACTAACACGATTGGGGTTCATTCCATTGCGTTTGACCTTGCTGGCTTCGAGGCAGTCTTCGCTGAACAGACACCATTGGATTTACAACCACATTGAACAGAAGATTGTTCCATTGATCTGATACCCAACGCATTAGTTCCATTTGGTAGGATGTTTTCACTGTCCCAGGTAGATAAGAAGGCTCTCCGCACATACCTGGACGACAACCTACAGAATGGACTCATATGACCTTCAAAATCCCCAGCAGTGGCACCACTATTTTTCATTCCCAAGAGTGATTCTCATGATCTTCAACCCTGCATTGATTATCGAGGATTGAACAAAGTAACAATTCGGGATCGCTACCCCATGCCTCTCATCACGGACATTCTGGAAGCGTTGCAGGGAGCTAACATTTTCACAAAGTTAGATCTCTGCAGTGCCTACCATTTGTTAAGGATTTGTTCAGGCGACGAGTGGAAAACAGCGTTCCGTACGCCCTTCGGTCTATATGATTATCACATGATGCCGTTTCGATTAGTCAACGCTCTGGCCATATTCCAACGTTTTATGGACAGTGTATTCTCAGACCTGATGTTCGTATCGGTTATTGTGTATCTTGGCGATATACTGGTGTTCTCTCAAGATGTACAGGAACACAAAACTCACCTGGCAGAAGTCCTGAATCGTCTTAAGTCACATTGGCTACTTGCCAAAAAAGAAAAATGCCTTTTTGGGGTCAGCACAGTCCCTTATCTTGGATACATTTTGTCATCACAAGGAGTCCAAATGGACAAAAGAAAGACAGAAAGACATCCTAAGATGGTTTTCCCCTACATCAATAAAAGAAGTACAGAGGTTCTTAGGGGTGGCAAATTTCTATCGACACTATTCCCAAGTTCTCTGAGGTGGTTTTGCCCATTACAAGATTACTCAAGAAGACGTCCTATCCTTTCGCATGGAATCCTCAAGCTGAAAGCAGTTTTTCAAATCCCGAAAAATTGTTTTGTAGTGCCCCTATCTTATGCCATCTGGATCAAGGTAAACCCTTTGTGTTAGAAACCGATGCTTCAGCCACTGCAGTAGAGGCTGCTTTGTTGCAAGAACAAGACCAAGAGGAACATCCAATAGCATACCTCTCACGGACACTTAAAGAAAGTCAACGCAACTATTCCGTGATTGAAAGAGAGCTCCTAGCTATGAAGTTAGCCTGCGAATAGTGGAGACACCTGCTGCAACGGAGCGCACACCTCTTCACTGTCAGAACGGATCACAAGAATTTACAAGTGCTTCAAACCATGGAGTGTGTCAATTCACGACAAGCCCGTTAGGCTAATTTTTTCATTCAATACAATTTTCGTATCACTTTCATTCCTGGTAGTCAGAACACCTTGGCAGATGCCCTGTCACGCAAAGGGGGGGGGGGGGGTTCCTGGCTCTCGTAACCCTCCTCTTGAAAGGTTTTTTCCAAGAAACAAATTGGTGGGCCAGGTGTCAACATTTCTGCAACAGGTCAAAGAGGCCTTGGTTACCATGGAATCATCAGAAGAAAGAAAGAAGTTCTTAGAGCGGGAGGGGCTGTTGTTTCATGAGCACTGGTTGTATATACCTACGGACCCCCTACGCGGTCAGGGTTTGACTTGGTGTCATGATCATAAGACCGCTGGCCATCGCGGCCAATCGGGCACCTTAGATCTCATCAAGAGATCG
The DNA here is from genome assembly GCF_040938575.1 of Ambystoma mexicanum. Classification (NCBI taxonomy): domain Eukaryota; kingdom Metazoa; phylum Chordata; class Amphibia; order Caudata; family Ambystomatidae; genus Ambystoma; species Ambystoma mexicanum. The sequence continues at coordinate 92,080,607 of NC_090941.1, forward strand.
TTCTATTGGCCTGGGCTACGAGCAGATGTCATAAACTATGTTCAATCCTGTAAAGTGTGCAACAGGAGCAAACAACGCACTACCAAGCCGTTAGGCCTGCTCGAACAAAGTCCGGTGCCATTACACCCGTGGAGTCATATCTCCACTGACTTTATCGTAGACCTTTGGGAATCACAGGCCTGTACCTGCATTATGGTGACTGTGGATGCCATGTCTAAATTGGCTCATTTTTCCCCTCTCCATGGCTTGCCCACAGCCGCAGAAATGGCAGAGGTTTTCATAAAGGATGTGTTCCGTCTACATGGTCTTCCCGATAAGATCACTTCTGATAGGGGCAGCCAATATGTATCCAAATTTTGGTCCGCCATGTGTCGCAACCTGGGCATTGAACGTGCACTATCCTCCGGATTTCACCCACAGACCAATGGGCAGACGGAACGCCTTAATAGCACGCTTGAGCAGTGTCTCTGCAGCTACGTTAACCGAGAACAGGATAATTGGGTATCTCTTCTACCCACAGCAGAATTCTCTTATTATAACTCACGCTATACTGCCTCTGGCCTCACTCTGTTCTTTTGTACCTACAGATTTCATCCTCGGGCCATATTGGTGTGTGCGTCTTTTCACTGTAATCTACCTCTGGTAGAAGACACCTTATCCAATATCCGGAAAGCCCATAAGACTGCTACATTATGCTTAGAGGACAGTCAAAAGGCGTACAAGATCCAAGCCGACCAACACCGTATGAAAGTGCCAGAGTGGAAGGTGGGCACCAGGTATGGCTCTCCACGAAATTTCAACCACGTTGGACACGTCCATCCAAGCTGTCCCCTCGCTTTATAGGCCCCTATCCCATTGTAGCGAAGATAAATCCAGTGGCGTTTCGCCTAAAACTGCCCCCTAGCCTACAGCGAGTGCACCCTGTGTTCCATTCCTCTTTACTCCATGAGGCTGTGCCAGAATCAGTCCTCAGACCAGAACCCTTGAGAGCCCCGTCTGATACTGGGGTGGAATACGAAGTATCACAATTATGTGACTCCCGTTATAGGTGGGGACGCCTCGAATATCTAGTGCATTGGAAAGGGTATTCCAGGGCAGAGGACTCATGGGAACCTCTCTCGCATATAAAAGACCCCATTTTACTTAGGAAATTCCATCGGGCTCACCCTGGAAAAACCGGGGGTTCATGGTATGGGGGGGCATACTATCATGCGCTCCGTGTCGTGGCACCTGTGGCCCCGTTTCCGACTATATGGCAGCCATTAGCACTGCTGTTATGTTTTTTCACTGCTGCTCCTGCAGCGGTCTAGTCTGCATCTGCATCGTCACAGGGAGGCTTATCAGCCACACCCTCCCTGCGTGCCGTGCTTTGCAACCTTGTTGTGTGGGATGTTCTAACCCACTAGTCTATCCCCTGCAACATCACTGTGTGCTGTTTCCATCAAAAACAACAGGATGGCCACCAAAAGATCTATGCGCTAAAAATCTTTGAAAAGTGCGCAGGAAAAATTGGAAAATAGGCCGCCAATCCATTTTGCCTATGTCAGTGGTAACACAGGAGACCACTGCCAAAACCTATCATTGGACTGCCCACAGAGTAAAATGAAACTACTTGAAAAAGCATTGCTGCATTGCAAGGGAAACCCAGAACTGCTTTAAAAATCAGTTTTTCCTTGGCTGTTAAATTTGCAAAAGCATGGTTCCCAAACATTACAAAAGATCCAACATCCTTGCTGGCTGTTAAACATCACTGTATTTAAAGAATCCACCTAAGCACAATGTCAGCAGAAGCACATTTTATCATAAGAAAATCCACATTGAAAGGTGCTTGCATGGGAAAAACATGTCAGAAATGGGCACAGTACCGCCGCTCGCCTGTGTCAGAAGCTTTCATTTGCTTCTACTGTCATTTAAAACTTGTACATTAAAATCAAAGTGTGGAAAAGAAGAGACTTCCCATCAAAAGCAATATAGGTGGTGACAATTCAATCTCTATATTTTAAAAAGGCTGGAATTAATTAAGAGATTTGTGGCTATATTGGTTAAAAATGTAAATTGTATTTTAGAAAAAGACTATTTTAAACAGTATTTTAAAAGTGAGTTAAAGCCAGCCACACTGGGCTTCAAAGAAATTCCACAGCTTCTCCCAAACAAAGGAATCTTCCCCCCTGCTCTCTGCTGAGGAGCTGGCAGGGAGTTGTGAAAGGAGGTGGGAGGAGGACTTTGGCCTGTTGCTCTGACAGGAGACAAAAGACTCCCTTGACTGAAAGGAAATGCAAATTTGGGCCTCAACAGAAACCAGCTGCTGGCAGGAAGAGGCTCCGGTTGCTCTTGGCTCAGTCAAACCTTGGAGGCGGGGCTAGACTGAATTGTGTATCTGGAACTGAAGAAAATATATTTTTGAGAAAAAGACACATAGAACATTGTGCCAAACTGGTAAAAATCTGGAATTTATAGATTGTTGAAATGGAAATGTTGTCCACGTTTTAAAACCACTCTGGAATTTGTGCGATATTCAGAGACTGAACTATTAAAATGTTAATATTGTAGCAATTGTGATAATGCTAGGAATATGAACATTTACAGGACTATGCCCAGATGTTATGCACATGTATGTGGAAACATTTGTACAGATCTGACACTGGGTAACCAACCAAAAGCGTGAGAAATTGTCAATTGTGAACCGAAACGCTTAAGAAGATGGGACTTGGACAGATACGTGCTTTATTAAATTGGGAATGTGAATATGTATTATTAACAAGTTGGTGATATTATAAATATGCTTTATATGAAAAATATATTTTATGTGTAGAAACAAAGGGGAGGTTTTTCCCTGGACCATAAACACAGCGTCATCATGAAACATCATAACACTCTGGTTTCCTTCTCAAATCAGGAGAGAGGGAATACTTTGACCAAACAGTTTCCTAGAGGGTGGGCTTAGTATAATCAGCCTATCCACCCCTTCGAGAAATACATAAATAGGGACTGTTGAGGACCTAGAGGAGACACACATTCGCCCATCAACTGATTTACTGGCGAAGCGCTCTGCAGGAGAATCCAGATCCAGACTCCAGAACTCTGAAAGCAGAAGACCCAATTCTAAAGCTGAACCCTTCTCAGCTGGCCTTTAAAATCTTGCAACCTGATTTTAACCCCAAACTTCCAAGGGGCACAACAAATTGAACAGCCGGGCTGTGCTGTTTTTCTGGTTCTTGCCAAGAACGCTTGCTAGAACCCAGAGATCCAAACCAGTAGAACAGAGCTGTAACCCAGAACCAACCCGTCAGATCCGGAATCAGAGGCCGTGCAGAGACAGAGTACCGTGCTGAGAGCTGAACTAGGTGCCCTGAATCCTGTCCGGTGGCAAGCAGATTCCAGTCCAAAACCCTTTGACCAGATCCTGACGGGCCTATTCCAAAACAATAGTTGTGAGTATTTAGCATAGAACTGTCCATAACCAATCTCTTATCATTAAGTAATCCTATCCAAACCATTCTATCATATCCAGACTGCATTGTAGAATCTCTTTTGTCTGTCCTGAATCCTTCTCTCATCCATATAGTCCTGTGATAATTGTAGTGATAAATCATCTTTGCGCTAATATAGTTGCTGAAGAAAGGCAAGTGTCGCGGCGGGAAAAGATCAGACAGAGGCGCCTCTGGACTGGTGGCTGTACCGTTGGTATCTTGCATCTTCATAGCCCCCTAGTGTAAAGCCATTCCTTGTTTGTAATCTTCCAAAGCGCATCTTTCATTTGAAATCTTGACTCTTTTTGAGAAAAATCGACCTTTACTAAAACCTAATAACTTCTGAACCGTACATCCTAGGAACACAATTTAAGTGTCAAATTGAAGCTAACATCCTCAGCTTTCAAATAAACCCAGAACCATGTAAATCAGCTATTCTTTGCTCTCAACCTCTGAATTCAGTTTCCTATCTGCCAGTCATTCCAACAACATTGCTAGTGTTTACCTGAAGCTATCCAAAGCGGCTACCACTAGTTCTGAATCCATTTAGAGAATTAAATCAATTTTTCAGTGTTTTCCCTATTCATTCAAGCCACATTCAAAAGCATTTGACCTGTGTTGAAATCATTCATGTTTCTCTCTAAGTTTGCTGGGGGAATTGGGATTGAAACTGCATTTGTAGAGTGTGTATTCCTGAAACCTGTTTTCTCTCCTTCCATCTCCATATTGCATATTAGGGGGGATTGAGTAGTATCAGGGGGAAAGAGTGATTACATTGCATTTGATTGAACACACAAAAGTATTATTTCTGTACTGCATTAATTTCCTATCATTGCATTTCATTGAACCTACATAAAGTTGCATTCTATGCTACATTATTCTTCTCATCAATACTCCTACTGATTAAAGAGATTGTTGACTGTCATATCACCCATTGCTGATCATTGTATAAATATTGATAGTGTGATATTTAGATGTTGTTCATATTCATAAAAGTGTGATATATATATTGTTCAATCCATCAAATAAATCTTTTAACTTTGCAAAACAACCTACTTCTTGGTTCAGTGAGACCGGGGGGGATTCACAGAGAGGGGCGTGATATAAGGGTACATCATTCAGAAATAAAAGAACTTTAGAGATAAAAATATATAATTAAGGGTTCCAGCTGGGCATCTCATGCCAGGCATTGACTTGGGTGGAGTGCTGGGATGAAACCACTTACAGATTGGGGGCTCGAATCTGGGGTTTTTGAATTAGATATACCACTTGTGACAGCTTAATACAGTGTACTAAATGACATGGTACATAAATCCTTTTTGGGCTACCACTCTGTGTTACACTGTGAAAAGCACCCCTCAAAAGGGAACGCTCTAAGGAAACGGTCTGTTTTGAAAAAATAAAAGAAAACTTCTGTAAGGTAGGAAGGAAATCATTATTTCCAGAATGGCGACATTGGTATTGATCAATTTGGCTAGAGAAAACCTATTGCATAAGTTATTTGTGAGAGGTGAATGGACAGAGCCGGATCAGAATGTGTGGTTGCAGGCAATCACACAACAGATCACTGCAACAGGGTTGGATATATGGCAAGATCAGGGTCCATTACACATGGCCCTGAGTGAACTATATATGGCCCCTAAGGCAAAGGATGAGCAAAATAAGATTGCCAAAATAGCGGCATATCTATATTTATCTATTGGAGCCATACAGGATAAATATGCTGAAGGCCAAGATCTGGCAAGTAGGCAACTGCAGGCATTAGAAAAGGCCCAAACTGATCTGGACTCTTCTGAGCAGAGGCTAGAGAGGAGCCAGGAGTCCGAAAATGAAAGTAGGCAATACATAATCAAAATAAAAGAGGACATGGGTATCCTGCAGCAGGAAAAGGAAGGAGTACCAAGAAAGTTTGGACTCTCTACTGCAGAGCTAGAAAAAGCTGGAGCAACAGATACATTTCAACAGGGCATGCACAGAGCAGGTAGCCACCCTGCAAAGCCAACTAGACAGAGAAAAAGAGGAGAGTAATACATTAATTCAGAAAGACCTGGACACCCAGGCAGAATTTGATGAAGAGCGCCAGAAAAGCTAGTACGCTTCAAAGACAGAGGGACGACCTGGCAGCACAGAGGCAGGCTCTTGCTCAGGAAAGGGACACCTTAGGCCAGGAAGTCTGTCATTTAAAAGAGAAACTGGAAGAAAATCACCTGGCCCTTCAGGGACTGGATGACCTCCAAAAAGAGCATGAAAGATTGTTAGAGCACACCAGGATGGTGGAAGAGGCCATAGCAAGGAAGGACCAGGCCAGTAAGTCAGGACTCAGGACGTAATCCTCCTGCAGCAAAGACTGGCCCAGTACTCAAAAACAACCCAGGAAGCACAGAGAGAAAATTAGGCTCTCAGTGAGAACAATGACAGGATCCACAGGTAGGTAGCCATGCAAGAGAGACTGATAGAAACTAGTAAGGCCTTGACTGAGGAACAGAACGCTCAGGTTCTTGCATGGCAACAGGGAGCAGGGGCTGATAGAGATGAGGTTCACTGGGAAAGGGAAACACCTGAGCATAACCTTAGGAACTCTAGTACCAGAGGCCTTCACCTCAACCAATCCCTGGACTCTGCCACCCCCATGTCTGCTGGCGCACATGAGCCCAGGGCCACGGGGATGGCAGATTTCAATCCAATCAGAAACATGGGGCTGATAGACCAGCACCTCCCAGGAATGGATGGGCGGCATCTGGGTATGGGTACCCAAATACTGTGAAATTAAGTGGGGAACTCCATGAGAATAGGCCCACTAAGGGCATCCTGAAAACCTCTGCCCAGCTAGGACAGTGGGGGGGGTACCCATCAAATCCTGGGAGCAAGGAAGAATCAGAAGACTCCTCTGAGCGCCCCAGGACACAGGAGACTAGGTCCCCACAGGCTCGCAGAATCCGGGAAAACCTAGAAGACCAGACGGGCACCTCTGGGAGCAGTGGTGAGGACCAAGGCCGTTAAGCCAGCGGTGCGGGCTGCACTCCCAAGCCACCACTACGTGGTGTGGATATTCAAGGTTGCTTAGTCCAAAATAATAAATCTTCAAATGCAATGTTTACACTCTGTGCAAAGTTTTGAAGTTTTTATTTATGTTGTTAATGCTTGGCAGCTGTCTTGTTTGTCAAACCAGATGCAAAAAGAGCTAATTAAGGCCTATGCATTTCGGAGTTAAAGTCCTTCATCAGGGCCAGCTCTTTGGTATATTCTTAAGGTCCGAACAACTAGAATGTCCGGATCTGTAACCCACAATTCAACATATATCCGTTATGTATTAACCGTAGCAGTAGTGTATAAACATGGTACCATGTAAGCATATCCCGTAAACAAAAAAATGAATATTCTCAAAGGAATTGTTCAACATTCAAATAAAGTCAAACATTAACAAATTAGAGGTGGAGTTACATTCAGATATGCAGGGTAAGCATAATCATGATTAATGAGTATACCGCGTTACAGCACAGCCCCAGAACGATGGTAAAGTGTGTGCCAATTATTACAAGTGACATTTCGTAAATAAAATCAAATAAAGAGTGAGTCCAAGCATGTGCAAAAATGTACAATTAATACATACGTGTCGAACCATGTGCAGAAGGTTGAATGTATCCATCACGGATAAAACCAAAAATGAAGAGGAGAGAAAAAAATAATAAACAAACAAAAGGGACCAGATTAGCTGAGTATAATGGTTACGTTATGTGTAATTGTTCATAAATATTACAATAATGCACTAACCTGAAAATGCGATCAGTGCTGCATCGTTAAGGACACTATTAAGCCGCCGAAAATGTGCAACTGTGCAAGTTACTAGTCGTATGTAAGTGCCATAGGAGATATATGCATACAGATTACTGTGGTGTCACAAATGAGTATATGAGTCCTAAATGTAGTGGATAGATTCGATGAAACTGGTAGAGAATCTTACCTAACAACCGCTTGTGATGTGACCTCGAAGAATGCCGCAAGGGCGCGCGCTTCGAGTGACTCATCATAAAGGTTGTTGTTGTTACGTTGCTATTGCGACAACTCCCGCCTTATGAGAAGGAAGCGGCCATGTTGTAGTATCTAATAAGGTCCGTTAATGCATTTGCGCCCATGGTGGTGCATATTTGTCTGGCTCATATCTAAAGTACACACTGGAGTAAAAGGATCCATATGAACCCAAATAGTATAGTAAATATATTCACAGGTATTTGTTGAAAAAATGTAAAATAAAATATACTCGTAATGTCCTCCTTACATTGCTAATAGTGTTAAGGTTTAATTGTGTAAATTCTATCGTTCTGGATACTCTAGCTCGAGATTAAAACAAGTGAAATAGCTAGTTCTGTGGGCTCTGATTCAGAGGCGCCGGATTATAGTGGAATAGTACATGCAGTGATAATCTCCAAAACGGAGCAAATATTACTTGTAAACTAAAAATATGTCCCAAAGTGCCTGTCACTGAAAATTTTGCGAAAAAAGGAAAGGAAATCCTGACAGTAATTCATTGGTAGAAATTGTGAGTCCAAAGAAACTTGAACTGTGAGGCAACACAAAGGTAGTACGCCTGTTGTAAATGGCTAAGGATAACCTTGACCATCCTAAGTATTAAAAAAGGAAGAGCTGAGAAAGAAATGGAAAAAATAGTCATAGAACTCACACATTTCTTTTTTTTTTGGTTAATCATCAAATAGTTAGCTTGTGTTCGCGTGACTGTGCTGGTAATCGCAATCGATAGCGGCATGGTTCTAGGCGATTACTTGATCAGTAATAGTATGTATTCCCTGCAATATAGTGTAAATTATTTACATAGCTCTCTCACATCTGAAAGAGCGTAATCATTAGAATGTAACTTCTGTATCTGTAGCTGTTCATGGATATATGCTGTTGTAGTTAAAGGAAACAGCTGAGGTCAAGTTCTTCGTTCATCCCATTCGGTGACAATGTATCGAGTCTGTCAATCCAGAATGCTTCTTTCTGTGCTCGCCATTTCTTAATGTCTCGTGTGTAACCTTTCTGAGGTAACACTTCTAGTACAAGAAATCTTAATTGGCTTATTGTATGTCCATTATCATTGAAATGTCTTGCAACAGCTGACGTTCTGTTTTTATTCCTGATGTTTGATTTATGTTCATTTATCCTAATATAGATCTTGCAAGATGTCTCTCCTATGTAGTATTTCCAACAGGGACATCTAATCGCGTAACTAAAGTTCTCTGATAGACAGGTGGCGTGTTGTTTTAATGCGATTTTCTTGCCTGTGCGTGGGTGCGTAACTGCATCGCCTTTGATGATATTATTTCAGTTACCACAACTCATGCATGGGTGGGTTCCAGGAAACTTGTCAGGTCTAGTCGGTGGTGTTCGGACCTTTGTGTACACTAACATGTTCCTTAGATTACTGCTTTTCTGGTATGCAAATACCGGCGGGGTAGGGAACAATATTGCAGTTCTTTCATCACTGGTCAGCACATTCCATCTATTGTGTATAATGGTTTTAATTTGCTTGCTTTGGATGGAATGTTTCTGGGAGCAGTGTCTCTGAGTCAGAGGAGGAGTGGACCAGGGTTACCCGAACCAAGAAGGCCAATAAGGCAAAAAGGGCCTTGCTTAAGGACCCCTTAAAGCAAATCAAGGCGATAAGGAGCGTTATCATGCCCTATCATAAGAATGCTAAGTATTCTCTTTGGGAGCACTTAGAGCTCTTTGAGCAGATGATGGAAACTTTCCATTTGAAGGACAGCAGTAGCTGTGAAATGGACCTTCTCACCAGAATACTCCAGCTTCTTTGCGGGGTTGGAGGACCAAAATCATTCTAGGTTGTCCACCTATAGGGCATATAGGGCATTTTTCTGTGCATAGAAATCCTCAGGAGGCTCGTAAGGCAGCTTACAACTTACAATGTGGGGAGGATCAGGCCCCACAAGAATTTGTGCAGGAACTAAAGAGTGCCTTTGCGCAGACCACGAAAAGGGTGCGTACGGACAGCAAAGAATTTGTCAATACTTTTTTCCACGCTCTACCAAAGTACATCATGACCCAGCTAGTGAGAGATTTTCATGAGAAAAGATCACTAGACTGGGTTATTGAACAGGCCACCCGAATTTATGAGGTACAAAAGCCCATAGAAAACAAGAATAATACTAAAATCCCCAAACCAACCAACATGCCTGCTGCTGCTAAGGTGGCACAGGTGAAGGTAGCCCCCATTTTAGATTTGGAGATGGGGGGCCTAAAAACCCGCCTGCACAGCACAATAATCCCAAGCCCAGAAAGCCCTTGGGCCAATCACAGACAGGGAGCCAAGGAGTTAGTCCCACAAATGGGATCCCTCACTCCCCTGACTATATTAGTCCCCATTACAAGGGGAACAGACCCATCCTGGGTTATGTGTGGACCCCTCCAGCCCAAAAGATCCAGCCATTCCCACATTTAGACTCATAGACAAATGGGAAATGGATCTGGAAACAACCAATTCCAAACATCTCCTGCCAAGCAGTTGTATGCTCAAAATCTCCATAGGCAACAAGAGCATAGTCCATAATTGTTGGGTCGTGCGAGGCGTCACTGCCGCCTTTTACTTAGGCAGTGCCATTCTCAATCGCTTTGCCATTAGTTTGGACCTAATAAACTTTAAAGCTTGGTCCCGATTAGCGGATAATCCCATGGGCTTTGATGACCCAGAGAAAGCATTTAGGTCAGCTCAACTTCTGCCTTATGCGGTTGAAATTCAGATTGGAGAGGAAGTCACCATCCCAGAAAGGACTCGACAATTCTCCCTGGAAGTGAAAGTTAAAAGAGGACAGAAAGTGAAAAGCCCTGATGCCTATATTCATCTAAATGCTTCTCTCCAACAGCAAGGGTTGGGGTAAACCCAACACCACTAGACAACATAGAACATGACACCATTCCAATAGAGGTGGATAACAGCGACTTAAAGAGTATCACTCTAGCCGCAGGCACCATTATTGGAAAAGCGGTTGATGACTGACATTTTTTCATAGATTTAGGCAATTAACTGTTAGGACCAATCCCCAAGGACTGTTTTGACAGTGATAGTGATGACAACACAACACCAGACAGGATCTTTACCCGGCATGGGGGGAACTTCCTGGTGTACACTTCCTGCCCTTATGGTAAGGAAGATGTGACCTGTGACGTCAGGAGGGATGAGGTGATTTTCCAAGTCAAGGAGGACTGCCTTTCCCACCTGAAGCCACCAGTCCAAATCAACACTCTGACCAGGGACTTCTTCACCCAGCTGGAGGAGGCCGCTCAGATAGCAAAACCAGAAGTCTTTCCAGGCTTCATGCAGATGGTTGAAGAGAGAGTCAACCCAGCTGATGCCTGTGAGACTCTGGAGCAAAGGAAAAAATTGAAACAAGTTTTCTTGGATTTTCAAGATCTCTTTGCGGTGGACTCATACGACTGTGGTCGCACCGACATCCACACAACAACAATTCCCACAGACCCTGGCATGACTCCAGTGTTTGTGAAGCAATATCTCTTGCCTCTCGCATCAATGGAGTCTCTTATTGAAATAATTAAGAACCTTGAGTCCCGTGGGATAATCCGTCCAGTCCACAGCACCTTCAATAATCTAGTGCTGGGATATTGAAGCCAAACGGCCAGTGGAGACTCTGCGCCGACCTTAGGGAGCTCACAAATGGGTCCATACTTCCTAATGGCCTCTTCCCTACATTGACTAAGGGCTGGCCTAGATCCAGGGGTCACAGGTATTCACTACAATAGACCTGACCAATGGATACTGGACAGTACCTGTCAGTAGGGAAGACCAATACAAGCTGGCCTTTACCTTTGGGGGGGCAACAGTACACATGGACCCGGATTCCCTTCGGATACACAAAATCCGGCAATGAATTCAACATTTTTCTACATAAGGCCATGCCCGACCTGGGTGACAGGGGTAACCTGGCCTATGTATATGATGTTCTCCTCAAAAGCTCAACTGTGGAGAACACATAGCGGAGATCCGTTATGTTCTGATACAGTTGAGGGCAGCCGGAGCAAAACTTTCCTTTCAAAAGGCACAGTGGTGTAGAACCTGTGTAAATTTCTTGGGGCATGAGATTACTCCTCAGGGTCTCTGTCCCCAGGAAAAAAAAGTGGAAGCACTTCAGAAATTGAAAGACCCCACAACTCTGCGGGAACTAAGGAGCCTACTTGGAATGACTAATTACAGTAGAAAGTTCATTGAGGACTACGCAGAGATCACAAGACCCCTGATTCATCTTTTGAAGGGGGGGTCAAGTGGGACTGGGGTCCAGAACAAGCCGAGGCAGTATGACAACTCAAAAGAAGCCTTTCACAAGTGCCTTGCTAGCTTACCCTGTCAAAAACAAGGAGTTATTCTTGGAGATAGGGTTCTCTAATACATGCTTGACTGCAGTATTATATCAAAAGCATGACAAGGTCAACAAAGTAATCTCCTATGCAAGCAAAACTTTATCCTCTGTGGATGAAAAATTCAACGATTGTGAGAAGGCACTCCTGGCAACGGTGTGGGCATTGAAGAATTACCACCCATTTATCCAGGGGGAACATATCATAGTGGAGACTCCACACCAGCCTCTGCAATATCTCCAAAGTGACAGAATCCGGGCCGGAAATGTGAGTAATTCCCGAATTACTTCCTGGATTCTGTCAATGCAAGGCTTTCCTCTGGAGGTCAGATATGGCCGAAACAAGAAGAGTTCCCTCGAGCAAGGTCTGGCTGACTTGCATGATTGTGCCAGAGAAAACTGTCTCGAGGACAAAACTCTAAAAATCAAGGACAACATGGAGGCATACCTCAATTCCCCACACAAAGTCTTTGAAGAAGACAAGTGTGTGGGGATGCCCACTGTCTATGTGGATGGATGCTCTTACCATGTTGACAACAACGGGGAAATAGAACTTGTGGCCAGCGTAGGCAATGCATGGGTGAATGAGACCCCAGAACCCTCCGCTGGGTACAAGATTGGTCCCCGAAGTAGTCAAGTGGCAGAGTTGATGGCTATGCATCAAGCCATCCTCACTGCTGTCCAACATCAACTCCACAAACTGGTCATAATCACAGATTCAGATTATGTACTGAATGGGTTCGTGGAGCACCTGGTTAACTGGAAAACCAGAGTCATGTTATGTGCTAATAATAAACCCTTGAAACATGGGAAATTAATTCAAAATATTGATGATCTGGTCACCTCGAATGGGATGACCATCTCCTGAAAAAAGATAAAGGGTCATTCCAAAGTAGAGGGACCAGACAAAACTAGAAATTACTTAGCTGATCAGCTGGCAAAAACCAGAGCCATGCATGGGGATCTAATAGAGATCGAGTCCCTGTTGGGGGAAATCCAGGTCACTGCTATCACTATGTCCCAGACAAATGGTCACAATGAACTCTCAACTGCACAATGGAGTAAGGAGACCCCAGATGCTGATTTGATTACGGCTCAATGGGGGATCCAATAATTGGTAAGTTTTATCAACACATTGAGGACCCTGAGAACTTTCCCCTGACGAATACCGATTACATAGGGAAAGACGACCTCAGAGTGTTGATGAAATGTCCAAAAATGTTCAGAATCCAAGACAGTGGGCCTCATTACAAGGATGGCGGTAAGGGATAACCGGCACCGGTCATGGCGCCGGGGCCGGTAATCCATTACCACCCTACTATGAGGTCCCTTTGCTGGTCCCTACCTTAACAGCCATTAAGGACGGGACCCGCAAAGGGACCTTGGAGGCAATTACGATACCGCAATTTGCGGTACCGTAATTGCCGCCTTCCCCATTCCCATTGAGCCCTATAGGGGCTCAATGGGAATGGGGAAGGGCCAATGGTGAATGGGGAATTACGGCCCCGCCAACCTTGGAATGGGGTGGTAATTCCGCCTTTCACCATGGCGGGATCGGTAAATTACTGATGGCAACCATGGCGCTAGTAGCGCCATGGTTACCGCCTTCCGTGTAATGAGCCCCAGTTTGTTAGTAAGGAGATTCCTAGCTGGCCATGATCAGTGGGTGGTCCCTACCTCATTCCGAAGCCTGATGTTAAGTCACGCCCATGATGCGGCCACAGCCGGTCATAGGGGGTTTCATACAACACTTGAAATCTTAAGAAAGGTTGTATACTGGCCACACATGGGGCAGGACCTCGACCAATACTTGAAGGGGTGTCTTGTGTGTGCACAATTTCAGCCAACATCCCTCACACACCGTGCACCTCTCCAAAAGAGGGGGATGACACTGCCATGGTCAGATTTACAAGTCGATTATATCGGGCCTGTGATTCGCTCCTCTAGGGGGAACAAGTACATGACCGTGACATGCTTGTTTACTAAATGGGTGGAATGTCTCCCGGACCCAAATTGCAAGGCAGAAACAGCAGCTGCCCTGATGATCAACCGCATCTTTTTGCGTTTTGGACTACCCCAAAGGATCGAGTCAGACCGAGGTAGCCATTTCACCAGCATGTAATGACAAAGATGTGGGAGATACCTGGGGTCAAAAGGAAGCTACACATTGCTTACCGACTAGCCTTTAGTGGTGTAGTGTGAGATACAATAAAAACAATTGTGAACATATTAAAAAAGTTTGTTGCAGATTCTGGGCCAAGTTGGGATATTCGATTACCTCTTGTCCTAATGGCCATCAGATCTACCCCTTCATCTGCAACTAAAATCTCGCCGTTTGAGCTGATGAATGGATGCAGGATGGTGCTTCCCCAGCATCTGCTCTACAGAACTCAAGAGCAGACATTGATCAATGCCTCCACAATTTATGATTATGTTGAAAATATAAGAAAACACCTTCAACATGCTTTTGCCTATGCTCAGCGAAATCTAGAGAGATCTGCAGACAGCATGAAGACCCACTATGACTTAAAGACTACCAGAAAGGAATACAATGTAGAAGACCGGGTCTATTTATACAATTTCCAAAGGAACCAAGCCAAACAGCGCACATTTTTGCCCAGCTGGAGGGGTCCTTTTGAAATTGTAGACAAAATCTCACCAGTCGCCTACAAAATCTGCATCCCTAAAGGCAGTTTGGCAGAGGGAGAAGATAAGTCGGTCCATATTAATCAACTGAATTGTTGCCTTCCTAGGCACACTATCCAGCAACTGGAGGAGTGTTCTGGAACCCAGAGGGGGTCACTCCAGCTCCCTTGAATTTCAACTATAAATTATTCCATATATAGTCAATGACTTATAATAGAAAAATGTGTTCGGATTTGTAAAAATGTATGTGTCCGCCCCACTACATTAATAGTGGTGGGGAAATGTCTACAAATATGATTTTGCTTTGTCATCCTAGGATTGGAAACCATGGAGACTCAAACCAAGGAGGATCACCCAGGGACCGGGAGCAAAGATCCAAGGGGCCCGGAGTATCGCTCAATACTCACATCAGGGCTGTGCGAGGAGAACCGGTCGATCCACCCCGATGGAAGAAAAGATGAGGAACTTTGCCATTTGTGGAACCAAAAGAAATGAGACTGACATCCCAGTCTTGCGACTTCCCATTGATGGGCGATCAACGCCAAATCGCAAGAGGGGGGCTTGTGGGACGTTCTAACCCACTAGTCTAGGCCCTGCAACATCACTGTGTGCTGTTTTCAGCAAAAACAACAGGATGGCCGCCAAAAGATCTATGCGCTAAAAATCTTTGAAAAGTGCGCGAGAAAACCTGGAAAATAGGCCACCAATCCATTTTGCCTATGTCAGTGGTAACACAGGAGACCGACCACTGCCAAAACCTATCATTGGACTGCCCACAGAGTAAAATGAAACTACTTGAAAAAGCAGTGCTGCATTGCAAGGGAAACCCAGAACTGCTTTAAAAATCAGTTTTTCCTTGGCTGTTAAATTTGCAAAAGCATGGTTTCCAAACATTAAAAAAGATACAAAAGATCCAACATCCTTGCTGGGTGTTAAACATCACTTTATTTAAAGAATCCACCTAAGCACAATGTCAGCAGAAGCACATCTCATCATAAGAAAATCCACATTCAAAGGTGCTTGCATGGGAAAAATATGTCAGAAATGGGCGCAATACCGCCGCTCGCCTGTGCCAGAAGCTGGCATTTGCTTCTACTGTCATTGAAAACTTGTGCATTAAAATCAAAGTGTGGAAAAGAAGAGACTTTGCATCAAAAGCAATATAGGTGGTGACAATTCAATCTCTATATTTTAAAAAGGCTGGAATTAATTAAGAGATGTGTGGCTATATTGGTTAAAAATGTAAATTGTATTTTATAAAAAGACTATTTTAAACAGTATTTTAAAAGTGAGCTAAAGCCAGCCACACTGGGCTTCAAAGACATTCCACAGCTTCTCCCAAACAAAGGAATCTTCCCCCTGCTCTCTGCTGAGGAACTGGCAGGGAGTTGTGAAAGGAGGTGGGAGGAGGACTTTGGCCTGTTGCTCTGACAGGAGACAAAAGACTCCCTTGACTGAAGTAATGTGACACATAAAGGGGCTGATAAATATGTTTATTAATATATAATTAATACTGTTTTATGAAGATATATAAATAATCATAAGGGGAAATGAACTGCCTGCTTCTATCCTCTCCTGCTCTCCTCCAACTGTCACTGTCCGAATTCCATAATGGAACTCCTCCTTGTTCGCTCCAGTCTCACGTGCAGTGCTCTCGAGGTGTGAGCAACTCATGTATTATGTATAGCACACTTAGGATACTACACATCCCCCTTCCTTATGGAACTACATCAAGTCTATTGAGCCACATATTCTGAAAGATATCTCGGTCGTCTGTAGCTTCTTCCAGCTTTGGACTTCTTCTCAGCACCATCCCGAAGAGTATCTGAGTAGTTCGCCAAGGAAGCACCATGTCTCAAACAATTTCTCCTATACTCACTCCACTCACTTCCACCACCTGTACCTCTCCAATTATACTCTCCTCTTCTCTCCTCGCCCTTCTCAAACCTTCCATCAATCTCACTATCCATCTCTTCATCCCTTAATACCATCACTCTTTCATTATTCCATACTCTACCATCTTTCGTTATCACAGCATGTGAAAATACCTCTACCACTCTAATATGCATGGACCAATGACATCCATCCTTCCTCAATGACACTGGAAGTTTAATCCCTACCAGACAGCCAGTATATGGACCTCGTCCTTTCCTAAAATACTTCCTGTCATGCAATCTCTTATTATTGAACTGACTCTGTAATATACTCTCCTTCACTCCATCCAAATTGACTTCATTACCTGCTACAGCACTCGTCCAACCTGGATAAAGTTTGGTATTCGCTTTTCTACATCTACTCAACTCAAAAGGAGAAACCCCCGTTGTGCTGTGAGGTGTAAATCTGTGAGCCAATAATGTCTCCTTAACAGCCCTTTTCCAATCTTTACCATTCGCCCAGGCCAACGTTATGGCATCCTTGATTATTCTGTTACATCGTTCTACAACACCGTTGGCCTGAGGGTGGTAAATGGCACAACATTTGTGAGTAATAGACCTGTCACTCAAATATCTCTCTAGCTCTTTTGATTTAAACTGGGAACCATTGTCCGTGAGAATCTCTTGAGGATAACCTTCTCTTTCACATACTTCTTCTAGGAACTCAATAACTTTCCGTGTAGTGACCTGTGGCAGAAATGTGATTTCAACACATCTGGTTAACATGTCAATGATCACCAACCCAAACATTGAGTAACCATCACTCCATATAGGACCAATCACATCCATAGCAATTTTACTCCACGGACTCTATGGAACCTCTCTCACCACCATCGGATAACTAGCACCCTTGCATACTTTATCGCTACTTGAGCAAAGGATACACTTTCTTATCCGGTCTTCTATTTGACGATCACAACCGGGCCACCAATATGTATTTCTGATTCTTCTTTTTGTCTTTATTATACCCTGGTGACCTTCGTGGCCCAGATGCATTATCTTCTCTTTCAGATTGGTAGGAGGTATCATCTTATCACCCTTCATGAGATACCTACTATACAAATACAGTTCTTCTCTCACATCCCAGAATGCTTTGACTTCAGAACATAGGACTTTGTTTTTCCTCCATCTTCCTTCCTCAACATTTCTTGCCACTTCCATCAACATTTCATCTTTCGCCATTTCATCTTTCCAGTCTTTTTCAGAAATAGCTTGATCTGAAACTTCACACACAAGTTCCTGTTCTTCGGAATCATCATGATCCTCCTCTTGTCCAGTTAGGCGAGATAAACAATCCGCTGTGACATTTTTTGATCCCGGAATGTATATAACTTTGAAGTCAAATTCTTGAAGTCTGGACACCCATTTCCTGATTCTACTAGATACTTTGTCAAGACCTTTGGTATTAAATGTTTGAACTAATGGCTTGTGATCTGTATGTATCTTGAACTGTACTCCCCATACAAAATTCCGAAACTTCTCTGTGGCCCATTTTATTGCCAGGGCTTCTTTTTCAATAGTGGCATAGTTCTTTTGTGCTCCTTTCAAAAGTCTGGAAGCAAAAGCGATAACCAATCCCTGTCCATCATGGTATTGCGTCAAAGATGCACCTAACCCCACTTCACTTGCATCAGTTGTGATTACAGTTCTCCTTCTTCACACAAAACTTTGCAAAGCTGGAGCTCTAGCAAGGGCTTCTTTAATAAAACAGAATTCCTTATTGCTTGCTTTATTCCACACAAATTTCTTGTTTCTCTGCAATATTTTTCTCAATTCTACCGTGTGGTCTGAATAGTTATCTATGAATTTTGCATAGTACTCAGACTTCCCCAGAAATGTTCTGAGCTGTTCCTTGTTACTTGGTACCATCATAGATTTAATGGATTCCGCTAAGTCCTTCTTTGATTTGATGCCCTCTCCTGATATTATATGCCCTAAGCATTCAATTTCTTTTCTGTTTATTTTTGACTTGACACCACTCAATACCATGCTTGCCTGGTATAATTTCTGTAGTACTCCATTGAGTCTTACATCATGTTCCTTCTGATCATTGGCGTAGACTAATACATCATCCTGGAAGAAAACAACTCCACCCAGATCTCCTTTAATTCTCTGCATAACTCTCTGGAATGCCGATGCAGCTGATATAATGCCAAAAGGCATCCTCTGAAATTGGTAGAGACCCTCCGGTGTTATAAAAGCAGTAAGATGTTTGGAGTCATCATGTAGTCTGACCTGGTGATAGGCAGCAGTGAGGTCTAAGGTGGAGAATACTTTCGCTGGTCCCAAAGTTGATATCAGTTCCTGTATATTGGGTAATGGGTGCCTATCCGGAACCACACACTTGTTTAATTCCCTCATATCAACACATAACCTCAACTTTCCTGTCGGCTTTCTCACAATAACCATTGGTGACACCCACTCTGCGGCGTCAATTCTCTCTATAATGCCTTGTTTCTCCAATTTGAGTAGTTCTTCTTTAACTTCTGTACGGAGAGCTTATGGTACACTTCTGAGTTTCTGAGCTACGGGTTTAGAACCCGATTTTAACACAATGCGATGTGAAAATTCTTTCAGGCAACCTATAACATCATCCTTGAATATTTCATTCTTAACCTTTTGGATATTCTCAATGTTATTTCCTTGAATTTGAAAAACTGTATCTTCGGCATTTGGTTCTAATCGCACTTTAAGTAGTTTCTGATGGGTCCAACTCAGTAATGCCGTCTTTCCTCTCTTTGAAACATAAATGCGACCATATGCCTGTCTATCCTTGAATTTCAGCTGTGCCATAAACCAGCCTATGAGATCTATTATAGCTCCTCCATATGCTTTGGGCTTTACGTCTACTTCACGTAGGTATTCCGGTCCACACATCTTCCACGTCTCTTCTGGAATGAAAGTATATTTGGCACCTGAATCCACCATCATTATTGTGGGAGTTCCATTTATTAACACTTTCGCTCTGGGACTTTCAACTTGTGTATCATCGTCGGAAACCATGAACACACATTCACTTTCTTCATCATTATCATCACCAGTCCAGTTGGAGCTATGATCATCATACTGGTTTGATCTACAGCACTTTGCTAGATGTCCTTTTCCTCCACATCTTCTGCAAATTATTTTTAGCGCTGGACATTCCTTATTATTCGCCCAGTGTGAAGGACTGCCGCAACCTCTCAGTCAGGATCTTCCCCTTCCACTTTGAGATGCTTGTCCCTTATTTTTATGATCTCCTCCCATCGTGGACCATCTATTTGATTCAAGTCTGTCCGTCTTTCTGAAATCAACCTTGTCAGGTATTTTCATCATTGCACGGTTCTTTTACACTTCCAAATTTCCTGCGCCTCTCCGACGTGAGTTGTTGAGGGTCGACATTACCTTATTGCGATCGGGAGATAAATTATTCTTCCTGGCACCTCTTATCATGCCAATCTCCTCTTCCAATTCAGGCTGTACCATATTAAGGAGGGTTTTAGTGACACCTCTTTTATCCTGTCATCTAAGGTCAAAACACACGATTCAGTATGCTCAACTTCTTTGGCCAGTCTTAATACTATTTCAAGTGAGGGGTCATCTTCTGACCATAGTCTCTACCTTACTTTGCCACTCCTGCACTCAATCATAAATTGGTCTCTTATCTGCTCCTCTAGTTGCATATTAAATTTGCAATTATGGGCTCATTTCCTCAAAGCCGTAACATATTGTTCTCCAGACTCATTCTGTTCCTGAACACTTTTGCCAAATATGTACCTTTCCAATATAGTGCTCATTTTCTTGTCGTAATGTTTATTAAGTTTGGCTATAGCAATTTCGTATTCATTCATGTCCTGTAATTCTTCATCTGTCAAATCTGGAAGATCTTCACATTTCTCTTGACCGTCTGGACCCAAACAATGTATCAACAAAGACTTCTTTCTCTCAATACTGTATGTTGCACCACAAACTACATGTGCGTAATGTTCAAATGCCTTAAGCCAACGCGCCCATGGAAGAATTGGTTCACCTATTTCGGGTAGAAACATCTGAGGAGGTTGGACCCCTTGAAATGCGATAATGTCCTTCCTTTACCAATAAGGATTTGAAAATCAACTCAGGTTCTTCTTTAGATACTCTTAGATACTGATGAGATTCAGTTTGGGTATGCCTGGTGTGGAAAATGTAATCACACGTAAATAAATCAAAATAAATATGTCTTCAACTATATATATATTTATATATATATATATATATAGTAACAGTGTCATGTCTCGCTGGCGCCGCGGCTCCCTTTGGCGGCGCTGGAGAATGCGGACTTTGTCCTTGTTTCATTCTCCCAGCATGGCTCCTGTTACTACGGGTAGCGTTGCAGTGTTCACGTCTTCAGTCAGACGTCCTCTGACGTCACCGCGCTGTTCCAAGGATCCCGGATATGGTGCAGCAGAACCACAGCTCAGCGCGTCGCTTCTCTCCTCAGACGCTCCGTAAGTTCGCAGCTAGGGTGCATGTTACCTACATCCTTGTCCTTAAGCTTACCTTTTCTCTTTACCTACCTATCTACATATCTACAGACTTGTGTCCGTATCCAGCCTCCCTCTCCCGACCTCCGAGACTCCTCGAGACTCCTCCTCCATCCAACTCGCTCGGTACTGCTCTTTTCTCACTTCTGTCTGTCTTCTCCATGATTATATCCCAGCTCATACCCTGTTTTGTTTAAATTAGAATACAGAAGCAGACAGAGTCCTGCAAATAGAATCCTTCCCACGTTGAAGATCGACGTACCGAGGACGATTGGATCCATCTCCGTTCCGGCAGGGTTTTCTCCCCCAGGAGGGTTTCCCTGGGATCCCTTACACCACCACTTGTTTCCTATTCAGGAGAGGGGAGGTGTCAGGGTCCCTAGGGGGCTCCCCAACTGCCTCGTTGATTGCTGCACCATAAGGTTAGTGTTTGAAAACCTTACAGCAAGCGACGCCCGTAAAAGAGAAATCTAATTATGACAACGCTGCAAGCAGCGTTAGACCAGGTGCAGCAGTTAACGACTGTGGTACAAGGTTTGTCCCATGAGTTACAAGCCTTGAAACATGAAAACGCTTATCTGAAACAGCAAATGTTAGTGAGGCCTCCCACAAGTTCGGAAATCCCTCCGGGTCCATTACCAGGAGGGAAATATGACGGGAATCCTCAATCACTAAGGGAATTTCTGGACGCATGCACAGTGCAATTTGCATTCAAAACATCTTTTTTCCCCTCAGATAGAGATAGAGTAGGATATATGATTACCCATCTAACAGGACCTGCTCTAGCCTGGGCCACCCCTATTGTAACTTCTAATAACGCCATTCTTGATTCAGTGCCCGCTTTTACTGCCAGCCTGAAGGCTATGTTTTCAAGAAAAGAGTATCATGTCTCCACTCAGGAGAAACTGCTAGACATCAAGCAAGGATCCTTAGGTATTCTAGAATACATCACTCGATTCAAACAAATGGCGGCCGGCACCTCGTGGGCTGATGACGCTCTGATAACTTTGTTCAGAAGGGGGCTTCATGAAGAGTTAAAAGACGAACTCGCGCGGGTTTCTAGACCCAGTACTCTTGCGGAATTGGTCTCCCTCACCATGCAGTTAGACTATCGGCTACAAGAACGACAAGCGGAAAGGAAGAAAGGGAGAAGTCATCGCTTTGGGCCAGACATAGTTTCAGTTCCCAAAACCACTAATTCAGATGAACCTATGCAAGTGGGGATTACTCGGGGACCTCTTACTCCAGAGGAACGGGCTCGCAGGAAAAGCCAAGGGCTATGTATGTACTGCGGCTCTTCCTCTCATACAGTACAAGATTGCCCTATTGCTCCTCTTAGACGGCAATCACGTTCGGGAAACGCCAGACCCCAACCGCAAAAGGAACAACGGTCGGGGCAACGGGTGCTGATTCCCACTCTCCAACCCTGATTCCTCCATCATTGGACATGGTAGTTTTACGGGTCTCTCTTTCCTTACCAGATAGAACCGTAGTAACGGTACCCGCCTTGATAGATTGCGGTGCAGCGGGATTGTTCATAGACGATATGTGGGCTAAATCACAGAATTTACCTCGCTCTCCCAAAGCCTTTGCCATACCAGTTGAAGGGGTGGATGGCACGCCTCTAGTTTCAGGACCTATACGGGAACAAACGTTCGCCTTAAAGATGTCTATCGGTTCCCACAGAGAAGAGATCATATTCGACATTATTAAGGCCGCCCACTATCCCATTATTTTGGGGTTACCCTGGTTAAAGCTACACAATCCCTTCATAAATTGGTCAGCTGGTTCTATTTTCTTGGGGTCAGAACACTGTGTTCAACACTGTCTTGCAGTCGGCTCTATAGGGTTCTCTACTCCTCCTTCACCTCCTGACAGATCCCATAAAATAGTGGACCAGATCAGTCTTCTCCCTCCCGAATATGAGGAGTTCCAAGACATTTTTTCTTCTCCTCAGTTCTCGGACCTTCCGCCTCATAGAAGAGACGATTGTTCGATTCGACTTGTATCTTCACAACCCATACCCTTCGGTAAAATGTACATCCTTTCGGAGAAAGAAAAATCGGTCTTAAGACAGTATCTGGATACCAACCTCAAGAACGGTCTGATAACGGAATCAATCTCTCCTGCAGGGGCATCATTGTTTTTCATAGCGAAGAAGGACACAGACGAATTAAGGCCCTGCATAGATTATCGGGGTCTTAACAAAATCACCATTCCGGATCGTTATCCTATGCCGCTCATCCCTGATATTCTGGAGGCCGTAAAGGGAGCCACCATCTACACTAAACTAGATCTCAGAGGAGCCTATCACCTCATCAGGATTAGGGAAGGGGATGAGTGGAAAACAGCCTTTCGCACCCCTTTTGGTCATTTCGAGTACCGGGTGATGCCCTTTGGTTTATCAAATGCTCCTGCTGTTTTCCAGAGATTTATCGACCATATATTTTCTGATCTCCTTCTCCACACAACGGTTATATATCTCGATGACATCCTGGTGTACTCCAAGGACCCAAAGGAACATCACCAACATGTGAGTCAAGTTTTACACAGATTACGGAATAACCACCTATTCTGTAAACTAGAAAAGTGCAAATTTCATCAGACTACAGTTACTTATCTAGGGTTCGTCCTGTCCTCCTCTGGGATTTCAATGGATCCCAGCAAAGTAACAGCAATTCTGGAGTGGTCTCCACCTCGTACCGTCAGAGAACTCCAAAGTTTTCTGGGATTCTCAAACTTTTACAGGAAGTTTATTGCAGGGTTTTCTTCTGTTGTTCTACCACTAACTAGGCTGCTTAAGAAGGGGAAGACTTTCGAATGGACAATAGAAGCTCAGTCCGCCTTTGACACTTTGAAAACCCTTTTTACGTCAGCCCCAATCTTACGAACTCCAGACCAGAGCCTACCCTTTATTGTAGAAACAGACGCCTCTCACTTCGCCTTGGGAGCCGTGTTGAAACAGACTCAGGCACTTGGGTTAGAATATCCTGTGGCCTATCTTTCTAAAACCTTCTCTCCCTCGGAAATCAACTACACAGTATTAGAGAAGGAACTATTAGCCATAAAACGAGCATTTCAGGAATGGAGACATCTCCTATTGGGTTCCCAACATCCTATTGAAGTACGCACGGACCATCAAAATCTTAAAAGCCTCCAGTACGCAGAAACACGTAACAGTCGGCAAGCTAGATGGGCACATTTCTTTTCTCCCTACAACATAACATTCACAATCATTCCGGGGAACACCAATCTACAAGCCGATGCATTATCACGCAGAGATCCATCATGCAAACCTGGTTTTCAGACCGAAAAATTGTTTCCTCGAGCTACGTTTATTACTGTAGTCCAAGATTTCCTTCACTCGATTGCATCCCAAACCTGTCTCATCAAGGATTCTATCAGTCTTCAAATGGGAAAGTGGGGTCTCTCCTTTGAAGACGGATGCTATTATCAGAACCATCGAGTCTATATCCCTACTCTCCAACTCCGTACTGAAGTGCTGCATATGTGTCATGATTCTGTCATGGCCGGACATCGCGGTATAGCCAGTACCCGGGAGCTTGTTTTAAGGCATTTTTGGTGGGAAACCCTGGGTAAGGACGTGAAAAACTATGTTTCATCGTGCGTGGTTTGCCTCCAAGCCAAAACCCCTCGCAGCAAACCTTTTGGGAAATTGGCAATGGTACAAATACCTACTCGTCCCTGGCAACTGATTTCTACGGACTTCATTGTCGACTTGCCTCCGTCTACAGGTTGTACCACCATTATGGTAACGGTCGATTATTTTACCAAATTGGCCCATTTTCTGGCTTTACCCTCCATACCAACTGCCTCACAAATGGCCAGACGCTTTATCAATACCATATTTTCTCAGCATGGTCTTCCAGACAGTATAGTGTCCGATCGAGGTTCGCAGTATATCTCCCGATACTGGAAGCAGGTCTGTTCCGCTTTGGGGATTAAAAGAGCTTTAAGTTCAGGCTACCATCCTCAAACTAACGGACAGACCGAACGTTTGAATCAAACCCTGGAAACCTACCTGCGTTGCTTTGTGTCTGCGGCTCAAGATAACTGGAGGGAACTGTTACCCATGGCAGAGTTTGCCTATAACAACGCTCCTCATGCATCCATTAAGACAAGTCCATTCCACTGTACCTATGGATACCATCCCTCCTGTTCTCCTTCCTCTCTTCTCCGATCTTCGGCATTTCCAGATGCCGACGCCCTTATGGGGGACATCCAACAGGGACATCTTTTGGCCAGGACTGCTTTGCAGGAAGCTCAGGAAAGCTCCAAACGCTTTGCGGATTTGCATCGTTCACCATCACCCAAGATTACTCCGGGGGATTTGGTTTGGCTCTCGGCAAGATTCCTTCCTAGACACTTGATTCCATCTAAATTGTCCCCTAAATTCTTTGGGCCTTTCACTGTTTTAAGGTCGAAGGGCTCTCTGGCCTTTGAATTGCAACTTCCTCCATCTTGGTCACGAATTCACCCAGTATTTCATGTGTCCCAACTCAAGCTCCATGTCCCAGATCGATTCGGTCGTTCTAAGGACTGTCCCCCACCTGTGTCAACCGAAGATGGTCCCGAATTCAAAGTCTCCGGTGTTTGTGATTCTCGTTATCATCATGGTCGACTTCAATATCTGATCCACTGGAAGGGGTATACTATAGCGGACCGTTCGTGGGAACCAGCCTCTGCTGTCCACGCACCTTTGCTTGTTCGCCGCTTTCATAGGTTGCACCCCGACAAACCCGGTGGGGGGGATCCTTGGAGGGGGGCATACTGTCATGTCTCGCTGGTGCCGCGGCTCCCTTTGGCGGCGCTGGAGAATGCGGACTTTGTCCTTGTTTCATTCTCCCAGCATGGCTCCTGTTACTACGGGTAGCGTTGCAGTGTTCACGTCTTCAGTCAGACGTCCTCTGACGTCACCGCGCTGTTCCAAGGATCCCGGATATGGTGCAGCAGAACCACAGCTCAGCGCGTCGCTTCTCTCCTCAGACGCTCCGTAAGTTCGCAGCTAGGGTGCATGTTACCTACATCCTTGTCCTTAAGCTTACCTTTTCTCTTTACCTACCTATCTACATATCTACAGACTTGTGTCCGTATCCAGCCTCCCTCTCCCGACCTCCGAGACTCCTCGAGACTCCTCCTCCATCCAACTCGCTCGGTACTGCTCTTTTCTCACTTCTGTCTGTCTTCTCCATGATTATATCCCAGCTCATACCCTGTTTTGTTTAAATTAGAATACAGAAGCAGACAGAGTCCTGCAAATAGAATCCTTCCCACGTTGAAGATCGACGTACCGAGGACGATTGGATCCATCTCCGTTCCGGCAGGGTTTTCTCCCCCAGGAGGGTTTCCCTGGGATCCCTTACACCACCACTTGTTTCCTATTCAGGAGAGGGGAGGTGTCAGGGTCCCTAGGGGGCTCCCCAACTGCCTCGTTGATTGCTGCACCATAAGGTTAGTGTTTGAAAACCTTACAAACAGCTTCTTTGACAAGTATAGTTCTCAGTTCTCCTATATTTCCTCATGCGTTGGTACAGGCAGAGTCACAACAAATATACAAGTCAATGGGCTGTGTTCGTGCTGGTAGAGAGTTTCCCAGACCCCCCTCTGTTTTGCATACCAAGTAAATTTGGGTCTCACCATAAGTTACCAGGGGAATCCAGACGTGGACCCCTTGCTCTCTGTTCTTAGAGGGGCACAGCTTCACCTCACTGATGATGCCCAACAAGGTTGAAACACGTGTATGGGGTTGCTGTGGCACTCTTGTTCAGAGGAGAATTGCCTAGCATTTCAGTGCTGGACTGCCCCTGGGCAGGACAAAGACTGATATGGAGGGACATTTCTTCTCTGTGAAAAGAACAGTGAGCTAAAGACTTGGTTGAGACTCTCCCAGGGGCCATCCACCCAAGAACAAGTCAATGGGCTGTGTTGGTGCTGGTAGAGAGTTTCCCAGACCCCCCTCTGTTTTTCACAACAAATATAGGCGATATAATGTTGTTATTTTACTCCAACGTAGGCTACACGAATAAAAAATGATTCGAATTACATGTGCACAATAAAACGTAATATATGTACCACTGCGGTGCGCAGCCCGTATTTTGATTAGATGCTGCGTAACAAACAGCGATATCGTTAAGGTACAGTGTGTAGCACAAGTAACATGTGTATTCTACTGCGGCTGTGCGACTTGTATTAGGATTGGAAGTCGCGTAACAAACCGCAGTCTCGTTACGGTACAACACGTATGAGGAGCGTCCCTTTATTTTTAATTTTTCCTGTATATTCTGAGTTGATTCAGTGCTTAAACAGTTTGGCTAATATGTATTTGAATCTGCTTATTATCACTGCAGCATAGATTTCTAATCGGCGGTAAGACCCGCCCACCGAAACGTTACACACCCTTTCTTTCAATATTAAAGCGGCGTTCAATGCATTTCATTGGACATTACTGCACTTCCTGGTACTGCGATTTTCATTGGATGTGGTATGGCCGTAAAACGCTTCGGGTGGGTAGGAAACGGATGTAAATAAAACATGTAGAGACGTTCTTGCCGATGCCTTCCAGGTGCCGTATCAAAACGTAGCGTGTCGGCGGTAGAATAATTCGGGAGGGTAGGAAACGGATGTAAATAAAACATGTAGAGACGTTCTTGCCGATGCCTTCCAGGTGCCGTATCAAAACGTAGCGTGTCGGCAGTGGAATAAAACTCTGATTACAATCACCATTCCTACCTCCTCCGTGGTCGGAAATCCATCTCAACTCACAACAAATATAGGCGATATAATGTTGTTGTTATTTTACTCCAATGTAGGCTGCACGAATAAAAAATGATTCGAATTACATGTGCAGAATAAAACGTAATGTATATACCACTGCGGTGCGCAGCCCGTATTTTGATTAGAGGCCGCGTAACAAACAGCGATATCGTTAAGGTACAGTGGGTAGCACAAGTAACATGTGTATTCTACTGTGGCTGTGTGTCTTGTATTAGGATTGGACGTCGTGTAACAAACCGCAGTCTCGTTACGGTACAACGCGTATGAGGAGCGTCCCTTTATTTTTAGTTTTTCCTGTATATTCTGAGTTGATTCAGTGCTTAAACAGTTCGGGTAATATGTATTTGAATCTGCTTATTATCACTGCAGCATAGATTTCTAATCGGCGGTAAGACCCGCCCACCGAAATGTTACACACCCTTTCCTTCAATATTAAAGCGGCGTTCAACACGTTTCATTGGACATTACTGCACTTCCTGGTACTGCAATTTTCATTGGATGCGGTATGGCCGTAAAACGCTTCGGGAGGGTAGGAAACTGATGTAAATAAAACATGTAGAGACGTTCTTGCCGATGCCTTCCAGGTGCCGTATCAAAATGTAGCGTGTCGGCGGTGGAATAAAACTCGGATTACAATCACCGTTCCTACCTCCTCCATGGCCGGAGATCCATCTCAACGGCCACACTGAGTTTCAGCATCCTTGTCGCCATTGAAGTAATGTGACACTTAAAGGGGCTGATAAATATATGTTTATTAATATATAATTAATACTATTTTATGAAGATATATAAATAATCATAAGGGGACATGAACTGCCGGCTTCTCTCCTCTCCTGCTCTCCTCCAACTGTCACTGTCTGAATTCCATAATGGAACTCCTCCTTGTTCGCTCCAGTCTCACGTGCAGTGCTCTCGAGGTGTGAGCAACTCATGTATTATGTATAGCACACTTAGGATACTACATTGACTGAAAGGAAATGCAAATGTGGGCGTCAACAGAAACCAGCTGCTGGCAGGAAGAGGCTCGGGTTGCTCTTGGCTCAGCCAAATCTTGGAGGCGGGGCTAGACTGATTTGTGTATCTGGAACTGAAGAAATATATTTTTGAGAAAAAGACACATAGAACATTGTGCCAAACTGGTAAAAATCTGAAATGTATAGATTGTTAAAATGAAATTGTTGGTCACGTTTTAAAACCACTCTGGAATTTGTGCGATATTCAGAGACTGAACTATTAAAATGTTAATATTGTAGCAATTGTGATAATGCTAGGAATATGAAAATTTACAGGACCATTCACAGATGTTATGCACATTTATGTGTACAGATCTGACACTGGGTAACCAACCAAAAGCGCAAAAAGTTGTCAATTGTGAACCGAAACTCTTAAGAAGATGGGACTTGGACAGATACGTGCTTTATTAAATTGGGAATGTGAATATGTATTATTAGCAAGTTGGTGATATTATAAATATGCTTTATATGAAAAATATATTTTCTGTGTCGAAACAAAGGGGAGGTTTTTCCCTGGACCATAAACACAGCGTCATCATGACACATGACACTCTGGCTTCCTTCTCAAATCAGGAGAGAGGGAATACTTTGACCAATCAGTTTCCTAGAGGTTGGGCTTAGTATAATCAGCCTATCCACCCCTTTGGGAAATACATAAATAGGGACTGTTGAGGACCTAGAGGAGACACACATTCGCCCATCAACTGATTTACTGGTGAAGCGCTCTGCAGGAGAACCCAGATCCAGACTCCAGAACTCTGAAAGCAGAAGGCCCAATTCTAAAGCTGAACCCTTCTCAGCTGGCCTTTAAAATCTTGCAACCTGATTTTAACCCCAAACTTCCAAGGGGCACAACAAATTGAACAGCCGGGCTGTGCTGTTTTTCTGGTTCTTGCCAAGAACTCTTGCTAGAACCCAGAGATCCAAACCAGTAGAGCAGAGCTGTAACCCAGAACCAACCCATCAGACCCGGACCGATAGGCCGTGGAGAGACAGAGTGCCTTGTTGAGAGCCGAACTAGGTGCCCTGAATCCTGTCCGGTGGCGAGCAGATTCCAGTCCCAAACCCTTTGACCAGATCCTGATGGGCCTATTCCAAAACCATTGTTGTGAGTATTTAGCATAGAACTGTCCATAGCCAATCTCTTATCATTAAGTAATCCTATCCAAACCATTCTATCATATCCAGACTGCATTGTAGAATCTCTTTTGTCTGTCCTGAATCTTTCTCTCATCCATATAGTCCTGTGATAATTGTAGTGATAAATCATCTTTGCGCTAATATAGTTGCTGATGAAAGGCAAGTGTCGTGGCGGGCAAAGATCAGACAGAGGCGCCTCTGGACTGGTGGCTGTACCGTTGGTATCTCGCATCTTCATAGCCCCTTAGTCTAAAGCCAATCCTTGTTTGTAATCTTCCAAAGTGCATCTTTCATTTGAAATCTTGACTCTTTTTGAGACAAATCAACCTTTACTAAAACCTTCATAACTTCCGAACCGTACATCCTAGGAACGGAATTTAAGTGACATATTGAAGCTAACATCCTCAGCTTTCAAACGAAGCCAGAACCATGTAAATCAGCGTTTCTTTGCTCTCAACCTCTGAATTCAGTTTCCTCTCTGGCCGGCCTCCCTTGGCCCCCTTCCTGCTCCTACCTGCAAGGCAAAAAACCTCGGGGTCATCTTCGACTCCACACTCTCCTTCTCTCCTCATATATCAGATGTCTCTAAGAAGTCACACTACCAGCTGCACCTCCTCAGAGGTATTCTTCCCTTCCTCTCCTTCCCCCAGAAGCTCACTGTCTCCCGAGCCCTGGTTCTCTCAAAGCTGGATTACTGTACCAGCCTCTATCTTAATCTGCCTGCCTCCACTCTCCGCCCTCTGCAACTCATCCAGAACAGAACTGCGAGACTTGTTCTTGGCCTCAAGCCCAGGGACCGAATCTCTCCAGGACTGAAATCTCTACACTGGCTCCCAGTGGCTGCGAGGATTAAGTTCAAAACCCTCTGCATTGTCCACAAGGCCTTCTGGGGCCTTGGGCCCAATTACCTTCAACTCTCTCTTCCTAAATATCTTCCTTCCCGAGCCCTTCGCTCATCCGTCTCCAACTCCCTCAGGGTCAGCCGCTTCTCGAAGCAACGAGCTGGGGGTAGATCTCTCTCTGCAGAAGGGGCCTCCCTCTGGAACAGCCTTCCTGCCTCCCTGAAACTTGAGGAGAACCACCTCCGGTTCCGGAAGCACCTCAAAACCTTCCTCTTTGCTTCTGCTTTCTCTCTCCCTCTCCCCTGCTGAACAGCTTTAATTCTTCACTGAATCTGCTCTGAATCTGCAACTGGGCCACTCTCAGTGACCTCAGTCCAGGACCCAGCCACTCTCCATTTGCACTGCCTCCCTGGCACCCCCCTGCACTGCGGGACTGTCAATGTATTCTTACAGCCCCCTTCCCAGCACTTGTTCTGCATCTACCTTGCACTTGCCACCAGATGGCCTTATTTATTATTTTTTTTACGCTACTTACCTTGTACTGCACTTCCCCCCCTCCCCTTCCCCTTGCACTTTTCCCTTCCCCCCACCCCTGCACTTGCACGATCTGAATGACACCTGGCCTAGTAGGATCGTTGTCTGTCTTCCCCTTGTTCCCCCCCCTGCCTCGTCGCGCCTTGAAACACTTGTGTATAGGCGCGTTACAAATGCCATATCATATCATATCTGCCAGTCATTCAACCATCATTGCTAGTGTTTACCTGAAGCTATCCAAAGCAGCTACCACTAGTTCTGAATCCATTTAGAAAAGTAAATCCGTTTGTCAGTGTTTTCCCTATTCATTCAAGCCACATTCAAAAGCATTTGACCTGTGTTGAAATCATTCCTGTTTCTCTCTAAGTTTGCTGGGGGAATTGGGATTGAAACTGCATTTGTAGAGTGTGTATTCCTGAAACCTGTTTTCTCTCCTTCCATCTCCATATTGTATATTAGGGGGGATTGAGTAGTATCAGGGGGACCGAGTGATTACATTGCATTTGATTGAACCCACAAAAGTATTATTTCTGTACTGCATTAATTTCCTATCATTGCATTTCATTGAACCCACATAAAGTTTTATTCTATGCTACATTATTCTTCTCATCCATACTCCTACTGATTAAAGCGATTGTTGACTGTCATATCACCCATTGCTGATCATTGTATAAATATTATTAGTGTGATATTTAGATATTGTTCATATTCATAAAAGTCTGATATATATATTGTTCAATGCATCAAATAAATCTTTTAACTTTGCAAAACAACCTACTTCTTGGTTCAGTGAGACCGGGGGGGGGTGGGGGATTCAAAGAGAGGGGTGTGATATAAGGGTACATCATTCAGAAATAAAAGAACTTTAGGCATAAAAATATATAATTAAGGGTTCCAGCTGGGCATCTCATGCCAGGCATTGACTTAGGTGAAGTGCTGGGTTGAAACCACTTACAGATGTCAGCTGCTAACTTGCTGTTCTCCTTTCGGGTGAGCTACGTTTAGTGTTTCCTTTTCTGTTCCAGCCCTTGCCGGTACCTTTCCTGGTCTCTCACTTCTCTCCTCACTGCCCTTGGCCGCTGCCCTTGTCTTCGTCTCCACTGCGTTCCTCGGATGCTCTCTCTCTCTTTCACTCCCTCTCTCTTTCGCTCCGGGCTATTCTCCGGAGGTCTGTCGTTCCCCTCGTATGCTCCCTTTCTCCTCTTCCTTTTTGCTGTATCCTTTCCCTGTTTGCTGCCATTACTTACTTACCTGTGTTCCTTGTTATTCCCTCATTCTGGGACCATCTGCCCTCTGCTGTTTGGTGGCTCTCTTCCAGTTCATTATAACCGCTACTTCGTGGAGCCTGCGGAGCCCATTTTCCACTCTGCATTGGTGACGTTTGATCATCCTTATCAGTGGAATCGTTACTTGGGTTTTTTTGTGCCTGAACAGGCTTTTTCCCCAAGGAGTCCCTTTCGGGAGAGGAGTCACAGGTTCCGCTGCCGGGCAGCATTTCACTGTGGCTTCCTTTCGAGAGAGAGAGAGACACTCTCTACAAAAAAAAAGAAGAAAGATGAAGGAAGAAGTATTACCTTGCCAGAAGACCACAGTTGACTGCTATTTCAGACTCTTGTCTGTCAGGTGAGGAGGAGGAGGAGGAGGGAAGGCAGGAACCTTGGGAGGATCAGCCCCAAGGGGCTGACACTGACTGACAAATGAGAACTGATTGGAACTTTTCGTGTGACGAACATCTGCCTATCTCTGATTAATCGACAGACATACATCATATATTGGAGCTGTATACTGACCAGCCAGCTCTTGTTATGAATATAGATGTTTATGTTTAAGTAATTAGTAACCCGTGAAGGTCCTGAGTGAACACTGTTTAGCGAATAATTATTACGTAATGTTTTAAATGCTCTTTTGTCTCTTACTCTTATTTCCATGATTCCTAAGATGCCACCATGGCTTGTTGTACAGCTCATGAGGGTGTGACATGTATTTTTAGTTTTAAGCCATGTCTAGGGCAGGGTATTTTCTGGGATATTCCAACCATGAACACATTAATGCTAGTACAAAGTCAGGTTTCATAAATACGAGCACTGTTTTGAAATGCATTTGAATTACATTCAGTTGAGGCTATGCAAAAAAATTCACAATGAGAAACAGTGAATTAATTATGTTCAGTTTGGCTTTCTGGGATGTATGCCCATTTTATCTTTGCTATGAAACCATGTAACAAAAGAGCAAATAAACTTACTGAGATACACTCCAGACAGTCTGGGAAGCATTCCAAGTTCCATGATGAATTATGGTCAACAAAAAATATATGTGCTGATTGAAAATAACAATCTTTTAAAGAACTACAATGTTTCAAGGCATAGCCAATATGAAGTGAATGGAAATGCTGACAGTATGAGGATGACCTCAGCAGTATTTTACCCCTGATGCTAATTGGTAGAAAATGACCTCAGCATAAATTTGCTTCTTAATCAAATTGGTAGAAAGTGAGCTAAGCAGTGGGATTTGACTATAAAATGGGCTGGCTTTCGGAGAGAGGGAGCGGTCCACACCTGAGGCTGGAAGAAGACAAGAGGCAGAACTGAGGCTGGAAGACACTGCAGGAAAGACTGGGAAGCTTGCTTGATGCAAACCAATGCAGATGGGAGGGGGGAATCTTCCTCCTTTTTTCTGGCTGGATTTTGAAGCCCCTGAAATTGCATTATTGAGCTTTTGCATCTCAGAAAGACTTTACTATTTGCTTCTTTGTGTAGCCCTATTTTTTGAAGAAGAACAACTATGTTTGACGGGGTATATTCCTGCCCCTGATAAACAGCTCACCACCCATTCACAATTCTTTCTTGGATTGTGAAGACTGCAGGCTTCCGGGCATGCCAAATACACATCTCATCTCCCTACCTGTTAAGGATAGTAGTGAGTATGAGCACCTGTTTTACCATCTTTAATATCACATTGGGAAAGAGGAGAGGTTTTCAGATGTAGATCATTCTATGAGGTTGCCTAGTAAGATCTAAGGAGGTAGAAAATCACTTTTGAAGTGGCTATTTTGCTTCTGAAATGATTGATTGATCTTAGGCAGTGACAATGATAGCTGCTTACTCATTAATAACTTTTTGCATATTAAGTGCATTATGTTTATTGACGATAATAGTAGCAATGTTTCTATGTTATTTATTTCTTATAATTACAAAATGTACACTATACAGGAGAGTGTTCATACTGATAATCTTACCAGAATCATTTGAACTGATGCATAATATGTGCGGCATCTATTCAAAAGTGCTGTGTGTTGACATGTTATATATTGGACATGTCTTAATACACACACTAAGGTTTACGGGAAGGGATGAGCAATGGACCATCAATAAAATATAATGCAACATTAGTAACTCTCTCCTGTGCTGATGAATGAGAGCAGTCACCCACTGCATGGGTTTGTTGCTTACTCTCTTTAGTGGTGAACAGTGATAGGTATATGTTCTTTCCTACCACTATTGTTACTACAGCCACTGGCAGGGGGGTCTTGGGCACACCTCTGGGGTGGATGGAAGGCTCTGGAGGTAGAGGTGATGAGAATCACTTCAAAGCATTGTGGCAGATTGCAGTGAGAGAAACATCAAGCTTTGTAACAATGGTAACGCCCTCTCCTACTCCTTGTTTACAATGGCTCAACTATATTCCATTGTCATACGTTTTCCATAATAATGTGTTCTGCAGGCCTCACCAGCCGGAAATGGCCCAGGGCCCAAGTTATATAGCAAGCCCTGGTGCCAATACTGGGCCGGTGAAGCCCACAGAACACATTATTATTGCTATTAGTACCCCAGGGTATACCCTCGAGGTGCTAATAGCAATTCAAGAAATAAATGTCTCTGCTGCTTTGTTCTCAGCAGTGGATAGAGAGAATAAGGATTGCCATGGAAATGGAGGGTGGGGCTTCCTGTTCCATGGCTTCAACAGGAAGCCAATTGGACCATAAAGCCAGGGCAGTGAAGCCTTTTTCAGATAAGGAGAATTGGATAGGGTGGGGGATGTTGAGGGGCTGAATTCTGGGGCGGAAGGCAGGTGAGGAGGGAAACCAGCAGCATCGCAATGAGGGTGGGCGTGCAGACCACTCGAGTTGCTCTGAACCTGGGCTTCCATCGTTAGATTAAGACTGGGTTTGGAGCAACGTGATTGACTGCAGCACCCACCAAGGGTGCTAATGTGAGTTTGTTTTCACTGAGTTTTACAAAGATTATACGAGCATTCTTTGAACACGCAATTAAGCCTGCAATAAAATAAACCTTTGATGGGCAATACTTTTGCTGTGAAAGCTTGTGCTAAATCCTATAGAGGCAACAAGCTTTAGAGCAAAGGCCAAAGCGACACTTCCAGCCAAAGGTTTAGAAAATGTAGTAAAGCTCAGCTAGGTATGCATCTGCATAGTTCTTGCCCAGGGGGCTGCTCATCGTCTGGCGGTGGCCACTGAATCAGCTGTATTAAACCTCCTTTGACAGAAATCGACAGAGGCAAAACATCTTTATTTATGAAGCTTGCACTGACCCTTGCCTTTCACCATTGCCCATATCAACTTTTTTAAAAGATAAGGGACATAAAAGCTCACCATGTGTTTGTTTCCTTCCTTTATTCCTGACATCTAGGAAGCTATTCTGACAAAGGCTACATGTGGATTACATCAGGGCTACCTTCTCTCCCCTATTATTCTAAGTCTACCTGCACCTCCTCCATGAAAAGATAACATTTAGCGGTGTCTACATCCAGAATTATGGCAATAACTCACCTCAATGTCCATCTATATTAGAATTATGAAGAGAAATCAGCAATATTGGAAGGTCGTTTTGAGGCAATTATATCTTGGGTCAATAGGAATTAGCAGACTCTTAATGGCAGCCAAACTCTGCTTGAGATCAACGCTTCCAAACTGAGTGGATCAACTGCCTGAAGAGAACAGGACATTCAGCATTAAGTGGGTCTCGAACCTTAAGCTTCACACGATGTAGACTCTGACTAATTCTTTATCCATTGTGTTCTAAGGAACAGCATATTGATGATTTCAGAAGGAAAAATGTTCAATAGTACATAAAAAAAGCATGAGTGATTGCAGCCCTTTAAAGACGACGTTGATGGAGGGTAGATGCATAGATCAGAGACTAAAGCAAGGATATACCAGTGTGGCATGCCCCATATGTAGGACTTTCTAAGAAACTGTTAAAAGCTGACAGAAAATCTAGAATTGGGTTGAAGAATAGTGGCACATTTTCCAAAGTTATGTCAAAAAGTTCTACTTTAAAAGACTGTCCTGGCTACTTGTCAGCCAAAGGGTCTTTCAAAACTGCAGCCGTATTTCCTTGAGTAGATGTTGTTCTCCACTTCTCCAGAACCGTAACAGCTCTCATGGCTACTCACTGTGCGGCCCTCCAGATAATTTGGACTTGAATCCCCAAAATCCCTAGTCAGCACTGTCAGTGGTGAAGTGTCAGTTATAGTCCAAAACATCTGGAAGACGCTGGAAGGAGCTGAAATATGGAATGGCCAAAAACTGGTAATGCTACAGGAACCCAATCTGTTGCCGTTCGGAAAAAGATTTAAGATATCTGTTCATTTAACTCTGTACTAGGTGAGTTTCACTCATCGATCTTACCCCAGGCCCTAAAC
Organism: Ambystoma mexicanum; assembly: GCF_040938575.1. Classification (NCBI taxonomy): domain Eukaryota; kingdom Metazoa; phylum Chordata; class Amphibia; order Caudata; family Ambystomatidae; genus Ambystoma; species Ambystoma mexicanum. The sequence goes on from NC_090941.1 coordinate 92,117,525, forward strand.
CATAGACATCTGAAAAGGCTTTTGTGTGATATAAATCATACCATGATATATTTACAATACAAACATTGTCAGTGCCAAATACATGATCTATGCCAAATACATGATCTATGCCAGCGCACAGGATGTCGACAATACGTCTTCAATTCCATGCAAATACCACACATAGCAATATTCAGTTCACCTCCAGTTCGTGGAGCTGTGGGAGTCCTGGTAGATAGCTTACAAGTAAAGTGCTATTCTCTGACATAAGAGCAGTCTGAACTCTGCCAACCAAGATGTTGATCATTTCGAGGTTGATAAATCAAATACCATATCAAATGAGGTAATAATGACATCAGATATTACAGTGCTTAGAAGTGGGAGGAATCCAGTATGAAATGCTATACAGTAGAAACACACACACACAACAGGTCCAATAAGAGGAGGGATGCTATATGATAAAAACACACACACACAGCAAGTCCAACAAGGAGAGGGTGACATTGTGATATGGACATTTGAGAACGAATTGGACATGATCATGCATCCAATTGAACCAATTAGTTGGCCACTTGTTAATTCTTTTTTTTTTTTTAAACTACTTTTTTTAGTTAAGGCAAGACTTTTGTAGTGTGAATTGTAGAATGAAAGGATGTATGAATGACATAAGTGTGAATGAGTAGAGCACGATTTTTATGGGGAAGTTAGAGTACCCAGTGAAGAAAGGAGAAGATATAAAAAGTAAATGAAAAACTGAAAAATTTGTCTTCTACTGATGAACTATCTAATAACAGAGATATGTATTAGAAAATAGAATGTTATGTAGAAGTTGTCTGTGGTCAATGATACCAAAAATAGTGGCAAAGGTGCAATAATTGAACTTAGACAACAGTGCAAGATGCTGTCTTTGTTGAGATAATTGTGAATGTATTTTTTAGTGGTGTTTTTACGGAGAGTAAATAAATTGATATTTTTGATTAAAAAAAAACTGTTTGGAATAAGTATGTTGTAATTTAATGAGTTATACAACATGCAGGACTGAGTTAGAAGAAGGTACTGCAGAATCAAGGGACCCTTTAAGCATTAGTGTGGTATGTTTAGTGGTTTTGACGTTTTGAGGGTTGTCTTAAAGAGGTCCAGATAAATATTCCCTCTAGTCTCTTAAAGTTTTTTCAAGACTTTTGTTCCCAACACATGCACTCATAACAATATCTAAACTGACACATTTTAAATTTAGCTATACCAATTAGATCAACAAGTGAATGAAACGTGGGAAGATGCGTTACTGTGTTCCACATCCAGAGTCAGGGTGACATACAACATACCTCAAAATAGCATACACCAACAATATGATTGATCTGTTCGCAGGCAACAAAGGTATTTCTGCCAGGCCACAAGTGTAGTACCCAGCGGATCATTTGGGAAAGTATCCTTATATTTGTTTCTGGGCATAGATGCTCCTAGTTTCATGGGACTAGGACGTGAAGCTGATCTGAGCTTGTGCTATCAAATAATAAAGCTCAAAATCTGAGACTTGCAGACCTTCCTTGGAGTAAGGTTTAGTCATATCCCAGAGGAATTGAGTAGTTAATGTACTCAAAGTCTTTAAGAAGTGTTCCAGAGAAATCAAGTAGTTAATGTACTCAAAGTCTTTAAGAAGTGCCTGGACAGCACAATGGGAAGTTTTTAAGTTTGAAGATTTTCGACTGCAGGGTCTGCAGGTAAGTACTTACATTGTTTGAGTATAACTGAGCATGATCCCTCGAGATCAAAATCACCAAGTAGGTTATCGCTTGAGGAGACCACTTAAGATTTAACCAGGTAAGTTGTTCTGTTTGTAAGCAGCAACATTTCACATTTAGACCAATTAGTAACCAGACCAGCAAAACCGGATGAAGATTCACTTTCAGATCGGTAATAAAGTTTAACAGACCTCTGCATATAAGACAATCTTGGGAGTGCTTTGTAACATGATTGCCCTCTGCGTGTCCCGGTGGGAAGGAAATCAGCCAACGGCTCAATAGTCAAGGCAAAGAGGAAAGGGGAGACAGGAGATCCCTGCCTGGTTCCTCTACCCAATGAGAATATTTGCAAGACATTGTTAATAACACTGGCCAAGGTTAGGTGTATAATAGTCTAACACAGGAAATGATATAGGGCCAAAAGCTTAGTGTTCTGAAGTGTTGAATAGAAACCCCCAAGCTACAGAATAAAAAGTATTTTTGGCATCCAATGAGACAGCTACAGCAGAGACCTGCAGGCTAATTTGAGACAATATATTGAAAAGTGGCTTACCATTAAATGATGTAGAGAGACCATGAGTGAACCGGGACTGTTGGCGAGCATCAGTTATGGCATGTGAGTGTCAAGGATCCGGGCAAATATTTTGGTATCAATATTTAGCGACGGCAATGGCTGATAAGACCCTCAGGCTTCTGGATGTCTACCTAGCTTCAGCAGATCAACACCTCCCTAAGTGATACGGGCAAACACCCTCCCTCCAGGCCCTCTTCGCAGAGCTGCAGTGGTTATGGACCAATCTCTTGCTTACATTTCTTACAGAAGTCCGGGCACAAGCCATCTGCACCCGGAGCTCTATTGCTGTGGTGTATATCTATAGGAGCCTTAATTGCGTCTAGTGTGACAGGTATATCAAGTTTCCGTGCAGCCTTAGTTGACCAAATCGATGTAGATAGAGAATTTAAAAATTGGAAATGATCAGCTCTAGATTTTTCCGGGTGGCAGGAATGCGATGACTTATAACATTGAAGAAACACCTGCAAAACAGATGCGTGATCAGAACACGGCTCACCAATGTCATTTGTAACCATCAAAACCTCTTAATTAGTGAGTTCTTTCCTTATCAACATAGCCAGTGGTCTGCCTGGTCTATCAGCGTCTCCAAAATGGCTGAACATGACAAGTACGCAAAATGTGTACAGTTCCTCCCTAAATTCTGAGAAGGTAGACACATCAGAGGTCTAGGTATATATCATCTCTAAACCTTTCAGCTCCTCTTGGAAGCTTCAAGTACTCTACGAATATTACGAAGAACCCAGAGTTCTGTGCTCATGGCGAACCCAGGTATATTAGCTTTGAAGCTTGCCAGAGGGACCTATTGTGGGCACAGAACCCTGATTAATTTTAAAAAAAAGACATGCATGTGATCTCGAATATTGATCTCAAATGCTAAAGCTAGTAAAGCAGATGGTTTAAACTGCCACAGTAGTTTGCCAGTCACCTTCTTCACCAGTGTTAGATCCAATCGGATTGGCGATTGATCAGAGAAAGTGTGTGGAAGGACATGACATCACTGAACTTGGCTCATTTGCCCCCCAGATATGATCCAATAATCAATACATGATGGCATGTTATGTACTGAGTAGGAAATTCTTTTTCACCCTGGTGCATACACTTCCAAGCATCTATCCAGTCCCTAACGTCCATGACCTTCACAAAAATCATTGCTGCAGATGTTACAGATCTCCATCTAGACCTATAGCGATCAAGTTGTAAATCAAGTATGTTGTTAATGTCCCCTCCCCAGAATATATGTAAACCTGGTGTCTTATCGCAGAGTTGGAAGACATGATGGAATAATTCTGCGTCATCGATATTGGGCCCATAAGTGTTCACCAGCAAGAGCAGAGCTCCATTAATAGCTCCCTGCACAATGACATAGCTCCCCAAAGGATTAGAGATCGGCAAGACGCATCGAGAGTGGATGGATTTATGCATCAATATTAAATTGGTGTAGTACCTATACGTACCCCATTTACTAACAAATATCATATGCTACATTTTAGTGTGTGTGTCTCTTGTAGCAACAAGATCTTTGTCTTATGCCTTTCAACACATGTGGAAAGTGTATGCACCTTGATGGGGTTATTCTGTCGTTTCAGTTCATAATATTAATCACAGTCATATTTAAGTATAAACTCAACTCAACTCAACTTAAGTGTTTACCATCACCCATGCATGTCTATCAGCCAGCATATCGAGTATGTGAAAGAAAATCAGCATGACATGCTTCGGGAATTCAGGCAAGAGCGCCTGGAGACCAACTCCGTTGGTGACGGTGCGCTATATAAATACCTATAACATTAACATTTCATTAGTGGACCGAGCATTGTGTAATATCCTGCCTCTTGCCCCTAAACCATCTAACTCCCTCACCAATTCGCCAACATGTGTAGTGTAATCCCAATACGACACGAAATCCCAACCATGAGGTTTGTGATCTTGCAAAAAGAGGGGCACTGACTGCATTGACACGCAATGAATCCGCATCAAGTGACAAGTAAACAGCAGTGCCGTTTCCTATATGACAACGATCCAAAGTGTAGCTTACAATATATTCCCATAGACAAATAAAAGCACAATTACATTATCAATAATTTTCCTATGTTGGGTATTCTAATATTGCTCTCAATGAATTTGCTGTCCTCTTCCGGAACCTTGAAGAAGTATATTTTCTCCTCATGCTGAAACCTTAGCGTTGCAGGATAAAGCACAGAGTAATCGATGCGTCACTCATTCAGCAGCTTCTTTCTCCCCTGAGAAGGTTTTGCATCCGTTCTGTACCAGAAGAGAAAAATCATGGTATAAAAAGGCTCTGCTGCACCCATAATGGAGCTCTCCTTTCTCTCTAGCATACTTGAACAGCAAGGCTCTGTCCCTATATTTCAGTATGAATGCAATGATGGGCCTGGGTGGGGCACCATGCCTGGGATTGGGCATCATTGCTCGATGAGCCCACTCTACTGAGAAGTGTGGTGACAACATAGGAGAATCCAAGATCTTCTAAAGGAGTTCTTCAACAAAGCACTTTATGTTACCTGCCGTTCATTCTCCAGCACACCGGCAATACCCACATTGTTGTGCCTAGAACTCAATTTCAGTTATTCACATTGGAACCTGGCGGTCCTCAAGTCTTTGCGTAAGGATGCCATAGTGGAGCACATTTCCGTGATCTCATCTTCACTATGCCCATTCCTTGCTTCAGCGTCTGTTATATGAGCACGCTCCTTATCGAATTTCAATTTTAAGGAACTAATACTGGTGTTGGTGTTGTCGAGCATAGCATTAACAGAGGTGAACACTTGCTTCATTGTAGAAAGGTTTTGTTTTTGTTTGTTTATTCATTTCTAATGCAAACCAGACCCAAGGGTATCAGGGCACAACAGTTACAGGATATGCAAAGCTTAGGTTCACCAGTTACACAATAAAGTAATTACAGGACATAGACAAATCAAATATATACATTGTTACACAGTGGAACTATTACAAGGCAGAAAAATCTAATATGTACAATAGGTGAAAACATTGTTACAATGCAGGGTGGAATTTCAGGTTCGGTTGATCTTCTCTGATGGTATGTGGCAGGGAGTTCCATAGTTGGGCAGCTTTGACGGGGAAGCTACAGCCGTCAACCTTTGAGAGCTTAAATCTAGGGATAGTGAGACAGTTGGAATTGGAAAGTCTTGTGGGTCTAGTAGAAGTCCTCCTATGGAATATATCCGTTAGATAGATGGGGGCTGCGTTGTTCAGTGCTTTGTGGGTGAGGGATGCAGTTGTGAGCTGAATTTTGTTGAAGGTCGAGAGCTAGTTATTTTGGCGCCTAATTATAGTTATGTGTGATTTTCTATCCACACGAGAGCCGCTCTTAAAGCGTTGTTTTGGAGGATTTGTATCCTCTGGATGATCGATTTGTTGGCCCCGATATAGAGGGCATTGCAATAGTCGAGCCTCGAGAGTATAAGGGCTCTGGCCAGGATAATGCAGTTTTCGTTAGAGAGAAAGGGTTTGGCAGTTTTTCTTTTTTTAATATCTTTTTATTGGTATGTCAACAAATACTTTTCAGCACAATACCTTATAAGGGTGTTTAACAAATTCATAAAAACATTATTAAACAATATTTTGCCAAATATACAATTGTAAGTAAACACTACAATCAACTACCTCCCCCCTCTAGACATACTAAACAACTTCAATCTATACGATGTAGTAAAAATGAAAGACATAACCACAGTTCTTATCAGGACACATACACAAAGACGAGACTGTACATAGACAAACACCAGACTAACCGACAATAAAGAGGGTAAAGAAGAAAGAAGTGAAGAAATGAAGGAAAGTGAGAAATAAGAAGAACATTTTTTTTTAAAGAAATGAGCTTGCAAGTGTAGGCTGTGGCAGATGCCATGGCGTTCACCTGTCTGGTAAAAGAGAGGTTAGAATCAATGTAGAAGCCAAGTGTCTTAACCTCTTTCACAACCGTAATGAGGTTGCCATCAATTAGGAAGGAGGAGTAGACCCAGTCTAATTTCTTGAGATTGATGTGGGTGCACAGGATGATAAGCTCTGTTTTGTCATCATTCAGGCACAGACCGTGGGTAGCCATCCATGCCTGGATCATGAGGTACACTCTATTCACCAAGGCCAAATCCTTAGCGCAATCCCCTGAAAGTGGGAGGAGAATCTGAGTATCATCTGCGTAGTTTGTGTAGGTGATACCAAGATGGTCCAGATCATCGAAAAAAGGGGCTTGGTGAATATATCGTACAATGTGGGGGACACACAAGATCCCTGGTGCACTCCACACGTGATAGAGATAGGGTCTGCTGCTGCGGAGGGGGAGAAGACCATCATGGTTCTATTGCTTAGGAATGACTCAATCCAAGTTACAGCGTCTTTGTAAAGTGGGCAGCTGAATCCTGGTGGCTGCATAAGACCTTGTGGTCCACGAGGTCAAATGCCACTGATAGGTCAAGCAACAGAAGGAGGGCAGTTTTCCCTTTATCTCTTAGTTCATCAACTTAGGATTTAAGGTTGATAAGGGCAGTCTCGGTTCCATGTAATGGACGGAATCCAGATTGTCGTGCTCCTAACAGTTTGTGTTTTCCAGGTATTTTGGGATTTGGAGGTAGGCAATCTTATCAAGGATTTTTAAGAGAAAGGGCATTGTTTTGATGGGACGATAGTTAGTAGGTATAAGTGGGTCGAGGGTTTCACTTTTTTAGCAGCGGGAGCACCCATGATTGTTTGATATTAATGGGGATAGTACCGGATGCAAAGGAGGCATTGATAAGTTTAGAAATGAATGGGGCAAGGTCTCTCACGTCATCCTTCATCAACTGGGCTGGGCAGAGGTCACGCTGGCAGTTGGACGGCTTAAGGGAGAATATAACTTTTTCTACCTCCAATATGGAAGTCTTGGTAAAGTTAAAACGGACAGGAGAGTTGGCAACTCGTTCTTTAGGGTGTTGGTCCGGAGAACTTTTAAGCATGTGAGATAGAGAGTTTATTGAGGCCTTTTTTAATGCTATTTTGTTTTGGAGGTTGGATACTTTGTTAGAAAGTGCCTGTTGTATCTCTGAACACCAGGATTTATCCTTGATGCAAATGTCAGGAATAGGGATGGGAGTTTCTAGTTCCTTAAGAATTGTAAATAATTCTTTCATACTAAAATTGGCATTAGAGATGAGTTTGTTGTAGGAGTTGCGTTTATCTAGGCAAATTTCTTTTTTATTTTGTATTGGGATGAAACTTCGGTTAGTTTGGTTTTGTTAATTTCTGACGGGAGTAATCTCCAGGCGGTTTCACAACTCCTCTTTAATTGTCATAGCTCCTTTAGCTGTGGGGTAAACCACTTGTTTAGATGGGATTTGGGCTTGCTGGCCCTAGGTTTAAGTGGGGGCAATGGTGTCTAGTGAGGTTAGCATGAATTTGTTGCATTCGTTAACAAGAGTTTCTGGGTCTAAGTTGTCTGCAAGCTCATTAAGGGTAGGGAGGATGGCAGGGATCACCTTGTCGACAGTAATGTTCTTTTTATTCCTTGTTAAGCAAGGTGGGGCAACAGGTGTAGCTAAAGGAAATGGTCTTGTGGTTAAGAGGATAAATGACAGGAGGAAGTGGTCGGTCCATGGTTGAGGTGTGATAGAGGTGATATTGGCAGTGCAATTATAGTCAGCCACCCAGTCAAGGGTTCACCCTTTGTTGTGAGTGGGTCCACTGATTTTTTGGGAAAGGCCAAGTTCAGACAGGATATTGGCAGTGGTTGTGGCATGCTTGTCTAATGGGTCATTGAAGCCCAAGTTAAGGTCACCTAAAAGAAGAATTTGGGAGGACGTTTTAAGGTTGTTAGAGAGTATGTTATAGATGTCTTCCTCAAATGTTCCAGTAGGGCCAGGAGGTCTGTACAGGGTATGACGCTGCTTCCGATGATGATCTCTCATTTAAATCCTCAGATGGCACTTGTGCCGGGGTCGATGTCTTTGTCACCATTTTTTTGCAAATTAATCAAAGTTTGCCTGTTTCCTGACCCCACTGTGCACCATGATGAAAAACTAGCCAATGTCATGCCAACAGGGAATGTGAGCCAAAGAGAATGCCCAGGGGGCCAACCAGACCGCACTGCCACCAGGCACAATGTATGGAACACACTAATATTTCCTCGTTTTTTAAGAGTTATCCATAGGTACACAAGCCTGTTTATTCTGGAGGTTAAGGGTAGGAGGATCCGCTTGCCCCAAGTGATAATTATCAGCAAGAGTTACTGCAATGGTAAAAAGGCTAAATGTTCCAAAATTGGCTTACATACCAACTGTGTGGCTCTCTTGTCAATGTCGAAATCCAGCTGGGTGAGCAAACTCAGCTCCAGGGCAGCGGCCTGTATTAAAGGTTCCCAGGCAGCGGCCGCCATGCAGCACTGGGATGGCGATCAGATCTTGGTGCCTTTAATTCCTCTCATTTCTGGGTGCCAGTTGCAGCATCTGATTCGTCGCTCTGATTCGAGCTTAAGGACCTCCACATACACCCCCAGCGGCGCTTGGACACCAATCACCACCGCAGGGCCCCACGTACGCCAGCATCTCTGCCGCGGTCATCCTCGCAGTGGAGTTCGGTCTCCAAGCACCCTGTACGGCACCGCTCACCAGCGTATGGACATGGCATCAGAACTACGCAAAAGTCAAAGTAGAGACATGGCACCAGGGTCCAGAATACGGGAGTCAACTTTCACACACGGGATGGGTATGAAGAAAATGGTGCCATGTGGAGCTCTTTTCTATGAAACTGCCATTCTTGTGCTGCAACAGAACACTTGCTAATTCTATTAATCTCTGTCTTCCTTCGCAACTGCGAAATGTGGGTACCAAGAAGGTCACTACTCTAACTCATGAGTCGTAATGTTATCCATTAGTCCCAGGGTATCAAGTTGCGCTATTTTGACACGTGCCCAACTAGATTGTTATTTGTTTTCCAGTGCAGAAGGGATGTTGTCTGGTCGACATGAGCAAGCAGTTCAGGATGAACTGCTCCCTCTGGTAGCAGCATGAAGACTCATTTTCATACCAGTGCCCCCCCTCTCACACCTTTTTCTGACCTTCAGAAGGGATCAAAAATAACGAAATGTTAGCTACTGTAATGGCATAGATTTGTTTAAAACTGTGAAATTGAAGGTTCAAAAAGGAATCCCCTTTGGTTAATTGATGCCTTTTTGGTGTCTGTACCAACACAGCACTGGAAACATTAGCATGTTTCATTGCTGGAGCTGTTATCTGCCCAGTGTTCAAACAACACACACTTTGGTTATGCAAGTTGTGACAACGTCCCTTCTCATAAAACGAATCTGTCAGTACACTAGAAGCATGGCATTATCTGCCTCTCTCATGGGCCACACCCAATTCGGACATAATGTCCACTCACATACCTCTCATTATAGCTATTTGCCTTGTGATGTTTTACATGGTACCGCACATTGACTCACAGCTGCTTCAGAGTGCTCCAAACAGTATCGAGGTGATTCACATTGGAACCTCAGCTTCCTTTGGGCTTGCATCCACAGAAGTTGGAGTTTGCACAGAAGTGATAAAGTCAGTTGGCCCGGGATACTGATATATAAGTGCACCTCCAGCTGCCGTGCAAAGGTAGAAAACTGACATTTGTGGAAACAGGGGCATGGCTTTGGCTGCGCTGTGACTCGGTGACGTCATCCACTTTGTTGATCAACTATGGCACTCTGCTGGGACATATAAAATGGCACCAAATGAGGTATGGTGTAGGTTGAAATGCAAGCGCTGCAAAGGTCAATCGAGACCTGTTACTGCAGCCACATCGTCCAGCAGCACTCAGATGCTGCATGAGGACAGCTGTGTTTTATTTATCTTAACCTCTTTAAAAGTGATTAAATTACATGAATTACAGTACAGATACCAGAACCCTCAACCTAGCATGTGAGGGCCCAAACAACAGATGCCTGCAATTTACTCTAGTGCTCCCATCCTGTTGCATAGAGCTTGGAGCAGTCCAGTGGCTTTCTGTGCTCTGGGGGGCAGGCAAGTCCGGATGGGGCTAGCATTCTAAATGAGTCGATGGCATTGGCAGCTCCAGAATATTTTCTGTGGAACCTCATAAATATCTACCTGAATTAATCTCCTTGCATTAGTGTGGCCAAGCATAATGGGGGAGCCAAAAATAATGTAGGGGGTTCTAAGAGGTTCTCCCCCAAGAACATTTTTGAACTAATGGGTTGAAATGGTGCATTTTACAGCACAAGTTGATTAAAAAGCCCCGCAAGACATGCAAAAATGCAATAGCTGCCACTTCATCAGCAGTATACAGGAGAATTTTACAACATGCACATGATACCTGTGTCCACAATATACCGGTTCCATTTGATAATGTCCCTGCAAAAATGCTGCCATGCAAAAATGGCACTGTTTTTTTTGTGGAGACATTAACGAACATGCAGGGGACACCCCCGCAATCCCGACATTTTTATTTTTTTAAAGTGACTGGGGGACACCCCCGCAGCCCCACTCCCATTTACCCCAATATATTTTCCCCATATATAATGTTGCCTATGCCATTTCCCGGTGACTGTATGTATGGCAACATTATATATGTGGACAATATTACCTGATACTAATATACCTCGGCATTGCCAGTGTAAATCCCTATAATGAAGCTGCACCCGCAATAGATGCCTGCCTTGGCACTGTAAATCACAGTGATTTTTCTGTGGTCACAATCTCTGTCACCATACATACTGTAAATCACATTGATGATTTTGTTCCCACTAAATATCCCAAAATTGCTAGTGTAAATTAATGTCATAAGGCTGTGCTCACAATATATGGCAACATTTCCAGGGTAAAAAAAAAATCCATGAAGCATCCAGCCGCAATATTTGCCAGCATTCATACTGTGAATTATATCACCAAACAAAGCGCGTCCACCAATTGCACTTGCACACACTTAGTGCGTCAAGTATACACAGAAAAAAACATACCACGCAAGCATGTAAACAGACCCACCCACACGCAAGCATACAGAAACACTGCCCACAAATAACATTAGAAGCGCGCGCACACACATGTGTACACATACACTTTTACACTTAATTTTACACATATGTGCAATCTGCAAGTTCTCTCTTGTGGGGCCCTGGGACAGCAGCAAGGACTGCACAGCATGGACTGCATGATCCAGAAGGAGTAAAACAGGGGATGAATAGCAAGGTTGGTATTTGTCAGCTTTGTTGCCTGGCGCGACGTCATTGCAGCTGCCCATTCAGCAGCTAACTACTTTTTGCATGTTTAAAAAAAAAGAAAAAATGACCAAACGGTAGGATTAGCAGCCCAGCTGTGAGCTTGGCAGGTTCACTGGGATGGAGAAGGTCCTCCAAGGGGTTGGTCACTCCCCTTGTCCTTCCTGGCTCCAGGACTGGAGCAGTCAATAAGCACACCAGAGTAAGAATGCACACACCTGCTACATAGCCACCCTAGTTTGGAAGGCTAATGTCGTTGGAAGGCAACAGCAACGTGGTGTGCTTCAGATTAAGTCACACAAGGCATGGCCACTGTTCAGAATACTGGAGAAAAGCAACAATAGTGATTTTTTAAAGATTCATGATTTAGTGCCTTTCCAGCCTCAAATAGTGATAAAGTGGTTACGACGAACATGTGTTATTGTTGCAGAACGATATAGATCATGAGGTGCTTTAAGTAGCACCGATTGATATGTAATGATTACTGAATAAGGATGCGATGGGGAGGATTAGAAAATATAATGTCGTCAGCAATACATGTCCACAGAAATGTTTTGAAATATTTACATTGCACGCAGCAGGTAGATTAGGCTCGATGTTTATGGATAATATGCAAATGTAATGATATCTTTCAGGAACTATGTGTTATGGAAGACCTATCAGTAGCGCATTATAATCTCTAATCTTTGCCTGCACAAATCAATGCATTAGGTAAAACAAGCGAAGGTGCAATCGTTTTGTCTATGGTCTTGGATTGGGAGTTATTGGATTTTTGTAAATTGGAAAATTATTTTTTAGGCAACAACAGCAAAGCTATTATGCATAATGAGATGATGATTACTCTTTCGATCCTGCCAATGTGATCCGATCCTGCAGACCTGAAGCGCAAGTGCAGAGCTGCAGAACGGTAGTGGCAGATCACAGGCTCATCCTCTGACAAATTGGCCTGCCGCTTTCTCCAAAGGCATTATTGTCTCACCATTCATTCCAAGTAGAGGGCCCACACCCAGGCCCTTGTCTCTGGAGCATCCAACAACATGGCTGAACTCTTTAAAATCTGAAAGGAACCAGCCAACCCTTCTGCAGTCTCCACCTCGCCTCTCCCCTCTCAGGCCTTGTGCTCTGCACTGGCCACCCATTTTGCTGTAAAAACCAGGACATCCTGAGCACTCTTTCTTCTTCCTGCCCTCCCCTCTCCACCCATCCCCCTTGCCTCCCAACCACCCCCAGCCTTTCTCTCCTCCTTCTCTTCTATCACTTCAGACAAGGTCACTAGGGTTGTCCACTCTATGAAGGTCTCCTTCAAACAGGTGCACTTATGTTCTTCCAGAACTATTAAGGACAACATCGGCTCCCTTGCCCCTACACTTACCGATTTCTGCAATCACTCTCTCGCAACAGGGTCTTTCTCCTCATCCCTCAAGCACTCTCTTGTGTGCCCCGTCCTGAAGAGGCCTTCTACCAACCCCTTGTGCCCGGCTAACTACCGACCCATCTCCATGACCCCCTACCTTGGGAAATCCCTGGAGAATCTGGTCTTCCCTTACTGAGCTAATTGGTTGCCTACATGACCATAAATCTGGATTCTGACCATCAGAGGCATGGAAACTGCTCTTCTGAACACCCGTAAAGAACTGCTTGCATCGCTTGACACAAACTCTCACGCTGTCCTCATTCTACTTAATCTTTCCTCTTCATTTGACACGGTCAACCACTCCATCCTCATAAAACGGCTCCATGATACCATTGGTATCTCGAGGCAGGCACTGGACTGGCTGACATTCTTCCTTTCGGAACCGTCCCTCCCAGGTCATCCTAGGCTCTTTCTCCTCTCCTACCTCCATCTCCACCTGTGGCATTCCCCAGGGCGCTAACCTCTCGCCCTGGCTCTTTAATATATCGCTCCACTTGCTCACCTTATCTCCACCTTCTCTCCCTACTTGCAGTGTAACGCTGATGACACCCAACTCTTTTTCCAACTTCCCTCTGATGATCCCCCTACTTCCTCTACCACTCCCGACTGCCTATCTGCTATTCAGTCCTGGTGTGCCTCCAATGATCTCTGCCTTTGTTCCAGCAAGACTAAGATCCTCACTATTGGGACTCCAACTCCCTCTTTTCTCCCTGCACTCTGGCCACCCTCTATGGACCCTCCCCCTTCTCCAGCATCGGAAGCCAGAAACCTTGGAGTCATCTTCGACTCATCTCACTCTTTCCTCCCTCACATCCTGGGCTTTGCCAAGAAGGCCCACTTTCAACTCCACCTCCTCGAAGGTATCCTTTCCTTCCTCCCTTTCCCCCAGAAGCTCAACGTTTCTAGAGCCCTGATACTCTCTAGGCTTGACTATTGAAACAGCCTCTTCCTCAATCTACCTTACTCCTCTCTCTGCCCCCTCCAGCTTGTCCAAAATAGGGCTTCAAGACTTATCCTTGGCCTTAAGCCCATGAACTGCATCTCTCCAGCCCTAAAAACCCTCCATTGGCTCCTGGTTGCTGCAAGGATCAAATTCAAATCTCTCTGCATCATCCATAAGGCTGTCTGGGGCTGTGGACCAATCTATCTAAAACTTGCTCTCACCAAATACCTTTGTTGCAGATCTTTACGCTCCTCCGGCTCCAAATCTCTGCATGTTAAGTGCTTTTCTAAGCAGCAAGCTGGTAGCAGATCTCTCTCCTCGGCTTGCTGCCTCCTCTGAAACAGCCTCCCCCTACCTCTACGTATTGAGTCAGATCTCCTTAAATTCCGGAAGCTCTTCACGACTTCACCTCCTCCTCCCCCCTCTTGCTCCCGTGCTAACAACCCACAGTCACTGAGATTGGCGGCCAGGGATCTTATGTCTCCTTCTGAGTCCTGGCCTTCTGCCAAATCTCACTCTTCCTTCTGCCCCACCTTAGCTCTTGCCCTTGGACACCCACTGGCCTATGTTGCCACAGGCTTGCAGTTTTTATCAGCAAGCGATCACATATGTACCAAGCGATCTCTGCCAGGCACTTACCATTGCACACAACTAACTTCTTGCACTTCCCTCTGTGGAACTCCTACCACATACCCCCCTTCCCTGTCCCTTCTCTCTTTCTCTGCACGTGCACGCTCTGAATGCTCACAAGGCCTACTAGGCCCAGCCCCTGCCTGTTCATCAGTTTATTCCATTTGCCTTTGTTCCCATGTCACCTCCCTTCTGCCCTGTGGGTGCTTTGAAACACAATTTGTTGATGTAGAAGCACCTTACAAATGCACAATCGAATAAATAAAAATAAATGTGGAAAATCTGCTTCCCATTGAATTCAAAATCAGAGGAATTACTGGAGACGAGACTCAAGAGTGGAAGTGCCAATCAACCCCACTCCTGTGCTTTCTGTTGCTGCACAACCTGAGGAAGAGGCAAAACAAAGAGGTAATGGCTGGAAGGTTTAGAATTAATCTTAAACCTCTGGCAATTTCTCTGGGAAACCCTCTAGGCCATCGCTCTTCACCTGCCAAACAACTACAGAAAGGGGAAAGACCATATGAAAATCAGGCTAGGCCCCAAACCCAAAGGGGCAATCCAGCACCAATTGCTAGGTCACATCCTTTCTGCACGAGACCATAAGCATCCCCAGACATGTTACATGTTCCGTAGTAAATAGATTCCGAGAAAAAGACCCCAATGTGGGTAGGTGCGCGTACCCTTATTGATTAGGTGTTTGAGAGGTTTGCAGCAGTGGCAGTGCTTAGAAGGGTAAGTTCTCGGTACCCCTTCATATAAAAAAGGAAACAACAAAGTCAGTGTAGCCTGCCAATCAGCGCTCCCTCAAAATCAGTCATGCGGTAACACTTAACTATTTATCGATTGCTTAAGTAATTAGACCATTGCATAGTAAGTAAAAAGTGATAGGACAGATATTTAGTCACAAGAGTAAACACTGCATGTCTATCAGAAAATGTATTTAATCACAAAAATGGAAACTGCACGCCAACACGTGTTTCAGCCCTCTCCGGGCCGTCCTCAGGGCGTATTTGTTATTACAATGAACAGTGTTCTGATAAAGAGCATAAATAAACCATGCCCATTTGCATAGAAATAATGGATAAACAAATTATTGCCATTTTGCAATAAAATTTTTTTTTGCAAGGACGAAATTGGTCCATCACAGTTTGAAACAAACATAATCCAAAAGAAACGTATGCAATATAAGTATAAATACAGTGTCAGCGAGGAGAGAGAGAGAAAAAGGGGTTGACAAGGATGAAGGGTCAGGGGAGAAAGGAGAGAAAATTAAATTGGCAGGTTAGAAATAATTTAATATTGTACATACATTCATTATTAGATTTCCAAATTCCTAACCATAAAAACCCATATAGAGAACTGGTTATTTGCATGGCTAGGTAGTTGCAACTGATCGGACGAGTGGACAGTCCATAATAATAGTGTACCTGATTGTTGTCCATTAAAAAAGTAACAAATTCCATCCAACTCTAATGGATATATTTGCTGGTGCCTGCGAGAAAATACGATTATGTGTTGTAGCTTAATGGGTGCACTGTGTACTGGAATAGTATAGCCACTGCAGCTGCGAAATTCTAAAATGACAAACTCTACAAAGCGCTTACCTAAGGCGAGGTAACTTGATTATGGGGAGTTTGTTTAATGGTCCTGGCTTCTCGAATATACGAACAAGTTCTGAAATGGGCGAGTACAAGAAGACACTATTGTAAGTAACGCGGGATAAATGTTTATAATTGCAAAGATTCCAAATTCTGCTATGTGAGCGAGGCACTAACCTTTAAACGCCTAAATGCGTAATTTGTAATCATTGTAATAAATCATTGTAATAACAAATACGCCCTGAGGACGGCCCGGAGAGGGCTGAAACACGTGTTGGCGTGCAGTTTCCATTTTTGTGATTAAATACATTTTCTGATAGACATGCAGTGTTTACTCTTGTGACTAAATATCTGTCCTATCACTTTTTACTTACTATGCAATGGTCTAATTACTTAAGCAATCGATAAATAGTTAAGTGTTACCGCATGACTGATTTTGAGGGAGCGCTGATTGGCAGGCTACACTGACTTTGATGTTACATGTTCCGCTTCATTGAGTGCCATCAGTGAGGAGTAGCTTGGGTCTCTAGGCCTGGGCATAGCCGTCCCACTCGGGGTGACAGTGCAAAACAACGCAGTGATGGCTGAAAGGTTTAGAATTGATCTTAAACCCGTGGCAATATCTCTGGGCAACCCTCCAGACCATTGTTCAACCTGAGGAAGAGGAGCAGAACCAAAAAGTCTAGGAAGTGGGCTGATCTTCACAATCAATGGATACATTTAAAAAATAAATGTGTGTTCATGCATGCGTGTTGTGTGGTAGGATCGGGTGTTGGTGTGGTGAAGTGTCCAGTGTATTTCTGTGTATATGTTTGTGTGTGTAGTGGTGTATTTGTGTGGTGGGCAGGTAGGGGCATAGCCACCTTCTTCAGGCCTTCCCAATTTCCAACTGATGTTACTTCCTCCTCCAAACTCTTACCACCTGTTTCTATTATAATCACCTGCTCCAAATGTTCACTGCCTCCTCCTAATGGTATCCTCTCCATGATACTTTCACCGCCTTCTCCTGGCTCTTTCATCTAAAGCAGCCTCCACTCCGCTACAGCCATTATATCACACTCCAACTGCCAGCTATGACCTCTTCTAACAACCCACACTATCAGACTGAGCTACCTAGCTTATATACATGGCTTATATATATGAACATCAGCTGCTCAATGGTTGCGTCTCTGGGTGAGGATCTGCACCTTTCGTTCCATATTGTAGGAGGGATGGAAATGGCTGTTGTACCAGCCTCACCTGGGGGCAGTTGAGGTGAAGGAGGCTGTCTTAAAACTACATTAAGCCTAGTTGCTGGGATGCTGCTTGAGGAGGGAACAAGTTGTGGGCTGTTATTGTGGATATAAGTGCAGTTTGGGGGGGTTTAGACCAGGCGTGCAGAGCGGCATCCGTGAGCAGAACAGGATGGTAGCAACGGTACTGCTACCATCCTCCACATTCCCATTGAGCCCTATGGGGGCTGTACCGGCTCTGGGTACCGCGCAAGGGGAATTACCGGGTCCGCCGAGGTCCGAATGGCCCGGTAATTCCCCTTTCGCGGGACCCGGAGCCGGACCAGAGTTTGGGGGTAGCCATGCCCCTATAAACGGCATGGCTACCTCCAACCTCGTAATGAAGCCCATGGTTACAGGGAAAGGTGCAGAGACTACAGTGGTATGAGTACTGAGTAAGTGGGGGGAACTGGGATAGGTGGTCATTCTGTAGGGGCTTTATTTTCTGAAGTGGATTGGAATGGTTGTTTAACTAGCAGTCATGTCATGCGATGGTCTAGTAATATATGAAGCCCCTAATACTGTTTGTAGGCTCTTTCTAGCAATATTATTTGTGGCAGTGGCTCTGCTGAGGGGAGTGCAATGTTAGATGTAGTTTAGCATAAGGCTGGGCGAAATTGTTAAATTCCGTTCCTCCAACTACGAAAGCTAAAATGATCAGATTTCGATCTGCTTCGCTCACCACGCCTCCATTTCGAAAAGAGACGTGCAACGTTTCCCGTGTTGGCATGCGAACCTAGCACGAATTTAAAAGAGCCATGCAAAGTTTCCCATGATGCTTCATGAGCCTAGCATGAATTGAAAGAACCCGTCTAAAGTTTCTTGTGTCGCTGTGCGATGCTAGTACAGTTCGGGAAGAAGTGCACCATGTTTCTTGCGTTGCAGCGCAAAACTAGCACAGATCAAAAAAAGACCCAGGCAAAGTTTCTTGTGTCTGCACGAAAATAGCATGGGGCAGAAAAAAAAACATGGGAAGTTTCTCGTATCGCTGGGTGAAACTAGCACAAATTGAAGACAACATACAAGGCATCTCGTGGCACTGTACGAAACCTACATGGTTCTGAAAAAACTCCACAAAGTTTCTCATGTTGCAGCATGAAACTAGTGCAGGTCAAAAAAAGACCCGCACAAAGTTTGTCGTGTCGGTGCGTGAACGAGAGCAAATCGAATACAAATTGGAAATGCCCTTGTGGTGCTACACAAAACAAACACGGTTCTGAAAGAACCACACAAAGTTTCTTGTGTTGCTGTGCAAAATTAACATGGATGTAAAAAGACCCATGCTAAGTTTCTCGTGCCGCTCCACGAAACCAACATGGGAAGGAAACACGCACACTGGTGAAAAGTCAGTGGCGATGGAACCGTAATGCTGATTACCTGGTAAGCGTATTCCAGTGCGAATTTTGCCCACTCTAGTTTGACCCAGGCTGCAAATAGCTAATGTGCTAACAATCCAATCTTGGCTAGGAAAGAGTGTAGTGTTGGTGGTGTCCTCCAATATTTACCCTCCAAATCACTCTTTCACCAATCTATCCGTTCATGCATCCAACACTCACCCTCTCACTTTCTCTCACAAATTCATTCATACAGCAATCACCATCTAATTCATGACCTCCTTTATATTCATCCAACACACCCTCTCACTCTCCCAATCACAAATCAATACATCTGTCACTGTCTGACTCACTCTTTCACTCACCTCTGCATTTCTCACCAATGCGTGTTATCCACCCATCCATTTCTCACCTTTTCTTACTGTCTACATCACAAATTCATCTGGCCACTACATGTTTGATTCTCGCAGTCACTAATCCCTCTCACCATGCTGCCAGCAACCACCCTCTAACTCACTCTTTTGCTAACAATACATCCATCACTCACCCTTATTTTGTCCACCCATGCAGCCAACTTCCTGGCACCAACTCTGTCACCAATGCATCAAACACACACCCTCAGTCTCACTCACCAGTCCATCTGACACCCACCCTCATCACTTGCACTCTCGCTCCTCATCAATTCATCCATCAAACACTCCTCCTCTAGGATACTCTCTCACAAATCCATCCGTCCATCACACAGCCTTTCACTCATCCATCACGGTTTCGACTTCCTGAGTGGTTATAGGTTCTTCGAAGGGGTTGCATAGAATCTTTGTGACCTGCAGCAGCTGCGCGTTTAATATGCATTTTTGGGTGGTTTGTGAATCTGCGATATGGGGAGCAGCCTGTTCCCTGAAGAAGTTCTCAACAATGTGGAGTTTACCTTCCTACGAGGAAACGCATCTGCCAGCACCATCCTGCAGGATGTCTATGCAATTTCGTTTTGATTGTTTTTTCAGTTTCGCTGCTAATGACTTATTAGCTTTGTGCTCCGTCAAGTAGAAATATTGCTTTTTAAGCATCATGTAATGTGCTGCTCTTCCCGTGTGCTGTGCCTCTAACGCTTTCCTCGCTATCCGTAAATCTCTAAGGGAGCGTTGTGATCCCCTTTCTTTATGTATTGCTTCATGTCTGCAAATTTCTCCCTCCAGCTGAGCCTGTAACTCCCTTCTGGGTCTTCCCCTCTTTGCAGCCTGTTCGATAAAATGTCCCCTAATTACTGTTTTACCCGCATCCCACACTATGCTGTATCCCACACTACCAGTGTCGTTCTCGCAAAAATATAACTTTATGGCTTCCAAAATGTGGGTTCGAATTAGGGGTTCTTCCAGTAAAAGATCATTTAGTTGCCAGATTGGCTGGTGGGGTGGATGTGCCTGAGGAGGGGAAAGTGCTATCCTTACTGGGAAATGATCCGACAGAGCTTTTGAGAGTATTTTGTTATCGATTGTCAAGGGTATCAGAGTGTCAGAGATAACGAACATATCCAATCTAGAGGATCCTCTGTGGATGGCCGAGAAGTAGGTATATTCTCTTTCCTCACAGTGGAAGAACCTCCATTCCTCGATAAGTGAATGCTCTCGCAGTAGTGTGATAAGGGCTATGAGGTTTTTCTTATCATTGGCAGTTGGGGAGAGTGTGTTATCAAATAAGGGGTTAATCACAGTGTTAAAATCCCCAACTAAAATGAGCTCTCCCTCTTCGTGTTCCTTCACAGTCTTAGATAGTGAGGCAAAGAATTATTCCTGCTGAGCGTTTGAAGCATACAGTGAAACCAGGGTCATCCTGCGTCCCAACAGCTTCGATGCCACCAAGATAAACCTCCCTTCCCCATCTCACACCACCTTCAACGCTTTTAGGGGGGTGACCTTGTGCACCAGCATGGTAACCCCGCATTTCTTCAGGCCACTAGAGGTGCAACATTTTGTGGGATAAAGGCTATTGTTAAGGCGAAACTCGTCTGCAGGTTGGAGGTGGGTTTCTTGGAGGAACACGAGTGCAGAATCAAGCGTTGCTCTTCTGTTGCGCTTTAGGGGGGAATTCAAGCCTGGACATTGAGTGTAATACATTTAACGTCCGGGGTCATCATTCTGAGATCGCTCAAGCTATTGTAACATGCTAGCAGATTTATTCCCTTTGAGTAAGGGTCCCTTCCGAGTGCCCTCACCCCCGTTTTCCCGAGCTCAAGTGTTACGCTTGTGTATCGATATGGGGTGGTGTTGTGGTGTGGCAAAGAGGTCCAGATGAAGGCCCTCCACGAGGGCCAAAAGCTGCTCAATGGCTTATGAATGGCAGGGTGTGTGTGGGCCCATAACACAGGGTCAGTTGTAGAGTGCCCAGAAAGCATCATGAAAGTAAAACAAACAAGAAAGAACATATAAACCGTTACAGATTAGGCGCCTAGTGGCCTAATTTTCTTAACCAACATTGACAAACCGGCAACAGCAATGGGCGCAATCCACCCGGGGCACCCGAACATTGCTTCTTTCATGTCCTCTGATCTCTGAGCTCCTTGTTCATGGTTGGCTAATGCTTTGCCTGTTCAGAGGGTCACTATTGATCCTCTTAATCCCAAAGGTTTGAGGGTGACACAGGGCGGCTGGGGGATGCTAACTTCTCAGCGGCAACCATGGTTTCCAGTTCCTGTTGAGGAGTAGGGCTGTCAGGGAATTCATTACGGCTCAACACCTTCCATAGTTTCCATTTCCTGACCTCTGACAACTGCATGAATGTAATCTCTGACAACTGCATGAATGTAATTGCTGCCTGGCACTTCCCTCAATCTTCTTCCCAGTTGAGCGATTTCCCGGTGCAGCACTTGAGCAGTGTATGGCTAGAGCTTTGCCCACTCATGGGGTCAGCAGTGCTTTCCCTGGTCCCGCATCCTAAGGACATTTCTGGTCAGCAGGCAGCCGCCAAGCTTTCAGCGGATTCCGTGGTTCCCGTTTCCTGATGTGGGGTAGGACCACCAGATATTTGTTGGGGGTCCCCGCATTCTTTGGTTTCTGTTTTCTGGTGCAGAGTAGGACCATCAGATATTTTTTGCGGGCCCACATATTCCGTGGTTTCTGTTTCCTGACGAGGGGTCCATCCCAGTTGCCGCCAGCCCCTGGGCTTCCTCCATTTATCGTTTGGCATGGGGTGGAAGTCCAGATTTACCGCCTCTTGGACCCCTGATTCTGAGCTGGCAGCGTTATTGGTTTCAGCCATTAAATCTTTCACGTCGTCCTCTGATGCAATAGAGTAGTGTTGGTTGTGGAGTTTGAAGATCAGTTTGCATGGAAATTCCAAACGGTAGCAGATCTTCTTGGCTTGCAGCCAGGCCATCACCTTCTGTAGGTGTCTGAAGCTTGCAAAGGTTGATGGGGAAAGATCTTGCAACAATTTTAGTGTTGACCCACGGAACTGCACTGGTTCTGATTTCCTGGCCGCTACCATGATTTATTAATTCTGGCAGAAGAAGTGCACACGAGTGAGGACATCCGGAAGTAGGTTCTGCTTCTGCTGGACAGAAGAGTATACGCAATGGGTTCTGTCCAATATCATTGCCTCTGAGGCCGAAAGGCCTAATAATGACTTAAACAGTGCACTTACATAGTCCGGTAATTCCTGATCAGAGACATCCCGAGGGACCCCTTGGAGGCAGACATTATTCCTCCTCGATCTATTTTCGAGGTCAGCATGCTTCTCCTAGATGTCTTCTAAGTACTCTTCGATAATCCTCACTCTTTCTGTGAGTTCTTCACTGTCATGCATTTTCGCACATGTTATGTTTTCCAACTCATTGACTCTCTTTGAACACCTCCAAGATGCACCTTTAGATCAGTGAGTGGGCAAGGGAGTCTAAAGGTTTTTATCTCTAATTTTATTTCCTGGGTGATATCCTGCTCGAGGCCCCTCAGCATCTCTTCGAGGTTGCTTTTGGAGAGCGCCATGTTTGAGGCATTGATGCTGTTGGGGCTGGATGGTTGTCTGCCTCTACTGTCTGCATTTGTGTGGTTGTAGCTGGCTGAGGTGTTAGAAAGGCCTTAATTCCGCGTGGTTTCCCCTTCCCCACTGTTTTAGGCATTGCCGGTGAAGAGGGAAAATCGAGATCAAACCCCCTCACCCCAGGCGCATATACAGAAGAACAGCAGGAAGAACAAGGAGCGCACTTATCATTTGAACCAGGCCCCAGCGCACCCATGGGTGACAAATATGCTGAAACACACCCACTTCACCAACAGTGCAACTTCCATGCTACATTAGAATCAATGCTGCAATATCAGAATCTACAAACACAAAAATTCCTGTTTAAAGGCTTGCAAATGCCTATATGAATTAACATGGTCTAATTGCACAGTGTAAAGCCATGTTTCAGGAAAATTACAGCCAAGTTCATTTCTCTCACTGAACACTGGCTGCAGAAGCCTTCAGCAATGCTCCTCGCAAAACCCACCAGCAGCCAAGGTTGCACAGTCAGATAACATTGCTTTCTGCAGACAAACATTTTTTAATTCTCCAATAATGCGAGTAAGCCACGGCAAGCCAGTGTGTTTTTTTTCTTTTCTTTCTGGGAAAGAAAGACATTTTCGCAAAGACTCGCACAACATTTGAAACATAATTGTAACAAGAATGGCTCAGGCCTAGCCAATGAGCACTCAGAGCTCAGGTGCGAAATGCTTGCTTCAGCTAAAAAGTTATGGGAACAAATTCATAATGGAACAAGCTAGAATTAGGTAATGGTGGGCTGGCACAGCTAAACCAACCTACTGATGCAAAACTCAAATGTCCAATTATCATGCTCTCTATAAGGGCTACATAGGTAACCTATTACTCAGCAGCCAATAGCAGGAGGAGATACGTTTCTGGGAGCTGATCCAATTCTGTGAGGTCAGCCTGCAGTGTGATTACAAAGCTGGCTTGCAAGCCAGCCCCGGGGGAGACGGCGCCTGAACGCTCGATATGCACGACGCTCTGCGTGTTTTTTTTCTTTTTTGCTGCCCAGGAATAAACGCAGTTTGGAACATGTGGCTGCCTGCTGGTGTCTCTGTTGCATTTCTGGGGGCCATATGGGAGGTGTTGGGGTCTCCCATAGATGGTGAGGGTATGGCTGCTGGCCCCCCACTGCCCTGGTGGGGGTCCAGCTTCTCCCCAACAAGTTGGTGCCCTCTGTGAGGCTCATTGCTCATTGTAACATGGGTGAATGAGCACTGCCTGCGCAAGCCCTGCGTTGAACTGCACTCACTGCCGCCGACTCATGGAAGCTGTGGGACCCTCGCCTGCACCTGAAGACCACCGGAAAATGCGTAAGCGGCTAAAGGCATCGGGGGCCACTTGGAAATACCCCGCTTGAGGGCAGGTGAGAGCCCTGCAGAAGAAGGGGTCCGGTGAAGCGCCTTGAGGGGGTGTCCAGTAGCAGAGCAAGTGCCAGTGCAGCATAGGAAATGTAAGTCAACCAGCAACATGGGCTTTGAGGGGGAGAAATGTTTAAAGTATTATGATGCATTGTTGATCAGTATGTTGCAGAAATGTTAAGTTCTTTTGTTTGGGTAGAAACTGGGGGAGGCATTGTAAATTGGGTGGTGGGTGATTGTACATTGTCGCAAAATTCGGCGCATTGGTGGTGATCGGCACGTGAATTGTTGGGACTGGAGCGGTGGCAGTTGTCCCTTCTTGTGTTTATGAGGATATTGGGTGGGGTAGTGACTCCCCACATATAGAAAGGAGTGCCGCGCTGGTTGGTTCGGATGGCGATTTCATGTACGGGGGTGTGGAGTTCCTATGAATTGACGTTGTAGATCAATGAGTAGATGAGGTTCCCTGCTAATTGAGCATTTTAGTTCAGTGACTGGATGATGTTTCCCCGCAGGAGGTAGCTAGATTGTTCCCGAGTGCAGAAGATAATTGACTGGTTAAGCTGCCCTGGTGAGGGGCGTGTCACATGTGAAGGGACGCAGCGTGCGCAGTCCAATTATAAGAGTTTTTATTGTGTTTTACCTTGTTCCAGTTGAGACAGGAAGACAGCTATGGGGATTGTGGGGTTATATTTTCGGATTTTTGTGAGGTTGGGAGAAATGGGTTATTGTTCTGTGTATGCACATTTGTCTGTTCATTTGCACTGTGTTTTTAGTTTGGTGACGTCACCTTCAGGTTGATGCATAGGACACAGAGTTTTGATGGTGAGGAGATAGTGGTGTGGTTTTGGATTTGGAGAATAGGTGACCCAGAGGCGGTGTGTGGAAGACACATGCGCAAGATTGTGGGGGTGTGCCGGAGAAGGCAATGGTTTGGTGAAGATGGGCTGCACGTGGAGTGCACTGGCTAAGGTGCGGAGCCAAGAAGGCTCACAGAAGTTGAAAAATGTTCAATTATCTTCTAACTTTTGCTCCCTGAACAGCGGACTATCGAAATTTTCAAATTGAATAGAGGTAAAATGTATCACACAATACTGAAATGACTCCCCTTCACCTGTTGTGTAGCACACAGCTTCCATGCCGAAATAAGTAAGTAAAACATAGTGTGCAAAGATTCAAAAGTACTGAAGGTAAATTAAAAAAGACCATGGCTGCTCATAGGCGGCTTATCCAGAAGTGTGCAGCAATCGCTAAGGACACACATACACAGCACTTACACGGGAATAGGTTTAAAAGCACCTGGCTACAGTTGAACGGTGTGCACAAAGGGAAGGGAAGTGGCGAGGCGTCAGCAGACGCTGAACCAGCACGAGCAGAGGGAAGGACTCACCCTTCTGCACCTCCGGGAGTGTAATATTTGATGACACAGATGGTAAGAAAGGAATGAATTGCATGAGAGAACTGAAAACAGCAGAAGGACATTTAAACACCACACACACACACAATCACAATACACTAAAGAGAACAAACAGGAAGGTGCAGAACAACCCACTAGCAGCACAGGAGTGAGCAAAGGAGGGCTGCAGTGCATGGAAGCAGATTTGAAGGCACAGTTACAGAGGAATTAAATTTAAAGGGAAGATAACGGGGGAGGTGCAAGGAGTAACAATAGCAACAGAGAGGGGGAACTGGAAAGGGAAGAAAGGGATTGGAGGAGGAGAGAAGGACTGAACGAGACAGCACAGCCAAACATGATAGAGGATCAGTAAGGGGCGGTGCAGCATGCATGGGGTTATGGAAGGGAGGAAGGAAGGATAGCGCGCTAGACATTGACTGTGTGCATTGTAGATTGTGGCAAGAGAAGACGGTTAATAAATAAATAAATAAAACAGCAGGGGCAGAGAAAGGCAGGTGAGGACAAGTAGGCACAAAATAAATTATTAAAGTATGCAATGGGAGGGGCAGTTAAAAACAGCCTCAACGCACACGCACAAGCATCACAATAGCAGTGTCAACAACCACCACAATATGCACCGCCCATGTGGGGAGGATACATGGGGCAGGACGGGATCATTTCAGCAGACACCACAAGCACCAACGCAGGCACTGTCACCACTACATGTACAGACCCAACAAATGACAGCACCACTACCCCAGGACTGACAAGAATCACAACCCAGGGGCACTGCACAGCAGTAAGCACCCATACAGAACACTGACACAATAGCAACGGTACCTGTTACATGACTGGGAGGGGTCTTCCTGATGGGGAACAAACCTTTCAAAGGACACAGATTGACATTATACTCCTAATAGGACAGCCCAAGACAAACTTGATTTGACTCACTCTGCCACACACACTCATGCTCCACCTCCCCGACAGAGCGGGCGAGACGCACGCCGACACACACACTCACACACACTCAATAATGCAGAGGACAATTGCATAGGGGTGGTGATAGGTATCAAAACATTTTCTTTTCTGGGTGACAGTGGGGCGACTAGGCCATGCATTAGGGAAGAGACATTTGTGACATCATGAGCGATGTGGAGATGACCACCTTATTAATAGAGAAAGCCATAACTTGTTAAACACCAGGCATACACATGTTGAAAGTAAGGAAGATTGTTTAAGAATAGTGGGGGTGCACGGTACAGAGGGGGGTACATAGAGATAGCGCATAACAAGAGAGTACATCTAGCTACTTACTGAGCACACATCTTTCAGCGAGGAGACTGTACTCATGCATACATGAATTACACAGCAATTAAATGAGACACACAAGGTGGAGGAAGGTGCACTTGAGGGGGGGCGTACATTTCATTGACAGTTCACCACGGGAGGAGAGAAATAGAGGTAAAGGGTGGATGACCCATGTTCCCAACAGACTCAATTTGGTGACAAAATAACACAGTGCAAGTAGTAATGCCACGAGCGCTTTTGAACACAGCACTGTCACAAATGCATTAGCCAACACACATAGGGAAAGAGGTAATTGCTGCACGAACTGGAGAATAATGGTTGTATTAATATTTGAGAGCAGATAATGGGAGGGAAATATATTGTTCAAATGTAACAGTAATGAAAGTAGTGGAGTGATAAAATACTAGACTTAAATGAGTAATTAACAGAGTAGGTAGGGTTTAACAAGTGGACATGGGGTGGGATAGAGAGCATGGGAGTAAATTGTGATGGTTGGGTTTGAAAGAAAGGAGGAAGTAAATAATAAATAAATAAATAAATAAATAAATAAATAAATACAAAGAGGGGGGAGGGACAGATAGCGAATAATTGGTAGTGAATTTCATTAGCACCAGCTGAAAGTGCTTGCAGTTCACTGTGAGACACTCCCTGAGAAGTTGAGACAGGAGCCATAGAAAAAGAGATTTAAAAACACTGCGATTATCTTAACTAAGTAACATGGTCCACTTAATTTAGAAACACAGCCACCCTATATGACAAATTTATCACCCTGATGTTTCCCTGTTTAGCTTGTCAGTGCCTGATGCCCAAAGGGACAAAGGCACGCACTATAAATAGCTTACAACAAAAGCACAGTAAATATAAAGATCCAAAGGCCCATTTGTACACTAGCACCTAAATTGCGTATATATGATCCAAGTGTGTAATGAGTATCTTCACATAAATTAAGTGCCTACCCATTTTCCGGGTACATTTCGAATAGTGCAACAAGTTACGTTCAGACCGTCATTGAACGCCACCAGGTGGTGACAGGATGGTGCATAAATGTACCATTGGCTCCTCCCATTAGGACACTGAATAGTGCAAGAGTAGTGCAGAGAGGTTAGGTCAAGAAATTGAAGAATTTGTAAATGCTCAGGTCTCAAGCGCTTCCATTTAATTTCTCGCCAGATATAAAGGACCCAGGGCAGGCCTGAAGACAACGGACAACTAACACCCAATGGCTATGGACTACAGTGGGACATTTTCCCCTCCTGACAGACTTTGTTAGATGTGTGAGGCGTCAAGCCTTACAAAGCGGTGGCCACCCTGGCAACGAGGGAGCAACGATCAACAGGGCCAACGCAAGAGATTTTCATGAACTGCAAAATAGCACGAACACTCCCGAGTTAGGGAAACATTGCCATCCTATGGTCCGACGCACACTAGCAACTAGAATAGGGACCGACACACCCATGTCCAAAGTTTAATTGAGTTTCATATTACATTTTGTGCACCTACAGCTGTAACATTGTTTTGTTCCTTCTCTTTTCCCCGCACATGCAGGTTGTTGCGTATGTATGCTGTTAGAAATGTGTAGGAAATTTCCTTAATGTTATCTTCCATTAGAAATTGTGAGGCCTACTGATTAAACCATCGTGAAGCATTCCCCACTCAATTGCCCACCCTATCAAGAACCTCAGACCCCTTAGAGCATGTTTCCCTGAAGTATATTTCCTTGCTTCCATTGAATAAACAGCCCAAGATTTTCCCTACCCATATTAAGAAATTTTGAAAACACGAAATGTCCAGGGGGAGGTTTCATTTTGCCCTTAGTGATTGTTTAGTTCGCGGAGCTTGAGGTTACTAACAAGTACTAACGTATTAACGCCTTTCTTGCGATTTTCAGGCGGGCAACTTTATCATCTCATCAGCTGCAAGGACCCAGCAGTGTAAGTGGTTATGGGCAAGCAAATAAGGACTTTTACCTTCACGATGGGACTATTAATGATGAACGAAATAATGGGGGTGGTAATTTGAAAATTATATGTAATAGTGAGCATTACTGCTGTATCCCCTGCTAACATTCCCTAACCTAAGCAGGAAGAGTTACGGCGTCAGTGGGTGAGGAAAAGCTGCTGCTAAAGTGAGAGGTAAGGGCAGACACAAAGGGAGTAAAACATACACATAACACACATAGCAGAAGTGACCAACAACATGCACACATGTACAAAATTGGTAGGGACACCACTGGAGAGAGCTGTCCTGACTGCTCTTTAACATATGCCGTGAGAGAATTGATTACAACAGAAATTCCTACAGCAGAGCACGACACCCGTGTATCCCAAGGTGTGAAGAAGATTGCAAGGGAAGACAGCAACATTGAGATTGATAAAAAAAGGGCTGGTAATACCCTATGGAAGATGATTATATAAAGCAGCTAATTGGAGAACAACTGTATGTGGAAAGTGACCAGAGAGAGAAGAAACAACGAGCAAATGCACCAGTGAGCAAGCTGCAAGAGAAAAAAAACAAAAAAATAAATAAATAAATAAATAATAAAAGAAGAAAGAAAAACCAAAAGAGAGAAGAAAAAATAAAATAAAAAAGACAAAAATATGATAAGTGCCTAACGGAGTGAGACAAAAGAGCGAAGATGGTCACTTGGGTGGAGAATGAAGAAGGACGTATACTGTTAAGGTACCAGCCTTATGTTACCAGCACAACAGTGACAAGAAGTGGACAATCATGCTGGATGCACGATGGTTGAGAGAAGTTGCGAGATGAGAGCAGGAACATCACTCTTCATGGACTACTATTGAGCACATGCATCTAAAGATCAAGAGAAACTACCACCGAATTGGGGAGGAGACTGTTAGTTGGTGCGCATCAGCCTGCCCTTGTTGGTGATGTCCAAGGAAGATGTGAAGAATGACACATTCACCAAGATGGAAAACAACGGAAGAAGAGAAACAGACAGAGGAGTAAAAAGAGGGGGTAATTACTTCTCGAGCGAGATAGAAGAATGATTGGGTGAAGTACCAGCATACTAAAGAATGATCAGCAAAAAATGCATCTGAAAAGAGAAAGCAAAGAACTAGCTAGTGCTTGCATGGTAATGGATGACATCATGACTACCTGGTTGATTGAAGGTGATAAAGGAAGCACTAGTACCGAGCACAGCATCATTGTGCAAGATAGAGATACATTGCAAGATGTGAGAGAACAACAGAAGAAGACATCGGAATGCAAATAAGAGACATGGTGAAAGGAAGAGCCGGACTAAGGGAGAAGATAGCGGTGTGCGACATGGTTCCAGCAGTAATTAAGGTGGCCACTCCCTGTGATCAGAGGAAGTACGAAGGGAAGTGAGTGTGGTGGAACACAGAAGGAGAACACTCCTATCTGTACTGTTCATCAACAACAATGCAAACAATTATGGACACTTCAAGGAATTGACAAAGATATGCAGACCGGAAGGAGGTGAATGTTGCTTGGTGGTGTGGTCGACAAAGTCGACCAGAGGGGGGACTGAAGAGGGAAAATCGAGATCAAACCCATGCCCCCTCACCCCAGGCGCATATACAGAAGAACAGCAGGAAGAACAAGGAGCGCACTTATCATTTGAACCAGGCCCCAGCGCACCCATGGGTGACAAATATGCTGAAACACACCCACTTCACCAACAGTGCAACTTCCATGCTACATTAGAATCAATGCTGCAATATCAGACTCTACAAACACAAAAATTCCTGTTTAAAGGCTTGCAAATGCCTATATTAATTAACATGGTCTAATTGCACAGTGTAAAGCCATGTTTCAGGAAAATTACAGCCAAGTTCATTTCTCTCACTGAACACTGGCTGCAGAAGCCTTCAGCAATGCTCCTCACAAAACCCACGAGCAGCCAAGGTCACGCAGTCAGATACAATTGCTTTCTGCAGACAAACATTTTTTAATTCTCCAATAATGCGAGTAAGCCACGGCAACCCAGTGTGTTTTTATTTCTTTTCTTTCTGGGAAAGAAACACATTTTCGCAAAGACTCGCACAACATTTGAAACATAATTGTAACAAGAATGGCTCAGGCCTTGCCAATGAGCACTCAGAGCTCAGGTGCGAAATGCTTGCTTCAGCTAAAAAGTTATGGGAACAAATTCATAATGGAACAAGCTAGAATTAGGTAATGGTGGGCTGGCACAGCTAAACCAACCCACTGACGCAAAACTCAAATGTCCAATTATCATGCTCTCTATAAGGGCTACATAGGTAACCTATTACTCAGAAGCCAATAGCAGGAGGAGATAAGTTTCTTGGAGCTGATCCAATTCTGCGAGGTCAGCCTGCAGTGTGATTACAAAGCTGGCTTGCAAGCCAGCCCCGGGGGAGACGGCGCCTGAACTCTCGATGTGCACTACGCTCTGCGTGTTTTTTTTCTTTTTTGCTGCCCAGGAATAAACACAGTTTGGAACATGTGGCTGCCTGCTGGGGTCTATGTTGCATTTCTGGGGGCTGTATGGGAGGTGTTGGGGTCTCCAATAGATGGTGAGGGTATGGCTGCTGGCCCCCCACTGCCCTGGTGGGGGTCCAGCTTCTCCCCAACACCGGCTATTCGTATGTGGGTTGCTTTGAGCTCTGGCAGCGTGTCTTCGTAGTGTTTGGGAAAACGGTGGCAGTGACCACCATCTAATTGTGGAGAATTTAACTGACCAGGCGAGGGGTCACCCCACAACCCAAGCTGTTGTGGGGGAAGGGGCCATTTTGGCAGTTTTTCGCGGTCTTCTCTATTTAGTGCCTCCCCACCCAGTTCTGGCTGTTAATGTCGTATACTCCAAATATCCTGGGTTAGTGAGGAACCCCCAGCTCTTTGGGCCTGGCCAGATGGACCTGCTTCAATTTGCCTCAGCAGACACACTTTCCTGCAGGCATAGATGAATAGCAGACGCCATTATGTGGGTGGCCCTTCTCAGCGAAGCTGTGGAAGTATAGGAAGTATAAGGGGCCAAGTGGTGGGAGCATAGAAGTTATGGTGGCCCCTGCGTTGTTTGGGAGTCTTGCTGCCGGTTCAGTGCCTACTGGACCATTCGGGGGGGCCAAGAAAGAGTCTGTGCGCCTGATGTTCTGTTCGCTCTCACGCTTACCCTCTATAGCTCACTGCCCCTGCGCCTTACTCACGCAGCAATCACAGTCTGGCAGTCCGCACCATCCAGCTCAACCCCTCTCGCCAGTGTGCATCAGGCCACTGCTCTGTGACTTCACTGCCCAGCACGGTCCCCCAGATCCTCAGAGTCAGCAGTCCCAGGGTCGCTGCACACTGTCCTCCCCACCGCAACGTCCCCTAATGGCCTCAAGTGAACAGAACGGTTTCAACAACGGGGCACAGACACAGGGTGCTCCATTCCACTGGGGCTCTGGCTTTGCCCATGCGGGGGATCGCCAGCATGCTGCTACCCCAGCAAGCCTCTGCCATTGCTGCTGCACCTCCTCCGCTGCTAATGAAGCTTGTCCCAGTCACAACATCAGCCTGGTGGTCAGTGGGTAGTACACAATGGGTCCATTGGCATATCTCTCCTTTAGTGTGTTCGCTCTTTCGCTCTCCCGTTCAACTCACGGTCATCACCACCTCCTCTAGTGGAACCAGGGCCAGGCAGGCCACTCAGCATTGTGAGACCGCACTGGGTCTTTCGTAGCATGGCCAGCCTGCTTGGTGTCTCCGGTCCTTATCTGCATTGCCCAATGCGGCCATCACAAGTTCTCCGAGCTCCTGTCGCCGATCACCAGCTTTTCTTCTGCACGCTCCTCTGCTGACTTTGGGAGAACGGAGCGTCTGTGAGTGCTGAGGTGTGGCCGTAGGGCATTCTGCTTCAGCAGGCACACAGCTTGTTTATTGTAGAGGATCGCCATGTAGTTTCGTTGCTGCCCACCGCCATTTCGTTTACGGAGGCGTCAAGATGGCTGCCATGGATTATCTTCATTCCACAGCCCTGTTCTGCTTCGATTTTTCACGCTCGGTCTCCTCACATCCTGGCAGCCAGAAGATCTCGTTGTTGGATACCAATATTTTGCCATTTGGGTGCCCTGCAGCAGAGCTCACGGCAAACACGACCGCATGGCGTGCTGCCTAGCCACACCCCCGAGCACTCCAGATTTTAAATGAAGCATTCCCAGAGTGTAAGATGAAGGAACTTTTCTGACTATGAGCAGGGGACAGATGGCTTTCAAACAGAGACGTTATCTATGAACCAAGGAGGAAGGAGGGAACTAGTGGAAAGAAGTGATGTTTCCTGATTGAAGCTGCAGAACAGTAAAGAATGAGAGGATCCATGTAGAGGCTCACGTAGGGACTCTGAACAGTTATGATTTACGCTTGATCTCAGGGTGGACCTTGGCTCTTAAATTTGTTTCGCCCAAAAATACATAGAAAAAAAAGACAAATTACCATTTTACTGCGCATTCGGCATGGGAAAAAATATGAATCTCGTAATGTCGAACAAGGAGAGCGGGGTTGCGGGGGCCTTCCCCAATCCCCTTGTTTGACATTATGGGCTCGGGAGTTGTGGGTGTGTCCCCCACTTCCATTAAATGGAAGGCGAGGGACAATAAAGATAAAAAAGAAAGGGACCCATAAGTGGGAGATGGAACTGATGCCACAGGGAGAGGGCTGTCGCAGGGAGAGGGACCTGCAAGAGGGAACTAGGTAAGTGTGCAGGGTGCTCTGTTTAGCGGTAAAGGGCTGTTGGGTAGAGGGAATGCAGGCGGTTGATATTTTCAGGATACAAAGCCTTCCGCTCTGCTGTAATGAGCCTCATTCGTTTAGGCTTTGTTCTTTTAACATAGAACCCTTTAATAAGCATGGCAATGTGTTTACAAGAAGATGGAATACACCTGATATCAGTGCAGGAATGTGCTTAATTTACAGAGTTTAAACAAGTAAACGCCACACCTGGAAAGGTTAAAACCAGTTGTAGGCAAGTACAATGCAATAGTTGATGGGAATGGGGTTGAGGGGACGTCAGTGATGAAAGCAGGAGAGATGACAGAGGCTGTGAGCATCAATCAAGGCACAAAGAATTATGAGGCCAGTGGAGCAGCAAGGTGTATGTCTACCCAATCCAGTTTCCTCCAGCAAGGAAACTGAAAGGGTGAATGTCTGGCAGAGGACAATTTTGTAGATTCAGAGACCCCTAAGAGGGCACACCAATCATTGGTGGAACCTTGGTAACATGTATCTTCACCTTTTGGCATCCTAACGCATTAGCCCACTCCAGTGCCCAGCATTCCTTTTAGTCCAATGGGCACTATGACACTTAAACACAATAGAAGAATGAATTTATCCGAGTGAGAGGGACGTTTTACCTCTTAATAAGTGTTATAGAGGGATGTAAGAGAGGGAGGGTGATGGAGAGGCAAGAGTCTCTTTAAAGAATGTGTACAGGACAGCATGACCCTCACAGCATGCTGGTCACTAGAACCCCAGAACAGAAATAACACTGTCAAAGGCACAGGCTTGATGGGGGCCAAGAGAGGACATCTGTGTTGGCTTACAGCTCCCCCTCTCTTGGATGGTACAGATATACATTTGGAGACTTACGAAAAACCTCAAAACATGTGTTTTAGTATATTTATGCTTCACAAGCCATGGTTGGCAAGAAGCTTTAATTGCCAGCCCACAAGGTAATGTTTGGGAGAAGTGCTCATGATTACTTGGTCACCAGGCTGAAGTATTAGACCATGGATTTTGTCAACCTCTATACTTGACTGACCATCTTAGTGACAATGTGGACCCAAACATCTGAGTTGAGGAGGAGGATGGATGGGAAACGGTGGTGGGACACATTGGGCATCAAGCAGGTGGTTGAAGGGGCAAGATTGGGGTGCAATGGTAGACCGCCCATCTAGAAGAGAACTAAGAGAATGGGGACAGGGGAAGATGGCAGGGCAGAGGGGGCAGTGGGCTATGCGGGTTGAGTAACTAACAGGATGAGGTGGGGGAAGGGTGCTGCAACAAAAGGTTATTGCGGAGGAAGTCAAGGTGGAGGAGTCGGGGAGCAATGGAGTTTTGTGGGAACCCCCTGAAAAAGAGAACAGGGATGCGAGAGGGAGAGGTAGAAGGGCAGAAGGGAAGGGATTTGATTTTGGGAGGGAGGTTGAGCAGTTGCACATGTTGACCTCTAGGGGATGACCAACATAGAACTGCTCATAGGAAATAACAGGTGGTGAACAGTTGGAGGAGGTGAGTAGTTGAAGTTGAACAAAAGCCCTGCTGTGCCACTTGTGGATGAAGCAACAACACCAAACCATATTTTAGTGATTTAATTGCCCACTTAATAGGCAAACACGCCATTTACGAAACAGGACAGTTCTGCTCTTATGGGAAGGGTTTTCTACTGAGGTACAGAATTGGTTGCCCTATCAACTGACTTCCTGTGATGTAACGGGACCCAGTCTGAAGTTTGAGTCATTGAGCTATAATCAGCATATGCCGCCTCCAAATAGGCAATACTGGTTTGTGGCTCAGCACTCCAGTGAACTGTAATAGGCCAAGTGGCACTTGACATATCCATGAGAAGGCTGGCCCTTACTGAACATGTGAGCAAGATCTGAGAGTAGTAACCCAGGATCCTCAAAAAGAGACTATAGCACCATTCTGTTTTTGATGAGGGATACTAACTAAATGGCGGTGACCTTCCCACCTTTGGGCTGAACTACTCACTTCTCTTCTAAAGCCCAGATATTGGACAACAAATTCAGGTATTTTCTATTAGTGGGGTTGGCTGAAAGTCCTGCCTACCTCAAGGTCTGACAGACCAAATGGAAAATGTTTTATATGGTCTAGTTACGCCTGGCGATGAATGACAATATTGTCAATATATGTTTCAGTGGATTTCTGGTCTCAATAGGTACTCTGTGAGATGCTCGAAAGTAGTGGGTGCTCCATACAGATCAAAGAGTAGAATTATATATTGAAAGAGAGCCACCGGAGGAGAAAGGGGTATTTTCTATGGATGTATATGGGCCAAGGGTACCTACCTGCCAATACCCTTTCTAAAGCTCCAGTATGTAACTTAGAGTGGAAGTGCACAACTTCACAAGTAGTTCATCCACACAGGGCATGGGAAAGGAATCCAATTTGTATAAGTCATTAACGATGTGGAAGCAGATGGTGTCTGGTTTAGCCCCCTGTATAATGGGTGAGGACCCACAAACATGAGACCTTCCAGAAATCTCTTACATCAAAGAATGCACTAAATTATAACAGACTATTTTCTGTATGTACTAAATGTATTGTGGGGCAAAAGGTTTCAGTGTTCATGAATGCTGTTGGTTGAAAGCGAGCAGAGGTCTATTTCTGTGCCGTCATTATTATGACTTGCTCTCCCCTGTGGTGGACCGTTGTCTCAGAAGAAACCATGTGCTCTTCTTGGCAAAAGCTTTTGTACATATTGTTATGTAACTGGGTTTTATTGTGACACTTCGGCCATTTGGATGGTTTTGAGGTGCTAGGACGTGTAAGAGATTGGGAAAGTTTGGTGTGAGGGAAATCAAGACAGAGAGACAGGGGAGGTGCATTCAGTGTGTTGCCAGAGGGCAACCAAAGCTGCGGGTATCCGGCTCTCTTGCTTGCGAAACTGCTCATCCCTTGGACTGGGAGCGTTCTGAGTGAACTAAAGTGTTGGCGGTTGGTGGGTGATGTCTTGGGTTCCATAGGTTTTTGTTGAGAGATGGGAGCGCTTTTACAGTGGCAAAAGTCAAGCCTCTGCATCATACAATTGGTTGTCTGATGTTTGCAGTGAAAGGTGAAAAAATGCAGGATGAGCAGGTTATCGAGGGGAGTGTTGGTTATAATTATTTGCTACACCAATACAGTGGGTACCCCTGTATCACAGCAAGAGTGGTTCACAATGATCCATATGACATTACTTTACTTGTACTGTGTTGATCCCTTCACTGCAGGAGGAGTCAGAATGAATGGTCCACAGAGCTCTATCACATTAGTATAGAAGAGACCACTGAACTTCAGCAAGAGTTTAGGAACAGATGGACGGTCTGGCCCTTGCCATTTTAGGGGCTTCAGGCAATTACATGGACCTCTTTCTCACAGGTCAGTTCCATTCCCATTTTGGAGACTTAAAAGTTTGGTTTGAATGTGAAATGTTGCGTCATTGGTGCACTGCTTTTGACTCCAGTGGTCAAGCGTCTGACATAAGATTTAACTTGGGATTGTCATTCAAGCCTAGCAACAATTTGTAATTGTTCTTAAAAACCGAAACCTCTGTATTATGTACTCTTACCCACTATTACATCAAAGTAGTATTTAATTAGTTTTAACATTATGGTAAAAAAACGAATTTTGGGAAAATAAATGCACTTGAGTCTGTTGTTTCATAATGTTAATGTTTAGGTTAAATCAATTATATGTAGCCAACCGATTTATACGGGCAAATTATGTCCCTGAGGAAGACCATGTGCAAAAAGCAATTTTGCATACGTCTGTGGCTGAAACATGTCATGTCGGACATCATTTACATTTCATAAAGGACAATTGGACTTTGTATAGAACTAAACAATGTTAAGGAAACGTTCCACAAATGTTTGACATGTATTGTTACACTTAAATGTTCTATCATTTGACAGATGTATGAGTATTTTATTATTTAACTCTGGTTAATTTATGTCAGAGTATGAAGGTGATATAAATGGTCATTAATGAATGTGACCCATTTTGCTTTTGAGTGGCAGCTATTTTTACATTTATGTTACATTGTTTTATCTTTACACAATGGTCCTCATTACGACCCTGGCGTTATGGGGATAACGGCACCGGTAGAGCTGCTGGTGCCGTTAACCCCATACCGCCTCATTTTGAGGTCCGCTCTCAGTACCCGCTCAGGATGCCTGGTTTTACCAGACGTCCTTAGCGGGTCCCGCGAGCGGCCCAACATGCTAACAACGGGCCCATCATTAACGGGCCTGTTGTTAGCATGCTCCCCATTCCCATTGAGCCCTATGGGGGTTCAAATGGGGATGTACCGGGTCCGGGTTCCTTGAATGGGGAAATACTGGGCCCACCTAGGTCGGAATGGCCTGGTATTTCCCCATTCAGGGAACCCGGACCCGAGTTTGGGGTAGCCATGCCCTTCTTAAGGGCGTGGCTACCTCCAAACTCGTAATAAGGCCCAATGTGTTTATCTCTGTTATTTTTAAGTAACGTTGATGTCATTGAAGTAAAGATTACACATTAAATGTTTAATTGCAACACTATATATAATATGAGTCTGAATCAGTATTAGACCTTTGTTTTAATGATTATCAAAACACGTCTTTAGGTACCAACACATTTCATAAAAGATTTATGGCCCAGTGGTTCCTATAATAATCCACCCTTGTGACTTAAACTGTCAAGAAGAGATATTTCTCCCAACAGGGTACAGTATTAGAACCTCTACCTATGTCGACTCCTCTTAAAGTGAACAGAATACCTTGGTGCTCACAGGGAATGTTTTATCGCAATGGTGGCATGACACCAAGCTGTCTGGAGATGATGCAACAGTGGTTTTGGTGGCCATGATTAAATGGTGAAACCCATTGACGAATACAAAAATAAAGACCCACTTCTGCTCAACAAGAAGAATGTGGACAAGCAAGTGATGTTTTTTTACAACCTTGCCAGCACCCATTTGCTCCGGTGCTTTCCAATGGGAGTGGGTGGCTACATCTTTTAAGATTCAGGCGGTGAGGCAGGGGAGCCTACCAAGAGAGAATAAGGGCCCCAGAGTTGAAAAAGCATGGAGGTCACAGAAGTGAACCACCTCTGTGAACATACATGAAAAACAGGATATTAGGGTGCCCTCATATAACAGAACTCCAGAAGTGCTGGATGGCTGTTTTGCGACAAACTGTGCTTTCTCGAGGCCTGTTTTGTTCAGTTCATTCAAATTAGATTACTGAATGCATGTTCTAAAGAGGATTACCATTCTTTAAATATTTATTTTTAATCATTTCATTGAATAGGGCGTTAGCTGCAAATGGTGCATTACCTGAAAATAATGTACATATGTTCTTAAGCTACTCAACGATATACATTTTTATTTCAAAACTACAATGAGCTATGGAGTATCCACCCAGTCCAGTGTGGTGGACGCATACATCCATACAATAAAATAATGCATTACATAATTCCTTTTTGGTAAAATGTTTTAGAGAATGCAATGGTAGATTCCCCTGGGATAGCCTTGCCAAGGCTACTTATAGAATGCTTAAAAGCGCATCATACATTAATTTCATTTTGACAAAAGTAGATAGCTGGAATATCGCTCTCGATTTTAAAGTTCTAGAGCAATTCTTTGCATTTATCTACACGAATCTAGAATGAGAACTTGGATCTTCATCAAATGGGTGTAAATAACATTTCCTTGACAAATAATAGAAGTAGAGTCAACTGACGCAATATACTACATCAGGATTTAGTCCCGCAACTATATGAGACTCTAATACCCTCCCTTGAGGTTTTCTTCAATGATAAATCCCAGATTTTACCTAAGACAGCATGGGAGTTAGTCACTAGGGTTTTGTCTTCGTTGTTGCTGTAATTCAATTAGGAAACCAAACCTAAGACTACAGGGATGGCATGATCAAGAGTTGAGAGCCTCACAAAGCAAATTAGAGAAATGTACAACACTACAAAATCAGAAACTCTATCTGGTCTTCATGGATCAACGTACTGCATTTGACGCAGTGCCTTCAAATGAATACAGAACTACCTCCTGCAGATAGGGATTCACATAAGCGTATTAGCAACAATCTCACATCTCTACTCTGAAAACAATGCAGAAGTGTGTTTTGGTACAGGAGGAGAAAGCACTGAATCCTGTGGGACCAATAGAGGACTCAGACAAGGATAGGTCCTTGCACCAACCCTTTTGTTTATAAATAACTAAGCTGGCAACTTTTATAGAGAATTAACAGATGCACACACCAGATCTAGGCAGCACGGAAACTGGCATCCTGCTATTTGCAGAGGATCTGGTGTTAATCAGCGAAATCCCGACAAGTATCCAAAAGTGGCTAGCAGTCTTTGCAAGCACGTGCAATGATATGGCATTGGAACTCAGCTTTCTCAAAACCAAATTCCTCATTTGATCCAAATGAAAAATGGCAGCTTCTAGCCAGACATAGATGAACATAAAGTTGAAAGAGTAGACCACTATGATATTTATGCATTCCACTAGATGAAAGAGGACACTTGGAGAAGCAGATAAATAAGTCTATGCTCAATTATGGGGCTGTTGGCATGTTCTCCAAATGTTTCTGGGCTGTAGCAACTCCTCAAATTTTGGAGTTGTTGGGAGTCTGTGCAAATTTAGCTCTACTATATTGGGACGGCAGAGATTTGGGGAAGCTTGGAGAGTAAGGTGGTAAGTGTCTTGAAAACAATGTTCAAACTACCAAACAGTACCCCCTCATTACCCTTATGTATAGAAGTGTGGATAAAAGGGATGGTGTTCGTGGCCAAACTAAAATCATTCCTCCATTGGCACAGGCAGCAGTCATCTAAACATCTAAGGGTATGATATGATATGGCATTTATAACGCGTCTGTACACAGGTGTTTCTAGGCGCTACAAGATAAGAGGAGGGGAGGATGAGACAAATGATCCTACTAGGCCCTGTGGCATTCAGATTGTGCAAGTGCGACAATAGAAGTGTAAGGGGAAGGAGAGGGGGAGGTGCTAGGGTGAGGAAAGGGGTAAGTGTGAATAGGGCATCATGGCTCTGAGTAAGTGCTGCCAGGGCAGCGCGGCTCCAGGTAGTGCAGGTGGCAGTGGGGCTGCAGGGGTTGCAGTTACAAGCCCTATGTGCACAGTAGGCCAGGAGACAGTGCAAGGAAGATTGGTCATGGAGGAGTATGGTACCCATTGAGATTCTGAGGGAATGAAGCCACTAGTTGGCGCAGGAGACAGGTAAGTTAACAAGGGAGCGAGAGAGAGTAGCCAGAGGAGAAAAGGAGAGTCTTGAGATGCTTCCAGAACTTCAGGTGGTCTGGCTCAATTGTGAGAGGGGCAGGGAGGCTGTTACAGAGGGAGGCACCTGCAGAGGAGAGAGATCCACCTCCACTCTCTGCCTGGAGAAGCGTTTCACCATCAGAGAGTTGGAGGTAGCTGAGCAAAGGTCTCTAGAAGGAAGGTATTTCAGAACAGAGAGTTTGATGCAGTGCAGGCCCTAGCCCCAGAAAGACTTGTGGATGATGCAGAGGGTCTTGAACTTGATTCTTGCAGCCACCGGGAGCCAGTGGAGAGATTTCAGGGCTGGAGAGATATGCTCCCCGGGTTCGAGGCCAAGGATAAGTCTTGCAGTCCTGTTCTGGATTAGTTGCACAGGGCAAAGAGAAAAGGTAGCCAGATTGAGAATGAGACTGTTGCTGTAGTTCAACTTAGAGAGAGCCAGGGCTCTGGACACAGGAGGCTTCTGGGGAAAAGTGAGGAAAGGTAGAATACCTCTGAGCAGGTGCATTTGGAAGTGGGCCTTTTAGGCAAGGTCTGTGATGTGAGGAGAGAAGGAAAGGGTGAAGTCGAAGATGACGCCAAGGTTTTTTGCCTCACAGGAAGGCAAGGGTAGAGGGCCCAAGGAGCGCAGACAGAGTGAGAGAGGGAGAGCAGGAGCAGGGACCCTTATGAGAAGGATCTCCATCTTACTAGCATTAAGGCAACGATCATTGGAGGTGCACCAATCCTGAATCATGGACAGACAGACAGGAATTAGCGAGGGAGTAGAGGATGCTGAGCGGAGCCTGAAAGAGAGCTGAGTGTCATCTGCATAACAATGAAAGTTAGAAGGGAAGGTGGAGATGACGTGGGCCAAAGGGACCAGGTAGACATTGAAGAGCCAGGGTGAGAGGATAGAGCCCTCGGGGACAGCACATGTAGAGAGAGAGAGAGAGAGGTGGTAGGGAGAAAGGACACACATTGGACCTGGGAGGGATGGTCCTGGAGGAAGGAGGTCAGCCATGCCATGGCCTGATTCGTGATGCTCAGGTTCATACAGAGTCTATTGTCCAGGGTGGCATGATTGATCATGTCGAAAGAAGAGGAAAGATCAAGGAGGATGAGGACATAGGGAGAGATGGGGTTGAGGTTAGAGAGCAGATCTTCACAGGTGTTCAGGAGAGCTGTTTCTGTGCCTTTGGCTGCTCTGTAGTCAGACTCAAGGCCATGTAGGCTGCCAACAGTTTGGTGTTGAGAGTAAGCTGGGAGACAGACAGCTTTTCCATGAGTTTTCCCAGGAAAGGAGGGATAGAAATTGGGCAATAGTTTTCCGAGCATGTACGATCGGCAGAAGGCTTTTTTAGGATGGGGTACACAAGAGAGTACTTGAGGGGAAAGGGGAAGGATCCAGTGGCAAAAGTGTGATTGCAGAAATTGGCCAAGACTGGAGCAAGGGTGGCAATGTGGTCCTTGATGGTTCTGAAGGAGCAAGGGAGCACCTGATTGGATGACACTTTCATAGATCGGACTTGTCTAGAGACATTGTCATGTGTTGTCAGAGCGAAGGAGGAAAAAGGAAGAGGAGAGGGAGAGGCAGCCAAAGGGGGCCTGAGAGAGGGAGGGGGAGAGGAAGAGGAAAGTGAGGACAGGATGTCCTCAGTTTTAGTGGTGAAATGAGAGGCCATAGTCGTACAGAGGGCCTGGGAGGGAACAGGAGAGGTGGAGACAGCAGTAGGATTGGCCAGCTCTTTGCATATTTTAAAGAGTGCGGCCGTGTTGTTAGAGGCCGCAGGAATGCAGACTTGGATATGGACCCTCTTTCTTGGAGAGGACAGAGAGTCTGTATTGCCTTTGGAGAAGGCGGCAGTCCAGTTTGTCAGAGGATGCGCCTGGAGCACTCCACTTCCTCTCAGCCACCCTGCACTTGCGTTTCAGGGTGGCGAGGTTGGGATCGTACCAAGAGTTGCACTTGGAGGTAGGCTTCAGACGGATTCTCATGACAGGGGCAAGGATGTCCAGAGTGTTGGGGATAGAAAGATGCAGGTTGGATAATATCCTATCAGAAAGCATTTGAGGGTGTACTGGCACAAGGTGGTGCCACAAATATGCCCTGGATATGCTATGTTTGAGAACTTGCTGTCAAATTAAATTTAGACATAATCAGAATGAGTAAACCTGCCAGATTTCTCCTGATGATATTGAAATAACTAAAGGCCAAATTAAACAGAAATATGAGGAATCTTTCTATGCTCTTAAATTATCAGAGGCTAAGACAACTAGGTTGATAGTGAGATACCTAGAAATCAAGACTCATTTGAGCCTTGAAATGTATTTGGGCAAAAGAGAGGTTAAAGAAGCTAAGATCCTATACCTGAAACTTCAGCTGGTAATTTACAGCCAATTGGCAACCAGGAAACTCTGACGAATGGACATTCTGCAAAAGGATCCGAGAAGAATTGACTCACTCTTCAAATATTCTGTCAGTTGTACTTAAACCTGAAGGAAACATGGTTATTCTCGATTTTTAATACTTTTAACATGAACGCTGTACCGCAAGGGACTCTTTGCTGTTTCTGCAGCAGCATTATGAGTATTATCAAAGTTCATGAAAAAAGCTTGGTAGGTTAGAAAGAAAATAATAAATACATGAATAAATAATTAAACAATCTCTTATGGATAGCATGAACCTTATGGTGCGGATCTTGTCAAAAGTATTACATTGAAATGAAACATGAATTTGTTTTTTATGGTATAGTTTTAATGATTATCCTTGAAGTTGTGTATGTTAACTGTGAATGTATTTGTTGATATAATGGTTTTATACCGAAATAAATCATTATGACGGAAGACTGACTTTTACCGTGGTGGCATAAACCTGGATAAACGTTTTCTGCAGATATTTTTCAATAAACTTTGTGAACACTCATTTCGTTAGTTTTCTGCTAATTTTGCTCATGAACGTCTTACAAAAATTGCATCTTATGGGATTTCCTCTCAGCAAACCAGTGAAAACTGCTTCCCACTTTTTTCACAGATAAGCAAATCTTGTGAGTTCACTTTGTGGAACATTTTAATTTACGTTTTTTCATCATCATTCATTTGCTTTATTTGAAATAAAGGGCGTTCAGCAGAGAATACAATAACATTACAATCCAACACTAAGATGTAATACATAAATATGAAGTAACATCAATCAATACGATGAGATTTGATACTATAAAGCAATTTATCGCATGCAGTTAAACATGGAGCGAATTTACCTAGTGCATACAATGCAGTTAAAAGGGTTTGTCTCCTTAGCCATACCTTGTACATAAAACTGCACACCCTTGCCGTGATAGCAATGCTATTGGTAGATTTACACAATA
Organism: Ambystoma mexicanum; assembly: GCF_040938575.1. NCBI lineage: Eukaryota > Metazoa > Chordata > Amphibia > Caudata > Ambystomatidae > Ambystoma > Ambystoma mexicanum. Next base: position 92,161,657 of record NC_090941.1, read on the forward strand.
TCATTACCCGGAGATGGGTGCTACCATGTGTTCTTGCAAGAGGGGTTTTAAGTAAATCCTCCGGATGGTGGGCATTTTAGACATGCCTGGGGAAAAACATATCATTGTTGCAATTCCGTTGTATTAATAATTATGAACTTTGCCCCTATCACTAAATGTAGAGGCATTCTCATATGTTGTAATTGCCAACATAATAGTTAGATCATTTGGTAAATTATTCTGAGGATGATGTTTTTTGTATGAAAATATCCACAAAGAAGGTGATCTTGTACAACAATATTGTCGATGGTGTGGATTGTGTTCCGTAACATCTAACAAGTGCTAATTGTTAAATAATAGTAAACAGGCAAGTCAGTCATGATTGGGTTACTGTGTATATTCTATGCAATATATATGGCAAAAAGTAATCTTCCAGCACTTGTCAAAACGTTAAATGCAGATGTTGGTTTTGACACAATTGGCCTCATTATGAGGTCAGCGGTAACCCGCCGGTGCCACCGGTCGGATGCCGCCGACCCCGAAACACCATTTCCGATGTCTGACTTCCCGGTGCCACCAGGCGGTCCCGGTGGCGCGTGAAGTTAGGCGTCGGATTTGGCATGTTCCCATTCCTGTGGAGTCCCATAGGACTCCATGGGGATGGGGACTCAGAAGCACCGGCACCATTGCTAACGGTGCCGTTGCTTCTGTGACAACTATGCCTACCGGGCCCGTTGCGCCCGGCAGGGTCACACCTGCCGGGCGTGGTGGCCCCCTACAGGCAGACTTGTAGTGTGGCGGCTCGGAAATAGGGGTGCCGGTAAGCTTACCGGGACACTCATATATCCGCACCGCCACCCTCGTAATGAGGCCCAATGTATGGGACTTACCTGTGAACGTTTTTCAAATCTCTAAGAAGAAGACATGCAGCCATGTTTTTCTTTTCTTTATCTAATGAGTGGAATTTGAGGCCAATAGCATCTTGGAAACCGTCTGTCCTTTTTCATTTGGGTTACAAATAAATAATTGATTGCAACATTGATTATTATATGTACAGGGTTTATCTAGTGCAATAGGAGAGAAGAATAGATCTGACATTGTCCCTAGGGTTTGCTTTGATCATGAGACGTTCGATCTGAATGGAGCAGCTGGGAGGTCCCTCCGCTGCCCTGCCTGAACCAACAAAGCACTTTGCAGTCATGCAAACATTAAATCCATCAAAAAAGATTATAAGTTAACAGTAGCGCAAGGAAATCTCGAGGCTTGTAGATTGCAGTGGGATTTGATGTGCAATGTGTTATGGAATGGAGATCAAAGGGGGGGGGTCCTTGTGAATATTATATGGTATATCGGATACTAAGAAACTCCCAGAGGTGCAGCGTGGCAAAACTATGCAATCAACTGCTCACCTCGCTACACATTTATTAATTTAGAAGATACGTTCCCCAAAAGGCCCATCTCCCAGTGCGACATCTAATATTTTCCTCTTACGTTTCAGAATAAGAAATCTTACAGGTCAGAAGCATTACAGATACCTCCGTGGCTTATTTATTGATGCAATACTAATGGGTAAAAAGGATGGTAAAAAAGCGATGCAAGGCGCGCATTTTCCATTTGATACATGGGGCCTTCTTGCGTTTCTTGTTATGCATGAACCTTTCCACCATTCTTTTGTAAACTGCAGCACATGCGAAAGCTGCCATTGTCACTGGACTAACATCAATGTTCCCATATGAAACAGTAAGTCAAGAATAAGACATAGTGGACATGTCCCTCCCACTAGAAGCAAGCCTCACCTCATCTACTGCAACCGGGACCTGGCTGGAAGGTGAGTGGGTTCCTGTTTCAGGAGCTTTCATCCCTTACCTGCTCTGCTGAGATAGACAATAGACATGCATTGGGGCCCATTTGAATGCATGGTTTCTTCCTGGTAATGTGAGAACTTGTCTGTTTGCCATTCACCTATAGCACGTGACACGCACAGCAAGAGACGACTCCCTTGTACAACAGGATGCTGTTAGCGAAGCCACACACATGCATCGCCAGAGGAACGAGGGAGGTTTTCTAGCATTCTGGTAGGGTGCAGGAAGAGTCAGACACATGCCAGGGCACATGAAACTGACGATAATACATTCTACCGGAAACGACATTTGCTTAAAGGCCGGTCCACCTGGAAATAACAGTTGCCTAATGACAGTGATTCAATCGCGGTTGCACCTCATCTGATGTGATAAGTAATTCTAGTAACCAGGGGCCCCTTCTTTGTTGTGTTGGAATCTATGTTGTGTTGGCTAGCTTAATTGCATTGCAATTTTTAATGGGAATCCCGCACATCAAAATATCAACAACACCTTTTGTATTGCCAACGTTCTGTTCCTACCCTTGTGCAGGGATTGCCCTTGCATTGTGATGTTTGCTGCAAACATCGCGCAATCCATATATCTGGGTGTTGCTAGGTGATGTCTGTGGACAGAGGCATTCCTAAACACTCCTGGCGTGTTCCCGCCATCATGCTGCCAAATATCTTGGACATGGACCCTTGTTTGTCTGCCTTTGTACATATGGTAGTACAATATTGCGGAACATCTGATCACCAAGCCGTGTGGGCATGAGGTGACATTGTCCATACAACATTCCAGCTGCTGACCCTTGCCTTTTCTGATAGTGTGATATCTGTGCATGTCCATCTTGCCACTCTGCCATAAGGCAGCTGGTATTTTTGACGCCGTTAATGTTCTCCTTCCCTCTCCCTTTTCACCCCAACTCTAGGGCCTGAACCAGAATGTATAGATGGTTAAGGCAATAATGATGAGAGGGATTTGAGGAACTCTCTACAGACATGTAGAGGAGTTGCTTGCTACACACATCGGGTTTTCATCACGCAGGAAGGGTAGATATTTTTCAGGTAAACGAGTACATGATGTCTGCACATAACTGTTACTGCAGGTCACCCTTAACACCACACTGCATGACATTACTTCTCTTGCTTGAAAAACTGGGGACTCCTGTGGTGCACGCCAGGAGTGTTTAGGAATGCCTCTGTTCTTCCATGTAAGTGGTGGGAGTGTTTGAATGCTTGTGTGGAAGCACCAGGGATGGCGATGAGTTGGACTTTTGCAGTGAAGGAAGGAATCAGTATGTCCGTTTCTGGTTCCTCCTTCCAGGTACCCAAGAGGGATTAATTTACGTCTGCCTGATATGCTCTGGAAGGCATGGATCCATGTCATTCAATTGAAATTTCAACTGCTTCTTACTTTTGCCATAGAATGGCCTATATTCCTTTTGACTCCTTGTCGATTGCCTCCCACCACGTGACACAATGCATGTACAGTTGAGTGGATACTGATAAACCTCAAAAATTCACAACTTGCATTTACATGCATCGTTGGCAATCCGTCACGCTACCAAGTAAGACTGCACAGAAGGTTGTCCAGTGCATGCCACAGCATGCACTGGGATCATTCTCTCTGCCTTTAGCAGATGGCTTCGTAAGAACTCCCATGGTTTTTTGCACGTAGCTGGCCATCAACTTGGTCCATGGTCTTTACAGGGACTAGATATGCTGGTGGAGATATGCACACAATCATGACCCTTGGTGTAGCACTGTTGGGTAATGACTTCTTATTGACTTCTTGCCCCTGGTGACACTGTGTGTGATAGTGCCAGAGGCATTTGGTTTCTGCAGTTATTCTACCCAGATACTACAACCAGTCCAGATAGGCTTAGGATGGGTGTTTGGGTGTTGGAATGTAGCTGTTTATTGGCATGGTGTCATCTGGCCATTTTCTGTAGACATGTGTCAGTAATTGTCACAAGCCATGTGTAGAGCAACTAGACAGAGCATACATTTGTCATGTCCTATGACCATGGCCGTTGGAACATTGTTTATTTTGCAGCAGTTCCTTGTTGTGTCACTGGCAACATAATTCCTTTCACACTCACACAGTTTGCAAATCGCAACATGAACTCTAGTACAGCATGCATGCCGTGTGCTTACCTTCAGCCCCAGCCTCTACTCCTATAATTCGTTCTAGGCGCCTGAGGTCTCCCACTGTCATGACATGCTCCATTCAAGAACCCAGCTCTAGATCGGGTGGTTGTTTACCATCTTCTGTGGTCTGACAGCCTGACACCCTTGAGGTGGTTGGCAACAAGCTTGCAGACAAGTGTCTGCAGGTCCTGCCAGTGCTTTTGTATCTGGGTCAAGATGTGTCAGTTGAGTGCAACAGCATCACCAGAGTGGGGACTGGTTCTCATATCTTATTGCGCTACTGGGCACACAAATACTGGTGCCCTGGATCTGAGAGACTCGGCACCACCCTCACTACACCCTCCATCAGGACTTTCAGCTTGTCCTCTGTGAACTTTGAAGTGACTGTGCCATTGTCCTGATGGGTGCCCAGTCTGGTGGGGCTTAGAAGAAGGCAAACTAGTCTGGTTTGAAGGGAGCCACATGTGGTTGCAGGAGCAGAGAATCTGCTGTTTGGAGTTGGGGAATTGAGAATGAGGAGGGTGGGATTCAGGGGAAAGCCTGTGACATTAGAAGAAGCAAGGGCCAGATGGTGGCTCCACAAGCAAAGATAGCAGGAATGAGGGTGTACACAGCAGTCAGTGGTGGGTTGCAATCCCCCAAGGGGGCAGATGCAGTCAAAGGGAGCATGGGCATTCAACAGTGGGATGCAGGGGGATAAGGGAGCAGATGCAGTCAAAAGGGGGTGGGTTGTAGGGATCAAGGGAGACAGATGCTGGCAAGGGGATCAGATGCAGTCAAGGTATGCAATAGCAGTCAGGTGGGCAGATGCAATCAAGGGAGGGAGGATAAGTAAGAGAGACTTTATCAGTCAGTGGGGACAGTAGCCGTCAATGGGGCTGATACAGTCAAAGGTGTGCAGATGCAGTTAAGGGGCAGATGGCGTCAAGGGGGCAGCAGCAGTCATGGGGTATTAGCAGATGCAGTTAAGGAGAACATACCAGTCAAGTAAGCAGTAGCACTTAAAAGGATCAGTGCACAAAGGGGCAGTGGCAGACAGGAGACAGTGGCACCGGGTTGGCAGGGGCAAGCAGGGTGCAATAGTAGTCAGGAAGCATGGGGCAGCAGCAAGTGGGGCTACGTGCAACAGAAGGCAAGGCTTAGGTATGTCAGATGTATGGCCTTTTTATGTTCAGATTATGTTTTTTTGGGTGTGGGTTAGTGGTTGCCCCAGGGATCTTGTGGTGGGCGGGGTTCATTTTATTTTTATTTATTTACTGAGCATTTGTATGGCCCCTATGCATCAAAAAGTGTGTCCAGGCACCACAAGACCTTGGGTGGGGGCGGGTGGGGGCGAGAAGAAAAACAGCAATGGTACTACTAGGCCTTGTGACATTCGGATTGAGCAAGTGCAGTAATAGGAAGTGCAGGGAGAGGGAAAGATGGGGAGGTGCAGGTGAGAAGTGCAAGGGAGAGGGGGGGCCAGGGAATAGTCAAGTGCTAAGGGTGGCCCAGAGGGTTAAGTGCTCGGGGGACAATGGATGTGGGAAACTATTGTGAAGGAGGGGAGTACACCAGGCTCAGTAGGCTGGTCGGGGAAGGGTGCCCGAGGGCAAGTGCTGGTAAGGGGCGAGGGGGAAGAATGGTCGAAGGAAGACCTGGCCCTAGAAGGCTCTTAAGGGACACATGCAGCCAGTCATCGAAGCAGGTGGAAGCTAGCAGGAGAGGGAGAGGGGGAAGGAGGAGGAGAAAAGGAAGGTCTTGAGAAGCTTCAAGAACTTAAGGAGATCCGGCTCAAGACAGAGAGGGACAGGGAGGCCATTCCAGAAGGAGGCTCCTGCTGAGGAAAGAGATCTACCCTCCGCTCTCTGCTTGTAGAAACATCAGCCCTGCAGAGAGTTAGAGCTAGAAGACGGAAGGTTGTTTTTGAGTGGGCCTGGCTGCTGTGGACGGAGACTAGACAAATGTGTTGATTGACACTTCACTCCGGGCTTTGCTCTGTTGTGGCATGGGCCCAAAAGAGGAAGTGACACAACACATTACATTTACGTGATGTAAATGTGAAACTTATTGGCCTCAATTTTACGCCTTACAAGATGAACCAAGGTGGAACTATTGTTCTTCCTTCCTGCACTGTTTAAGGCGTAACATTAATAAAATGAGGCTGTAATGTCACATACAGCATGTCTCATTAGTTCAAGAATTTTTCAGAGCGTGTTTACCCACACGCTGCAAAATGGGGCCCTGGTTCATTGAAAATAAGATTATTTCCCATTTTCAAGCTAGAATCCGAAAGCAGAGTCGAAACAATTTATCATGCCTTCTAATTCTTCTGGGCAATGTGTTTGTGCTCCTTAAAAAGGAGGCTTTATATAGAGCCTTTGTTGATTTGAAAATATTGTTTGCAGGTGTGCCTAGACCGCCTTTATGGGAAGCCCTGAAAACATTGTGCATTGTCCTTCCCCACAGCTATTCTGATTGGGATCCGACAGATTTTCAGAGATAAATAACACTTTGTATGATAGGCACAAGTTGGGCAAACCACAAGACGCATTGCAGTAGAGAAAGCTGTGAGGCAGTGCTATTTATCTGCTCAATAACTCTTTCCCCTGTACATTAATAATATGGTGGAGATTAACTAACTGCAAATGCTAATGCTCCTCGTCTGCATGTGTCCAACTATGGAATTCTCATTTATGCAAATGTTGCTGCACCTATTTCTAAAGCTCCTGTTGTTTGGTTATCAATGTGAATACAAGTAAAGGCATCACTATTTAAGTTTGCAAACTCCCAAGACAAGACTTTTTCCTCCAGTGTGGCAGGAGTGAGAGAATTGTTTTAATTTTTTACTATCTGGGTGTTCGGGTTAGTCAGAATGAATCATGATGCCACCAAGAGGAGACAAGCAAATAGGTAGTGTCTATACGAAGTGGGCCTATAATCCACTTCTCAAAACACTTTGGAAGGAGGTTTATTTCATGAGCCCTGCCAGTGTATGGGGGCCACTATTAGCTTTTTCAGACGCCGAACTGTTGGGTAATTGCAATATTTTAGTGCTAGTGATTACTGATAAGACCCTGTGTCATTAAGGGTAGCACTCAATTGCCTTGTAACATATGGATTAGTCAAAGTGGGCATCACCATAATGCACCAATCACACCTGTATTCTTCTAAATGATTATAGGGAGGAGCCCGGCACTGATCAACCATAAGGAGGCACGCAGGGACATCCTACAAGCATCAAATGTGTTGCTTCTGCCCTAGTTAAGACGAGGCAAGGAGAAGGCCAGACACATAGGTCAACCGTAACCCAAGCATGATACTCAAAGATAGCAAAATGACTATGATTCTGGACTTTGATCGCTGTTATGGTGGATACTTGAATAGAAGGTACCATAACAGACAGTAAAGAGTCATAGAGGTTTTGAAGGGAATCTAAATGAGTTAGAACCCTTGTTTGCGAACGTCTTGTACTGTATACTGCACCTGGGGGACTTCTCCTGTGCCTATTTGATACACAAATGATTATCCGACTCAAAGGATTGTTGCACCATTTGCCTGACAGTTAAAGAGTATGATGTTAGTTATGTTGTATTCTTCTGAGCTTAATGCCTTGCTCGTAGGAAGAAATGGTTACTACCCATGCTCAGATCACAGGGAGCAAGAAGCTTTTAGGGGCACTGGATAAATTTTAATGATCAAACATGCTTCCAAGAGAGAGCACATCTCCCAGACCAGACAAGACGCCCACTGGCTCCCTGTGAAAGAGCACATTCTCTTTAAAAAACTCTCCATCACACACTCCTGCCTATCTCATACAGTAACAGACCCAAGCGGAACCAACACTGCAACCAACTCGCAGTCCCTACCTTCAAACGACAAAAAGCTGGAGGATCCAGCTTTCCTGTCCTAGCATCCAAAAACTGGAATGTGCTACCACCCGCCATCGGCAAAGAGACATCCCTCACTTCATTCCGCAAGGCCCTCAACACACATCTTTTCCGCTAAACATTTCTGCCTAATGCCTACATAACTGGCACCGCTACTAATGTATCACACTATTGTACAACACACCATAGCTCGCTATGTAACTTGCCGATATGTAAATCTGTAAGCTCAATATGTTTAATTGTTGTTCATGTAAGCTAGTATCCTGTAACAGCGCTGCGGTGCCCCAGGGCCGTTAGCGCTTAATAAATCCAAATAAATGAATAAAATCCAACTTCTACTTTACAAAAAACACTTATTACCTTATGCTTTCATTTCAAACTTCTATTTTGCATGTTTATATTCATAAAGCATATTACACATATATTTAAAATCTTTGTTTCTAACAACATTAAGTAAACATTCTTTAAAACCTTTGGCAGTCTAGCTTGGTGTGTGACTATAGAGTCATTACAAACAAGTCAATCTACATCTGTACGCACCCATGCTGTGAAATGTCCACAGTGAATGGATGCCCCCTTATGAAAAATAATTGCACACGTCTTAAAAGTGTTCTTACTAATAGAAACCTGACTATTTACAAAACTCATTACTGACGTGTTTATTTTCCCACCCTCTACACTGTATCTTTGAAACATAATCAATATATACCTATTAAAAAATATATTTTGCAGTGTTGATTGTAAATTATAACCAATTACAGTTCATATATGCGATTTTGCTCGACCCGTTGAAGGACCACTTTGACTTCACAGTTTGTCAATTTTACACTCTCATCAGAAAGCGTGGGGGTCCCCTTCCGCTAGCTTTCTCTCGGCATCCCTCTGTCGGGTTCACACTTGCCTTGGTAATCACAGTTCACAATTTTACACTTTCATCTGAAAGCAGGGGTTCCCTTCCTCAAGCTTTCTCACAGCATCCCTCCGTTGGGTTAACACTTGCCTTTGATATTCAATTATATTCGTGTCGCTCATTACATACGCTTTATTGTCTGTTTGTTGCAGATTTGTTCATACAATGTTGCTGCTTGCAACCTTGGTTCGAATACAGCCCAGTCTGCTATCAGTCTCCCCAACTTACTGGCTGTGCTGATTTTACTGGAGTTACTTTGTTGCTGGAGCAAGGACAGTACCACAGCAGCAATCGCTCCTCTCCGCCTCGGCTATCAATGTGGGAGAGCCCCGGGTACTTTCGACACACAATGCACCAGCTTTAATTCCCGGTCTAATGTTTCTTATTCTCGAGGGCTCATTAAAGTAGTGATTTTCATCCTTTGAAAAGGCCATGGGCAATTCCCTCCTTGCAAGCCTTTCTGGTCTTGCCGCTTTTTTCCTCTTGTAAAATTGTTATCTGGGAATTGCTGTTTCCTCCTGTGTTTTGCCTTGATCAGAGTGTGCTTTAGTACTCCGCCTTTTGTCCGTGTGGGGAAGAGTGATGGAAGTCAGGTGTGTGTAATTATCAGTAATTGCCTGAATTTGCCTGGCCCTTGTTTTTGGGCATGTCATTAACTCTGGTGTTAGTCCGTTGTCGCCCACAATGAACTGTTCATGAGAAAGTGTTTGTGTCGGGAAAGGGGAGGAGGGTTGATCTTCTAGTTATCCTACCTGGTAGGATGAGGAAAAGGTGTTACAGGGAAGGGGCTACCATGTCTCACCCTTTGGTGTCCCACTTCAACTCCCTTAAGACCCCCTCATCCATGTGATTCTCCCGCACTGGTCGGCACCCAGGAACTGGTTTTCCAGTAGTTATGGCCGTGTCCTGACCACCTGGATGACAGATCCCTGGGGACTAGCGAGTGAGACATCTTCAGGTTTTGCATCTACCCTTCCCCCATGCGATGTAGCTGCATCTGTTTCATGGGGGAATCGGGAGAGGAAATCTGCATTCCGTTGGTTTTTACCTTTTTGTTGCTCCAAAGTGAAACAGTAGGGTTGCAGGTCCAAGAAACATCAGATGACTCGAGGGTTGGAGTACTTTTGTTGGCTAATCCAAACTAGTTTAGAATGGTCCGTGACAAGTGTTAAATTTCTTCCTAGGAGGTAGTATGTTTGTGGATTCTGGCCCACTTGATGTCTAGGTCCTCTAATTCCTGCAAGGAGGAATTAATTTCATGTGGGAAAGGTTTGTGACTCAGAAACATGATGGGATGTTCTAATCCATCGCAGACTTGTGATAAGACTGCTTCTAATCCTCTAACGGAGGCGTCTATTTGCAATACAATAGGTTGTAGCAACATATATCATCCTCGTCAGTCCAATGAATTTTCTTGGGTCCAGCGTTCTTTAGTTTGTCTGTCAGCCTAGCTGTCCTGTCTGAGAAGTTTGGGATAAACCTACGGCAATAACCGATTAACCCTAGAAATGCTCTTAGATCTCTTTTCATTTTAGGTGTAGGGGTGTCTAAGGTGGCATTCACTTTCTCGCATTATACACTACCATTCCCTATAAAGAAGCTGAGGTATTTCATGGCTGCCTGGGCCAGTCTGCATTTGGATGGATTGTCAGTTATGCCGGCCTCTCTGAGGGCTCTCATAATAGTAAAAAGATGGAAAAGGTGGTTCTCCCAAGTTTTATTATAAATGACGATATCGTCAATAAAAGCTCCACAGAAATCAGAGTAGGGCTGTAATATTTTTTCCATAAGTCCTTGGAAAGTGGCTGAAGTGCCGTGTAACCCAAAAGGAAGGACTTTGAACTGAAATAGTCCTAGGAGTGTTGAGAAAGCTGTTTTTTCCATATCAGGCCCATATACTTGGACCGTCCAGTACCCTTTTGTTTAATCTAGGGTGGTTAGAAAAGTGGAGTTTCTGAGTTTATCAATTAGATCATCGATGCATGGCATGGGATATGCATCAAAGTCAGAAATGGCCTTAACTTGGCAGAAATCTATACAAAACCTCCAGGAATGGTCAGGTTTGGTGACCAGTATGATAGGGGAGGACCATATGCTTGAAGAGGGCTCAATAATATTTGGTTTTAACATCTTATTCACTTCCTCAACCACTATCTGTTTACGGGCTTCCGGGAGTCTATACGGTTTTAGATGAACCACTTTTACCTTAGGTATTCTAATGTAGTGATAGGTGCCTTTTACTCTTCCTGGCTTCTCCGACAATACATCAGGAAATTATGTGACTAAATATTTTAAATCTTCTTGTTGTTGAATAGATAGTTCTGGAGGAATTCTTTCAAAGTTTTCTATACCTTCTGGCACCAAACAGGATATTATCATGGCCAACAGGTTTTCCATTCACTCTTTTAAGCGATTTACATGATATAGATGGGCCTTCTGATTCTTGTCAGGTTGGGCTACCATATAAGCACAGGTTCCCGTTCTTTCCAGTATTTCATATGGCCTATGCCTTTTTGTCATAAGTGGATTTTTGCTGGATTTGGGCTTTTTTCATATGAGCAAAGACTAGATCTCGAACAAATCTCATATGCTCTCACAATCTGGTAGCGGTTGGTGAGAGGGGAATGGGTGCCTCTTCTCATTCTTTCCAGGTCTCCCAGCGCATCTCCAGGACATCTCTAGGTTCTCTTCCATTGAGTAGTTCAAAAGGAGAGAATGCAGTAGATGCCTGAGGGATTTTCCTTAATGCAAATAGTGCCCAGGGGATCATTCGGTCCCAGTTCTTCCCGTCTTTATTTATCAACGTTCTTAGGATCATTTTAAGTATTTTATTGAATCTCTCTACCAAACCATCTGTTTGGGGCTGGTACACAGAAGTTAGTAAGGTGGTATTATAGAGTATCTCTTTGACTTCAGCCATGAACTTGCTCATAAAATTTGAACCTTGAACTGCCAGTATTTTCATAGGAAATTCAATCCCGGAAAAATATGGTAGGAGGTGCTTTAGAATTTTCTGGGTTTTATTGTTCAGCATAGGGAATGCCATGGTGTATCTGGTTGTGTAGTTAACAATCACAAGGACATATTTGTTGCCCAGTCTAGATGTTTCTAGAGGTCCAATGATGTCCATCCCGGATCTTGAAAAAGGGACTTCTATGATTGGTAAAGTATTCAGAGGTGCAGGCAATGGCATGTGAGTGCTGCTTTTCTGACATATTTGACACGTCTGAATAAAGGTTTTTATATCAGCATGGATACCTGGCCAGTAAAACTTCCCACTGATATGTGTCTGGGTTTTGGATTGTCCTAAGTGCCCCACCCCCAACAGATGGGAATGCACAAGCTCCAGTACAATATTTTGCTGGGTTTTGGGGATTACTAATTGTGTTTTACTTAAGCCTTCTATAGACGTTTCTATTCTATACAGCCAGCCCTGCTTTAAGAAGAAAAAAGGGCTCCCCTTTTCTATACCACCTTCATCTGGAAAAGCTTGTAAAAAATCTTCAATAAGGGCTGGATAATTTCGCTGGGCGAAGGCTAGGTCGGGATAAATGGTAGGCTCTTCTCCCTTTCTCCCTTCAATGTTAAAAGATTTATCAAATTCTCCAAAGCCTAAGGTACCTCTTTCTGTTTTGTCTGGTTCACTTTCTTTAAAATGAGGAATAGAGCCTTTTCCAGAATTTCTTGGGCAATTTGGTCCCCACAATGTACTTCAAATGGGATTTTGCCATGATTCTGTGAGAGAACCTTTATGTCTCCCCGGAAGTCGGGATCGATGACGTCTGCTAGAATGTCTATAGCAAACTTTGAAGCCAGGCCAGATTTTGGGGCCAATTGTATGTAACACACAGGAGGGGGTATTAAAACCAAGTCTGTGGAATCATTCCTCTTTTCCCAGGGCGGATAGTAGCCTCTGTAATGCTACAGATATCGAAGCCTATTGATTCTTTCATGGCAACAGATGGGCTTGAGACTCTATGACTAAACTTCTGAAATTGTAGGGTTGTCCAATTTGTTTCAATTTAGTCACATCCCATTACTGACGCCATATGTATGCAAGGTATTGTATTGAAGTAAGACATACACAAATAACCACAGTTCAAGGGTGTTTATTGAACTTTCACAAGGGGGTGAAAATGGCTATCTAAACCTAAATCTACAGATTGGAGCAAGCTATGACCATCAAATAATAATAATGTTTTCCTAGTGGAGTCTTGTCAAAATAAAAGAGGCTATACTAAAAAAAAAACTATTGCCAATCCTTACCCCTAATTTACAAATAGTGTGGGGGACGGTTCATGCAAAAGAAAGAAGTGTTTACAAAATGATAAGTCAGGATGTTCGGGCCGTTGGCCTCCCTTCCCACACATTTTGAGCCATGGGAAAAGGTGGTTCACTCGAGCATAGTGCATTCTTGGGCTTCTTCAGCATGAGGACACCGTTCCAATACCAACATCAGGGTCTTCTGTGCCCAGATCTCTTGATTCAGAGGGCCTGATGTAACAAAACAACAAAAATGTTCCTTTACAAATATTCCAGTTAGGCAAATCACTCTTCACCCTGGATCCCCCTCAGCTGGGCTCAGATCCCTTTACTACTGCAATCTTTATTTTGTATCCCCCACATCTGGACTTAGATCCTCTTTTCACAATTAGTCACCCTCAGCCAGGCTTGGTCCAATTACAGATCGTATATGCGATCGAAGACTTTCAAATGTGCACAGGGTTTTGCTTGACCCATTGCAGGACCACTTCGACTTCACATTTCACCAATTTCACTGTCTCATCAGAAAGCAGGGGTTCCCTTCCCCATTGCTTTCTCTTGTCATCCCTCTGTCAGGTTCACACTTGTCTTTGTAATCATAGTTTACAATTTTACACTTTTCTCAGAAAGCTGGGGTTCCCTTCCCCTTTCTTTCTCTTGGCACCCCTCCGTCACGTTCACACTTGCCTTTGCTATTCAAATATATTTGCGTTGCTCATCAGATACCCTTTAAGATTTCTTCATAAAATGTTGACACTTGCAACCTTGGTTCTAACACTGCCAGGTCTGCTATCAGTCTCCCTGACTGACCGGCTGTGCTGACTTTACTGGAGGACAGTACCACAGCAGCAATTGCTCCTCTCCGCCTCTGCTATCAATGCGGGTGGGCCCCGGGTACCTTCGACACAAAATTCCACCAGGGGTGCAGAAGTTCAGTCGCCTGAACCGGTGCCTCCTCAACCCGGGCTGTATCAGTCGAATTTAAAACAATATATACAGCAATTAACCATCCATCTTACCTCCGTTCCTGGTCCTTGAGCCCGGGGACTCCTCGGCGGTGATTTGTTCCAGAATTGGACTCTCTTTCGCCCAATCTGGGCTCGGCTCCTCAGTGCGGCCTCCGCAGTACCAGCCGCAGGGACAACCCGCCAGCCATCTTCGCGCCCGCACCTCCAGTGGCTATGGCGTGAGGCACTGCATCTTGCCCCAGGCCCTCTCTGCTGCACCGCCGCCCGACTCCATTCAATCGCTGGCTCCTCCTCGGCAGTTCGCGGCTTGGCCGCGCAGTCTGGCCTCTTCAACCTCAATCCTCCTGTCTGCAGTGGTGCCTGTGCGTCCTTCGCCTTGGACAAGGACTCCCCCCGTAACTGCGGTGGGTGCTGTTGTCTTCCTCAGGCCTGAATCCCAACGTTCTGCAGCTGTCCTGATTCGGATCTGCTGTCGAGCCACCGCCAGCCTGATTGCTTGGTCCTCAGCGGTTCCCGCTCGGCCCCACTGCGCCCTCCTCAGCCTCAGCCTCATTCCCCCGGGACCAACGCGTGCTAGCCCACCCTCCACCTTGGACTGGAGCTTAGTGCTCCCGATGTATTGCGGTGAGTGCCGTACATCTTGCCCAGACTGTGGCTCCTGCTTGCTGCAGCGGGTCTTGCCGCCTCTTCCTCACAGCGCAGTCGGATTTCTGCGGTGAGCCACCACCAAATTTCTCATCAAAGGCCCCATATCGGATAATCCCAGCTGAACCCATGCGCGGCCTCTCCCTGTTCAGCTCCGATGTGGGCACCCTGGTCCTCACAGCCTCCTGTGACTCCTCAGACTTTGGCATCACTGCCCGCCCTTCCTCACAACTGTGTGATCCTTGCTACTGTGGGCCCCTCATCGGCAGAATCCCAACTCAGCCCCTATCACAGCCTCTTCCTATGCAGTTCCTGCGCTGCACTCCAGACTTCAGTACCCCTCGGAGCCTCTCCCTGCGCTGTTCCGGCACTGGCACTCTGGACTTTAGTGCCCATCGGATCCTCTTCCTGCACTGCTCACGCACTGGCACTCTGGTCTTCAGTGCCCAGCGGAGCCTCTCCCTGTGCTGATCCAGTGCTGGTACCCTGAACTTCAACACCCATCGGACCCTCTTCCTGCGCTGGCACTCTGGTCTTCAGTGCCCATCGGACCCTCTTCCTGCGCTGTTCATGCACTGGTACTCTGGTCTCTAGAGCCCATCTGAGACTCTTCCTGCGCTGTTCCCGTGCTTGCACTCTGGACTTCAGATGCTTGCAGCCTCTCCCTGCGCAGTTCCATTGCTGGCACCCTAACTTCAGTGCCCTTCGGAGCCTCTTCCTGCGCAGTTCCTGTGCTGGCCCTCTGGTCTTCAGTGCCCACCATTTCTCCTCATCTACTGTCCCCCGACCCTCAGACTCTTAGCCGGCCCCCCCCTCGGGCCGCGGCATCCTTTCCACTACGAGCCCTAGGTAGCCCCTCACCTGCTGACCCCTCCAGCCTTCCTCCTCAACCAGCTCTCTAACTTCTGTGTCCTCTTCACACCAGGGCGTCCTTGCTACTGAGGCTCTCTCTGCTACCGGCTCCCTAAACCTCAAGGTCTCTGCCCGCCTCCTCTACCGACAGGTCCACTCCGCAGTGTGCCCCCTCAGCTGATCCCAACTCAGCCCCAGTGCGGCCCCCAGACCTCTTTACCTACCAGTCGCTCATCTACCAGCTCAGTGCCCCATATCTGCTGCCCAACTCATCTGCTCCTCCTCAGCTGACCCTAACTCGACCCCCCTGTGCGGCCTCCGGACCTCTTACCTACCAGCCCCTCATCTGCCAGCTCTCTGGTCCTCACGGAGCTGCCCACACGCAAGTCCATTCCGCAGAGTGACCCACCTCTGCTGCCACTTCTGAGTGCCCTACTTCAGCTAACCAAACTCTACCTCCCAGTGCGGCCTCCAGACCAGCCCCTCATCTGCCAGCTCTCTGGTCCTCACTGTTCTTCCCGCGTTCCTATCCCGTTCCCCCTCTAGCTTCCTTCCCTCCTCTGCTAACTGCTCTCCTAACCACCTCTTTATCCTTCTCCTTCCTCTCTCCCCCCCTCGGTTATGCGTTTGGCCATATCTCCTTCCCACCATCCTCTTTCCCCTTCCAACCCACCCTCCTCCCCCTCTCTGCCGCCCCTGTCCTCTTCTACTCTACTTCTCCTCCTCATGTCCATTCCCCTCTTTAATCCCCCCACTCTTCCTTTACTACACCTACCCTCTCTCACCGCCCTAACCTTCTCTACCCCCCCCACTGTCCAACCCTCGTCTCTCATCAACATTGCTCTCTGGAACGCTAGATCCCCCTTCAATAAGACCGCAGCAGTTCTTGACATGTTCCTCAGCCTCAACCTTCATTTCCTCTGCCTTACTGAAACATGTATCCCTCCTCACAACACTACAGTCCTTGCTTCCCTAACCACCTCTTCATCCTCCTTCTCTCATATCTCTCGTGCTACTGGTCATGGCACAGGTATTTGCCTCCTTTTCAACCTAAATACCTTTCCTCTCTCTCCTCTCCATCCCTTCCTTCTTTCCCCTCTTTCGAGTTTCTTTACAAATCCTTCTCCTCTCCTCACCCCATCTCCTTTCTAATCATATATCGCCCACCTGGACCTCTCTCTACCTTCTATGATGACCTCGATCACCTCCTTTCTCTCATTTCTCCCTCTCCCTCTTCTCTTACTGTTCTCGGTGACTTAAATCTTCACTTCCCTTCTCCCCCTCACTCCTCTCCCCTTTCATCCATCCTCGACTCTTACCTTCTTTCCCCTCTTCTACTCACTCCTCTGGCTCCACTCTTGACCTTATCTTTAACTCTTCCTACCCCTCTTCTACTGTCTCTACACTTCCTTTCCGATCATGCTTTACTCTCCTTCTCCCTTACCCCTTCCCCTTCCTTTTCACCTAAGCCTTCCCCTTCTATTTTCTCATGTCGTGACCTTCGTAACTTTGATCCCTTCCTCTTTCTTGAAACTTGCTCTACTTCTCTCCCCTCTCTCCATGACTTCTCTTCATTTTCAGCCAATGACGCACTTTCTACTCTCTCCTCTTCTATCTCCTCCTCTCTTGATCTACTCCACCCCCTTTCCTTCTTCCGTCCAACCCGGAAACCCTCTCAACCTTTGCTCTCCCCTCAACTCCTCTCCATGCAACGTTTCCTCTGACATCTTGAGAGACTCTGGCTCAAATCTCCTTCACTTTCCAACCAAACCTCGTACTTCTCTTATCACTCCCTCTATGTCTCCTGCCTCTCCTCGGCAAAACGCTCCTACTACTCTAACCTTCTTCATTCCCAAGCCTCCCACCCCCGCCGCATCTTCCAAACTCTCTCTCACCTTTTCTCTCCCCCAACCCCTGATCCCTCAACCTCCTCCACTCTTTATCCCTCTGACTTCGCAAACTTCTTCTCCTCCTCCAAGATTCTTGCCCTTCAGCAAAAAATCAATTCCTTTTCATTCTCCCCCCTCCCCCTTCTCCCTCCTCACCCTCCACTTGCATGACTGTATTCTCCCCAGTCTCCCCTTCTGACGTTTCTATCCTCCTCTCCAAAGCCCACCCCTCGTCTGCTCCATCTGACCCTGTCCCCTCCCTTCTTATTCCTAAAATCTACCCTCTTCTTATTCCCTACCTAACTTCCTTCTTCAACACCTGCCTTTCCTCGGCCACCTTCCCCTCTGCTTTCAAGCATGCCACTATCATTCCGATTCTAAAGAAACCTTCTGCTGATCCCCTGCTCACCTCTAACTTCCATCCTATCTCACTTCTTCCATTCCTCTCTAGACTTCTTGAGCACCTCGCCTACTCGCAGCTCTTAACCTTTGTCGCTAATCTCTCTCCTTCCCCCTTCTCAATCTGGCTTTCGCCCCAAACACTCTCCTAAAACAGCCCTCACTTACATCCTTTACTCCCTCCTCTCTGTCCGACACTCTAAGCAATCCTCTGTCCTTATTCTTCTTGATCTCTCTTCTGCCTTCGACACTGTTGATCACCCCCTTCTTCTCAACAGTCTCTCCTCCTTTGGTTTCAAAGGTTCTGTACTCAACTGGCTATCCTCTTACCTCTCCTCCCGCTCTTTTACTGTTACCTTGGGAGGCCGCTCCTCTCCCACCCACCCTCTCGAATACTGAGTACCCCAAGGCTCGGTGCTTGGTCCTTTCCTATTCTCACTCTACACCTCCCTCCTTGCCCCTGTTATCTCCTCATTTGGCATTTCTCACCATTTTTATGCCGACGACAAGAGCTCTTTCTTTCCTTCTCTTCCTTCTCTCATGATCTCCACCTTAAACTTTCCTCCTGTCTTACTGCTATTAAAAACTGGATGTCTTCTCGCTTTCTTTCCCTTAACTCTGACAAAACTGAAGTAGTTTTCTTCCCTTCCAACTCCCGTCCCCCTCCCTCTCCTCCTCCTTTCATTCATTTTCCTCCCTCTAATCTTACTTTCTCCCCCAACGCTCGCAATTTAGGCTTTCACTTCGACTCTTCTCTCACTTTTTCCCACCATATCTCACTCACCTCCCGTGCCTGTCGCTACCACCTCTATAATATTCGCAAAGTCCACCCCTCCCTTACTTTCCATGCTACTAAACTTTTAATCTCCTCCCTTATCTTCTCTCGCCTCTTATACTGCTCCTCCTTACTCTTTGGTCTTCCTACTTCACATCTCACCCCCCTCAACTCTATCTAACAATCTGCCATACCTACCCTCTGTCTCCTCTCCCCCTGAGACTCCATCTATGCTTCCCTATCCTCCATTGGCTGGCTTTCCTTTCACTCACAACTTAAAATTTCATTTTCTCTGCCTAGTCTTCAAATCTCTCCACAATCTTGCTCCTCCTTATCTCTCTTCCCTTCTCTCTTTCTACACTCCCTCTCGCTCCCTTCATTCCGCTGACCACTTCCTCCTCACTGTTCTTCCCTCCTCTTGTGCCTCGTCCCGTTTCCGCTCCTTCCAACTCCTGACCTCCATCCACTGGAACTCCTTACATCTCTCAATCCACTCTATTCCTACCTTTTCCTCATTCCGCACGTCCCTTAAATCTCTCCTTGTCCATTCCACGCCATGATACCCCTCCCTCTTCTTGCTCCCCCTCTCCCACCCTTCCCTCTTCCCCCCTTAAGCTTCTCCTTCCATTTTCCCCCACCCCATCCTCACCCTCACCCCTTCCTTTCACTCCTCCTCCTCCTGCCCTTCCACCCTCTTCCTCCTAGCTCTACTCCACTTCTCTCCCCTTCCCTCTGTACATACTGTTATGTTGACTGATTCAAAATTGCAATTTGCTTCTATTGTTAGTGTTATTGTTATGTTATATGTATCCTGTTGTTGTTAAATGTGCAGCGCTTTGGTGTAAAGCGCTATATAAACCTAATAAATACAAATACAAAATACAAAATGCACCTTTCTTCAGCTTTAATTCCCGGTCTTATGTTTCTTATTCTTGAGGGCTCATGAAAGTAGCGGTTTTCTTCCTTTGACAAAGCCAGGGGCAATTCCCTCCTTGCAAACATGTCTGGTCTTGCATCCTTTCTCCTTTCTCCTTGTGTTAAATTGCCGTCACAGAACTGCTGCTTCCTCATGTGTTTTGCTCTGCTTAGTGTGTGCTTTCATGCTCTGCCTTTTTTCCATGTGGGTACATGTGTTGGAATTCAGGTGTGTGTAATTATCAGTAATTGCCTGACTCTGCCTGACCCTTCGGTTGGGACATGTCAGGTATACGGCTCTGGTGTTAGTCCATTGTCACTCACAATGAACTGTTCATAAGAAAGTGTTTGTGTCGGGAAAGAGGGGAAGTTGAGATTCTAGGTATCCTACCTGGTAGGATGGGGAAAAGGTACTATCATTTACATTGTACAAACTAAACTGTCTACTGGAGACTTGGGAGTGGTACATTTTCCTATATGTATATCTTTATTCCTCTGTTTCAATTTGATAGGACATTTGCTATCTTTTCTTCTTAAAATCTTTATTTTTTTACTTAATACTAATGGATTTGATATGTTTTTTGTTTTATTACTTTCACTAAAAACATTCTGGGTTCCATTAATTTGTGCAGTTGGCACATCTCCTATTTGAAAATGCTGATTTTCAAAAGTATTATTGATAACAGGTATTTTTGTATTATCTTCAGTATTTGTATCTACAGATTTGAGAACACTACTTTTTAACATATTATATTGTAAATCTTTACTTCCCCACACATGATTCTACCTTCTGGCATGCTGCTGTTTCTTGCTTGATGGCATCTTAGAAAAAAGCTGTAAAGAAAACATTTGGAATGGTGAAAATCAGTGATTGTGTTTTTTTATATTTTCAATATATAATATATATCGTTTATATACTTGGAAAAAAGGTTTTTCAATATTTTATTTCAGTGTTTTCTGAAGAGGGTTCAAGCAGTGGTACATGTTATGCCATGATTATGTGTGAAATAAATACATATCTCATATCAAATGCCCTGCTTCTTTTTGTATAGGTATGACCTGGCAAAACACATAGTAGGTGCATATCTTTCACTTCATATGTGCATCCCTTATCATGAATTCTAAGGCTGTAAACCAAATGTTCAGTATGATCTATACAATTAGCTCAGGTTTCCTTCAGGCTTAGCATCTTGAAAATGTACGGTAACAACCACAAATGCATCACAAACTGAGAAACTCAGTTATCATTCATTCAAACTCTTGCTCATCTTATTTACACTTCACACACTTTCTCCAATCATATAAGGTTAATCTATAAGAGGTATATCAGCCTATTGTGCAAAAGGCATTCCCTAACCAGAACTTTGAAGGAAGGGCACATGGTCTTCTCCCTCTAAATTCATTCATCACTATAAACTGAACATGCAAAATGGGCATCTTAGTCCTGAGCACAATAAACATGGCATAGATAAGCAAAACATGTTAATTCACGTACATAGAGTTATTGCAAGATACTTTGTTACATATTATAGGTCTGATGTAGCAACCTGCCATTCATTAATCTCTGGTGTGTCCTCAATTCATGAAAAGGTGATGAGGGAGGAGAGCTGGAAGGTAATACACTGCCACTCAGTTGCTCCACCCAGCTCCAGTTTTCACAGTTTACAAGCCTCTACTTAAGGACTGTAGATCAGCTGCAGGCAGACAACATTGAGTAGGCTTCTGGTCACATGACCGAACTCCGTCCTCATCAAAGGATGTGCAAAGACAAGGGCCTCACCTGTTTGTACCTGTTAAGGCATCATAGGGCCAATGGCCTGACACACTATCCTGCATTTCACCTACAAACTAATCGCTACTACTCCTACTCAACATGTGTGTCCTCCCTCCACTGCCCATCCCCACTCTCACTAGGATTTGAATGGCCAAGTGCCCTGGGCAGCTCCAGAAAGCTACCCTAGCGAACCTCATCAATATTGACCTTCCCCCATCCCAGTGAACATTTCCTTAGTAATACCTGGCATACTGTAGCCATACCATCATAGTACAATTCTCAAACCACTTCTCAAAAGAAGAAATGCACACTGGAAACTTACCAGTTCAAATTAACTTCCCCTGTAAAATGGCAGAATCTTCAAATTACCACAAATAAGGAAAACAGCATTTGCCAACAATCTAACCAGATTATCATTGATCACCTGTTCTCCATCATAAAATGTGTCATATTTAAAGACACATTCAAACACTTCTACAAAACTGACACAAAAAGAGTTATAAATATGGGGTCATAGTGAAGATCTTGATATCCAACTTCGAAGCAACTGGTAGCATCACCGCCTCTTGTTCGCCTCCTGGTCCCGACTGCTCGGCTTCGATACTTGTGTCACCTTCCTGGGATTTCCTGCCCTTCTGTTCTACTGGTCTTGCTCACTTTGATTGCCTTTCTCGCCTTGCTCTCCAGGTGCTCTCATGTTCCACCTTTTATCCCATTGGGGAAAGGTAACAGGATTCAGGTGCGAGTGATCAAGGTTAAGTGCCTGACTCTGCCTGACCCTGATATTGGGTCATGTCAAACAGACTGGTCGTGAAGTGCTTTGTCCATGCAGCAGAGTGGATGTAGTAAAGGGGCGAGAATACGGTTCTTAGATAGTACATATAATGAGGGTGTTCTACAGGGAAATGTATATAGGGATACTGCGTCTCTTCTCCGGTGCCCTACTCCCACTCCACAGGGACCACCTATACATGTGATCCTCCCACACTGGTTAACCCCCGGGGTCTGGATCCATTAGTGATGGCTGTGCCCCGGCCACCTGGATGACAGATCCCAAGGGACTAGTCAGTGAGACACCCTTTGGTTTCTCACAGGTGGCATACGTAAACTTAGAGACTGAGCTGCTGTGAGTGGCTTCAGCTTTACCTCAATAAAAAGAACAAGCTAGACAAAAAACGCTTGCTGACAGTTCACAATAATACCGGATGAAGGACCAACACAGCAAAAAGGAGATCAAGAAACTGATGTACACATTCTGTGGAAAGGTTTTCCTTCAAACAAGCAGTCACACAGTTTGGGAACCTCAAAGTTCATTCAACGTATTGTCTGCATACATTGGAATAAAATCTACCACTACAATAAACAAACAGGGATATATAAACTGGGTCACAGTAAACAAAGGAGGTTATACTGGGTGGTAACAGGGCAGAGGATGGGGAAGGTTAAGTAAACTTGAAGAACAAGAGAGAACAAGAGAGAACAAGAGAGGACAAGAGAGAATAGAGTTGAATAAGTAAACTTGGAGAACAAAGGACAGAAAACAATCACACTAGTACTTTTTAAAAATAATTGTTTTCATATTTTGTCTCAAAAAAAGAAATGGAAAAAGTCCAATGCACCTTGGGCCGTCAGATATTTTTAGATGCTATGCCCCGTACTGGGTGCTGCATTTTTTGCCTTACATATGGTCTTCCTTCTTCACTGGAGCTGTGAGTGATGGTTGTGTAGAATCAACCTACACACACTAAAGGTGTTGCCAACAACAGCCAGAGTCTTCAAACACCTTCAGCACTCCATTTGAAGAAACATCAGAAATACTAGAGAGGTCTACCAAGAAGGCTTATCATGAACTGTCTACAGATGTGCTTCTCCCTTCTCCAGCATTACATTTATGTTTTGAATATGGGTTGGCCATTCTTTTTGTTTTTGGTTTATAAAAACCTTAGTAAAAAAAGTACCAATAAAATAAAATTTAACATTTCAGAGTATATATAATTCATTTTTATATTCAAACATAACATATCATGGCATAAATAATCATACATTACTTAAAATTCATAACAACTATTATCAATTTTAGAATCTTCTCACCTAGAGAACTGTTCAGCCATTTTTGAAGAAACTAAGAACTGCTAACTTCAGGGACACAGATCTACTGTGCATAATGTTCATCCATAACAAATGTGGAAAAACCTGTTCCGTATTCGTAACATACATACTAAAGTATTCAATTCTCTGACAATTCAGCAACAAATGTGGTCAATTTTCAATTTCCATCAAATTCATACAATGGCTGCATGATGCTTTATCCCTACTCCATTTTTGTCTCATTCTGAGTACTTCATTTGTTAGCAGTACATTTAACCTAAAACGTATGCAATTATTCCTTAGATTCTTACTTGGAAATCGATGAAGCTACTGTTCTTTATAAGGGGGAAATCAACCGAGCATAGAGTCAAGTCTCCATTACAACATACAGCATGTAAATTACTTGGCCAGTCCTGATATTTGATAATTGTTTTAACCTTGGATGGATTTGCTATTAATGTTTTAATTGATATACCCATCTTGAGTAAATTAGTTACACCTTCGTCATAAAGTTCTTGTATTAGACTCTCCTTTTGCAGACCATTTCTCAATTCATCACCCAACATTTGATAAAAATTACAATCTATGTTTATGATACATTTCCTGAAAAGATTCAGTATTTTTCATATTACCATACTTTGGATTGACTGTAAACTCAATTCATAATGCAAATCTGCACACAGTACACACTTCAGTATATAATAGCACATTGCCCGCCACATAATATATTCAAAGTAATTCAACTCCTGAAGTATCCATATAGTGAATAATTCTAGCCCATAACAAAGTCTTGGAATTACTTTCATTTTATAAAATTTAAGTGTAGGTAATATGGAAAATGTACCATATATCCGATCCACGACTTTCATCTGGGACACCAATTTCAAGACCTTCTCCTTTATATAATTTCTATAAAAAAACACTTGGCGTGGCTAGCCACTACAGGACATCCTAAATATATCATATTTGTTTTTTCATCCACTTTTTTGTTGTCCAACCACCAAGTGAATTTCTTTTTTTATTCTTAGACTGCCCCCCCTTTGATAGTTTTATTATTACTGTTTTCTCTGGATTTATGACTAGTTTATTTAAAGTCATATACTGCCTAAATGCATCTATTTGTCTCTGTAGAACAACAGCCGTGAGATCGAAAAGAATGAAATCATCAGCGTAGGCTGCCCACACTATAGTTAGATAACCAATTTTCGGGTGTAGATTAGGTGCTTATCAGCATCCTCCACATAAAGATTAAACAAAATAGGTGCTAACATACACTCATGTCTCAATCCATTAGCAGTAATAGTGCAGTAATAGTGCAACCCGAAACTTTCCACCTTGAGAAAACATAGTCGAAAACAATTCTGATTTGTGGACGGAGTGTGGATGTGAGGGTGCAGTCTATGCAGCTCGTGCAAGGACGTGCACACAGGCACTATTGCGTCATTCAAACGTCCATCCAACTAACCAACTCCGCAGCAAACGTAAACCACCTTGGAGGCCCTCACCCAGCTCAACAGGTATGGAGAGCCACATGCTGATATATAGGATCCCTTCAGACTTTTGCGACTTTCAGGTTTCTGCCTAATTCTTGTCTGATTACATCAACCACATTTTGCTCCCTGTGCCCCATCACCAAACCCGGCTTCACGGCACCTCCATTGCTCTTCGCTCCTCCCACGAGACACACAGGACTCATTCCACCAACAGAAACTGGCACCGGTACATACTGGGGCCTATGGCCCCCCGGCCTTTGACCCAGGACCGCTGCCGACCGTAATAACCAAAACACCCATTGACCCTATAGAAGAGAGAAAAGACTCACCTTTTTGGGAAATTTTGCGGATCCGCTCCGAGCCCCGTCTTGAGCACTCCAGCTCCCAGTCCACAGAGCGCATCCTGGGAATCCAGGTATTTTCACACTACGACTACGAATTAAAATTCTGTCCAGAATCCGGCACTGGTTATCACTGGGGACTGCGGGCCCTCAGCCTTTGACCCAGTACCGCTGCCATCGATACCTCTATAGATAAGCTCCTGCTCCAGCTGCAGAAACAAAAGACTCATCTAGCCGGGAACCCATGCGGGCACTATTCGAACTCCTGGTCTGCACCCTACTTTGCACCTCCCTGGGGACTGCGGGCACACTGCCTTTGACCCAGGAGCGCTGCCACCTACAGTAGCAAGGAACACCAACTAGCCCAGCTTTATCATGGGACAAAGGAACCACATCAAAGCTGCGCTTTCACACAGAAACCCTCTCTGAAACTCTGAATGGCCCCCGCACACACTGAAGATACGAAGACTGAAAATATACCCGGGCCTTGCACGAGACAAAAAATCAAAAATTTGGCACCAATGGCCTCCCCTGCGCAGAAGAAGAAAAAGCCCACTACATGGGAATCTCCCACATGGAGGAGCCGGTGACCACCCCATCAAAAGAGTCTGTATCGATGACCTCATATTCCCCAGAGATGAACAACCCCCAAACCGACAAGTCAGAAACACAGCAATTGAAGGGTGAACCAATGACAAAACAAAATTATGAAGATCCTGCGGAGTTAGACAATACAGAAAAGTCTGCTTTGCATACGATATTCAAGGCACAACAGAAATCCAATACGCATACAGATGACAAACTGGGAAACCCAGAGACAACTGACAATAGTGATACAGATGACAACGTGGGAAACCTAGTGACAACTGACATAATCACACCTTCGCGAATGTAAACTCCAAATCCAAGCAATAACGGAAACCAGAGAAAGGATGTCTCTGCAAAGAGAAAAACAGAAGCAGCCAGCAGACACAATTCGATCTCCCTGAAGGTCCAACAGTGTACCCTCAAAAAATCGACCGTATCTCCTCTGGCTTCAAACCGGAAATACAAGGATGACACAAAGACCGAACTTTCAACCTATCAAGACACACCACCACAAAGTATTACACAAAAGGATAAGCGGAGATGTCAATCGTTGTATGAGAGACAAAGACAATCGCAAGAACTGATACAATCAACAACTGCTCAGCAAAACCCTAGGGTGGCACGCCTCTCATTAGATATTCTGGGGATAGAGGCACTAATGCAAAACCAAGAAAAAAGAAATGAGGTCTTTGGGAAACCTCACCAGCCAAAGAACAATAAACTCAGCCCTATGCCTCCAACACATCCCACTGCCTCGATCTACCTTCCTTAAGATCAATTTGACTTCCCCCAGGTGACTAATACCAGTACGCCTATAGAGAGACAAAGAATACCAGCAGAATGGGGCACCAAAATGGAGGCAAATGACAGACAAGAAGAAACAGAATACGATAAATGCAGATGTAATCTGGCCCCACAGTTCCACCCGGCTCCCATACCCACCTCGATGCTGGATTTGCAAAATATATTGATTGCCATAACCTCACAGACACTAATCCCCTTTATGAAAATGCAAGAAGCGAATGTTGACGCCATTAAAGACCAAACGACTCTACTGGCCTTAATACACTCCAAACAGATATACATGGAGGTCTTTATGGTCAAAATACAGGAATGCCTTGATATGGAAGCAGAAGCAAGCAAAATGTGACAATCTGGCCTCTTCGATATCACCCGAAATGACAGAGAGGAAGAAAAACAATTGACCACAGCGCTAATTGCCATGATGCCCACCTTCAATGCCCAAGCAACACACCCTAAACAGTTGATATCCGATGCAAGCCATAGAAACCAGGATGTGCTAATTGATAACAGCTCATCCCTTCCCCAAAAGAAAATCCCCCACTGTCAGCCTCACCGCCAATTGGAAACTTCATAGAAGCTGATGAAATAACTCCAGCACCGCAACCCACAGCACCCACACCGGCAGCGCAAATATTACCAAAAGACGAGATGAACAAGATCAACCAAACAAAAGACAACAGCACTCAAGTGAACTACAATATATTTGCACAACCCTGTAAAACAAATACAGACACTGTGAATAAACCAAAGAAAAGACAAATTGGATCGCAAGATTTCTTAAGAAATCTCACCACACCTAAAATTGATAGTAAAAAAATCTCAGGTCAACAGAGACAAGCATCACCAACCAAGACCCTCACAGGAATATGTACCCAGACAGGAACTACCAGCCTGAAATATAATTGGCACCCCTCCTACAGATCAACTACATACCCAACCAAATGAGGAACAAACTCAGTTACAGATTGTGCTTAACCTGACTCAACACTTGGATGAAGGCATTGAAATTTCTGAAGAAGCACAAATCCACCTGAGAGACTGGTCACTTATTGTCATCGACCAATATGAAGAAAGCGTTTTGATTAATTCAACACGGATCGCACTACCATGTGAAGAAATCTTGGATAACACCTTAGACTTAGAGATTACCGAGCACACCTCAAGTTCCAGGAAAACATAGCAAAATAACATGCCCCGCGACAATCATACTGGCCCGATGCAGCAAGTACTACAAAAAACAAGTACATACCGGCCAGAGTGCATGAAGGATGAGACCAGACCTTTGCCACTCTTTGTGGACCCTCGAAGACCTCCTAGCCTGAACAGACTGAAACTTGTAAGAACTGATTCCCGCCCATATGGATTAATACTCAACAGAACAAATGTACTACGGCTGCTCAGCGCCATACCTTATCCAAAACGCATAGTTTCGCGAGATATACAGATGGTCGAATTTACTGACGAGTCAAGACGAGACAGAGCATGGATACAATTCACATCCCCAGACACAGTGAAGTTGATTAGTGAAAACAGCCCTCTGAAGCAACTGGGATTTGACATCCCAACAAATGAAGAAAACCACAAAAGTCAAACAGGAAAAAAGAACAACTGGATTGAAAAACCCGAAAACACCTCAGACTCACGGAAAACAACCTTTGACAACTCAACAAGACAGCCCACAAGTTACAGCGGAAATAACATCAACAAAAAACTAAGCTGCTATGAGGATGGCAGCATATACAGACAGCAAACAGCCTACACCAAACATTTTATCTGTAGAGATATGGAAGCGACTAGAGAGAACCACGAAAAGAGCGAAACTGAACATCAATAACCATCAATCAAATCTGAAAAGTATTCCCTATTGCTATGTTCTTGGAATATTCGTGGACATACTCACCTACTCAATACAGAAAGACTAGATTTAGCAGGATATCACCTAATCTGCTTACAAGAATCCTTGATCACTAAACAGCCAGTCTGTAACAGCTATAGCACCCTTATGAATCCAGCAATAAAGAAACCGAAAGGACATCCATTAGCTGGACTACTGACCCTAATTAAAACAGGAGTGAACCTGGAGCTACTTGAATTGATCAATACACATGCCTGGATCCAAACAACCGTAGTTCAACAGCTACGATCAAAAAACCAAAGGACAACTGAGAAAAACCTACCTGCCACAAAAGAGAGACTGGGAATAGTAAAGTTATAGTGGAACCCGGCCGCAATCACAGACAAAGCCTTCATAGATTGCATCACTTCGGCAATAGACAGAGTGTCCAAAAAATATATACACATAGATTCCATAGTATGTAGTGACCTAAATCTACACCTGTTTGACCGAGCTGGCTCCGTACTAGAAGAATCCATTCTCGCCCCACGAGCCTTACGCGGGAATAAAGAAATGGCAGCCAGAGCCCTGCCTAGAGTCGACACCATAGATGAAAACACGGGACTTCCAACCCTGACATGGGCATTGGGCTCCACCACAGCAATAATTGACTACATCTACATCTCTGAGGGACTGCACCCGAAAATCAGCAATACCGTAAATCTGAAATCCAGAAACAGTGACCCCTACATTATGACCATCTCTTGGATGATAGAAAATCCCCAGAATGAAAAACTCAAGCTACTGGTACTTGAAATCAACAGCGGGATAAACAGGCTAAGAATACGTCAAAGAATTGGTAAAGCTACCAGGAAAATTCAAGGCAAGAAAACTAAACTTGACGATCTGAAGAAATTGAATTACCAATCGATTCTCTGCCCCTTCAGACATACCAATAAATACCAAAAAAGCAGCTACATGAAACATACCCATGCCTACAACCCACAAATTGTGGAAAAAAAGAAAGAATTGCAAAGGATCTTAAAGCACATAAAACAGACTGCCCCAGATAACTTCCAGATGATAAGACAGGCTAAACAATGCTTCAGAAATTGGCTGAAAAGCACAAGAATGATCCAAAACTAACTCGGCGTGGAAATGATGCTACAATCACTAAATAAACATAATACAAGAGATATGTGGAAACTCCTAAACCCTCCAACCTCGAGACAGCAGCTGATCATCTCAGATGTACCAGAAGCTAGCTGGACAGCCCATTTTACGGAGTTCTCCAAACCCAGGACATCCAATGACCAGCAAATAGACGCCAACCACACCAACAGCTCGGTCTTTGCTTGGGACAGCAAAGACATTGAGAGCGCAATCCACAAACTCAACCCCTCGAGGGCACCCAGCCCCGACGGATTTTCCAGTGACCTCATCAAACGTAACTCTGAGATCTGGACTCAAATATGCAGAAAAATGTTCACCCTAATTGCGAAGACAAAAAACAGTCCTTGCTCCTGGCAACTCAACATCCTCATCCCCATTTTCAAACAAGGTCTGTCGAAAGACCCCGAAAATATAGGCCAATGGCCCTTCTTGACGCCCTAGGCAAGATCTTCGCCACCCTTCTCCTAGACATACTAAACAGATAGGCAAAAAATGAAAAAAGGCATGCCACCAGATAAACTGGCTTTGTGAAACAACTCGGAACAAACATCAACCTATTCTTACTCAAACTTGTAAAACAAGACGCAATAAAGAACAAAACGCAAATCTACACAGCATTTGTCGACCTCCAGCTAGCATTTGACCTGGTAAATAGAAACATACTATGGAAACAATTTCACTCGTGGGGTTGTCCTACTGACATACTGGATCCCACAAAACAGCTCTACACAAACACAACCATCAGAATCAGGTTGTCAAATGAAGGATCCCTTACGGACCCTATTAGAACATGGAATGGTTTGAAACAGGGCTGTCCTCTAGCCGCAACCCTATTCAACCTTTTCAATGCAGATTTCGAAATGAACATCCATACTCCACAGATGAATCCACCAAAAATGTACGCAACACTCCTGCCTTGCCTAATGTACGCGGATGACATCGTCTTGCTAACAGAAAATCCACAAGGTCTCCAGATCGCACTTGACAAACTTGAAACCTACATGGAAACAAACCAACTTAAAATGAACACTCAAAAAACAAAAGTCATGCCCCTCATTCAGCAATCCAAGAAAAAGCAGAACAACCAAGCTTTCTTTCTGCACAAACAAAAACTGACACCAGTCAAAGCAATAAAGTACCTGGGCATATGGTTGAACCTATCCCCGGTAGAAAAAGACTGGGTGCAGCACCTAAAATCAAAGGCTCTTTCCCTAGCCTGTCAAGGACGCATACTCCACCACAAATGCGGGACATTTTCGACCCAGCCAGTTATTTCATTCTACAGACAGAAAACTACAGTTATCCTAACATATGGTGGAGAAACAATGATTAACATTGAACAGAGAATATGGCAACAACTAGAGGGGATATTTTGGAGGAAGGTACTATCCCTCCCTAACTCCCTCCTGATGCCCCGCCTACCCTTTGTACAGGGTCTGCAATCACTTGAATTGCTCATCACGTGTAAGCAGCTCGACCTATGCAGGAAAATTATCTCAGAAGAACAGATTCCGGCACTTAAAATCCTTCAAACAAAAGACATCACATTCAATGCCTTGACACTAGTTGCTTGGAAAAACTATGTTGAAGCCAAAAGAATAGCAGCTGACATCACTCTAGAAATGCTAATACAACACCCTGAAAAAGCACCAAAGAAATTACCTGTAATGACTGGAACAACACAATAGAACTGAAATCCAGCTATCAGCTGAACCTACACTGTGAACACGATAGACGACCTTTAAACACTCTCCCAACTTACCTACAGGTTTTCCCAGAATGTCAGACAAGAGACACCTTTATGCGATTACGTCTGAATCTCCTCCCAACACGCGAAATCCTGACAAAAGGAAAAAACTCACAATGGATATCTCACCATCAAACAAAGAGACATACCTGAAACGCTATACCACATGATAATGATGTGCCGAGCCCTAGCGAAAACAGAAATCAATTTAGAGACTTCTTTATCAAATCACCTACTCACCTAGAAACAACAGAGCGATGGGCTCAAATTCTTCTGGGAGACAACAAAAATTGATATTCACCATTGGCAAATTTTGCAACGACCTAATAGAAAATTCTGAAAAAATACACCTGCGAATCTCAAATGCTTCAATGCAACAGACAGAGGAACAAAACAAAACAAGAACCCTCTAATCAACAAGTAACAGACTGTTTATGAAAATAAATTCAGAATCATGCACTGAGATAGAGCCAAAATAGATGAAAGGTTTACCAAATAAACAGTACCATCTAAAAAAAAAATAAAAGAAAATAATGGATTTTGTTAGTAGCCCTTCTGAATTAAGCCTAACCTGTATTTGTGAGTCCCTGTGCAAATTTATCAGACTTCTCAATAGACCCCTAGGTATGCCAAACATGTCCATATTTCTCCACAGGATAGGACAGTCTACCAAATCGAATGCCATGGTTAGGTCCGTTAATGCCACATAAACATGTGAGCTATGTTCCTCCCATGCTTGTCTCTGTAGGCAACTCAACAACAAGCCACCATAGTCTGTTCCCATTGACATCCTGAAACGTATTTGTCTATATTCCAGAATATTCTTATTTACACACCATGCATCAATATGTTCCCTCCCCATAGTCAAAAATATCTTTGAGTCTACATCCATAATTGCTATGGGTCTATAATGTATTGGACATGTGCATAAACCCTTTTTAAAATGGGTATTAAATGTGATAATTTCCAACTTTGTGGTGTTTTCCTTTTATTCAAGATGTCTGTAAAAAGTATATATAATATTTTTGCCCAGAGGGTCGGGTTTTGTTTCATTATTACAGTAAAACGGATTCAGACCCCCGGCTCTATATGAGCTGGCTTTTTTTATTAATCTTTCAATCGAATCCTCCGAGATAGAAATTTCCCAATAGTGATCCAACATATCTCATGAAATATCACATACTGTATCAGTCTTGTATATATTCAGAAAAAATGCTTTACCCAAGTCTGTTTGGGGATTGGATTGCTCTGGACTGTTTGCTGTTTAACTTCAATCTGGTTAATTAAGGCCCAAAAACTGCTTGTATAATTGTCCTTAAGTGAAATGAAGATATCTTCTCCATCCCTTTTATACAGGTTAAGCCAATAGTATTTTAATTTTTTTAGAAATGTTGTTTCTGTGCGCGTACCAATTTGTCCACTTTCATCCTTTCAATGCTGATTCTCTCGTATTACTTTCCGCATGTATTCTTCATTTCTTGCACATTTGGATCATTATTATGGTTATGTATTCAACCTGTGTACATTTCTAATGTGGAATATGTGAACACCTTTACTCCAAGGGCTGACTTATCAAAATCATTCAACTTAATATTATTAAAACTTTCAGATATTACTTTATTCCATCTTATTCTGTTACCCATAGCATTAAGTTCAACTGGGTTCATAACGACATCTGACATCCTAATCTTGTTATCCCAATGCATTGTCAAGCTCAACCATGCATGGTCACTAGACTGGTTATCCACCACCTCATTTTTTAAAATCTTGTTATAGACCTTATTACTTACAAAAATGTAGTCTATGATGGAATAGGCTCCTCTTGTTGAACAAGTCCGAGTGTCATTACACACTTCAAGAAAAACCGCAATTTTCAATTTCTTGGATCCATTTTGCCCCCTGAATCTTCTTCCTTTTATTATGTCCTACTATTC
Source organism: Ambystoma mexicanum (assembly GCF_040938575.1). Lineage (NCBI taxonomy): Eukaryota > Metazoa > Chordata > Amphibia > Caudata > Ambystomatidae > Ambystoma > Ambystoma mexicanum. Next base: position 92,194,888 of record NC_090941.1, read on the forward strand.
GATCATCGTGGACTATCTATTCACAGTTCTTGATAACTTCTGTTGTACAGTCGGCATTAAAATTGCCCGCTATTATTATTCCCCCAAAGGGTTAGATGACAAACCAGTCCTCAATCCTAGTGCTTAGTGTGTTCAACAACTTATCTCAGTCATCAAGAGGACCCCAGTATATGTTAATTAAAAGTACAAGTACATTCACACTATTCATTGTATCATCATCCACAATTACAATGGCCATTATAGCCTTGGAAATTGACCAATCATCTATCTTATGCAAACCCCTGCCATTGCGAAGGGCAATTGCCATTCCTCCTTTCAGTCTACCTAAACTCCCTTTTGTTCGTTTTTCACTTTATATATCATATGCATCAAACATTGGCCTCCTTACCAACCTGGTCTCCTGTAAAAAAGAAATGATGTCATAAATCCTCAAAAAATTCCCCAAGTTTTTATTTGAGGACAGGCTAGAGAAACCCGAGCATTCCAGGACAAGAAAGCAAGACTAGCCCTTCCCCTAAAGATGTTGTTGTTTCATATTCTTTAACGAGAGATGGAGTTCCTTAATGTTAATGCCAACCAACCCCAATTTGTATTTTCTTTATCCAATATGTTTGTCTCTACACTTCAGGTGGCCTTCTCTATTGTGTCTAAGCAGTCCCGTTAAGCCTGTCTCATTGTGTTTCAATACTTCTGCTCCCCATTTACCATGTCTTTTCCAAAAGGGAACTAAGTCATAACCAAATTTCTGGAAGTTCACTATCTCTTTCATTAGAATATTGTGCACTAGAGATGATGATACTAGCCTCACATAGTCATAGCGATATGGATGTATAAATTCAACTAATTTAATATTGCTTGAAGTTATTAAGCATGGGGATGGGATCTCACCTAGCAGGACCATAGTTCTACTCAGGGACTCCTCCCCCCCTTGTTTAAACATATAGTTTATAATAAGACTTGGCTCGCCCGGAAAGACCGGTTCTCTTAATTGTATGGGGTACATTTCACCCCCTTCAAAAACATAAACCCTGTTTCTGGATTCACTCGGGTGCACGTCCCTCAATTTTACATATATCTCAGTTTCCTCCCTAACTTCTGGGACAAATGAGGAACAGAACAATGAGTTTCTCCTTCTGAAGTCTTCTAATTCTGGGTAAATAAACAATTCTGGGATATTATAAGCCTCTTTCTCTCGCCCACCAATTCCCAACTCTCTAAAACATACAGTATTTACCTGTATGTGACCAGACTTATTTTCTTTCTTGTCAGAATTTTTTTTTCACACTCCCCTTCTTCTTCCAAAGGTTCTTTATTAGTGATTCTTTTCTTTCCTCCTTTATAGGCTCCTCTGTCCCTGCCCCCCCAAATCTAACTGTGAACACCCTTGTGATATAATATTCGTAACCAGGTTTTTAACCGCAGATTCAATCAAAGATTGCGTATTGACCTGCACCCTCAGGCTGAGAGTGTTAAGAGCCTGTTTCAGTTACATATTCCTGGTGTCATTCTTGTTTGTCACTCCATTTCCACTCCTTGCTTCATTACTCGGACTGTCCCTTATGGGCCCTGGCCAGGCTTCAAACATTTTCTCTGTCTATCGGATCTCAAAACACTACCCTTCCCCTTCTGTAATTTCCCAGTATCATCTGTAACAGGTTTCCAAGCCAGGTTCATAAAGGGTGCATTTAAATATGTCATATATTGGTTTCCCCAAATTTAGATAATTTTTCTGCTTTTGGATTTCATTTGTTCTCTTCTTCTGTTTTAAGGTAACTGCCAATCTGTCATTGGTCTCAATATTATTGGCTTGTGGGGCTGTTAAGTCTACAACTTCCATCACTACCTCATCCCCTTCTACATTCATTTCCTCAGCAGAAAACTACCCCAGAGGTCACTGAGATTATTCTGTCTTGATATTCATGTAATTCTTGCCTAGCTATTGCACGTAAATATTTTCTTGATGTCGTTTTAGACGTTTTTAATTCTGGAAGCTGCTTCCATGTCTGTTTTTGTAAAAAAAATGTGATTTAATCTCTACGTTCTCTAATGAAACACTCACTGGACTCCCTTTATCAGTCAATCCAATGACTAGGAATAAGCCTGTTGAGTCCACTTCTTGATTTTTTTGATTGAGCTCTCCTCTGACTTTTTATTTTGTAGTTTTTTAGGCGAACCCACAAAGGTCTGGATATTACATAATGGGACCTCGCTTTCGGCCATGGCAATTTCCCCCCCTTTTTAATGCAATAGTGTTAAGGTAGCTGAAATATCGTTCAAATGAACAGTATGACTTATTTTTTCATTAAGTAATTGTTTCTGCATGTTTTATATGCCAAGGGTTACTACATGGATTTTGTCCTCTTTAATGTAGGGGGATCTATTAGTTCTTGCACCATGGATTGACTGACCCTGTCCCCATCTACCTCCTGGATATGATCGGTCATAGCAAGCATAGTAATTTCCCCGTAAGAAACATTTGGGGAGTATCTATCGGGGAGCAGTTCTGTTGAATACCTCCACCGATAGAATCTTTTCCCAGAATGTGGTTCTTTGGGGAGGCAGTCTGATTGAGACAAATTATGAGCCAGTGGAAACTGAAACATTTCCTCTCACCCTTGTTCTTTAAGCAATGCTCCCTCCCTCCCCTTCAGTGACTCTTGTGGTGAAGGGGGCAATGGCAATGCCTGAGCTCTCGACAGGCTATCTCTTCTGTTAGTAAAGACAAGCAGGGCGAGAAGCATGTCCTGTTTTGCTGCTGTTGTCTTTTCTTTTTTTTCATATTTGAAAGTTGTCGTGACAACCACAGGCTATATTTATCCGGAATGCCACTATCATTAGATCTAGTTCACTTAATCACCCTTTATCTGTAACCATCCAATCTTATAACAACAAACACACTTTCTGCTTATTTACCCATAAGAACCAGATCTAAGGTTTCAAGAAATCCTGGACGGTAAGATTGATAATGCACTCTCTCACCAAAAGGTTTTTATAGCACCCGCTCCCAGTGAACCAGCTAACAGCTAATAGCACTCGGCAAATCACTCCATAAATGTGCCCGCACAAATGCACCTTCGCTGGCTGTAATATACTGTTTCCATTCAAAAAGGAGTGGGACTTAGTCGTCTTTCATATAATTCTCCAAATTTCAGTCAGTGTTCTCCTTTCAGCCTGAGGCGGCCAGCAAACACAGCAAACATCACTCAGTAAAGCACTCTGAAAATGGGTTGGCCTTCCACACAAGATAAGTACACAACATCTAGTGCAAGTCCACTGGAATAATGAGAATGAAGCAGCTACAAGAAAATACAAACATTTTAAAAAGTCTAAAATTAACTTGCAAAACACCATCAATTGTACTTCCTCAGATAAAACTCAAAACAGCTATGAGTACTACATAGCTGAGTGTGCATTAAAATTACAACAAATACAATCAAATAAACGTTCAACCTCACTATCATGAACACAAAAATGAAATGCCTGCATATAAATCCTATTGGTTGACAAATCTAATTTTGTAGGTCCATGTTAGTGAGCGTTAAAAAACATATTCCAAAATACTTGCCACACAATCAGAGCAGATTAAATAAATCACAGAACACCATCTGATAGCAGTGGTTAATATAACTAACACACACGACACTGCAAATAAACATTCACATATGTAAACATTAAATAACACTTACTTTCACATCAGCCACACTCTTGCCACATGCACAGTGAGAGTTCTGGGATGCAAAGGATAAAACTGCAGATCATTATGCCTTTTCTACTTTCCAAAATGAATAACAAAAAAAGTGGACTATATACTAATAAAACGACTAAAATGGATGATACATTTTCACCACAATTTATCAAAGAGAGCTACACAAATAGAAAAGTAACAACAACCAATAACTAACAAGGAAACTCACACAAACCTCTGTTTCCCCCACCCAGCATCTTTCATTGCTGCGGCTATTCGACATGGTTGCAGATCTTGCTTTGTATCCACAGCTACACATACATTTTTTTTCAAGCCCAAAATCAAACTAAGCCGGCCTTCGAAACTTCAAATAAAGTAAGAGAACACCTAAGCAGATAAAATAACACACACAAACAACATTTTGACTGTATAATCCACATAACAATTGAATTATTGAACAGAAAATGCATGGTTTATAGATACGGCTATAAATATAACTGCGCCTACGGGTACAACTAATAAAATGATGAAAATTGTGTACGCGCCTGCGCACGTGTTGTTTTATAGACGCAGTTATCAAAAAGCCCCTTCATGAAGGTTTGCTGTTAGCTGCTGCTATAAGAAAAATACCACGAATAACAAAATGTATTTCGAATCCCCCAAACTCCAAACAAGTGTTCCTAGCATGCCTATCAGTGCCCCCTCCACTCCCATGTTCCTCCTCCACTCCCCTAGTCCCTCCAAAACAATCAATGCATTTATGATGCTACTCCACCCAAAATGTCAGATAGCCGCGGCTACAACACGTCCACAAATGGACAAACAGACAAACAGACAAACAGACAAAGTGCCATTTGCCAGCATATAGCCGCGGCTGCACAGGGTGCAATGCCATGCACTGAGTGGGTTCTACATAGCCACAGATAAATATCCCAGTCGTTGTTGCTGGATGCGATCCACAATACACCAATCACTCTCCTTTTATATAGCTGCGGCTATCAGAATTCTTTTTTTTTTTAAATGTAAGCTTGGAATATAAATTACCAAAGTGATAGAATGGTACTTAAAAGGTGTCAATAGAATATGTGACTGCTCATGGAGTTATTTAAAGTGGATGATGATAAAGTATCCATATTATTTAGGATATACAAGATTGGGGTTAGGTTGGGTGGATAAAGTTAAAAAACAGGTAAAAGATGGGTTGGACACAAACAATGAGAGTATAGTGCACAGAGAGTTGTACAATCAGAAGGGCAAGACTACATAAAGTGATAGCTTTAATACTTTCCAAAATCAGAATTACAAAAAGAGCACTATAAAACAAAATATAAAAATAGCCAACACTTTTTGAGTGTAACCTATCCAAGACAAACACAGACTTACAACAGTAACATCAACCAGTTACAAACACCAAAACACACACATCATACATACCCTATTCATAGAAATTACTAGAATTTCAAATTAGGAATCTTTTTCCTGGAAACAGAGAAAGACTGCAGATATCATGACTGGTTTTAAAACAGTGTGGCTGATCGGAGACAGTTGGCTGTTTTGGTTACCAGCTATTTGTAAGAAATCAAATATTAACATGGACCTTGTTTCGAGAGATTTGTCAATTAAATAGTTTGGATTGCAGGGAATGTATTGGTTCCAAGTTTTTCCAAAATTGTTCAGTCTGAAAAGTACAGGTCACCCAGACAGTATACTAATTCAATGTGAAATGTATGAGGTGTGTCCCTTACTTTAATGGTGAAACAAGACTTCGAAAAAATAATGGAACTTTTTCCCTCACACCCTCTTGATCTTTTCCATTCTGACTGCAAAAATGGAAATGGACCACCAACTGTAATGGTAAAATGGAAAAATCACGGAGAAGTGTTAATAAAGTAGTTGCAGCATTCATGCGAGACCGCAACCAATTATGGATTTTAAACAACAATATACAGTTCTACATGGTCAAGTTCTATAGACATGATGGAGTACACCCAACCGATGAAGGAAATACAGTGTTCCTTCATAACATCAAAACAGTACTACAAATGTGCTAAAATACGACACTCAGTTTACTCCAAAACAGACCTTTTAAGGACTGCTTACCACATATAAATATAAAAATACAATAAAATAATACCCCAAAACATTTTTATGAATATACTCACAGTTAGAGTTCATTGACTTTTTTATAACCACGGTTACAAACTTTTTAGTTAAAGGGGGGGGGGGCTCACTTTGGGTTTTATAATACAATAGAAGTAAAAAGATTAATACAGTAGAAGACTGCTCATGTAGTTATGTAAGGTAGATGAATATAAAGAAAGCAGAGTATAATACATGACAGTAAACTAGGGGGGATACATTTAATAGGTACAATTACACAAGGTATAATAGCATGGCTGAGAATAAACAGTGTATGGGGCATCTAAACTAGAATAGTGAGTCTTCTTTTTGTATTGATTGTATTAAACAATGTTCTTTTTTTCTCCATAGTCTCACATGTAAGAAAGTCTGAAAACACACAGCCAAAATAGATAAGACTCCCAAATACCTACTGTGTCACTGGCCATAGCCAGTGATTTTTCACCCCTGATGTCACTATACCTACAAAAATTACTTTTAAAAAGAAATAAAACACAGACACCCCAAAATGTATAGCCGCTGGCACGTAACTACTTTTACCCGCAGTTATCTGTTGTCCTGTATAACCTCAGATATACTCGAGAATATTGGAAAAATGGCCAAAACAAAATGCTTTCCTGCCCTCACCAAATACCCCTCATCTGTGCCAGTTCCCTTCACTCCCCAAATGGCCTCATCACCTCCCTGGCCCTCTGCCTTCCCCCCACACCACACACTGTTTCTGTGACGCAGTTTGATTTAACATGTCGGCTATTCGAGGCAATAACCACAGCTATAGAAAGCTTTATGTTGCAAACTCCGTCCTGGACCTCCTATAACTCCCACATTTCACTTGGTTCCAGCAACCTCACCACCTCTAGACAAAATTATTTTAACCTGCAAACAGCTTTTTAACTACTTTTCTTTTCTCGTTATCCTCAGGTATAACCGTGATTATCTCTCCTATCGAGCGAAAAACAAGATGGCAGCTGTTTCATTTCTAAAAACACCCGGTTTTGTGTAAATCTCTGAGATATAGCTTTCTATTTTTGAGAAGGGGGACCCCCTTTCTCCATCAAATATTTAAATATCTACAGCACGGAATAACCCCAAATCATGCATCGATCGCGAGTCAACGCTTCATGCCCAAGTTGTTACGAACCTTGTCCAAATCAATCCAGCCGTTTGGGCTGTGCGCTTCGGTAAAAATGTACCTTGTTTGTCTAAGGGGAAAATTAATGGGAAGTAGGCCGCACTTTTGGAAAAAAACCTTTTTTGTCTTCTTAATAATTATTACATTTTTCAACGAAACATTGCACTCTGAGGGGGATGTGTGAGTCCCTAATCACTTTCAAAATTTCGGTCCAATCTGTACTCAAATCTTAAGTTATTAACAATAGAATTTGGAGGGGTTCCTAAGGGAGTCCAATTCACCTTGAATAATAAATTGTTACATGTATTCATCACAAACTTTGTTTTTTAACCACGAATGTACTTATGTTATATTATTAACTTTAGTTGATGTTGTTAATTCAGAAAGATATTATTCTGTAGATTGTACTTACACTGTTTATTGGTTGCCTCGATATTTCGTAGAATAAGAGTAATTTTTTAAAATTTTCACTAATTTCTAATTGCAGGAATGATGACGGTGAAGTTGCATGTGTGCCATTTTACACTTCTGGTGGTGTGTTGAACTTCTCTCCATTTGTAGAGTCCTGCTTATCATGTTTCACTGTCACTTTAATGAAAGAGAAATTGTGTATTTTTTGCAGTTGCACATATTGCTGATTGTGTTGACATGATATTTGTAAATGGGCACCTTACCAGATGGTTTTGCTGCACTATCAGTGGTGAGGTGTTCTATTTCTGAGGTGACACTTTCAGGGGTGTTCTGGCAAGAGTTTTCTACTTTCATGTTGGCTGTTTCTTTCCTGCGGCTTTGAATATGGCGTTTCTGTAAATTCATGCAATTTCTAACTACCCTGTTGATTGCTTTTTTAATTTGCTGCTGGTTAGTTATAGACATTTAAGTTTTAACAACATATTGTGTAGCTGGACGACACATTTGTGATTCTGACAGCACTGTATTTGTACTATTGCCTTGAATTGTGTACCATAAGACTAAGGGCTCAGTATGACAGTGCAGGAAAAAAGTGGCAGTAATGGAATTGCTGCCTCTTTTTCCACTGCGCAAAACTACTAGCATCATGCGTGAGGTAAATCTTCCCACTATTTTGTTTCTTATTTTTTTAAAATTTGTATATGGTTCATGAAAACCTTCACAAAACATATCACAAGTAAAAATGAAAAAGTACAATGCATTTATTACAATAATAAAAAAAGGGTTACAGTTTTTGGCATTCATTTCTGTACTGCCCAAAACCACACAACTGTATTCTCTCCTGCACTATGTATGTTCCAAGAGCTAAAATATTCACTCAAACCTTCTTTGACCATCATGGACCATTATCTCCTTTCCACCCAATAAAGCCAGCCTTCTTTCAAATGAGATTTAACCTTTCATATCACATTTCCTCTTAACAGAACTTATTTTTCAGGTAATGATGTTACATTCTTTCAACACTTTCACTACAGTAGATGTTAAATCCGATTCATGACCAGAAATCAATCTGTCCCACAGAAATTCCGAGGTAAGTTCCTCCTCCCGATCCACATATTAACTAACTAAAACTGATCTCACTCCCCAAGTAGCCTCACAGTCCATCAAAAGATGTCTTAACGATTGATTAGATGGAATAGTGCATATTTTGCAAAGTCTACAGACTTCATCCCCTTGATTTTTCCTAGCCAAGCCTTCCCCAGTATTAATCAGTAATCAAATTTAACACGATTCTAAGAAATTATTTCTGTGAACTTTATTAGGTACCACGAGAGACAACCCAGTTTTTTATCAACTGAAATAAATTGATTTGGCAGGGACGAGTCTCGCAATATAGCAACTGATTGAATCCAATCATTCTATTTCAGAGTTTTTTTTATTTTCTGGGGATTTTCAATGAATGTTTGTAGATTTGAATCAACATTTACTAAGATCTCCTTAACTCTTAACTCCAATGCTGCAAGAATACTGGACCTAGAATTATCGGAATGTGCTTTGATATCGTTATAGAGCGTACATTTCTGTTCTGTTATAATCTCCTAGTAGAGAGAAACCAGTTTCCAATCTGCCATTCAGCCCAATGATCTTAAGCCAAACTCAAATCCTAGGCTCCAAGATGGAGTACTTGTTGCAAGTCCTACTACCTTCTTCCATTAACACCCCTCCAGCTTACTCCAGTTTGTATCCCAGAGCAGGGACATCACTTCTAGGCCATATAGGATCACTAGAGCTGCTTTTGCCATAACGAATCTGATTAAGGGGAGAATTAATAATGTAAAATATTTGGCATGAAATTTCAACATCTGGGTTATAATGTGCAGGACTTTCCCTTTTACATCTATCTCCACTTTGTGGATTGCTGGGGAAGCGTAGATTTTATAACCCAAATAGATAAATTCATCCACCCGTGAAAAAGCTCCACCCTCCAGGGACCAACCTGCGTAGCAAATTTTCTGTTTCAGATACCTGAAAACCACAATCTTAGATTTCAAAGGGTTGATTGATAACCCATTTATTCCTGCACATTCACCCAGTTTGTTTAACAGACGGTAGAGGCCTATTGCTGTTTTGTCCAGCAACACAATGTCATCTGCAAAAGTTAGCCAGTGGATCTTTCTACCATTTAATACCGGGCTAGCCAATGCAGAAAGTTGAAATTGATTGCGATAGAAAGTGGACTGTGACAGTCCTCGCTGGCCCACAGGAGCTGTGTTCAGAGCTGGAAACAGAGTTCTGTGTCAACCAAAAGACTCTGCTACCCACTCCGCGCCCGCTCCGCAGCGGGGCTTGGTATTTGAAAGTTGAAATTGATGTCAATAGAAAGAGGACTGTGACGGTCCTCGCTGGCCTACAGGAGTTGTGTTCAGAGCTGGAAACAGAGTTCTGTGTCAAACAAAACACTCTGCTATCCCGACTCTGCCTACTTACTGCCAAAAAATCAGCAAAATCAGTGGAATAAACTCAGCAGTAATTCTGCTAGCGGTAATTCTGCCAAAATCCCCAATAGAGTCCTATGGACTCCAAATTAAGGGGGATTAACACCACCACCACTACTTTTAATCCAGTGGTAACCCTGCCATACCAAGTGGCGGTAACAGTAATTCCGTTGGGTCGTATTCCAGCAGATTTAGCACCGAAATACCATCCAACAAGTAATGAGGCACAAATGCTTTTGAAGTTTATTTATTTTATGTGTTTTTATTGGTATATACAGATAATTTTACGGTTGAAGTTCGTATTGTGTATTTTGTACCTAAGGACTAACGTTGAATAAAGGTTATATGAACTGAACTGAAATGAATGGTGCCCTGGTATCTCAGACATTTTTTGATGCAATATGAACATGTGACATATGTATGTTTGTGGGTGTTTTGGGGAAAGCTGAGAGTATTCATGTTCCCTCTTTGAACATTAGAACATGTATTAATTTAAAGTCTAGTACATGGGATGTTTTAGTTTTTTTTTATTCTTTATTTATTCGTTATAAGATAAACAATGAAACAACAGCAATCATGAAAAACACCATTCACAACAAGCAAAGAAATCTAATAAATCCTCGAAAAGCAAAACATAAAAGTGTAGGCGTTTCCCCATTAAAAAAACCCACCCAACCACCCATTACCCACCCAAAAACAACACAAATCTCATTGGAACTAGTACATGTTCAAAAATGTTTCCCAGATTTTCTCAAAAACGTCTTGTTTCTCCTGCCTCCTGTATATTACCTTTTCTATGCCTGCAAGACAATACATTTCCTCAATCCAATCTGCAGACTGTGGTGCAATTTGTGACTTCCAGCCACTCAGAATCATTTTTTTGCAGATTGCCGCCCCTCTGAATAGAAACTATTTTGTGATGAAGACAGTGGGCCTCATTACGAGCTTGCCAGTAACTGTGCCCGTTTTACAGGCATGGCTACCGCCAAGCTTGCTACTGGCACCGGCACCCACAGTTGGGCAATAACGGTCCCATTACGAGTTGAATGGGCCGGTAATTGCCCATTCGCGGGTGGCGGTATTGCTGGGCTACCGATCCCCATTCTGCCACATATGGCAGAATGGGGTGGGGAGGATGGTTGCACCATCACGGTTGATAACAGTGCCAGTGAAATCACAAGTTCTTTGTCTAGATCGCTCACTCAGGCTAAGTGAACACAAATTTATATTCACACACATCCCATGCCACGTCTACGATGATATCTCATATCCCAACCGTCTACTCCACTCATCTCCTAATTCGATATTATCCTTATATTTTTTCACTATTTGTTTATAAACTCTACTTGCAACTGATCCCTCGCAAAGTTCCCTTTCTCTAGAAAAGAGATCTAGATTCACATCTCCACACATTATACTTCTCCAATACATCTTTTCAAACTTCTGTAGCCAATCTCTGAATAACTAGCAATATTACACTTCGCACATAGCTCCTCTCCAGAAATCCATTTTCCATCCTTGCAAATGTCACTGACCCAACTCACCCCACCAATAAACCACTCTGGCCAAAACCAAGTCTTTCCCTTATCTCTAATTGCAGGATTTAGCCAAATCGAAGAATTAGGTGATTTCAAAGCTACAGTATCCAACATGTCATAAAGATTTTTCCATGTATCCTGCAAAAACTCAGTCACCGGGACTTTCCTATTAGTCAAGTTTGTTGTCGTAAGAACCACCTTAGGAACAAGCGGACCTGAAAGGCTTGCTTCAGCTACAACCCAGCTAACTGGCTGATTTCTCAAAAAAGGTACAATAAACTGGCTCAAAAATGCCAGATGGTAAGCTCTAAAGTTAGGGATACCAAGACCTCCCTTCTCTGCTGGAAGCTGAAGCTTCCATAACTTAAGCCTGGGGGGGGGTTTGATCCCAAATAAATGATTAAAGCAAGCCATTCATATGTCTTGTCAGATATAAGTTAGACCCCAAATGTATCACACATGCCAACACGCCGAATGTGATGTTAAACATTAGTCAAGTGTGTTCAAATATTTAACTAATGCGTAGATAAAAGTAAGAATCACCTTGTGAACGGAGTGAAGAAAACTTTCTGCAGAGATTCACAGTATAACTAGAAACAGTCAGCAAGCTGGCTGTGAGTCACATGAGAACCTGGTTGCAACCCGTGCGTATCGATGTGTAGCACGGCCGAAATGAAATTAAAAGTAAACGAACATGGCCCCATCTTGGGCGGGTTACAGATGTTCTATAATACAGCCATTCACATATAACGCTATTTTGTTAGCTGTACTGAAGTCAAATGTGCCCCTACCTTCAAATCCCTACATCGACATACAACTGTACTTATGTTCATTAACACTTAATCCGCCACCCTTCTTGGTTCACTGTATATCGTACAATGTAAGAATAATAAATCAGACCATTCCTATCCATCAATCCTTCCATTCTAGAACATGGAACTTCAATAAAACATACAATACATATCTAGTAAGTCACCTGGATGGCAGACCATTCTCTCAAATCCCCAATATGCCACAGATTAGGTTAATGGAGAGTCATCATTACCACTACAGACATTATAGCAAATATTAGACAGTCACAATAATGTTTGTTATCAGGTCAATGTCTACTATCTGCTTTCCGTTAACTCAAGTTGTTGGTATATTTATTTCAACAATATCGCACAGACAAAGGTCTAGCTCACTGAGAGTATCTATTAGTATACAATTCATCAACCTCTAAGTACGTTATTGCAAGGTAACACTTCCCAAGCATGTCATAGCAATAGGAGCATGACAGTCAGAATATCACCATTATTCTAGAGAAAATCACAGCCATTATATTCAAATGAAACTATTTAGACAACATTCCTCATTTAGCCCTCTCGGTTGTACCGTGTGTAATCGATTTATCCAGAATATTTCTCTCTGTAACAGACAATAGTTGAAGTCTCCACTCCACCAGGATGTTTGGCCACTTCTAGTACCAGAAATTTAATCTGTGCTATTGTATGGTTGTATTCCTTAAAATGCCTACCCACTGGAGACTTGGGGTTATTGCATCTCATATTTGTTTTGTGTTCTGTCCATCTATCTTTGACCGGTCTTATCATCTGGCCTATATATAGATGCCCACATGGACACTTATTTGCATATATCACACCCGAGGTGGGAAAGCCTGAGGAGGTTTAAAGGGCAAGAATTTCTGTTGGGCTGCTACAATTGTTATAACTGCGAGAAGTGTGCCAAGGAAACGCATTATTCATTCACGGTGTTGTTCACCTGCCGCCCCCCCCTGCCGAGAACACACAGTGTTTGCTGCGGTCAATTTAGGAACTTGATCTCTGCCCACTGCTGGAAGTGGTCTACAAAAGAAATCAGGTTGCCCTTGTGGCGTGAAGCCAGAGGAGGTGTAAAAAGCGAGAATTTTTGTTGGGCTGTTGGGTGTGTGGGTGAGTGGGAACACTCTTGTGACCCCCTTATAGCCAACTGCTAATTGGATTTTCTTCCTGAACTCTCTAAGTGTTGCAAGCTCCTGTATTTATGCCGAAAGCTGACTTGAAAGAGGAGCCTGCCCACAAAGAGGAGCAGCAAATTCGATTTACACACAAACGTGATTAAGTAATATCTTTGATGGCTGCAGATAAGGGTAAGAAGAGCATAACTCTTATTACCCTAACTGCTAAACAGATTGTGTGTGACTTCCTTAAAAGAAGGTATTTTCGTACAGTTCACATCCTATTCCTATCCTATTTGTGATCCCAGCCTTGCGTCCATTTGCCTCAGATCACGCCGTAGCCCAGGCGTATCGGCCTGGTATTGTGGAAGGCCTGGTATAGAGGAAGGGTTCTGGCCAGCAATCACCTCTTGAGAGATCAAGGGCTCCAGAACTTTTCTTGCACCTTCCATAATTTAACAGTAGTGACAGTGAGGAGTGCACCGCAGCTATTGTCAGTACTTGTCAACGGAGCTACGATTGTGAACGTGGCTGATACATAAACTGTGAATATATACAACTGGCATCAGACTGCACTGTCTGTTCTAGTCAGCGCTGTTTAAGTGGGCGTAGTGAAGACCCAAAGGGCTCTGCGGGCGGCTGTAATTGGGTCACTCCAATTGAGGTTGGGAGACTGCGGGCAATATACCCTTTGATCCCACCCTTTGAAGAAAGCAAAGACAGCCTCCAGGCCTCTTATCAGGGTGCAGCACCGCTGATCGAAACTTATTGTGAATCAAGTGGGACTTCTTGAGCACAGAATGACATCAGCAAAGAAGGTAATGCACTCGAAATACAACTTGTGCTAACAAAAGGTTCAATCCAAGGCTAAACAAGATATTCTGGAGGAGGGTGGGGCGGCCACTCTGAAACCAACTAAGAAAGTAATAAAGCCTGTATCATCGACCCAAGGAGTTATCACTGGGTTTTTCCCAATCAGTCCACAACCAGAAATTATCTCGTCCTCTTTAGAGGAAGTGGTTCGGTGTGGTAACAACGAAGACAACTTTCAGAATTCAACCAACCTCGATGACATTGATTATAATTCTCTACTAGATCTCTGTTTAAGTATCCAGAGGGGAATGACTCTGGCTACCTCCATACCAGCAGGCAATATGGCAGATTGTCAGAAAGCGCTCCAAAGCAATGGCCCCACAAAACCACCCAGCCTTCCTTTACCAACTGCCACATTATCGACATCTCCAAACCTGGCTATTCATCTAATGAAAAGCATCCTTGAAAGTGAAACGGAGGAAATGGGAGGTTCAGTATCTGGGCCTTCAGAAATTGCAGAAATACAGTAATCTATGGCATCACTGCAATTTGCTCTAAAAATTCTCTTGAAAATGTGTGGGCACATTTTAGCCAATACAAATATCATTGCTGCTGTTAACATTCCATGAGTCAATGTCAGAGATGAAGCAGACTGTAATCTTTCAGAAGCAATACACATTTCAGAAGGCTTAGGTGAAAACCTGGAGCCCGATAGTAATATCAACATAATGAATTTTACTCACGGAAGTAGCGCCGTCTGGCTAAAAAGGCAGCATTTAGCAAAAGGCTGCGTGTCATTTCCTCTACATTATCGGAATCTGGTTTACTGAAAAAAGATTCAAGGAAAGCAAAAAAAAGAGTGGTTAGGACCCGTAAACGTAACGCAAATGGAAAAGAAGCTTAACTGGCTAAATCCTGCCAGACCAAGGAAATGAGTCGCAAACAGAAGAGTCTCCAGTTATGTCTCTTTCGGAGCCTCAGAGCAAGGAGGACAATAATGTCTTTACTCCCAATGTGCCCCATAGACATAAATCTGGGCTTAATGTCACATCCACTATAGTTGAATCAGCGGGGACAATTGAGGCTGGTACTGCTGAAAATCGTATTTGTCTAATAAAAAATCTATACCAAGATAAGGATTGTAAGTGGTTGTCACGCTCTGACTTTTTAGTTAGACTCCACTCTGTACCTCAGCTGAGAGTATTAAAATCTGATGACTTTCCGTTTGTGGAACCACTCAAGGGGTCAAACCCTAACGTCTCAGCTGTACATTGTAAATTTCTAGCTACAGCCCAAATGCTGAGAATTTACAAAAAGGAATTGATGGCAGTAGAAGTGGAAAATGACGCTGGCTTGAATGCAAAAGATCCCAAACGGCCTGGAACTGACATGGAGGTGCGGGCTGAAGAGGTCCAAGGGCCATTACCCCGGAGTGGCAAAAATGTAGACATGATGGACTTACAAAAGGTCTTGAAATGGTTCGCAGATGCTTTGCCTGAGGTGATATTGAAGCAATGAGAGTTTACCATCCTTTCATGGAACTGTAGAGGCTTTTTCCATCTCCTATCCGACTCAGGCCCACTTTCATTTATCTCGACTAATACGTGTATCTGCCTACAGGAAACCTGGTCCACCACACCTATGATGTTAGATGGCTATAGTATCTATCAATTGTATGCCAACAAGGGTGAACGAGGTAGACCCTTCAGTGGTTTGCTCATAGGTTTGGTACATACAGTATACTCTAGGCGGGTACCTACATGGTATAATGATAATCTCCTGGCCGTGGAAGTAGAATATCATCCCAAAGGATTATCAGAAAGGTTCTTACTTGCCAGTTTATATAATCCTCCTGGAGAGGAATTTAGGGAGCATATACAAGAAGCTCTACATGAGATATTGGCATTTTGGTCAACAGCCTCAGATAGAAGAGCTGTGGTGATAGTGGGAGATTTTAAATGTCAAATGATTGGTAGGGGAGGGAAATCAATTAACCCCAAGTTAAGATCTAAATACATGATGCAGCACACCGAAAATGATGCTGAGGGTGTATGTTGGTTACAGTTCTTTGATTTCTGGGAACTTGAGATGATCAACGGCAGGACATGTGGTGATTTTCCCGGTAATTACACATGGAAGACCGGTGTGCGTCGGAGCACATAAGACTACATATTTGTCAGCCCGATAATGGCAGAGTATGTTAATGATTTAAGGGGTATCCAGAACACGTGGAGCGATCACAATGCTCTGCTTTGCAATCTTAACATATAAAGGCAGCACCTTAAATGCAAACCTATGGGGAATCTGTCTGCCAATAGAGCTGCTACGCGAATCTGTTGGTCAGACAGGAATATAAGACTAGCTGCCGGAGCCTTAGCGGAAGTATGTCGGCCCAATCACTCCCAGTTTTATGGTATGACGGTAAATTCTGTTGAGAATTGGATTTGTTCCTTTGTAGGTACCCATGCAACTACTGTTGTGGGTATGATGACTAGAGAAGGAGACGACAGATACATCAGGGATGCCAAGAGAAATCTAAGAGCCGACCTCCGCGTAGCCAAGAAAGCAAGAGTGTCCAACGTGCTTTATTATGCCACCGTTAGAACTATTAAAAATAGATATAGATCCGTCGTTAAACTCAGAAGGACCACTGAGAAAAATCTTAGATGGCAAAAATTGGTTCAAACCATTTGCTCAAAAAACACCAGGAGCATTTGGTCTTTATTGGGGAAAGCATGGGGAACCTAGAGGAGCCATATATGCAATCCAATTGGCTCAGCGGAATGGATGGATTTCCTCAAAAGTCGTAATGCACCAGAGAATGAGGAGATTTTTCTCTCATTAGGTCCTATCCCTCCTCCCACATGTATTGATGTCTCATATGAATCAATTCATAAAAAAACCCTTGGCTTAGGAGGTTTGGTCTAAACTGGCGACATTCGATAGTGGTAAAAAACTGAATGTCGTGAATGTAAGTAGTCCAATAGGTCCTTAGAGTCGCGTCTCACCAGGTCGGGGGTTTAGCCAAGTACAAGACCCCTTGCTGAATAGTATGAAGTATAGGTGACCTGGAAGGAGACTGCGCCTGATTCTTGCACACAAGACTTATTTTTTTATATTTTATAATTTTTTATTATTTATTTTTCAGAAAAAATTGCCCTTAACGTTGATTGCCCTTAACGTTGATGACACGTGTTTCGGTCCTCCAAGGACCTTTTTCAAATCAGGGCTATTAAATAAACACATAAACAATCACAAAGGAAAATATGTGCATGTATCCAAAAAATAAAGTAACGGTTTGAGTATTGAAATTAGATCAGCATAGAAAAATAAACATTTTTAGGTGAGATGCATACAAACAAAAATACATAGATGTAAAAATAATAAAAATAAAAATAAAAGCCAGACAATAAATGGATGGGGAAAAAGGGTAGGAGAGAAGGGGTGAGATTCAAAGAAAGATAAGTACAAAATCTCCATTAGTTATTGTACACAACAAATTAATAAATCAAGCAATTTGTCATGGTCATTGTATGTTTCAGAAAAAAAGTGGAAACATGTTACCTTATGGTCATGTAAGAGGCCCCTGTCACATAATGTGAAAGATGAGCTTCCATATGTCATTGGGATAAATCCCTGAAAAAGCAAAAATAAAAAAATTATAATATAATGAATAAACTCTTATCTTACCCTAATATAAACCTCAAAAAATAAAAAATGCACTGGGTATTGGGTTACAAAATAGCGTGTGTTCTTGAATATTGAGGATTATTAGTTGAAAACAAAATTACACGTGAAAAAATTAGCTTCGCACTCCTAATAACTGATGGTACGCTTTCGCGTGTGAAAATATACGTGGATAGACGTATTTCACGTATGAGTACTTGCAAAGTAATCCCGCGTGAGAAAATATGATGCAATGACAGGATCCTAGTGCCTTAAATATTAACCGCGTGATAATGTCAACCCGTAAATTCGTAATGCTGGCTTGCCACGTATACTGAACTCGAAGCGCACAAACGCGTGCGTGATAATCCATGTTGAAGCGTAAAAGTACATCTAAACAGTTATAATACGCACATTCGCGTGCGCGTGAAAAAATTGCTCTTATCTCATCTGACCGCGTGAAATTGTGATCGCGTGAAATCTTAATTAGCGTAAAAGTACATCTAAACAGTTATAATACGCACATTCGCGTGCGCGTGAAAAAATTGCTCTTATCTCATCTGACCGCGTGAAATTGTGATCGCGTGAAATCTTAATTATGGATAGAGACGTATTCTATAATGGATGCGCATGATCGCGTGCGCCTATTACATGATAAAGCGTTAGAGTAGTTTTGTACAGGGTGAGTATGCACATTCGCGTGCGCGTGAAATTCCAGAATCTTAGCGTGAAAACGTGATAGTCGATTCACACGCGTTCGCGTACGCGAAAATCGCATGAGAATGTGGATGCGTGAAAATTCAGACGCTCTCTTACCTGCTGTTCAAATTAAGCGCGTACAATCGCAAAGTTGCTACAAGTCTCAAGGGGGCGCCATTATGTGTCCTCCCTGTTGTTTTATATGTTGCTGAGGGAACAATTCTCATAGAATGTCCTTCCTTCATGTTTAGTCGTGTGTTCACTGGTGGCCATATTGTAATGGAGTGAAAATGCCATAAAGGTATATGTTGAGTGGCAAATTGTGAAGTAATATGTATTCAGATAAAGTCTGCACGTCATGAACTTTTGATATTATTATCAAAAACGGCAAAATTGCAGAGAGAAAACATATGTGTAAGTATATAAATGGAATAATGTCTTAATAAGAAAGGCAATAATATGGAATAGTGTACATAGACTGGTAAGAATGTTACTCTTCATTATAGTTGCCACACAGATGTAATTATAAAAAGGACACCATTTCATTATCAGAATTAAGTCCAAGTACTGTTGAATTGAACTTGCAAATCATTTTCGCCTCAGTTTGTCTGAGTCTCTTTTCTCTGTCACCTCCACGTCTTCCAAGGATAACTTTTTGAAGGCCAATGAACTTAATGTCAGCTTTGTTATCCAATTGATGTTTCTCTTGCCAATGACAGGCAAGAGGCAGTCTAGGGTCCTGGCTTCCAATTTTGGCAAGATGTTCACGTACTCTAGTCCTGAGTTCCCTGATGGTGCTTCCAATGTATATTAATTTACACACACATACAATCGCATAAACCACATATTTTGTCCTACAGTTTATAGATTGCTTGATTTTTATAGTCTTATTATTGCTGCCCTTGAAACAATCAGTTTTTTCATGTGCATATTTGCAAATGGTGCAAGTTCCACATTTCCTGAAGCCATGGGTAGATTGTAGCCAATTCGATGTTCCCTCTGGTAGGTCTGGTAAGTCTGAAGGGCTTAGTTTGTTTTTTAGTGTCTGTGCTCTCTTAAAGATGATTCTTGGTTTGTTGTCAATAAAATTAGAAATATGGTCATCCAATTTCAAGAGATTCCAGTGTTTGGCCAATATTTTTCTCACATGTTTGTGGTCGTTACCAAATTTAGTGATGAATCCTATGGTGGATGGCTCCGCAGATCTGTTCTTACTAGCTAGAGTCTGTTCCTGAGTTAGTTGTAGACTTTTATCCAATGCCTTAGCGACACAATTGTTTGAATATCCTCTTGCCAGAAATCTTGATTGTAGAAGCCCACATTCTTTCTCAAAGTATTCTTTGGTCTGACAGTTTCTTCTTGCTCTTATAAATTCACCTGCTGGTATGTTGAGAATCGTTGTTCGATGATGGCAACTAGTGGCATGTAAGGTGGCATTGACCTCTGTAGGTTTACGAAATGTGCACGTTTTTATCTGGTTCTGTTCAATATATATTGTGAGGTCCAAAAAATCAATACTATTAGCATCACAGGCACCCGTGAATTGTATACCCATTTCATTAACATTGATTCTGTTTAAAAATGCCGTGAATTCTACTTCTGTGCCTTTCCATAGTATCAACACATCATCAATATATCTTAACCAATACATGAGATCCTTCTGATACACTTTATCCTTGTATATGAATGAATCCTCAAACAGTCCCATGAAGAGGTTTGCTAGGGCAGGGGCATATTTGGTGCCCATAGCAACCCCTCTTGTTTGTCTATAAAAGACATTGTTGAAATTGAAAATGTTGCATAGTAGGGAAAGCTCTAACATTTCCTTGATCATGACAATTTGATGGTACATCGAGGCTGACTCCTCCCTGAAGGTATAATCAATAGTTTTCAGAGCCCATGTATGTTGAATTGAGGTATATAGTGCTTTCACATCCATGGTTGCTAAAAGACAATCATGTTCCCAGTTCCAAGATTGTAGCTTAGTGATGACATCTGTAGTGTCCTTAAGGTATGCCTTTAGTTGAGTTGCCCTGGGTCTCAGAATATTGTCCAAATACTGTGAGATATTCTCTGTTGCCCAACCTATCCCACTGACAATCGGACGGCCCTCTGGTATTAAATCATATTGCTTGTGGATTTTCGGTAAGAAATATATTATAGGTATGGTTGGGTTCTTGATAGTAAGAAAGCTCTTTTCATTGTCCGAAATAAGACCTTTTCGATACCATTCCGAAATGTAGAGTTCTACTTTTTGTGTGAACTCATTTGTAGGGTTAACTGATAATTTCTCATAACAGCCTGGGGTGTTAAGATGATTGCTGGCCATTTTCAAATAGTTATCTCGGTCCATAATAACAATGTTCCCTCCTTTGTCCGCTTCTTTGATGATTATTGAGCGGTCGGTTTCCAATTGATGTAAAGCTTCTTGTTCCCTGAGGGTGAGATTGGGTTTAGTTTTGGATTGAGGATTTCTAAAATCCATTTTATACAGATCTTGAGATACTGCCTTGTAAAAGGTGTCAATGACATTGTCAGTTGCTAATTGAGGTACAAATTTAGATGTGGGTTTCAGCTCCTTCATTGATAAGGAATCAGGTTGCACATTGAAGTCTCTTAATACATTAGTGATGTCGTAATCCATAGGTTCTGCGATTGATCTTAGTAAGTAAATCTCTTCAATCTCTTTAATGCTTAGGTCACTCTGAATGGCTTTAGGTTGATGGGTGTACATGCCTGGTGCCTTAGTGGCAAAAAACTTTTTTAGTTTCAATTTTCGAACAAACTTGAAAAGATCGATATGTAAATCTGTCTCATTATGAATTGTAGATGGCGCAAAAGAAAGTCCTTTGTTAAGAAGCATACTTTCTTCAGTTGAAATTGGTCTAGATGATAAATTGAGAATTAAGTTTGGCCCTATTTCACTCTGTTCACTTCTCTTGAGGTTGCTCTTGTAAGCCTTTTGTTTACATTTTCTTGTGATTCTTGACTGGTTAGATCTTGAACCCCCCCTCCTTCCTCTCCTCCTGGTGTGCTGGGTGTTGCTCCAATGTTCTGTGGCAACTGAAAACGGACCTGTTTCAATATGGGATTTCTATTGCCTTTTTTGTATCTCTTGATTTGATTCATGAATCCCGAGGATGATCTTCCACTTGAACTCGCTTTAACCCCTGATGGATCAATTATATTGGTTGGTTCTTCTGTATTCTGTGTTTCAGGTTCCGAATCAGCATCCGAACTGGCCGATGATGTGTTGGGTGTGCTGGTTTTAGACCCAAATTTCGTCGTTGAATTATATTTTGCCTGAAAAGTGTATACCCTATCATCTCGGTAATCTCTTTCGTCCCGATAGTGTTTCCTCAATTTTCTCAGTTTCACTTCATCTTGATAGTTTTTTAAAATGTCATGCATGGTATTTTAATTTTTCTCCTTTGTCGTTTCTTGTGATTTTTTATCTGCAATTTCTTTTTTGGTTTTGTCAATTAGTTCGATCATCCTCTTGTGTTCTCTCGTTGCATGTTCAATAAGAAGTTCTAACATCTTTTGGGAACTTCCATTTAGATTTTGTTCCCACATCTCTGCTAAATCATTATCTAAATCATTGTTAAAATTGGGGAAGATCAGAATGCGTAATCCTCTGGGTATTAGTTCATTTTTAGTATAATTTTCCAAAATTATACTAAAAATGAACTAATACCCAGAGGATTACGCATTCTGATCTTCCCCAATTTTAACAATGATTTAGATAATTTAGAGACGTATTCTATAATGGATGCGCATGATCGCGTGCGCCTATTACATGATAAAGCGTTAGAGTAGTTTTGTACAGGGTGAGTATGCACATTCGCGTGCGCGTGAAATTCCAGAATCTTAGCGTGAAAACGTGATAGTCGATTCACACGCGTTCGCGTACGCGAAAATCGCATGAGAATGTGGATGCGTGAAAATTCAGACGCTCTCTTACCTGCTGTTCAAATTAAGCGCGTACAATCGCAAAGTTGCTACAAGTCTCAAGGGGGCGCCATTATGTGTCCTCCCTGTTGTTTTATATGTTGCTGAGGGAACAATTCTCATAGAATGTCCTTCCTTCATGTTTAGTCGTGTGTTCACTGGTGGCCATATTGTAATGGAGTGAAAATGCCATAAAGGTATATGTTGAGTGGCAAATTGTGAAGTAATATGTATTCAGATAAAGTCTGCACGTCATGAACTTTTGATATTATTATCAAAAACGGCAAAATTGCAGAGAGAAAACATATGTGTAAGTATATAAATGGAATAATGTCTTAATAAGAAAGGCAATAATATGGAATAGTGTACATAGACTGGTAAGAATGTTACTCTTCATTATAGTGCCACACAGATGTAATTATAAAAAGGACACCATTTCATTATCAGAATTAAGTCCAAGTACTGTTGAATTGAACTTGCAAATCATTTTCGCCTCAGTTTGTCTGAGTCTCTTTTCCCTGTCACCTCCACGTCTTCCAAGGATAACTTTTTGAAGGCCAATGAACTTAATGTCAGCTTTGTTATCCAATTGATGTTTCTCTTGCCAATGACAGGCAAGAGGCAGTCTAGGGTCCTGGCTTCCAATTTTGGCAAGATGTTCACGTACTCTAGTCCTGAGTTCCCTGATGGTGCTTCCAATGTATATTAATTTACACACACATACAATCGCATAAACCACATATTTTGTCCTACAGTTTATAGATTGCTTGATTTTTATAGTCTTATTATTGCTGCCCTTGAAACAATCAGTTTTTTCATTTAGTTCGATCATCCTCTTGTGTTCTCGCGTTGCATGTTCAATAAGAAGTTCTAACATCTTTTGGGAACTTCCATTTAGATTTTGTTCCCACATCTCTGCTAAATCATTATCTAAATCATTGTTAAAATTGGGGAAGATCAGAATGCGTAATCCTCTGGGTATTAGTTCATTTTTAGTATAATTTTCCAAAATTATACTAAAAATGAACTAATACCCAGAGGATTACGCATTCTGATCTTCCCCAATTTTAACAATGATTTAGATAATGATTTAGCAGAGATGTGGGAACAAAATCTAAATGGAAGTTCCCAAAAGATGTTAGAACTTCTTATTGAACATGCAACGCGAGAACACAAGAGGATGATCGAACTAATTGACAAAACCAAAAAAGAAATTGCAGATAAAAAATCACAAGAAACGACAAAGGAGAAAAATTATAATACCATGCATGACATTTTAAAAAACTATCAAGATGAAGTGAAACTGAGAAAATTGAGGAAACGCTATCGGGACGAAAGAGATTACCGAGATGATAGGGTATACACTTTTCAGGCAAAATATAATTCAACGACGAAATTTGGGTCTAAAACCAGCACACCCAACACATCATCGGCCAGTTCGGATGCTGATTCGGAACCTGAAACACAGAATACAGAAGAACCAACCAATATAATTGATCCATCAGGGGTTAAAGCGAGTTCAAGTGGAAGATCATCCTCGGGATTCATGAATCAAATCAAGAGATACAAAAAAGGCAATAGAAATCCCATATTGAAACAGGTCCGTTTTCAGTTGCCACAGAACATTGGAGCAACACCCAGCACACCAGGAGGAGAGGAAGGAGGGGGGGTTCAAGATCTAACCAGTCAAGAATCACAAGAAAATGTAAACAAAAGGCTTACAAGAGCAACCTCAAGAGAAGTGAACAGAGTGAAATAGGGCCAAACTTAATTCTCAATTTATCATCTAGACCAATTTCAACTGAAGAAAGTATGCTTCTTAACAAAGGACTTTCTTTTGCGCCATCTACAATTCATAATGAGACAGATTTACATATCGATCTTTTCAAGTTTGTTCGAAAATTGAAACTAAAAAAGTTTTTTGCCACTAAGGCACCAGGCATGTACACCCATCAACCTAAAGCCATTCAGAGTGACCTAAGCATTAAAGAGATTGAAGAGATTTACTTACTAAGATCAATCGCAGAACCTATGGATTACGACATCACTAATGTATTAAGAGACTTCAATGTGCAACCTGATTCCTTATCAATGAAGGAGCTGAAACCCACATCTAAATTTGTACCTCAATTAGCAACTGACAATGTCATTGACACCTTTTACAAGGCAGTATCTCAAGATCTGTATAAAATGGATTTTAGAAATCCTCAATCCAAAACTAAACCCAATCTCACCCTCAGGGAACAAGAAGCTTTACATCAATTGGAAACCGACCGCTCAATAATCATCAAAGAAGCGGACAAAGGAGGGAACATTGTTATTATGGACCGAGATAACTATTTGAAAATGGCCAGCAATCATCTTAACACCCCAGGCTGTTATGAGAAATTATCAGTTAACCCTACAAATGAGTTCACACAAAAAGTAGAACTCTACATTTCGGAATGGTATCGAAAAGGTCTTATTTCGGACAATGAAAAGAGCTTTCTTACTATCAAGAACCCAACCATACCTATAATATATTTCTTACCGAAAATCCACAAGCAATATGATTTAATACCAGAGGGCCGTCCGATTGTCAGTGGGATAGGTTGGGCAACAGAGAATATCTCACAGTATTTGGACAATATTCTGAGACCCAGGGCAACTCAACTAAAGGCATACCTTAAGGACACTACAGATGTCATCACTAAGCTACAATCTTGGAACTGGGAACATGATTGTCTTTTAGCAACCATGGATGTGAAAGCACTATATACCTCAATTCAACATACATGGGCTCTGAAAACTATTGATTATACCTTCAGGGAGGAGTCAGCCTCGATGTACCATCAAATTGTCATGATCAAGGAAATGTTAGAGCTTTCCCTACTATGCAACATTTTCAATTTCAACAATGTCTTTTATAGACAAACAAGAGGGGTTGCTATGGGCACCAAATATGCCCCTGCCCTAGCAAACCTCTTCATGGGACTGTTTGAGGATTCATTCATATACAAGGATAAAGTGTATCAGAAGGATCTCATGTATTGGTTAAGATATATTGATGATGTGTTGATACTATGGAAAGGCACAGAAGTAGAATTCACGGCATTTTTAAACAGAATCAATGTTAATGAAATGGGTATACAATTCACGGGTGCCTGCGATGCTAATAGTATTGATTTTTTGGACCTCACAATATATATTGAACAGAACCAGATAAAAACGCGCACATTTCGTAAACCTACGGAGGTCAATGCCACCTTACATGCCACTAGTTGCCATCATCGAACAACGATTCTCAACATACCAGCAGGTGAATTTATAAGAGCAAGAAGAAATTTTTTCACGCGCACGCGAATGTGCGTATTATAACTGTTTAGATGTACTTTTACGCTTCAACATGGATTATCGCGCACGCGTTTGTGCGCTTCGAGTTCAGTATACGTGGCAAGCCAGCATTACGAATTTACGGGTTGACATTATCACGCGGTTAATATTTAAGGCACTAGGATCCTGTCATTGCATCATATTTTCTCACGCGGGATTACTTTGCAAGTACTCATATGTGAAATACGTCTATCCACGTATATTTTCACACGCGAAAGCGTACCATCAGTTATTAGGAGTGCGAAGCTAATTTTTTCACGTGTAATTTTGTTTTCAACTAATAATCCTCAATATTCAAGAACACACGCTATTTTGTAACCCAATACCCAGTGCATTTTTTATTTTTTGAGCTTTATATTAGGGTAAGATAAGAGTTTATTCATTATATTATAATTTTTTTATTTTTGCTTTTTCAGGGATTTATCCCAATGACATATGGAAGCTCATCTTTCACATTATGTGACAGGGGCCTCTTACATGACCATAAGGTAACATGTTTCCACTTTTTTTCTGAGACATACAATGACCATGACAAATTGCTTGATTTATTAATTTGTTGTGTACAATAACTAATGGAGATTTTGTACTTATCTTTCTTTGAATCTCACCCCTTCTCTCCTACCCTTTTTCCCCATCCATTTATTGTCTGGCTTTTATTTTTATTTTTATTATTTTTACATCTATGTATTTTTGTTTGTATGCATCTCACCTAAAAATGTTTATTTTTCTATGCTGATCTAATTTCAATACTCAAACCGTTACTTTATTTTTTGGATACATGCACATATTTTCCTTTGTGATTGTTTATGTGTTTATTTAATAGCCCTGATCTGAAAAAGGTCCTTGGAGGACCGAAACACGTGTCATCAACGTTAAGGGCAATCAACGTTAAGGGCAATTTTTTCTGAAAAATAAATAATAAAAAATTATAAAATATAAAAAAATAAGTCTTGTGTGCAAGAATCAGGCGCAGTCTCCTTCCAGGTCACCTATACTTCCTCATATGAATCAATACTGGATAAGTGTTAGAAGAACCCCACGGTCCTTCTGGAAGCACTGGAAGTTACATCACCCTCATTATGTCAGATGGAAACCAAGATGGCGGCTTTTCAGCTCATTCACTAAGAACTGCAGTAACAGGTCTATTCTTCCATCCAAGATGGTGGAGCCATTGTCCCCAGTTCCTTTCAATCTGAAGTGGGAGAATGGGAGAAAAAGCTCCCCCCAATCTCCTCGCGGCCATGGCCTAGAGGATCGCGGCCCATGCATCCACCACAAGATGAGTTCACCT
The DNA here is from genome assembly GCF_040938575.1 of Ambystoma mexicanum. Classification (NCBI taxonomy): domain Eukaryota; kingdom Metazoa; phylum Chordata; class Amphibia; order Caudata; family Ambystomatidae; genus Ambystoma; species Ambystoma mexicanum. The sequence continues at coordinate 92,222,016 of NC_090941.1, forward strand.
ATCTACCAGATGACAAAATACTCTGGTTCAAGAACATAATGATTTGCCACCAGCCTGTCCCACTCAAGCCGACACCTGCATGGATGAACTCGACTTAGACATTAACAACGAGCACCCACATCGTTAGAGATGCCACAACGACCTAGCCAACTGCCAGGAACACACATGCCACCATGCACACTGGTCACTCACGCACCAGCCTACATGAAGAATATATTTAGTGCTATGACGTAGATGACGGATACACCCACTGACGCGCATCTTTATTATTTTTCACATAGGCCCTTTATAGTAATGCAGAAACGCAAGACGCCTGAGTCAAAAACGCAACACAGGTGCCGTGCATTATACATCCCCACCCATGAACCAGGCCCAAGTAGGCCGCAAGCAAGAACCGCCATGGCCACTGCATGAGCGAGAGTACAAGTGCTGATCACGCAGAACGAGCCCAGCGAGAGCTCATAGCCAAGGGCACGATGTTGCAACTCGTATGCTACCAGCCGGCGCCAAGGTCACACCTGTAAGCAAAGCCAAGCACACAGAAGCAAAATACAACTTTAAATGTGCAGAATTCCGTCCCAGCTACGGTCTCTCCACACGTGACCAAGCCGACCTGACAAGGTGCCAGACCCATGAGGAAGAAGTCGCCTGGGACCCACGTCTGGGACACAGGTTGCAACAGTGAAATGACAAGATGGACACCTACGGCGATGGGAATGGCCTGCTCTCAGGCCTATGAGCAAACCCGCACATTGTCTGCACAAACACATAGGGGGTCATTATGACCCAGGCGGTAAGTACGCCAACTTTACGGTGTCCAGTCATAATGTCGAATAAAATAATATCGAAAGTCAAAATGTCTAAAAAAAAATGTCGAAAATAAAAATGTCGAATTACAAAAATGTCGAATTTTTTTCGATTTTTTTTCGAAATAATGTTTAAATAAATAATTAATTAATTATATTTTATAAAACATTTTTTTTAAATGGTTAAAGGTATATCCATGGTGAGTGGGAGGGATGGGGAGGAGGGGGGGGGTTGGGGTAGGGGTTTGGGATGGGTTTTTTTAATAATTAATTATTTAATTGTTTTATTAAATACTTTTTTACAAAAATTAAAAGGTATATCCATGGGGGGTGTTGGGGGGAATGGGGAGGAGTGGAGGGTTGGGGTAGGGGTTTGGGATGGCGGGTTTGGGGGGGGGACCCCCCCAATAAAAAACGTTAGTATATGTGATATTTTTTCAACATTTTATTTTCGAATTAATGACTTTTTCTATTATATGTATGTGTTTTCGACATTTTTGAATTCAACATTTTTTTTTCGACATTTTGGTAATTCGACATTATTTTTTCGATATTATGACTATAAACCCAACTTTACCACCATGGTGTAAACTATGTTTACACCATGGTGGATGGCGGATTTACCACCCCATTCCAAGGTGAGTGGGGTGGTAAATCCCCATTTCCCATTTTACCCTTCCCCATTCCCATTTTTGCCCCATAGGGCATAATGGGAGTGGGGAAGGCGCTAATTACGCCACCTTAAATTACGGTGGCGTAATTAGCACCAAGGCTAAAAGCAGCCGTTAAAATCGGAATCAGGCGTTAAGGGTTAACGACGGCGTTAACCCTTAACGCCTGAGTTGTAATGAGGCCCATAGTTACACAATGTTGCTAGTGACAGGTACACCGCGAGCTGGGAACGACGATGGTCCCAGACTTGGGGGCACGCGGGAGGACCAATCAGAACATGAGGGGACTCATCACTGGTGCCACTAACATTAGCCAATCTTTGTGTAACAATTTTCAAGTATCTAATAGAAGGGACAGCCCAAGTATACCACCTGACTCATCCTTAACCACTAATATTCCTCACTATATGTATACTATACTAACCCTACCACTCGAGGAACCAATCCAAAGTGGCAATAGGTTTTTCGCTAACTTTCCCAGGTGACGCAAGTAACGCGTCATACTGCGGTAAAAAGGGCCTGCGAGCCCCACCAATTTTGAGAGTCTGGACGGACGCGTACGATCCTAGACCCATCCCTGCCATTGTTTTAATAAACAGCAGAACCACCTTGCTCCTTGTGTGTGTCTCATACTCATTTTCGGGAAACACGGGAGGACTTGGGGCATCCCAGCCAGGAGGTCTGCGGACGGATCAGCCGACCCCAGTATAACCACCCCGACAAGTTGGAGGCACTGCTGAGATCTGTTTAAGATCTACCTTTTCATTTTTATTTTTCCAAGGCCTCTCGTTGCGAGGAGGCCCGGCGGCATGGCCCCCTCTGCCGCTGCCCCTTTTTTGAGGACTACAGGACCATCGCAGAACTGCAAGAAGACTGGACAGCGCAATCCGGATATTGGTCCTCGGGAGCCGGTTGAGAAGTATCCCGCCCGCGGTTGGCGAGTGTCCAGACATGGTCCAGACGAGGGGAGGTGGCGAGCCGCTTGGAGGGGTGCACCCAGTCGAGCGGCCCCGCATCAAGAGAACTTGGTGAGTATGTCACACCCAACAAGCAATGTGAGATTGTGAGGGAGGGGGGAGGAGTTGTAATAAGGGAGGCCGGAGGTGTTACTAAGGTGTGCGGTGAAGATTTGATAAATAAGTGTTGACTGTGAAGTGAGTGGTAGCGGGACAGGCGCGAGAGCCGTCCGCTACAACGTCTTGGAAGAAGGGTGGGTGGAGCCAAAAAGCACCACGTGTGGTTGCTCGTAGACACTGATTGGCCTAGGTCGTGGCCACCTGTAAAGGGTGTGTGTGTGTGTGTGTCTTTCCTATGAATTGGCATTTTTGATCAATGAGTAGATGAGGATCCCTATTGATCGAGCAGTGAAACTCAATAGATGACGTTTTCCTGTAAGAGGTAGCTAGATTGTTGCCAAGTACGGAAGACAGTTGGCTGGTTAAGCCCTCCTGGCGAGGGGCGTGTCACACGCAAAGCGACTCAGCGTGCGCAGTCCGATTATACGAGTGTGTATTGTTGGTTACCTTGTTCCGGGCGTAACAAGAGGGCAGCTGTGGGGATAATGGGGACAAGCAGTTAAAACTTATTGCGCGCTCTCTTGAAGTGTAAAAGATCTTACCGGTAGTTGTTGAAAGAGGTTGGTGACGTCACCCGCAGGGCTTTCATAGGACACCTTGACCACACAGCATTGTTGAAGGGTGGTGGGGAAGTGAACAGAGGACAGGGGCAGTGAAATGGAGGTGGGGGCAGGAGGTGTACACGGAGACCGCCGGCCACCCCGAATACGGGACAGGTGGAGAGGGGGAAGTGACCGCGCACGGAGAACGCCGGCAACGCTGAGTGAGGTGGAAGGAGAAGGGGAGGAGACAAGTGGGACTGCTGTATAAGCACGTCACACAGGGCACGCAGCTGCAGGGGGCTTTGTGCGCCGTGCCCGCAGGGGGCCGTAACGGTATTAAGGAAGAAAACAAACACAGGAAAAGACGGTATATTTGCAATTGTTATATTTGGCTGTTTTCTTTTAGCGGACGGTCGAAAGTCCCCAAACTACGCGGCCAGGTAACAACTGTACTGAAGGGAGCTAAAAACACAGTGTAACCATGTCATACGGGCTAGAATCGGGAGGGTGGGGGAATACCCTGACCACCCCCCTCCAGCATATTTGTAAAACACTATCACCCCATAGGGAAAAACTGATCAAATACAGCATAGAATGGACACAAGGGAAAGACAACAAAATGACGACACCCTGGCCGCCTAACGGCAGTTTCGACCCGTACGTCCAACACTCACTACTGACACACATACATAACACGTACAATGGGAAGAAGTTGGCGCATCACGTTGAGGTGTTTAACTTATGGAGGATGTTCCAGGGGTCCCGACCAGGGCCAACCGGGATGTTCACTGTGGAGAAAACGAAGGAGGGGAAGAAGATTAAGGAGGAAGAGGGAAATTGGGAAAAGGAGATTGGTAGCGCACAGTGCGCGGGAAGAGACAGAAAGGGGGGCGAAAAGCTTGGCATTGTAAGTGAAGTAGAAGTAAAGAAGGAAGGGACCGACGACATGCCCCTAGCGAAAGTAGTGAAGAAGGAGGAAGGGGGTTTATATCCTGTGACGGAACTACGAGAAGCAGCAAAGCAAAAACTAACGGCGGCTGAGGGTATATTCAAACCCCACGTACAGCCCACCACAATATACAGCCACAGGTAATTACCCGGGGGGAAGGAGGTGACAAGTACGGTAGGCCCAACTTGTACAAAGGTGCATGCAAGGGAAGGGAAGAACAGCGAAGAACCCATCCCAAATATAGGACACGACGAGTGGGTAGCAGCGCAGGTGCTGTTAAAATTGCGAGGGACACTAATGGGAGAAGAGAAGGAGGTAGTACGGAGAATGAACAAGGACGACGAGGGAAGCATTGAAATAAGAGGGGAGGAAGGTAAAACGAGAGAAGGGGAGCTGTCACGAGAAGAGGAGGAGATGTTGGAGGAACGATTGGCCGAATTAAGGAATGAGCAAAATGCACTGATCAAACAGCTCGAGAAAGAGGCACGAGGGAGAAGGCGGGAAAGGAAGGAAGTAGGGATGAGTTAGAGAAAATGAGGGAACGAACTGAAGAACGGAAGAGGGAAGCTGAGAGAATGAAGGCAATAGCAGAAAGGGTATCCGGAGCAGCACAGAGTGACAGGAAAAGAGAGGAAGAAGAGAAAGAAAAGGAAATGGAACTATGGAAGAAGAAAATACTCTCCGAGAGCACCAGGAAATACAAAGAAGGTAAAGTAATAGAAAGCATATTAGAAAGGGAGAGAGAGAAATGGGAAAGGAGGAGAGAGGAAGAAAGGATATTAGAGAGGTAAGTAATGAGTTGATGGAGGAATTGAAAAAGAAAATTGAGGAAATAGGTGGTGAAATAGTGGAGAAGAGGGAAGAGGAAAGAAGAGAGAGGAAAGGGAGAAGTGGGGTAAGAACATATGTACGTCGAGATGCAGAAGTAGCCACAACATCAGCGCAAAGGGGAGCAATTGGTAAAGGAGAACAGGAAGGAACGGATTTAATAGACTTAAAAACGGTGACGATTAGGGGGAAAAGGACTGATTGGGGTTTGTCGCTCCTGGATGAATTCTGCAGCAAAGAAGAAGAGGGAGTGGGGGGAGAAGGAAGAAGCGGCGGTAGGGAAAGCTTAGACAAATTGTACATCACACGCACAAACAGGGAATCACCATGGGCATGCAGAAAGAAGAAAGAAGCGAAGGGAAGTGAGGAGCAAGGACGAGAAGTGGTGGGAGGGCAAACACGTGCAGTTACACCCACGTCATTCCGCCCAGCATGCCCACCCACACCCGCTCCTGAACACACCCCATACGCCGGCAGGCTTAGAGACCTCCCGGGACGCAGGCAAGAAGAACGGACACACACACCTGCAGTAAATAAAGAAAGCAATAGGAGAAAGGGGAGAAATGAAGCAGAAGCTACAACAAGCAGCAGTGATATGGACATGGCAGATGATCTAGTAGACACAGAGGAAGAGGGGGAGTATACGGACTCCACCCCGCGACAACGGGGGGGCCAGATGGGGCACAATCTAATGCCAGTATTGGAGAGGGGAGGGGTTATACCACAATACGTCCCTTGGAAGCATGCCGATAAGGAAAATATAAAGTGCAGGCTCCAATCACTAAATGGAGGAGCGGGAAAATGGATATACAAGATGGAAAAACACACTGCAGGACAGAAACTAGCAGTAGGGGACGTGAAGGGCCTACTAATATCAATATTAAGGGATGCGGCAGACGACATCTGGAAGAAGGCAGGATTCCCCGGGGTTACAATAACAAACACATCACATGACGGGACGCCATTTGCGAACTGCAGGCATGCATTATGGCAAGCTCTGAGGGTACAGTATCCAGACCCCTCAGATATAGGAGCAATTACGTCACGCAAGATGCGTGAGAACGAAGATCCTGTTGATTATATCCAGGAGAGTCAGGAGAAGTGGCGCATGGAAACTAGAGAGCAATGGGACAAGACACCGGCAATCTTTTACCACATACTAATACAAGGGCTTCCGGAGGCAGTACAAAAACAATTGAAGAAGATAGTGGGGATGGAAGCTAAGGCCTGGCTGGAAATACAATTAACAATAGTACACCATTGTAGGATGTGGCAAGAAAAGATTAAACAAAAGGAAGAAGATAGAAAAGCGGAAGAGGCTAAATTAGTGCAGAAAAAACTGTCTAAGTATACCATGGAAGAAGCACTAATGACTACACCAACAACAATGACACCAAACCCCACGAAAGTAGTGGCTGCACAGGATCCCTCACAACTACAAATAGCACCACTACCACAACCACCACGACTTATAACACAACAGATGCCACCACCCCCACCATACACGGCTAACATAGGAGGAGGGTATATGATACCGGGAAATGGATATTATAACAACATCAGGGGAAGGGGAGGAATGATGAGAGGGAGGGGATATGGCCCACCTGCACAACAGCAAGGGGGAGGATTTCGGAGTTTCTACCCCAATGGGCAACCAGGGTACCAGGATAATGCAGGAAGTTTCCCATGGCAGACTAGGGAACCACCTGTATGTTGGGTTTGTGGGATGTTAGGACACATGTCGCGTACGTGTAGAATGAGACCCTCCCCACCAGCATGGGGGGAACAAGGACCACAAGGGCCTGTGAGGGAGCAGCAGGGTTACCAACAACCACAGGGAACACAACAGAGCAGCACACAGCAGCAATTAGCAACACAACAACAGTTGCAGACATACTCACTAGCGCAGCAACAGGTGGCAATAACACAACAACACCAAGTACAACCAGTGCAACAGCTCACTCAAATCCAGGACCATAAGTTAACCCCCACCGATACACAACTACAACAAACACAGTTGGGAAGGGTGACTATCTTGGGACACAACCCTTACACAGGAAGCGGTCAGTCACTGTACCCACAATAGGACAGCCCACAGACGTCCTTGGTGTGTCTCATCCTGTCGATAACACCTAATAGTGCAGAGGAACCATGCATTGAGGTAACGATAGGTGACAAAAAATTACCATTCCTTGTTGACACTGGGACAACCAGGTCTTGCATAAGGGAGGGTAGATTTAAAATGTCAGGTGAGGCCATGAACCCCCAAGGATTTTCTGGGGCTAGGGGGTTGGTTCCCTTTACTGATAACATCTCCTTATCTATAGGAGATTATGACATGTCTGTCCCACTCCTGTACTCAAGGGAGTCGCCAGTGAACATACTTGGGAGGGACATAATGAGCAGGTTAAATATGACAATCTCCTTTACAGAGAATGGCATAATTTGCTCCACACCAGGAATAAACATGCTTACTGCACGACAAATACTACAAGCGTACTGTGGCCAGACAGTAGCTCGAGCTGAGCCGGTGGATGGCGAACTGTTCCAGTACGGAACAGGCATGGCATTTGCATGGATGCCAGGAATAGAAGGAAAGATTTGGAGGAGGCCAGCAGCATATTTGTTCAGGCCTGAGACACCAGCTAGTGAACCAGAAGGGAAGGTGATTTCGGTGAGCATCGAGAGTATCATAGCAACTGCTGATTACATCGCAGTACATGCCCAAGACAGGGAAGGGAGAGCATGGAGGGCAGTGATAGCCCTGGCTGAGGGATGCAGACTCACCCAGGTGTCTGATGAAGCGCTCTTTTCAGAAGACAGGGAAGAAGGAGAGATGGTATTTATGATGAGTGTAGATATCTGGCTAAGAGTGACATACAAGCAAGTGGCGCAGAAAATAGCTGTGGCACTCGAGGCACCCGCATCTACCCCAGTACCATTCTACGAGGATGATATGGCTAAGGTTGCAGCATCACTGTGGACCACCAGTCCCTATGACGTGGGCTGCATAAAGAGTATCGGAGGAGTGAAAATAAAGCTGAAAAAGGGTGCAATACTACCTAGAGTGAAGCAATACCCTCTATCAAATGAGGCAGATGAGAGTATATACGAAACCATAACAGCACTATTAAATAATGGCATATTGGTACCATCAGAATCACCATGTAACACGGCTGTGTACCCAGTGCGCAAGGCTAAAGGAGGGTCTTGGCGTTTCATCCAGGACCTCAGGCCCTTTAATAACATTGTAGAAGCAGAATACCCCATAGCAGCAAACCCAGCCACAATACTATGTGGAATTCCGGCAGAGGCATCACGGTTCACCGTGATTGACCTCAAAAATGCCTTTTTCTCAATACCTCTGCACCGAGATTCACAAGACTTGACAAGCTTCACATACAGGAACACAAAATGGAAACACACCAGGTTACCACAAGCTTACTGCGAGTCACCCTCAATTTTCAACAGAGTAATACAGATGGATTTGGGGAACATTGAATTGGAAAGTACGGTACTGCAATATGTTGATGATATAATAATTTGCAGCACAACTGGGAAAAGGTGCAGGGAGGACTCAATAAAAATTCTGACAGTGTTGGCTGAAAAGGGGTGCAAGGTAGACAAGGAAAAGTTACAGTACTGTCAGGAACAGGTACTATACATTGGTCAACTAATATCCCAGCACGGAAGAAAGATTGCACCACAAAGAGCACAAGCCATATCCAACACGCCACAACCACAAACGGTGAGGGAACTGCAGCAGTTCCTGGGCTTATGCAAATACTGTAGAGCATGGGTTTTTGACTACAGCTCATACATAGGACCCCTACTTGAGGCATTGAGAGAAGCACACAAAGAGGACAAAACATTGGGATGGACAAGAGAAATGAAGGAGGCATTTGATGAGTTGAAACACGCCATATCCACAGCTCTGGTACTAGCCACCCCAGATTATGAACGACAATTCTTCATCTTTTCACATTGCGACTCAGCAGTAATGAAAGCAGTATTGACCCAGAAAACCAGCATGGGACACAAGCCAATAGCGTTCTACAGCGGTCACTTGGACCCTGTTATGCTAGGACATTTCTCTTGCGAACAGGGTCTCGCCGCAGCTGCATTTGCGGTGTAGAAATCATCATCGATTACAATGGGGTGCCCCACCACACTATTTGTGGAGCATGCGCTATTTGCAATATTGAATAAGCCTAAGTCCACACTAACCACACAGAGGGCGTCAGGTTATGAGATCATTTTATCTAGACCCGAGTTGTCAATTGTCAGATGCAGTATAGTTAACCCAGCCAGATTTATAGCGGAAGTTATTGAGGAAGGTGATTATGCTCACGATTGCACACAGACTATTGAAACGTACTCATGCACTAGAAAAGTTGAGGAGGATGCCCTTAAAGGTGGGGAGATTTTGTACATTGATGGTGCGTCAACAATAGACCAAAGTGATGGGATAAGGAGAACTGGGGCAGCAGTTGTAAAAATGACAGAAGATTTGATGTATGTCCCGGTGAAATGCGTGCAGTCACCACAGCATTATTCGGCTCAAGCAGCGAAATTGGTTGTGCTGATTTTGGCGTTGAAGGAAAGTGTTGACAAAAGAGTTACCATATATTCTGATAGCACATATGTCACATCAACCGTCCACTCGGGGCTGATAAAATGGCAGAGAAGAGGGTTTAGAAGAGCTGATGGCACCCCAGTGCAACATGCTCTCTTACTAGCAGAATTAATTGAAGTAATTAATGACCCCCAAGAGATAGCTTTGGTTAAATGCCCGGCACATACTAATGGAGACGACCATATCTCAAAAGGGAATGAAACAGCAGACACACATGCCAAGCATGCGGCATACTTTGGAGAAATATGGAACCCCCAGGAATCAGAGAGAGGGAGAGGGAGGGGATTGGCAAAACAGATGATGATGAAAGAAGGGTACACTCATATCCCCGCAACACAGATAATGGAATTACAGGCAGCCGCACCAATGACAGAAAAGGAACTATGGGTAAAAAGAGGATGTACGATGTCCCCAACAGACGCACTGTGGCATCAAAATAACACCGGAAAAGGGGTCATGCCATTGGCACTGTTGAACACCGCCCTGGCCTAGCTTCATCATCCAGCACACACAGGAAAGGAAGTGATTGCAGCACGAATTAGGGAAGATTGGTTCTGCCCCGAGTTAAATTCTCACGTCACCAGTTTCATCAGCAACTGCACGCTGCAAGTGATAAAAGGTACTATACCCCAGCCCGAGGGACCCTTCCTACATCTTCATATTGACTACGTTGATATGATCAATGTATGTCAAGGACATAGGTATATGATTGTAGTGGTATGCCCATTCTCCAGGTGGATCGAGGCCGGACCCTGCTCACACGCGGATGCATTCAGAGCAGCTAAATTTTTTGTGAGAGAGGTCTTCCCCAGGTGGGGTGTTTGCGAAGTGCTGCGGTCGGATAACGGCCCACACTTTGCTAATGAAATGTTTCAACACATCACATCCTTGCTGGGTATTAAACATAAATTTGCATGTGCATACCACCCGCAGGCCAACGGTCTATGTGAACGCCTGAACGGCCTATTGAAAGAAGAGATCGCAAAAATCCAGCAGACAACTAAGAAGAGCTGGCTGTATTGCCTTCCGATGGCTCTGTTTGAGCTAAGGAATAGGCCAGGGTCTGATCACCACCTCACCCCCCACGAGGTGGTGACAGGACATCAAATGCACCTTCCTCTAAGGCCAACATCAAGAACATTCACGGACCATGAAAACACTGCAACTGTTCTTGGTGACGAAATGTATCAATATGTGTCTTCTTTGATTACTAGTGTCGCCTTTGTATCTCAACAGCTCGAGCGCACGCGGGGCGGGTCGAAGAGTTCTCAACAAGAAGACACCAGCAAGGAACTGGGAAAGGAAGGACTATGCACTATTGCTAAAGGTGACCATGTGCTACTCCGCAACTTTAATAGAAAGTGGAACGGCCCACGCTTTACCGGCCCTCATTTGGTAGAAGAGGTAGCTACCAGATCGGTGAAATTGCAGGATAAGCGCGCCCGGAATCACCTACACGACGTAAAGATCTACAAACTCCAGACCCGCCCTAGCGTTAATGACAGGGCCATTGGAAGAACAACGACATCAACAGCATCAGCTACAGAGAAGGATACATCGACCACAGCTGAGGACAATAGTGTAACCACACTTGATCACCCCCCATACTCCCCAGACGCAACCACTACCATAGACATTGGACGCTTGCCCACAGCCCATCCCATGGTCACGAGATCACAAAGTAAACAAACTTCTGCCCAATCGAGCCCCAGCCCCCTCCCCTCCAAGGCCACCACCGATTAAAGGACGTTGTATAACAAACTTGGATATTGCACACATATAAAACACTTGTATGTTTTCTCTATTTTTTCTCTCGCACATGCAGGTACCGTATATAATTGTACTGTTTAGAAAATAAAGTAACTAACAGTGTGCTCTGCCCAGGAGTAGATGCTGCCCACGGATGATAACACCCCTGAAGCCCTATCACACCAATTTGTATATCATATAAGAAGGCCAAAGTACCTAAAAAGAAGAAGGGTATGCGTATATTACACCGCATTTGTTTTGGCCATAGAGCAATCATTTCCACATCTTCACAAGCACTTACTGGCTCTAAGAGATAGATCACTAAGATTAGCGTGGGAACAGCTCTTCGCCTGGGCACTGAACGATTACTTGGTAGGGAGAGCTTAATAACAACGACTAACAATAATAACAAGCATATTGAGGATTTTCAGACGGGCACCTTTAACGTCGCAAGAATAAGCTGCCGGACTGCAGCAAGGTAAGAGAAAAATGCCGGTGAGACTAGCTCGTGTAATAAAAATGATAGGAGTATTGGTCATCACTGGTCTGTTGGCTGCCTCTGTGTGGCAGAAATGTTATGCTATCAATATTATGGCTGCACCCAAAACTAACATGCCCCCTCCCACGGCTGCAACAGGTATGACGTCAGGTGGTACTAGCAACCCTAAGGATAAGGGAAGTAGAGTTAAACGCAGCACATATACTGATAACAAAGGTATCGATAATTACATAACAGATTCAGCACATGTCTCAAACAACATGTGGTACCAGCACATGACCCAAATTGGTAAGCAGACAACAGGAGATAGCTGTTATATGTGCTCATTGATCCCATACGCCATGAGCACTTCAAGGACATTCGTCGCCACAGAAATATAGGAAAAGACAGCGCGGTGTATAGTATATCTGGCACTATTTCAAACAAGAGGACAATTTCAAGGAATGGTGGTGAGAATGCAGTGGGAGACACGAGATACATACCCATACGAAAACAATTTCCTCAAGTCATATTTGAGTTACCATAAGAGCAGCTTAAACGCTGAGGCATTCAGATACATGACGAATGGCCCTGAAAAGGGAGAAACAAAGAAGGTAACGCTACAATACCTGCCATGTGATTGATACGCCACTGAAGTTCCTGGTATACAGGGATGTTGGGAAAGGCCACTGATAACAATAACAGGGAAGGTATACATGAACAATGAATGGGAAATAGGAGTGGTTGGTAGCAACATGATAACCAGAGAAAATATTACCACCATACAGGAACACAATGACAGATGCTGGACGACATGGGGAAAATATGTACCCATGCTGACATGGATGGAAAAGGATGAAGACCCAATAAGCATACCGCTGACCACACCCAACTACCGCTGACCACACCCAAGTTATGCTACCAACACAGAGGAGATGTGGAGGTGGGATATAACACCAACTGCGGAAGCGTGTTAGAACTACCAGAGGGGGGTGCTGGAACGGCAGTAATAATGGATCACTATTGGGCCTGCGGAGATAAGGCATACCACACCTTGCCTCCGTTGCGGAATGGTATATGCACAATGGTACACATCAATGTACCATCACTAGTGGTGCCCCAAAAACATGTGAACATGGCCAATTTCCCCAAAATGGAAGAAGGAAACTTGAAGAAGAGGAGATCCGTACAATCACAAGAGGGAGAGAACAACAACAACAATAACATCCTAACAAGAATAAAGAGACAAGGAGAACCCCTGACAGGAAAATACCTGTGGGGAAGGTCGGAAACAGCACTCACTTCCATACCACCAGAACATAGATTATTCAGCAGGGCTGCAATGTTCTTTTTGTCAATAATACACCCAGGACTACAAGCATATGCGAATGCGAAATGGCTCCAGATCACCCGATGGGAACTAATGATGACGATTAATTCAACAGTAAACGGATTCAATGCCATAAAAGAGGAGCTGCAAGCGGTAAGAATGGTAGCACTGCAGAACAGATATGTACTGGATCTTCTCACAGCAATGGAAGGAGGAGTTTGTGCAAAAATAGGACAATCATGCTGCACATTTATTCCTTCTAACGATGCAGATAATGGAACACTTACTGAAGCAGTATCACAACTGGCCCAGATGCACTCCAAAATGATGGAAGAAAGTAAAGGAGTAAAGAAGGATAATAGCTTGTTTTCATTGTTATGGTCATGGATGCCATCATGGCTGTTAAACGGGCTGAAGATAATAGTTGGATGCATAATACTGGCTGCAGCAGTGTTGATTGTAATAAGGTTCTGGAAGGCCAGGAAGGCACGCACTACAGACAAAATGATCGAAATGGTCGGCATGCACCCCTTGATGCCAACTGATGACGACCAGCACACTGACTTGATAATAAAGGAAAGAGAGAAACTGCGCAAACAGATCATCACCAATCACTTAGACCCACCATCTGTAAAGCTGGAGAACCCAAGGAACCCGAGGAGCTATGTTGGAAGATGGGTATACTGCAAACCGGGAGGGAGCTGTGCTTATATGTACTGGTCATTTGAAGACCATGTCAACCACTATGGACACTTGGGCGGAATAACTAAAATATGGAGAGTAAGAGGAGATAAAGAAAAGGATATGTTTGTGGTCGACAAGTCGACCAGAGGGGGGACTGAAGTGGGAGAATGGGAGAAAAAGCTCCCCCCAATCTCCTCACGGCCATGGCCTAGAGGATTGCGGCCCAGGCATCCACCACGAGATGAGTTCGCCTATCTACCAGATGACAAAATACCCTGGTTCAAGAACATAAGGATATGCCCACCAGCCTGTCCCACTCAAGCCGACACCTGCGGCATGGATGAACTAGACTAAGACATTAACAACGAGCACCCACATCGTTAGAGATGCCACAACGACCCAGCCAACTGCCAAGAACACACGTGTCACCATGCACACTGGTCACTCACGCACCAGCCTACACGAAGAATATATTCAGTGCTATGACGTAGATGACAGATACACCGATTGACGCGCATCTTTATTATTTTTCACATAGGCCCTTTATAGTAATGCAGAAACGCAAGACACCTGAGTCAAACCGCAACATAGGTGCCGTGCATTATACATCCCCACCCATGAACCAGGCCCAAGTAGGTCGCAAGCAAGAAACGCCATGGACACTGCATGAGCGAGAGTACAAGTGCTGATCACGCAGAACGAGCCCAGAGAGAGCTCATAGCCAAGAGCACGATGTTGCAACTCGTATGCTACCAGCCGGTGTCAAGGTCACACCTGTAAGCAAAGCCAAGCACACAGAAGCAAAATACAACTTTAAATGTGCAGAATTCCACCCCAGCTATGGTCTCTCCACACGTGACCAAGCCGACCTGACAAGGTGGCAGACCCACGAGGAAGAAGTCGCCTGGGACACACGTCTGGGACACAGGTTGCAACAGTGAAATGACAAGATGGACACCTACGGCGATGGGAATGGCCTGCTCTCAGGCCTATGAGCAAACCCGCACATTGTCTGCACAAACACATAGTTACACATTGTTGCTAGTGACAGGTACACCGCGAGCTGGGAAGGACGATGGTCCCAGACTTGGGGGCACGCGGGAGGACCAATCAGAACATGAGGGAACTCATCACTGATGCCACTAACATTAGCCAATCATTAGGGGTCTTCGTGTAACAATTTCCAAGTATCTAATAGAAGGGACAGCCCAAGTATACCACCTGACTCATCCTTAACTACTAATATTGTTCACTATATGTATACTGCACTAACCCTACCACTCGAGGAACCAATCCGAAGTGGCAATAGGTTTTTCGCTAACTTTCCCAGGTGACGCAAGTAATGCGTCATACTGCGGTAAAAAGGGCCTGGGAGCCCCACCAATTTTGAGAGTCTGGACGGACGCGTACGATCCTAGACCCATCCCTGCCGTTGTTTTAATAAAAAGCAGAACCACCTTGCTCCTTGTGTGTGTCTCATACTCATTTTCGGGAAACACGGGAGGAGTTGGGGCCTCCCAGCCCGGAGGTCAGCTGATGGCTCAGCCGACCTCGGCATAACCACCCCGACAAATCCTATAACTGCATCGGAGGAGGACAGGTAAGTGCATTGCTACTCGCCCATTCCTGGCTTAGCATAGCGTTACCTGCCTTCCTTCATGATTGCAGTTATTGCCTTTTCCGTATCTTACTCCTGTTATTCCGTTCCTGCCTTCCTCCGTTTTTGCTGCTTTATAGCCCTTCCTTTCTGATCCCGGATCCCTGCTCCGTCTGCCGTATATTCTTTTCCTGTGCTTTTCCTTCTAATAATAATTCTAGAGCTTATTTTCAGCTGCCTCTGAGTCCCTCTGTATTTCTTTTCACTTTTACGACCTCCGCCTTTGCCTTTTTCTTTTCGCAGCGTCGTCGTCTCTCTCTCAGACAGCTGTGCTGTATTTCCCACAGCTGTCTCTCTTTCCTCTCAGCGGCTCCCATCCGGTGGCTGCACCATTACTTCTGTCTTTTTCCTCAGAGCCTACCCCTCATAGCTCTTTCCCTTCTGCCAGCAGCAACCCAGCCGCGCCTCTTACCTTCAATAGTCACGGCAAACCTCCACTGACCACAGTGTTTCCTACTACAGCCAGCCTTCCAATTGCTGCCATTGGATTCCGCCGGTTCTGCTGCTCGTACTGCTATTTCTGCTTCACAAGACCTGCTGGAAAAACTCTTTGTGCTGAACCACAGAACCTTTCAAGAATCATCAGCCTTATCCAGCCACCTTCAGACATCTGGGTTTTATTCCCCAAGAGGGTTTCCCAAAGAGCGGCCCCCTGGGTTGCAGAGAGCCCAGTTACTGGCCTCTGGACATCTAGGGGTACGTTTCTGTATTTCTTCAAGGACTTTCTTATCAAGGAGAAGGAGAACCGTGAGTAATCAATTGTGTTACTGAGAGTAAGATCAAGCAGTTAAAATCTGCCCAAGTCCCGGCCCCTAATGGGCTGGCCAATGTAGTGATCAAGAGCCAACCAGAGTTTGGGACTAGGTTATTAACTATCATGTTTGAGAAGGTGCTCTTTGAAGG
Organism: Ambystoma mexicanum; assembly: GCF_040938575.1. Taxonomy (NCBI): domain Eukaryota; kingdom Metazoa; phylum Chordata; class Amphibia; order Caudata; family Ambystomatidae; genus Ambystoma; species Ambystoma mexicanum. The sequence continues at coordinate 92,238,325 of NC_090941.1, forward strand.
AACTATTCCATCAACAAGGAAGACTGCCATTCTAGTCCCAGTGTTCAAAAAAGGGAACAAATTAGACCCCAATAACTACAGGTTATCATCTATGTTGGATGCAACCGGCAAGCTCTTTGCATCTTTGTTGCTCACAGTATTACAATCATGGGCAGATAAATCTCATATCCTGTGCACATTCCAAAGTGGTTTTAGGACCAGGTACTCCACTGTCCATAACCTCATTATTATGGATATTCTGCGGACTAGGGCTAGGAAGACAGGTAATCCACCTCTGTATGCACTGTACACCGATTTTAAAGCTGCGTTTGATTCAATACCAAGGGCAAAATTATGGTATAAATTAAAGGCCATGGGTTACCCAGAGGAGCTGCTCTATCATCTTCGACTTTTACGTCAGAATACCTCTGTGATACTCAGATTAGACCAGGAGGGTCACATGACGGATCAGGTAATGCAGAACACAGGAGTGAAACAAGGTTGCGTTACAGCACCTTTGATTTACAGTCTGTATGTTCATGACATCCCAGAGGCGATTTTAATTGCCTGAAATTGTCCACCTAAAATTGGCCAGGCACACTGCCCAGTACGCGCATATGCTGACGACTTGGTCATCTTCGACTACACATTTAGTGGCATTCGCAGTTGAGCATTAGCGTGATGGGAGTATGCTCATTAAAACGACCTAACAATAAACCTGGGAAACCCCCAAATTATTAGATATACCAGTAGGAAAACGGCACGCTTACGACTTATTGTTGGCGAGACGAAAATTTTGTATGCACCACACTATATATACTTTGGTTTTGAATTTGATTTGAACGGCGATTATACTACTTGTAAACAGGCTTGCAAGATAAAAGCAGACCAGGTTACTGCATTAATTTCCACTTTTTCTAACAAACAAGGAGGTTATACCTGGTCGGTGAGGCGACAACTGTACATTCAGGTCCTCTCCCCTATGATACGTACGGCTTAGATGCCCTCTTACATACTGATCTGAAATAGCTTGTGTCCCTATGGCTCTCATACGATTGGAGCTAGGCGTAATCTCTCTAAAAGCTATTGTATTAAAAAAGAGAGCTGATCTTTATCTGAAGATATGTTACTGAAGAGATAATGCTCTATTGCTGGCCTTCCATCAGGAAACACCTAAAACCTACCCCTCATGTGCACTGAAGGACATTATGGACAAATTGTTTGTTGAATTATGCTGGCAACCTAGAGGGGGGAAGTATCTGGTAGGAATTCAGAATGCGCTTTCGAAGCGTATTGAGCTCTGGGATTGGTTAGAGAACTATGCCCATTTGAGTATGTTAAAATAATATCGGTTAGTTACTCATAGGCGCCATACTTTTAAGAAGCCACAGGGCTATATCAACCTCTGCCCATCTAAGAAACTTAGGCGTTTCATAATGTTATTGAGAGTAGCACAACTTCCAACCTTGATTGTGACAGGCATTATTAATAAGACCCCTAAGGAAGAACAGTTCTGTCGATTATATAAAAACCATGAAATCCCGGAGTCAGCTAAACACCTTCTGACTGAATGTGCTATATTGGCACAGACTCATGTGCGTTATCTTGCCAATTATGTCCACAACCGGGAAACAATTGGGGAGCTGTCTTGTTGGTGTTATTGTACCAATACTACGAGCATGCAACTGTTTACCTCCCTGTATAATATCTGGCTGAAAGTCAAAACGATGTTAGGCATATCAATGTAAGCATTCTGGTGACTGCTAGTCTGATTGCACACCTTTTAGATCATTATTGAACTGGATCAGGGGAATACCTTCTGCCTGATGTGATGATGGGGGTTGAAATCTATTGAAACTGTACGTGATCATTGGATTCAGATTCTCACCCTCGCTCTTCTGTACTCAACCACTGTACTTAATTGTTATACAGCTTCTTGTTCGGTTATATTGGGAATCCCTGAACATTGGAGACCTGTAGGATAATGAGTACGTATAGCCATTTCTTCTTTAGTGAGATAGTACTTGTATGAGACATGAAGAGTACATAATTGTTTCAAGTCTGATGTAGTTCTGTTTTAGCAACTTGACCTACAGTTGGTTTAATGTATTATCTGATTTTTTGTATTCTTTTATAAATGGTGCTAGTTTCATAAGAAATTCAATTGTGTTGTGTTTAAAGATTAATGTCATGTAAAATATGAATGTAAACTGTGGTTTTATTGAGATGTGTAAAGTTTAATATTTAAACAAAATCACATCTATAATCAAATTAACAGGTTATATATCACAACCAGTGTCAGACAAGTGGCATCATCTTGAAGTGAGATTTTCTGGCCTGTGTGAGGGTGGGAAATGTTTTTACCCTTCAAAATGTTATTACAATGATTGCATGCAAGACGGGAATGTACCCTTCTTACGCGTGCTTAGTACCATTTGTCTGTCCCTTAGAGGCCTCTCGGCTTGTACCAATTTGTCTTTCAGATTCGTGCCCCTTTTGAAGGCCATCATAGATGGTCTTGGCAACAGCTTCTGGAGTATTGGGTGATGCTGCAGCATGCTCCAATTCGTCTTGATTATGCTACTGATTTGAAATCTCTGTCTCCAGAACTTTGATTTGAACAGGATTGGGGTTTCACTTGTCTGCTGCTTGGGGCAAAGGAGAATGTACATTGGTACTAGTTCTGATCTAGTTCTGGCATCCTCCAGAACCTCCTCTGGATACCCTCTTTTCTTAAACCTGTTCACCAGCTGCACACATTCTGTGTCTAAAACTTCTGCATCTGAAATTATTCTTTTCAGTCTAAAAATCTGACTATATGGAAGACTCTTCATCATGGCTGGCATTTAGGTGCTACCTACCCTAATACCCACTTCAGCTTACATATAACAGCAGCAGCATCCCAGCCAGGGGTGCAGCTAGGCTAACATTTCAGGGGGGCTAATCCTTTAAATGTTGGGAGAGGAGCTAACTTCAGATACTTTGGTGGCGGGCCATTCTTACGTGTGCCGGGGCATATTACTTATTTACGATTCTAAATAGCCTTCTGATGCATCATCAGTGTTACAGGCAGTTCACTTTCTCCAGGTCTGAAAGCACATACTTACGGACTGCTGCAAGAATGATCTGTGCCTGAACGCTACCCTTTCAATCACTACCCTGATATGCAAGTGCTAACCCCCATCCCGATTTCAATTGCCTACAAATGTATGCATACGAAGGCAGCTGCTAACAATCAAATGCTTTACATTAGTATTTCCCAGGCCTTTGTTGACCGTGCATCAACCACAGGCACTATTTATAGTCTGTGTGCTGTCCTCTCCTTCCACGACTGTAAGTCAGCCAGGTAGAGTAAACTGTAACATTACATAAAATAACCCAAAGTTTTAGGGGGATGAGGGGGCGCTAAAGTGCAACCTGCCCAATGAGAGTTGTGCCATTGATCCCAGCAGTCTCGCAAAGGATCATGGCTCTCCTCTGACAGTCACCAGTGTTCCGGTGGGAGTGATCGCGCATTATCAGGCATGACTGAGTGTGAGTGAGTAGCTCTTTCTGACCTGTTTTATCCTACTGCTCCATGCCTGGTGTGAATAACCCACCAAGTTGTCTGTTTCATTTGAGAAGTAAAGCCTACAAAGCGCTTTGGTTTAAGGCGCTATATAAATAACACATCATTTTCATTATCCTTACAAAGACCATAATTCACAGCAAATACCAAAAGTAGCTGTGTTACATGTGGCGTGGATAAATGTGGGATCGTTGGCAATGTCGCATAGGGACTCTCCAAATCCATCTTTCCCCTGCACCTCCCTTGAATCGAAGTGCTGTGGGAACAGCACATCCGTACGTAATTATATTGAGGGGTACTGTCTGTTAGAGTGGGTACTGCAAGGTCAGACGCTGGAAAGACGGACAGACTCAGCAAGTACTACCTTAGTCCCGAGGGCAAGTTGCACCCCGGAGGTCCACTGTGATAACAAACTTGAAGACACCATAATGTGGTTTAGTTCCCAGAGTGTTTATTTGTAGGTATGTCCATTAACGTCCTTCCCTTCTGTACTATCCTTCCTCCCACTTCCAAAATGCACTTCTTATTACCGACCGCAGCATCAAAGCATCAGTGGACCAGTGGCTTGGGTACTCTTGCAAATCCAGGAGACCAAGATCCTCGTCCTTTTACTTACAAAGCAGACAATGCGATCCTGGACAAATCACCGTATTTGTCTTCAATCTCTTTATCGTCTAACATTTGGCAAGATAATCAACATTGCACGCTACTCAAGGACATGGTCCCAATAAGGATTACATGCTACATAGAATATATATAGCATGGGTCTTTGCCTCAAGCTCCATCTCCACAAGGCTCCCTTGCCGAAGGACCGAGCCCCACAGACATCAGGTAAACCCTGTTGGGCTTGGGCTACTTGCAGAGCATTTTTTCTGGAAGTTTGGTGGCTAACGTTCTGCACATGTAATTTGTGCCGATGGGTGTACCATCTACATCCAATGTGCAGAATCTGGATTAAACCATGCTAATGCTTGCAGCACTGCAGCATGCCCTGTTGGGCTATTACCAGTATATGGGCCAAACTCCTTTCCAAAATGGCCACTGCACAATCGAGCAATGGAGTGCCTGCATAGCCTCGGCCCGGATTGTCTGCCTACTTCCATTTCTGGTCAATCCAAGGAAGCCGACAGGCAATAGCCGCCTCCCTGGCAAAAACCTTTACCTAAATGTCAAAAGGTATGGTTCCATTTGATCTCCCACTTGCACTGGTAAAGAGCCATAATGCACAACGTTCCCTCCTACTTGCCTGTACATTATCTCTGTCTTTATCACTGTTGCATGCTTCCACCCATTTGCCCTCCGGTAGCTGCCTGTCAATCACTACCCCTATCACCAACATGTTATGCATGCCTTATGCATACCTTGGAGTGTAAAAAATCAAATCTATGTGCTCTTTGATCTGTGCAAGCACTTTCGTGTTTGTGCATTAGAGTGCCTTGTGAAACAATCGAATCTAGGTGTTCTTTGATCTGTGCAAGCATTTTCATTTTTGTGCTTATCGTTCCTTTTTGTGCCATTCATGTTGGTGAGACCTTTCACCAATGTGACCTGTTAAAGCCCTATTTAACATGAGGTGAGACTTTGCCAGTCTGTGTAGTCGCACCTTTTTGACTCATATACTGCCTGATGTAGCCCTGCGCAACACAGGGTGAGATTTCGCCAGTTCGTGTAATCATACCTATTTGACTCATATGCTGCCTGAAGCAGCCCCCTGTAACATGAGGTGAGACTTTGCCAGTTTGTGTAATCATATCTATTTGATTCATATGTTGCCTGATAAAGCCCGTAACTTGAGGTGAGGTTTTGCCAGTCCATGCAATCACACCGATGTGACTCATATGCTGCTCGATGTAGCCCCAGTAACTTGCGGTGAGGCTTTGCCAGTCCACAAAAATACTTTTTTATATTTGCAAATGTGGCATTTGCAAGTAAAAAAATGCCTTTTCTTTTTTAATAAGCAAATCATTAATCATCATGTTTTTGTCCTAGCCAGTTTCGGCTTCCCCCTCCTGCCGGGCTCCAGATTCCCCCTCTCAAGTTACAATCCCCCCCGATCCCCAAGTTGGCGGGGCCCCCCTCCAGGATGGGAGTATGGGGAGGGGGTGGGACACGGGCCCTGTTTGCCCACCCATAAAGACATCTCTGTATCTGGGTGCTGGTGGTGGAGGTGTGAGATGAGTGCGTGACATGCCATTCATTCTTTAATGGGTGCCATGGGAACATTTCTGGGGTGGGGAAGTGAGTGTTTTGGTGAGGTGGATTATCTTGCATCCTCTATGGTGTGTTTGTTTGTGTATGTGTGCGTGCATTATGCAGTATATTTTTATTTTGTTTTGTTCATCGTACTGCACATGAAAAAATATATAAAATATATTAGAGTTAATATCTAATGTTTAGCTGATCCCATTTTCAAAATGTACTTGACACACCCTTTGTACTTGCCCTGCATCAACCCTAATAGCTAAAATCAAGACCTTAGCCCCATCACTTGCAGACCTGGTAAACAGTGCCTGCTTGCATGGCAGGTTCCCTTCTTTGCAAAAAAACACTCGGCTCTCTCCTCTCCTTCAGAAAACATCTGATGATCCTGACAACTTGATCAACTAAGTTCCATTGTGAAAACTCCAGCTGTTGACATGACTCTTTATAAAATGGCTACACGGCAGCTTAAGGATAAGCTTGTTCATGATCACAAATCAGAGTTCTGCTCTCTAGAGGAACTGAATCTACATTGCAATTTATTATAGATAAACTCCCTTATTTCTTGCACAACATATTTCCTGTTATTCTTACCTTATTGGACCTTTCTGACACTTTTGATTCTATCAACCACTTTACTCTCTTGAATGGGCTGGGAAGATCATTTGTTATCAAAGCTAGTCCCTTGAAGAAAATCACTTTGTTCCTACATGACCCTAAAGTACAAGTGAGGTGTCCTTCATCTCCAGTTCCTGCACTTTCAATTGGAGAGTTCGTTTTTCCCTGGCTTGTAATTACATAACTGAAGCCTGTTAAATCTCTTACTTTTTCTTCTCTTTCCAAATGTATTCAGATGACACCGAAATGGCTTTCAATGTGTGTGTCTTTGAACCTGACCAGCTGCTGATTTCTTCTTGTCTCACACAGATCCAGGACAATCGACAATAGCCTCTGCCTCAATGCTGCCAAGACTGATGTTATTTTCTTTAGATACACTGCACCCAATCTGCTTCCCCTGGTCTGGCACCATTGATCCTGTTCCTACACATGTTACCTTGTACCCTGTATCATGTGAATAAACACAGAGCAAAGTCATGCTTCCTCTAACATGCTATGTACTCAAGACCTTTCCTAAACACATTACAGATAGACTTGAAAATAACAAGGCTGGCTTAAAAATAAATGTACGCTACAGGAAAACTATTGTAAAGATAATAAATATATCTACACATATGCTTGTGGAATGTAGAGTAGGGATTGTGGACAATTTGCCATTTAAAGATGTCTTCCATTACCTACTTTATTTCCCAGGTCGCATGATCTCTCATCTCTGATTGAGATCTACAGCTGACTGTGAGTAAATTCATGATCATCATGAAACTGCTGCAGGGATTTTTTTACATAAAGGAATGGACATTTCATATGTGAACCACCCAGATTAAAAACAGTGGCAATGCCAAGGAATAAATAATGAATGTTGAACAGAATATGCAAACTAAAGTATGCAGCATCAAATGATTATTGAGCATATGCCATTCACATACTTTTTAGATGTGCATTTGTTATTTAAAATTCAAAGAAAAGCGGAAAATATTATATTGTCTCTAAAAGTTACCAGGCAATGACTGCTATCTTCCATTGTATTTCAGATCAGTGGGTTTAAGTTGATCTTTAGGAAGGGCGAAACTTTGAAACAACACAAAAGCCATCTCTGTTTACACAAGACACACATATCAATTACTTTAATGGGACAATAGAGAAAAATAGTGACATTATTTAACAAACTATGGTCTCAGAACAAATGTAACAGCTAAAGTGCACATTTAAGTGGATGCTTGAAGCCCTGCTGTCAAAGTCATGGCTTTTCTACAACAGATGGTTTATGACCTATGATTTCTAAAATGAATCTTTTCAATGAACACTTTCGAAACAACGTACAGCAAATACAATTTTTCATTTGAAATGACCATTTAATTAGAGCAATATTCACACGTTCAATGACATACGTGGCATAGATTTATAAATGTGTTTAGAATAATGCACATGTATTTCAAAATAATAACAATGTTTGTCTGTGCACTATGAGAGCCACAGATGTTGTGTTAGAATCAGCACATGCTTTAAAGCAATAATATGTTATTAAGCACAATCTCATATAAAGACCAAAGACATAATTTAAGAAAAAATAGTTTTATAACATAAATTAATACTCACTCACAAAGATTGGGATGAAATGGAAGTTATAAACTACTCCAGAGGATATTCTAAACAGTCATACTAATGGGAGCCAGGAGGGTGTATTACCTATGTGTGCCATAGCAATATCAAGCCAATCAGAAGGTATATAACATAAAATATTGATGCAGCCAGACCATCTGAAGCTAAGATGTGTAGGAGGCATCCTCCCCCTTCTCATACATAGTGTGGATAGAGAGGTTCCTAAGGACCACATTCGTTCTCGGGAGAGACTAGAGGTGGTAGAAGGTATGGGATGTGTTTACCCCAGGGGGCAGGAAGAGGAATACAATCTAAGGCTAGTCAGGAGGGAAACATGCCCAGTAGAGACAGGCAAGTGGAGCCATAGGTAGGTGGAAGTAGGGCTACGCTTCCCCACTATACCTCACCAGGGCCAACAAAGCATTGTTGAAAGCAGCCCACTAACATCCATTCAGACAGAAAGCTCCAGTTCCACCAACATGAAAACTACTGGTAAAAGATCTAGGAAGCAGAGGTCTGGCAGACCCCAAATGCATGAGAGCCATGGGTACATGGCAAACGACCTCCCACAGATTGAGGAGCGACTCAGGGGACCAGACCATTCTGGTCCTTGGTAAAACCTATAGGAGAAGAAATGCCCTCCTTGAAGAGGGAAGACTTTGTGTATTTTTCATTTGTGATACTGACAGAACTTTTTATTTGCTTCATCACTGGGCCTTTGGGTTTTATTCAGACTTTTTAATCCTGAATCTTTGCTCAGGAAACCCCCATGAAGCAAGAGACGTCCCTATTCTTTAGAGCCATTTTGTTGAAAGCTACACTGGCCGTCCCTTCACTTTAGACTCAGACACTGGGAGCTATTATTCAGAATTTTGTTTATATTCACCATTATCATCCTGAGACTTTTGCTACTGAGTTTGGCAATCATCCTGAGAAGTTATTTTGTCCTTAGCACTTGTTAATACAATACTTAAACTGTCCTTGCTATGTTGTCATCTCAGTTCTTGGAATATGGTGGCCTGCTGTCGACTTGTGACCTTTTCACAGTCCTCAAATATTTCTGTTGAATCACATACACACTAACCCACAAATCCAAAATGTTTCACTTCTAGTGCATTATAACGAGCTGACGTGCAGTAGAATAGTGAGGTATTAAATCAATCACAAGTAATGATGTTCCATTTCATATTCTGATGATCTTCCTTTTTATGACTGCCCTGTGTATTGAACGTTTGTGCTTTTTCATTAAAGCGATATAGATACAAGGCATCAGTATTACGATTTGCCATTCACTGATGATAATTTATAGATGGGTGCCTATTTTAATGAGTAATGTTCTTTTTATATTATATGGTTTAAAATCATAAGTGAGATCAAATAGGCAACTTGTATTAGTACGACAGGTTGTGCTTCATAGGAACCCCACATTATGTGTAGCATTTTGGTGACTTCCCCTATTGTGAAAGTGGGGCCACCTGCATTTCAATTATTGTGTTCTTTTGAAATAAAACATTATAATTCAACACAGTCTATTTCTTGCCACCAATTGTGGCTGTGCTTGTTTCACAGACACTGTTAGACTACTGTCATTGTCTTCCATCAAGGGAACCAAATTAGAAAGATTTTGTACACTCATTTCAGAACGGGATGTTACATTAGCCTGGGAGGGAGTGTACATGTATTGATGTTCACAGATTGGGGTCCGAAGCCTGCATGTGGAATGTGGAGATCACTAATGTCAAAACATGAATCATTGTTTATGCAGATTGTGCCTATGATCAAAGATATTTGTGAAGGTGTGGTCTTGTGCTGAATTTGATGGTTCTATGTTAATGGTCACAACACAGAGAAAGCTACACACAGAGAATTGAGATTATTGATTGCATATTGATTGGTTGGGACGTACAGAGTTAATTGTAAAGGTATCCCATTTGGTGTTGTGTGTTCATGCAGAACTGTGGTTCTGAAACATATATTGATCAACTGTGAAGGAAAAAGAATTGCCTAGGCATTTAAGCCATTGGATTTTTGATCATGGGCCAAGAACTATTGATTTAGTTTATGATCAGTTGTCCAGCCAGAAAATGTCTAAGAAGTGACAATTAATATAAACATGTGTCTGGGATCATGTGGTTTTCAATTATTTTCTTCATGGATAGTTGGTGACACTGGATATGATATTGTGAAAAGACAAACATGAAGGATAGGTGGAGAAGGCAAGAATAGATATTTGGAGTGAACAAGGTCAGTCATTACAGAGTCTATATATGACTACAACCAACAAAGAAAAAAGGCTATCCTGGCCAACCTGTCAACATACCTCTTTTTTCATTTTATGTTGATAGAAGACAAACTAGCGGAAAGGGAAACTGATATTAATGCATGTCAGGAAACTTCACAAAAGATAGTAGAAGAATTAACAGAGAGTCAACAAACCAATGATCAGAGAGAAAAAAATCAATTGCAAGACATCCTGGGTAGCAAGCACACTCCAATGCAACAACAACATGCTCTACTTGACGCTATATAAAATGAATTAAAAGTATGCAATGAAGCCAAAGAGTGCCAAGGAAAAGAGTTTGGATTTCCAATAATGCTCATAGTAAGTGTCTTCAGAAGCATGACAAACTCAAGAGTAAATTACATACCCGGACCTATAACACCAATGCTTTGCTAGATATTATTGTAGCCCTGCAAAAAAAAAATGCAGTCAAGAAACAACTGTGAAACTGATTGGTAAAGAAGTAAATTCACCAGCTGAGTATGATCACATGAAGCAGAATTTAAATATACACAATCAATACAGATCCCAGACAGCACAAGAACCAGATGCTGTTTTGCTATAAACAAATCAACCTATTCTGCTATTGACACAACTATAGGTATAAGACTATCAAAACAGTGTTTCGACACAAGAATTAAAATAGGAAAATGCCGTTGCGAGAGAACATGGCAAAAGCCCCAAAGTCCCTCACTGATGAAGTTCAAAAGTAGGGCAATTGATTAAAGACGTAACTAGCTGGCAATCTATAGCTGGCAATCTATGAACCAGGAGAGTGGATGAAGTAAATGCTTGTGAGCACAAAGATGATTCCCTACTAAAGGAATTACAAAACAATAGAACTAGAATAGAACTAAGGCATTACATCTAGTCAGTCCAGTTTTGTTGTATTTAAGGAGCAACTATTTTAATGCAAACTACAGATGATTAATGAAATGGATAGCAATGCCATACTAAGATAGGAAATGCAGGAAAGCTAGTTGAGTTCATAATCAGTGGATGAGCTCTGGTCTGATCAAGATGATGCATGGGGTATCCCGAGACTAGATAGACATCCCTCTGCAGTTGAAACTTCCAAAGTCATTAATAGCCTTGACCTGAGGTCCTGCAATGGCCGTTTAAGAAAGGACCAGCCAGCAAACGACACATGTTATTGCCCAAAGATCAGGTTGAGGATTGATTATGTACTGATCTGGGTCTGTGAATCGACTCATGTTGAGGAGTTTCAGGTCCTTGAAAGGCAAGACAGTGACGATAACCATTAGTCTTATCGCTTAAAATGACCCATGTCTCAATGGTACCATATTCCACTATGATTAGTGACATAACCATCACAGGCCATGCCCGTAGGTCAATACAATGGAGGACCTTGGAATTGAAAGAATGCATACCCATTATGTGTAGAGAGATCATCACATACATTGAACAACTTGCTACCAATGTTTGTGGAGATAAAAAAGCAAATGAGCTTTTTGATAAACTGATCCAAAGTATCCAGCCATGGGTGGTCAGCTCTAAACCAATTACCAAGAAGGGCACTCTAAAGAGGGAGAATTGGTTAGGCAGAGAATGTAGCAAAGCTCAAAAGCCCTGGAAATATATATCAAGTCAAACCAGGAGATAGATAGAGTGACATTACATGAACTAAAAAATAACTTTAAACCATATTGAAGAACAAGAAAAAAGACTTCCTGGAGTTTAAATGGGGAGAAATGCTGTATGCTATTAAGCAAGGGGACTCCGCAGGTTTCTGGAAAGCAGTCACAGATAAGGATCTAGATTGTGACATCGCAATACATGGCTGTATAACCCCAAACTCTTGACAGGGTCATTTTGAGGCATTATATAAAGAACATAAAGGCAGGTTGACTGATTGCCCGACTGAAGATATGATAGCACAGAAGTAAAGAAGTACACTGTACTGCTGAAGGCAAGACTTTCCGTAGCCTTTCCGTAGCCTTCGTAGCCTTTGACAGCATTCTCAGGAGGCAGCTTTGGCAGTTGTCATCCCTGATAGACTACTGCACCACTCAAACACTTATACAGTAACAACACAGCACTGGTACGTTAGAGTGTAGCAGGAGATGTGACCAATTCATGGGATGTAGCTAGAGGGGTCAGACAGCATTGTGTTCTGGCCCCTCTACTCTTTTGCATTTACATCAACTGCATCATAGAGGAACTCGTGGCATCTGCTCATGAGGCACCTCGTTTCAGGGATGATAGGATTCCAGCGCTGTTTTATGCAGATGAGGCAGTACTCCTGGCAAAAGCCCTGGCAGGCTTACACACAGCCCTCCAGTGTTCTGAAAATATATTTGGTCACCTGGGCCTAGAAATCAATATCACCAAAACTAAAGTTATGGTATTTTGGCCACTACATGGGAAAAATCAACCCTCCATGTGAAATTGAGCATCGAGAAACTGGAACAGATCCCTTGGTAAGATTACCTCAAGATCCGGGTCTCAGGTAATAGTAGTTGGAGTCCACAGTTGCTCAAGGCTGTGTCTGGCTTGTAGAAATACAGGACTCCATCAAAAAGGTTTTTGTCACACACGGAGGCAGCCCTATTAAACCGGCATTAAAGGTTTATACGGCATAGACTAAAGCATCTGCTCTATATGGATCTGAGATCTGGGTAAGCAAAAATATGAAACCCCTGTGTACTGTTGAAATACCTAAAGTCTCTGCTGCTGCTCCCGTGAAGTGCCCCCAGTGTGCTTGTGTGATCCGAATATGAAATGTTCCCAATTGATTGGGAGGCAGAGTGTAGACCTGTTTTTTACTGGCTGCAGATTTGGGCTGCCCCACAGCTCGTCAAATACCACAAAGCCTTGAGTCATGTAATGACATTAGATAGCCGTCATCGTATCTCCTGGCTGATTCATGTTAAAAGGCATTTGATTATGTTAGGCCTGGGACGACCCACAAGCAATCACAAGGGGGGCCAAGACAAGGGTAAAATTGGCTATTAACTATCAACATTGTGTCAATCTGAAAAACACGTGCCAGTCCTTATCTTTGGGCACCGATTACTTGGCAAACAAGGGTGAACATGAATGCAAGGGTTATCTTGATATCTTAACCGCCGCCCCCCGTTTGCATGGGCCTTGTTTATAGAGTTCCTCCTGGGCTGTTTAAACACATAAAATGTACACAGCACTGGGCCGACTTGTATAGAATTAAATGGCCTGCATAGGGCCTGGCAAAGGAGGCTTTCCTTGGCTAAACATTAAGCTGTTACCTGATTTAATGCACAACTTCTGTTGCTGCTGACAAAATATTGATGTGGTACTCGATGTACTGGAATTGAAATTTTGCAAGATATGATGTGAAATTTGGACAATGAATCATTGTAAATAACTGTTACTCTACATGCAACTCAGGTGCGTCTTAATCCGTAATGTATAAGAACTCGATATGTCTCAGAAGATACTCCTGGGTACATATTGTGTATGATACTCCTGGGTACATATTGTGTATGTTTTATTGAGATTTGCTTATTTTATTTGTGTGGAAATTTTTGAATTTGATATTCTTGATTGCAATTTGTGTATATTGTATGGTACCAAAATACTCTAAGTCGAATAAAGATTTGTGCAACAACATAATCAGTTAATAGAATTCCAAGACAAATCAGTTTTGTGCAAGTGCGAGATATTTCTCTCTCCATGAGACTCCCTCCACACTACCCAGGCATTTCATGAGTGATACCAATGGATGTGTTTACACCTTGCACCATCCAATACATCGAAGGTATGAGGTATATCAGTCACCTACTCAAGAATACCCAGACAGACAGGAAGAGGTGGTTTCACTGTCAAAACAGATGATCACCTGAACCTACAGGTGAGTGGGGGGTGGGTGGGACACTAAGTATGCCATGAGTAGGAAATCAGAGAATTCTCAAGCACAGAGTTAGTGAAAAGATGTACCAAAATGACTTAATGGAACAAGAGTTACAGTGCATGGTCTAACAGACCATTTAACTCCACATAGTTAACATTGTAACAGAAAGGTCACATCCCAGAAAGGTACTTTGAAAAGCGTTTTCTACACAAGGGACCATGGGAGAATCCTGGAATCTCCAGATAGATTGAGAAACACATATTTGGAAGTACAACATTAACAAACACCATAATATCCAGCCCTGCGAGGTCAGAAGAAAAATCCTGGAGCTGAGAGAAGCAGTTCTCCTGAGGTCTCTGTGTGCTATCAATTGTGCACATCAGGCTACTCTATTGACTCACCTGTATATTACATCTGTCAATCACTACACATGTCTGGGAGCAGCGGTTGCTTGACGTTCAGCTTTCTACTCCTGCAGTGTGAAAAGACTCCAGAACGGTGTGAAAGTGCGGGAAAAGTCGGTCGCTAAGTCTTGGAGCAGAGAAGAGCAGTTCTGCAGATGTCTCTGTGTGCTATCCATTGTGCGAGTCAGGCTACTCTATTGACTTGCCTGTTAATTACATCTGTCAGCCACTAAACATGTCTGGGAGCAGCGGGTACTTGACGTGCAACTTTCTACTCCTGCAGTGTGTAAAGACTCCTGTGTGGCACAAAAGCACATGTGAAGTCAGGAGCTAAGTCTTGGAGTGGAGATGTGCAGCCCTGCAGAAATCTCTGTGTGCTATCAATTATGCACATCAGGCTACTCTATTGACTTGCCTGTTAATTACATCTGTCAGCCACTACACATGTCTGGGGGCAGCGGGTACTTGACGTGCAACTTTCTACTCCTGCAGTGTGTAAAGACTCCTGTGTGGCACAAAAGCACATGTGAAGTCAGGAGCTAAGTCTTGGAGTGGAGATGTGCAGCCCTGCAGAAATCTCTGTGTGCTATCAATTATGCACATCAGGCTACTCTATTGACTTGCCTGTTAATTACATCTGTCAGCCACTACACATGTCTGGGGGCAGCGGGTACTTGACGTGCAACTTTCTACTCCTGCAGTGTGTAAAGACTCCTGCATGGCACAAAAGCACATGTGAAGTCAGGAGCTAAGTCTTGGAGTGGAGATGAGCAGTCCTGCAGAGGTCTCTGTGTGCTATCAATTGTGCGAGTCAGGCTTCTCTATTGACTACTTGAATTGAGGAGCTTTTTGGTGATATCACTGTGATACCCCTGCAACCAGGTTCAGTTACAATTCAGATGTGTCCCATTGGTGTGTAAAACAACAGAGACCAAGAGTACCCCCACTCCGTTGGTCTAAAGAGAGGTGCGTGTTTTTAGCACACCATACTGCTGCACCACAGATTTGTTGTAAATGAGTCCCAAACTTCCATTTACTGGTAATCCAATTGTGTTTATTGTTGACCCTTTATGAATACACGTGTTTCGGCATTATCTATGCCTTTTTCCAATCAGGGCATGTCTTTTTGATCATGAATATTCGATTAAGGTGAAAATCATACAAACATGCAAATCCATCATATTATCATCATATGAACATGGAGTAAAGAAACATTGGGTAATAGAACCATGAATGTCTCCAATGTGACCAATGTGCAAAAATGTAAATGAACAGACATCTACAGACCGAGATTCGGGGAGAGGGATCAGGAAGGCAGGTAAATACAAATAATAAAACAAGAGAGAAAACAAGGCAATGCAAATAGATTGCTAAAATGTCTCTGTGATTGTAGAGTACAGAGAATAAACATTGGTATCGTATAGGCAAAACTACTGCATTACAATTGTCTCTTGCTTATAAGTATAATTAGTATAGATGCTCTGGGTTTCCAAATTCCCTTTTACTCAAGCATATTTAGACCTGTATGTGTTATCTTTTACAGTTTCTAGTTACTTTGAGGCATATATCTATTCCAAAGTAGTCATTTTACCCTTTGCCATATTTCATTTGCATGGTTGCAGTGTTGAAAAGGTAGTACTGGGTTAAATCCCACCTGAAGTATGAAAAAATAATAATAATAGAATTGTGAAATGTGAGCATTGTAGGGTGCCCCCGGTCGGATTATTGTCATTATGTGGCGTGCGAGAGTGTTAGTTTAGCGATTTACGCATCTAACATGGTGTTGTAATACGCATCCTGCGGCTCATTTCATTACATTTGACTACCATAAATCCATTCTTAGTTACGTGCCCTCTAGGACAATAATCTTAGTTAGTCATAAGAGCAACTGTGCGATATATGTACAACTGATTACTTGTAGCGATGTTAAGTGTGTAGTCGGCTATTCCACATGTTTGTCCACAGTGACTCGCGTTTGTTTGAATAAATCGTGATCAAAGTGTGTGCTGCTAGTTCCAATTGGATATTATTTTTCACACGCTGCAGTTCTCGCGTTTTTATCCCCCATTCCGCATGGATACACACCCGAATGGATGTGCAGAAGGGTGGGCTGACAGGGACCGCTAGGGCTTACCTACAAATGTGTGGATCTTGCGTCTCGCGTCGGGTAAGATGGACGCTGGTCATCAGCGTTGTCCTGTATATCTCCATCTCCATGGAAACATGGTAGTCCTACCATAGTTTCCATGGTGTTGGAGAGTTTGTCGGCCATATTTTGGGAACTCCACTATCACACTACAGAGACTATGGGCCTCATTACAACCCAGGCGGTAAGTTCCCTACTTTACCAGCATGGTGTAAACTCCGTTTACACCATGGTGGATGGCGGATTTACCGCCCCATTCCAAGGTGAGTGGGGCGGTAAATCCCCATTCCGAATTTAACCTTCCACATTCCCATTTTTGCCCCATAGGGCATAATGGGAGTGGGGAAGGCGCTAATTACGGCACCGTAAATTACGGTGCCGTAATTAGCACCAAGGCGGGTTAGCGCCTTGCATTTTAACGCCTGCTAAAAGCAGGCGTTAAAATGATAATCAGGCGTTAAGGGTTAACTGCGCCAACGGCGCCGTTAAACCCTTAACGCCTGGGTTGTAATGAGGCCCATGTGTCCAACCTGGCCTGCCAATGCCAATGCTTTGCGGTTTACATGTTAAGAGGTTTACTGGTCCCGTGTTCTTAAAAATGTATCTTACAAACAAATATTATTTTGTTTGTTATGCAGAAAGGATGATAGAAAAATGGTTTTAAAAACCATAACGAAGTGAAAACGCAGCATATAAAGTTTTGATGTTTGCGCAATTACAATAGATATTTTGACCCGCGAACTGACTGACCAATGTTCGTAATACCATATATGGTTCATGTAAGAGATAAACAATGAGTGCATGTGCCTGTTGGATTCCTAAAAATATACATGTGAGATGTCTGTTTATTTGAGCATATTTCTGTTTGTTTCCTATAAAAGACCCATTCAAATGGTCGACTGGGAGCTAATTCCTTAAAGTCTCCAAATACTGTTACTGGTGTCTTGTGGGGGTTGAAGTCCCATAATACTTCATTTGGACTTCCCTGAAGCATGTTATTGGGGACGTATGAGTACAAATATGATACAGTTAACATACCAAAAGTGTGGATTGCTGAAATCGCCTCCCATTGACCTAAATTAAGATACAGAGAGACAAATCTCGACTGCTAACAGCATATAGTGTTTCATTAGTTAATCATGTATTCTATGTCTGTTTATACCTTCTCATTGTCACAATCTGCTACATGGAAATCCAATTTCTAAACTGTGATAAGACAATGCAAAGTAAAATAAGCTGTTAAACCCTTCTAATCAATACTTAATTTGTTCTGTTGCTAGGCCTGAATTCAATATATGATATATGATAAATTGTGAGGCAGTTCTAATGGATACTTCATTTGTTATATTGTTAGGCTCTGATTCATAAGTAAATTCCGATTTCTAGTAATCCATCTTAATATCGTGATAGTCTATCCTGCAGACTCATATTGAAGGAAGGATGCCATCTCTTTGTCTGTCTTCAAACCTGAATCTGCACTTCTAAAACGACAAATGAGCTTTGCTTCTTCTTGATGTAGTAACAATGACAACACGTTTGGAATTGAATTTACAGGAACCAGCAGTACATCAGAAATCGGTACATCGGTCTTGTGAAATATAGGGAATGGGCATAAGAGAGGAAGTGCAGAGTGGACTAATGATAGATGCTTTGACGAAGGAATTACTGGATCACCGGGGGGAGACAACATTGGCCCATGACAATGCTCATTCTCCAAATGTTTACTCAGATTCTGAGGCAGATGTTAGCGAGACTGACTTTGCGATCTCGTCCTATCCTTCTACTCCCCATCCACAGGGGGGAAAAAAAACAATAGCAATTATTTTTCTTCCACATTGAAATCTGCTAAAGCAATAGCCCAGACTAATTCAGAAAGTGAGGTAAACTCAACAACAGCATTTTTCGCTTTAAATTATGTACTTTCTTCATGAAGCACAATTACGTGGCTTTTTTATTCCTAAAGCTTTCTGAGCACTTAAACCCTCCACCGCCCCGGGCCCTAATGGGCTTGCAAATTCAGTAATAAAAAGTGACCCGGATAAGTGGGCACATATCCTTTTGACACTCTTCTCGCGCATTTGTAGGTCTACCGTGATTCCGTCCTTGTGGAGAAGGTCTGTAATTATACCAGTACATAAAAAGGGAGATTGCTGTATCGCTGGTAATTACCGACTTCTCTCCATGTTAGACGTCACCAGTAACATTTTTATGACTCTTGTCCTCAGGGAACTCGAAACCTGGGTTGTACCAAACTAAATCTCGAACTATGCACAGATGGGTTTTAGACCTGGTTCTGGGACTACCCATAACATCAGGGTCCTGGACCTATTGATTAATAACACCTTGAGTAATGAAAATGCTAGTCTATACATAATTTTTGTGGACTTTTGTAGTGCGTTTGATCAAGTTATAAGGGAGACCCTGTGGGACAAGTTGAGAGAGCTAAAATGCCGGGGCTGGATAGTACATGTATTGATGAGCCTGCATAGTAACAACAGTGCTAGGGTCAGGCTCAATAATGAGGGAGAGACTACTGATCCCATTTCTATCAATATGGGAGTTAAACAGGGCTGCCTGGGGGCACCTATCTGCTATAATTTGGATATAGCTGACTTGTTACCCCGGATGGCTGCCAAGGCTAACTGCCCACCAAGGTTGGGGGATACCCCCATTGTAGGCATGCTCTATGCTGACGATTTAATACTGTTTGATCGTACATTGTCGGGAGCAAATAGCATGCTAGAGGAGTTATCCCTGTATTCGGCACAACGGGGGCTTACCATCAATTTGAGGAAAACAAAAATCCAGGCTATAATCAAAAGTGGCCCCTGTCGTTCAGGGGTCGAAACTAGCCTGGGCAGAATAAGCATTGAACAATCTTACCCATATCTGGGGCTAGAATTTGATACTCAACCTAACTATGACCTGATTATTCTTCAGAAGAAGAGGCGGGCTAAACTTCGTACATTGCAGGCCTGTAAATTTGCCAAAAGCTCTGCAGGGTTTAGTATTGCGGGTATTATTAAAGGTTATCAGCAGTGCTTCGCTCTGGCAATCCTGTATGGCCTGGAGGCATTAGCCATACAGGATTTGAATTGGCTAAATGTGTTAGAGGGCCAATATTGGCACGCAGTACTGGACATGGGCCCAGCCTGTTCTGTCCAGTACTTGAGACTGGAGCTAGGCTTAACGTCATTGAAAGGTATGGCCTTGCGAGCCCGAGGTGTGTTCTACTTGAAAACTGTTTCTACTTCTACATATATATTGCTTAGCTTGGCCAGTACTAATTTCGATAATGAAAAGTCGCCCCAGGGTAACAGTTATAAGCATATAAGTTATAAAAAGTTATGAGTCCTTTTTTACCGAAATAGACTGGTCTTATGACAAGAAGTGCCCTACGACATTCATACATTTAAAAAAATCCTTTATACTTAAAATCAACAAATGGGATTGGACCCAGAATTACATCTATCTGTCTATCCTGAAGGGGTATGAAGCGGTAACGCATGAAATTCATAGATACAGAAATCCCCAACAATACCTGTTTTTATGCCCTGACCCAGAGGTACGGCAGTTCATGCTAAGGTTAAGGACAAACCAACTCCAGGTACTTGCAATTACGGGGCCTCGGCTGGGTATTCCAGTAAAGGACAGGTATTGTCGTATCTGTATGAAGGATGAACATCTTGAAACCACCAGGCACATTTTAACAATGTGCCCTCTATTTGGTCTATTATATATGTGCCTGTTGGGAAATTTGGTAAGCAACTATGATACCATCAAGGGAGAGTCCTTCTGGGACTACTGTTTAAATTCAGACTCTATTGGGACCCAGCTGGCTTTATATAGGGTCTGGGTCAGAGTCAAAAGTCTATTACCAAATCAACTGGCCATAGTGGACTCTAGAGTGGCCTCCTAGGGCCTGGTTTACATGCCTGTCGCTTGATGCCTGTTCTTCTGGCCTCCAGGCCTGATGCTTGATGTCTACCTGTTTGGCCTTTAGGCCTGACGCATGATGCTAGTGTGGTGCTTAGTGCCTAGTGTCCCTAGTGTCCCTTGTGATTATCCTGCCACAGATACCACTATGTATGCATGGGTTGCACGGGATGCACAGAATGTATAACAAGTGAGACCTGTACCACTTATTTAGGCAGACATGTATTGCATTGCACTCGGATTTACATGTTATATGTTTAAATTTTATGTTTATTTAAAGTGTAATGTGTAGATTGAATGTAGGTATTAATTTAATTTAATCTATTAGATATATTCTGTATTTTATATTGATTGTTTGTGTAAAGTTCAATTTGAACTAATTCACAATACATTTATTATCATTAAAGCCTCTGAAACACAGGGCATGTCTGACCTTTCCCAAGAGGTTCAAATGTTTCAAAATTTTGTGGAGCTAATGTCCGATAGTAACACAGCAGTTGTCACACTTACAGGGTAATTCATAGAATTTCGCAGAAAAGTGTCGCAAGCGGCTGGCGCAGAGTGTCCGCGTGCGATTGTCTGCGCCAGGCACGTGCGCTAAAACCGATTTCCGCGCACAGCGTATTCATGGATTTTAGGCTCCCAAACCAGCCGTGGCGCAGAGAATCGCAGCGACCCTGCAGCAGCGCCAGTAACGCCCCCGAGAACGCCCTCGCGCAAGGAAAAGCCATCCAAATCGCTAAATCATCGCAAAGGGCTGCGCTAACCCTGGACCAGTTCACCGGGCTGGCAAACAGCAAACGCCAAGCGGGGAACGCGTATTGCACGGGTGCGCGGGAAGTTCCACACGCGACTGGCCCCGTGCAAGCAGGGTACGTGAATTTCAGGGGTGCGCGGGAAGTTGCACAAGCGATTTCAGCAGGGTACGTGTATTTCAGGGGTGCGCGGGAAGTTCCACACGCGATAGTCCCAGTGCGAGCAGGGTACGTGTATTTCAGGGGTGCGCGTGAAGTTCCACACGCGATAGTCCCAGTGCGAGCAGGGTACGTGTATTTCAGGGGTGCGCGTGAAGTTCCACACGCGATTGGCCCAGTGCGAGCAGGGTAAGTGTATTTCAGGGGTGTGCGGGAAGTTACACACGCGATTGGCCCAGTGCGAGCAGGGTACGTGTATTTCAGGGGTGCGCGGGAAGTTCCACACGCGATTGGCCCAGTGCGAGCAGGGTACGTGTATTTCAGGGGTGCGCGGGAAGTTCCACACGCGATAGTCCCAGTGCGAGCAGGGTACGTGTATATCAGGGGTGCGCGGGAAGTTCCACACGCGATTGGCCCAGTGCGAGCAGGGTACGTGTATTTCAGGGGTGCGCGGGAAGTTACACACGCGATAGTCCCAGTGCGAGCAGGGTACGTGTATTTCAGGGGTGCGCGTGAAGTTCCACACGCGATTGGCCCAGTGCGAGCAGTGTAAGTGTATTTCAGGGGTGCGCGGGAAGTTACACACGCGATAGTCCCAGTGCGAGCAGGGTACATGTATATCAGGGATGCGCGGGAAGTTCCACACGCGATTGGCCCAGTGCGAGCAGGGTACGTGTATTTCAGGGGTGCGCGGGAAGTTACACACGCGATAGTCCCAGTGCGAGCAGGGTACGTGTATTTCAGGGGTGCGCGGGAAGTTCCACACGCGATAGGCCCAGTGCGAGCAGGGTACGTGTATTTCAGGGGTGCGCGGGAAGTTACACACGCGATAGTCCCAGTGCGAGCAGGGTACGTGTATTTCAGGGGTGCGCGGGAAGTTCCACACGCAATTGGCCCAGTGCGAGCAGGGTACGTGTATTTCAGGGGTGCGCGGGAAGTTACACACGCGATAGTCCCAGTGCGAGCAGGGTACGTGTATTTCAGGGGTGCGCGGGAAGTTCCACACGGGATTGGCCCAGTGCGAGCAGGGTACGTGTATTTCAGGGGTGCGCGGGAAGTTCCACACGCGATTGGCCCAGTGCGAGCAGGGTACGTGTATTTCAGGGGTGCGCGGGAAGTTCCACACGCGATTGGCCCAGTGCGAGCAGGGTACGTGTATTTCAGGGGTGCGCGGGAAGTTCCACACGCGATAGTCCCAGTGCGAGCAGGGTACGTGTATATCAGGGGTGCGCGGGAAGTTCCACACGCGATTGGCCCAGTGCGAGCAGGGTACGTGTATTTCAGGGGTGCGC
Organism: Ambystoma mexicanum; assembly: GCF_040938575.1. Classification (NCBI taxonomy): domain Eukaryota; kingdom Metazoa; phylum Chordata; class Amphibia; order Caudata; family Ambystomatidae; genus Ambystoma; species Ambystoma mexicanum. Next base: position 92,261,111 of record NC_090941.1, read on the forward strand.
GGGAAGTTACACACGCGATAGTCCCAGTGCGAGCAGGGTACGTGTATTTCAGGGGTGCGCGGGAAGTTCCACACGCGATTGGCCCAGTGCGAGCAGGGTACGTGTATTTCAGGGGTGCGCGGGAAGTTACACACGCGATTGGCCCAGTGCGAGCAGGGTACGTGTATTTCAGGGGTGCGCGGGAAGTTGCACACGCGATACCAGCAGGGAATGTGTATTTCAGGGGTTCTGGGGAGTACTACACGTGAATTGGCCGTGTGGGTCCACCCAGGTGTACCCTCCACAACCTCACCGGCCCCTGCAGGCAGCCCACACCACGGGAGACTACCCTGCACCCCTGCTCATGTCCCGCAGGCAGCCCATCCACCATGGGCATGCCCCCCAGCCAACCCACATGTCACCTTGCACTACTGATCAACAATGCATGTCTACCACCACACCCACCCCCCAGCAGTGCAGGGGCAGCCTCCACCAGGCCCCCACCCATGTCTCCCACCACCCCCACCACCCTGCCACCATGGGCAGACTCCACCAGGCCCCCACTCATGTCTCCCACCACCCCCACCCCCCAGCAGTGCAGGGGCAGCTTCCAGCAGGCCCCCACTCATGTCCCCCTGCACCCCCACCCCCCTGCCACCATGGGCATCCTCCACCAGGCCCCCACTCATGTCCCCCTGCACCCCCACCCCCCTGCCACCATGGGCATCCTCCACCAGGCCCCCACTCATGTCTCCCACCACCCCCACACCCCTGCCACCATGGGCATCCTCCACCAGGCCCCCACTCATGTCCCCCTGCACCCCCACCCCCCTGCCACCATGGGCATCCTCCACCAGGCCCCCACTCATGTCTCCCACCACCCCCACACCCCTGCCACCATGGGCAGACTCCACCAGGCCCCCACTCATGTCTCCCACCACACCCACCCCCCAGCCACCAGGGTCACCCTCCACCAGGCCCCCACTCATGTCCCCCTGCACCCCCACCCCCCTGCCACCATGGGCAGACTCCACCAGGCCCCCACTCATGTCTCCCACCACCCCCACCCCCCAGCAGTGCAGGGGCAGCCTCCAGCAGGCCCCCACTCATGTCCCCCTGCACCCCCACCCCCCTGCCACCATGGGCATCCTCCACCAGGCCCCCACTCATGTCCCCCTGCACCCCCACCCCCCTGCCACCATGGGCATCCTCCACCAGGCCCCCACTCATGTCTCCCACCACCCCCACACCCCTGCCACCATGGGCATCCTCCACCAGGCCCCCACTCATGTCCCCCTGCACCCCCACCCCCCTGCCACCATGGGCATCCTCCACCAGGCCCCCACTCATGTCTCCCACCACCCCCACACCCCTGCCACCATGGGCAGACTCCACCAGGCCCCCACTCATGTCTCCCACCACCCCCACACCCCAGCCACCAGGGTCACCCTCCACCAGGCCCCCACTCATGTCACCCACCACCCCCACCCCCCTGCCACCATGGGCAGACTACACCAGGCCCCCACTCATGTCTCCCACCACCCCCACACCCCAGCAGTGCAGGGGCAGCCTCCACCAGGCCCCCACCCATGTCTCCCACCACCCCCACCCCCCTGCCACCAGGGTCACCCTCCACCAGGCCCCCACTCATGTCTCCCACCACCCCCACCCCCCTGCCACCATGGGCAGACTACACCAGGCCCCCACTCATGTCTCCCACCACCCCCACACCCCAGCAGTGCAGGGGCAGCCTCCAACAGGCCCCCACTCATGTCACCCACCACCCCCACCCCCCTGCCACCATGGGCAGACTACACCAGGCCCCCACTCATGTCTCCCACCACCCCCACACCCCATAAGTGCAGGGGCAGCCTCCACCAGGCCCCCACCCATGTCTCCCACCACCCCCACCCCCCAGCAGTGCAGGGGCAGCCTCCACCAGGCCCCCACTCATGTCTGCCACCACCCCCACCCCCCTGCCACCAGGGTCACCCTCCACCAGGCCCCCACTCATGTCTCCCACCACCCCCACCCCCCTGCCACCAGGGTCACCCTCCACCAGGCCCCCACCCATGTCTCCCACCACCCCCACCCCCCAGCATCCAGGGTCACCCTCCACCAGGCCCCCACTCATGTCTCCCACCACCCCCACACCCCAGCAGTGCAGGGGCATCCTCCACCAGGCCCCCAACCATGTCTCCCACCACCCCCACCCCCCAGCATCCAGGGTCACCCTCCACCAGGCCCCCACTCATGTCTCCCACCACCCCCACCCCCCTGCCACCATGGGCAGCCCCCACCAGGTCCTCACAATCCCCAATCATGTGCGTAATGGTCAGCCTCCACAGCCAAAAAGCCCTACCAAGTAACCCATTCACCCACATGGAAATGGAAATCACATGTTACACCCCCAATGTTCATCAAGCTAATGAACCCATGTCCGTCACACACAATGGTTGCAATTGAATGGGAAAACACACAACATGACATGCATGAAACCAATGAGATGATACCACACAGTGAAGTATGCTAACAAAATTGTATTGAAAAAAATTAAAGAATGCTAAAGAAAGAAAACTAACTACAATGTGAATGTGAAAAAAAAGAGCTGCATGTCCGTATAAAAACACAAAACTGCAAATCAGAATCCAAAAAAATTATGTCCAAAGTCAAATGTAAAAAAATCTCCATGCAAAAAATAACTATGTACAAAACTAACAAGGGTCCATGAGCCCAACTGAACAAAGGAAACCTACTAAAAAAAAACCTACCTAAAAATCAACTATATACAAAAAGTGGAGCAGTGTCCGTCGACTCCAAATCATAATAAGAAAGAAAGGAAACCTAAAACTAAAGAACTATATACAAAGGCGGCGGGCAAGTCCAGCGGCTCACTCCGTGGTGTGCCGGGCCAGGGCATCATCGAACTCCTGTTCGATGTCCCGGAGGCGGTCCAGTTCCATGGCCCGAGGGTCCGCAGGGACGACGCCGTGTCCTCCTCCAACCCCCTGCGGATTGCCTCGAGGCACTCGGCCCGCCTCAGGGCCCTCCGCATGGAGTTCTCCGCCCTGACCATTGTGAGCCGTGCCTCTTCCGCCCGCCGCCGCTCCGCACCTATGGCGTGGCCCAACCGCTGCCACACGGAAGACACTCTCTGTCCTGGGTCCCCCTGCCCTCCGGCCGATGCCTGCCCCTCCGATGTCGAAAGCCCCGAGCCTTCATGTCTCCCACCATGTTGCTGCTGCTGCTGCTCTGCCTCTGCCCGTGCACTGCCTCCTGCTGCCTGCACATCCTCCGCCGGCTGGGGTGCACTTGTTGATGTGACCACCCCTGCTGGACCTCCGACTCCCGACTGTGGCAGGGATGCCTCCTCCACCAGCCTGGCCGCACCGTCAGAGGCAGCTCCACAGGGCACCCAGGTGACTGATGGGTGGGAAGATGGCACAGAGGACGACTGGCGCGTAGGGGGTCCAGTTGAGGAGGGGGTCGGAGCAAGCCCCATCAGACGGAGGAATCCGGCCTGGGTGACCTGTCCCAGCAGGCTGACGTGGTCAACGAGCCATTCGAGATGACGTGCAGTCTCTCCATGAAAAGACTGCAGGTCACCTCGCATGGCCCGTTGACGCAACGCCACACCAGCCAGGACAGGCTCAACCCGGACCTGGTTGGCCACGTCCGCAGGCAGAGGAAGGCCAGTTGACATCAGCTCATCCCCTGCCTGAAAACGGGTCTGGACGTAGGCATCCCTGCTGGTGCAAGATGATGCAGGGACAGGATCGGGGACAGGATTGCACACAGGCACCTCCGCGACCGTCTGTGCTGCCTCCTGTCCCTGGTCCTGGACTGCACCACTAGCACCAGTGGGATCCCCATCTCCAGACCCCGTCTCTGGTGCTTGCACGGCCTCCTCCTCCACCAAACCCCCCACCAACCTGGATGACTCCGTGCCATCTTCCCCTGTTGGGCCCTGTGGGGTCCCAGCTGCCCCTTCTGCTGCCGAGGAGTCCAACTGCAACCTCCGCCACTTGGACCTCCCCCGGCAGCTGCGGCCTGGGACGCGGCACCGGACTCCTCACTCCCCGACGAGATGACAACACGGGAGGGGAGCCGGGCCTTGCGTCTCCGGCTGGCGGTCGGATCCCCGCCGCTGTGCTCCACAGCACCTTCTCCGCCCTCTTCATCAGTTGACGCTGCAGACAGGGAGAAACAAAACACAGGCATCAGGGCACTGTACAATGGACACATACACGCATGACAGTTGTACATGGGTGGCATTGGCAAACCTCAGACATGTCATCACAATCCCCAACACACATGTCATTGCAACTCGCACACATGAGCCATACCACAGCCATATCGCAACTGCCACCACCATCCCTACACATACAACAGCATCAGCAGCCAAAGGGGAGCCAGACATCACATGCAACACAGGAAGTGCACCACACATGTACACACACCATCACACTTGCATGCATGTCTACACCTCTGCCAAGTGTCGCACTGTTCAGACGGGCATCCATGTCACATCTGCCAATCAGGCTTCCACATACCGCTGTCACATGCATCCATGTTGCATCACTGTTGCACCCTTGACAAATACACACACATGCACATGTACACAGTGCTCATACATGCAGCCGAAAACAACATACATGCCTGACATCACGGACATGTCTACTTACATGCACATTCATCCAAACATGTGTGCACGCACAACTGCATTTGCCATGCAAGCCCACACACACAAGCACCATCCATGTCTCACACATCACAGCCCTCGCATGTGTCAGACCCACGGCCCTGTACACCCCCACCCATACTCGACCCCATACAAACAGATGTGCAACCGGCACAATGCCGAATAATCACCACACGCACTGCTCACAATCAGGATGCATGTACACTCACCGCTCGACTCCAGACGGGTCTGCTTCTCTAGGACCTGGACGTGGAGCGCTGGAGATATGCGTTCCAGGACCCCCATCTGTTCTTCCGACAAGTGGCCTCGGCGCCCCTTGGCATCCGCTGCCTTCAAGAGGCGCCGGGCCTTGTTCAGGGTCCTGGACCTGAAGTCCTCCCAGCGCTTCCTGACATGTTGTAAGTCCCGGCCTGCCACCCCCTCCGCGTTGATGGCAGTCACGATGTCAGTCCAGATCCGAGTCCGTCCTTCCTAGTCGGCGCGGGAACTTCCGAAGAGGGCATCATACTGCCCCAGGACTTGCTCCACCAGGACACCAACTTCGGTGGCACTGAAGCTGCTGCCCCTCTGCCTCTCTGGCCGGGGGTTGCCAGTGGTCACAGATGGTGTTTGCCCCGACATGACAACCCCAGAGGCAGGAGTGGGTGGGCAACTGGGTCCTGGGGCTGGGCTGTGGAGCGATGGAATTCCAGTCGGGAGTCTTCCTTTCCAGCAGGGGTGGTCACAGCAACAGCACCCCTGGCTGATGTGCAGGCAGCAAATGGCAGTGCACGTGGGCAGCAGGCAGTCAGGCAGCAGCAGATGGCAGGTGGGAGCGTGCTCGGGGCTCTGGGGGGCAGTAGTTCGGCCTTCTGGGCAGGAGCGTGGTCTTCCGTGTGCTTATGCGTGGCCAGCTTGGTACGGAGTGATTTGGCACGTGAAAATCCTGCACGTCAGCGTGAAAACCGAGGAAAGGCCCTTAGCGCGTAAGCACGTCAGCACGCATACGCGATTCTATTGGACCAAAGGCCCTCAGCGCGTAAGCGCCTCTGTGACATGACCCGCACGGGTGTTTCCCACACAGCACGTGATGACAGAGCACACGTGGAAAGACTGCACGTCAGAGTGTCATCGCGTGTAATTGGACAGCACGTCAGAGTCTCATCGCGTGTAATTGGACAGCACGGCAGAGTCTCATCGCGTGTAATTGGACTGCACATCAGTGTGTCATCGCGTGTGATTGGTGGAAATGGCCCTACACGCAGAAGTGACAAAGCGTGTAATTGGTGGAAATGGCCCTAGCGCGTACACGCCGCGTAAGTGACGCTGGACGTGTGGGCCTGTATAAAAGGTACGCGTAGAACACCATTTCCTTGTACGTGCTTTTCGTGGAGAGCGAGTGGGTGAGGTCTGTACTTCTTGTCGTTTCACACGCGATTGACTTCACGGCGTTTCAAGTTCGTATTCCCTGTTACCTCTGACAGCTTTTTCTCTTTTTTCACTTTAACTGGTTTACCTGGGCCTGTTCCCTCAAACAGTGTTCCCTACTACTGTTGTCCTGCCTCCCCAGACAGCGTACAAATCTTCTTTTGGCGGGGGTGTTGCCAACCAAACGCGCTCCTTTTTCACGCTCTTTTATCTGGCAGACGGTGAGTCACGCACGTATCTAACATCTGTGCTTGCCCCGTGTGTAGCCTACCCCTTCAGAGGTCATTCTAGGCTGCGTGTGACACGCATACGTTCATTCTTGTGTTACTGGGTGCCACAGCGTAGTGCAGGTTTTTCTTTCTGCACACGTGGTCTAGGAGGGGTTGCGTGCACGTCTTCTCCCTTTTTTGGGGCTCCTGTGCGTAGCGTGACCTGTCATCTTTCCCCAGGGGTTACAATCAGCCTTGCAAGAGCACTAGGGTACAATTACCATCTGGTACCCAACCCCTTTGACCCCCAATTGCCCAGGACAATATTTTACACCCACTCCCATACGCACATTAACATCAGTGCCATGGCTGGGAGGCGAGGATTCCGTAAGGGTGGCAAAGGTGGAAGAGCCACAAGTGGTGGCCGTGGTGGATCCGGTAGGGGACGTGGTCGTTACTTGCAGGGTGAGCCTGTCCCCCCATGTGTGGAGGACCAGTCAAGGGCACCCATAATCCCCCCCCCTCCCGTTGAGGCTGATGTGGCTGACACCATCCATGCTCAGCCCTTGTTGGACCAGCCCATTGTGGCACCAGACCTGGCTGACTCCATGGCTGACTTCCAGGTCAGCAGGCCTATGACACGTGCGCTGGTGCACGTTGATGTCACCATCCCACGTGCATCTGTGGCAGCAAGGTCATCTGCTGCACCAAGTAGGCAGGGCGGAGAGGCTGCAGGGGTAGCTGTGGCTCCATCCAACCCAGCCCTCACACACCCAGCCCGGACAGTGTCGGTCCTAGTCCATGCTGCTGACATTCCCCCTGACACCATCACACTAGAGCCAATGCCTGCACCAACTCCCATGCTGAGTGTGCAATCCCACACTCCTGATACAGAGTCCACCAGGGCTCCTGCCCCTAGTGTCCAGAGCGGCGCAGGACACTCAGGATCACCACCACCTTCCAAGCGGAAGAGGAAGAGTGCTCGTCCGGCACAGGCTGATGCCCCAGACACGGCTACACAGTCCGGCCCATCCAGGAAGCCCAGCTTCACGGATGACGAACTGAATGCACTTGTCGAGTATGTGTCCGCACATGACAACGAGATGGTCATTGTTGCAGGATCCAAGACCACACCTGCACAACGCCAGGCACACTGGCAGACCGTTGCGGACATCGTAAGTGCCCTTGGAATCGTGAGGCGCACAGCCAATGATTGCTATAAGCGCTGGAATGACCTAAAGCGCAGGGCAAAGAGTAAGCTGGCCTCAAGTCATGCCGCAACTCTAGTGACTGGAGGTGGGTCTCCAGTAGTAGACATGGAACTCACTCCACATGAGTCAGCTGCTGGGACCTACGTCACGGAGGAACAGATCCAAGGCGTGGGAGATTTGGCTGATTACGAGGCATTGTCCGGTGAGTGCACATGCATGTGTGTGTCATCCATGTGCATGGTGTGTGTGAGGGCTTCTGTTTGTGTGACAGGTGAGAGTGTGTGCACCTGAGTCGTATGGGTCAGCCATGTGCTTCATGCAATACGTCCTGCGCAGCTGCATTTGGCCATAGCAGTATCCCTTCTGCCAACAGTAGACATCTAGCCCAACTGCACGCCAGTTGCCCTTGAAGTGTCACCCTGCCACAACATTGTTGCCTGATTTTTCACTGTTCATTTAGTCAGATTGTTTGCATTCCACCACTTTTACTAGGCATGTTGCAGTCCTCTAGTCACATGTCTGACATGGCTATGGTAAAGTGGAGTGACTTTGTTACCTGGATATCATTTGTTCAAACATGTCCCTGTGCAATTGCACCATTTTGGACTGGCAGCTCCAGGTGAAGAATCTGACCTGTTTGAATTAGAAAAGCTATTACATGCGGGAACTGGACTGAATGAATAGGTGCTGCCCTCCTCTCCATCTTCACTCAATAGCAATGGTACATGCCATCTGTGTGATGGCATGTGTGTTTCACCTGCCAATCACAGGCCAATATGTGATGCCACTGCCAGGCAGCATGCAGAAAATGTGTTCATCTTCCATCTTGGTGTCATCAGTGTGTGCCATTTGCCTGCCCTTCATACGCAGTAAGGGTGCATGCATGGGAGGGTTTTAGTCATGTGGGACATGTGTCAAACAAGTACTGGTTCTCTTGCTTCTCAGCCCTCATTGTGTGCCATGGTGCTAATGCCTGTTTCCATTTCTTTGTTTTCATGTCTTTGCAGGGGAAGACGCACCTGATACTGCTGGGGTTGTGGAGATGGTGCAGACCCAGGAGGGGTCCGAGGGCAGACCAACCACCAGTGAGGGACGTGGTGTGGTGGTGGGTGAGAACCCACAAGTGCTGCAGGTCGTGCTCTCAAGGGGTGTCTCTGGCTGCACCTCCCCCGAGCTGTACTCAGGTGTTGATTCGGATGAGACCTACGTGCCGTCGCAGGTGAGTGTTCCAGGGAGGGATTCTGTTCTGTCTCACCCACCTGCACCAGGGTCAGAACCCTCAATGGGGATGTCAGTGTTGGCAGCTACGCCTTTGGTGGTTACGGATGCAGGGTCACACTCCGCGACATCTGATCCTGTTCCTGGGCCAGCAGATCAGAGGGGGAATGCAGTCCTGCAGCCTCAGGCAGTGCCGGCACAGCAAGGCGCAGTTCGCCTTGCCCCAGAGAGGTGTGGTGCCCGCCGACGTGGTGGCCGTACGCCACCTGGCAATACCGCATGGGAGCAATCCATTTACGGTATGGCAACCCAACAGGCAGCATCATCCGAGATGATGGCTCAGGCCATGGATAGGGTGGCCACTTCCATTGTCCCCCCTGAAAGGCTGATGGAGCGACTAGAGCAGGCAACCGACTCCATCTGCCAGTCACACAGGGAGGACATGTTGGGGTCCAACAGGGACAGGCGGGCGGCACTGGCGACTCTGCAGGAGGCCATCTCCATTGAGTCCCAGGGCCACAGGGAAGCCCTGAGGCAGGAGCTCCTTCACCTCAGGACGACTCTTGTTGAGCTTGAGGCTTCAACACACCAAAGGACAGAACAGCAGCTGGAGCGTCTCACCCGTACGCTCTCAGCTGAGATGCAGGCAACGAGGGCGGAGGTCCGGGCATCCCGTGAGTTGTTGCATGGGGACCTCCGCACACTCATCCTCCAGAACCAGACCTACCACACCCGCATGCTTGCAGCCATGGAGGAGCAGACTAGGGCCTTGCGTGGGCTGCCTCCCATAGTGCAACCACCTCCGGATGCAGCTGCACAGGGTGATAATAGCGACAGCAGTGATACTCCCACAATAGGGTAGCCCTGTGGGCCATGAGCCCATGGAGGTGTTTTTTTTTCCCAGGATCCACGCAGGTAGGTTCTGGTGTGCATCCTGTCCTCGGACCTCCTGGGTGGCCTCCCCAACCCCCCCGGGCCCTTCAATGGCCATTTTTGATTTTATTTTTATTTTTATTTTTATTTATTTTATTCCCAATTTTTTTGGGACGATTTGTTGGCTTCCGTGGTTCCTGTGGGCATACGCTGCATTGTGGCTGGGCACATGCAGGCTTGTAATGTATTTGGTTCCGATGCTTGGGTTTGAGTCACACACACCCCTCCTGCTTCCCGTTTCCATGGGCTTGCAAAGGGTGTGCCCAAGTGACAGTGAATTACACAGTGACGTTGGACTCCCATGAGCTGTGTGGGCAGTCTGTAGTCAATACTGTGTATACATTCCTAGTGCATATTGCTGTTGTGTTGTACACTGCATGTTGCATTGATGTGTAACTCATCTTCTGTGTCTACCTCCCAATTTGCAGGTCCCTTCCTCATGTCGACACAAGGACCTCTAGTCTGGAGATGTGGTCCCTGTTAGCAGCAGTGCACCTACAACTCTACATGGCGCCAACACTGCACAGTTGGTAGTGGTGGGAGTGCAGGCATTTCCAGGTGGTGAGACTACTAATATTTAACATTAGTGATGTCATGTTAATGGTAGTACGTGCTCAACTTTGTTGTTGGTCCGGCATTACTGTGAGCATTTCAGGTGTTGCAAGTTTCTAATAGGGACACTGTACATTGTGACCCTAGTGTCATGTTGTGTGGATTACTTTGTTTACCTGCAAATAGCATGACATGGCACGGTGTGTGGTGTGGCGGTGCTGGGGTTGGGTTGGCTGACATGGCACTGTCCTCTTGTTGCATTTTGCAAGTGGGTGTTCATTTTAGCTGCTTGAATGTGTAACTTCACAAAACTGCATTGGTGGTGTCTGTGTGGGTAGGGATGCACACATTGTGACACTTCCAGGTGAACAATCTCAGGCTGATATGGTTTTCACGGTTCTTTCTCCAGACATTCAGGATCAGTGTCAGGTTGAGTCATCATTGATTGTCAGATGGAATGTGCCAGGGCAGTGTGCACTCCACAGGGGTGTGATTTCTATGTGAAGTAATTAGCCACTAGCTGTGTACGGGCTGCCTCCCCCCGTGCCGTTTCCCCTCCCATGCGCAGCGGCTGTGCATGTGGTTGGGGATGGGGGGGCACCACCATGTCCACGGCCAGGCACCGGCGTGTTGCAACGTTGTGCAGGACACATGCTGCCACTATGATCCTGCACACTACTGGGGGAGCGTACAACAGCTGCCCGCCAGAACGGTCAAGGGAGCGAAAGTGTGACTTCAGCACTCCGAATGTGCGCTCCACTATGCCCCGGGTTGTAATGTGGGCTGCGTTATATCTTACCTGGGGTGGCGTGGTTCCGAATTGGCGTCATCATGTGGGGGCTGAGAGGGTAGGCACTGTCCCCTGTGGAGGTGGTGATTGGTATCATTGGTGGGGTTGTGACCTTGCTCAGTATCTGACATGCATGCATGTGCAGTGGCATTCATACTCACCAAGCAGCCATGTATCGCCATGCCGCCCAGCTTCTAGGTCCCGGCTTAGGGTGGACATTCGGTAAATGAAGCTGTCGTGGGTTGACCCGGGATAGTTGGCATATACTGAGGTGATGATTCCCTTGGCATTACATACTACCTGCACGTTGATGGAATGCCAGTGTGCTTGCGGTTCCTATAGATGTGCTCAGATGCCCTGGGGGGACGTAGAGCCACATGGGTGCAGTCGATGGCACCTAGCACTTTGGGGAATCATGCCACAGCGTAGAAATCCAGGGCGGCAGCATGCCTTTCTGCAGGGGTTCTGGGCAGGTATATGTGCCTGCGGACTGATGGGCGTGCAATGATGATGTTCAAGACCTGGTGTAGGCAGCGTGACTGGGTGGCCTGTGATACACCACCCACAATGGCACTTGTCCGCTAAAATGATCCAGTGGCTAAGAAGTGCAGTACATTGAGGACCTTCTCCAGGGGGCTGAGTGCTTGGGAGCACAGGGTGGGTGATGTGACGTCATCCTCCCACTCACTCACCAGGTCCAGTATGATGTGTGGTGGAAACCTGTACCTCCCATGCACCTGGTCATCAGGCATCCCGAAAAGGCTGGTTCTGTGTGTGAATATTCTGGCCCTGACTGTCCTCCTCCTCCTCCTTTGGTAGGCCACGCCCACTGCTGCTAGGAACGGTATGTTCATCCTGGGTCTGAGCTTGTTATTTTTTTAGCGCGCAAATTAATGCGTTGCGCGTGTTGTAGGCGAGCGTGTGACCCGCGCACCCCTGAAATCCAGTACCCAGTCCAATAGCGTGTGGAAATTCCCGCGCACACCGGGATACAGGTGCGCTGACGTACTTGCGTGTGTAAGTGTCCGCGCACACCTGATATACACGTACATAGGCCAATCGCGTGTACGCGCACTTTAGTCCAATTACACGCGATGACACCCTGACGTGCAGTCCAATTACACACGATGAGACTCTGCCGTGCTGTCCAATTACACGCGATGAGACTCTGACGAGCTGTCCAATTACACGCGATGACACTCTGACGTGCAGTCTTTCCACGTGTGCTCTGTCATCTCGTGCTGTGTGGGAAACACCCGTGCGGGTCACGTCACAGACGCGCTTACGCGCTGAGGGCCTTTGGTCCAATAGAATCGCGTATGCGTGCTGACGCGCTAAGGGCCTTTCCTCGGTTTTCACGCTGACGTGCAGGATTTTCACGTGCCAAATCACTCCGTACCAAGCTGGCCACGCGTAAGCACACGGAAGACCACGTTCCTGCCCATAAGGCCGAACTACTGCCCCCCAGAGCCCCGAGCACGCTCCCACCTGCCATCTGCTGCTGCCTGACTGCCTGCTGCCCACGTGCACTGCCATTTGCTGCCTGCACATCAGCCAGGGGTGCTGTTGCTGTGACCACCCCTGCTGGAACCGAAGACTCCCGACTGGAATTCCATCGCTCCACAGCCCAGCCCCAGGACCCAGTTGCCCACCCACTCCTGCCTCTGGGGTTGTCATGTCGGGGCAAACACCATCTGTGACCACTGGCAACCCCCGGCCAGAGAGGCAGAGGGGCACCAGCTTCAGTGCCACCGAAGTTGGTGTCCTGGTGGAGCAAGTCCTGGGGCAGTATGATGCCCTCTTCGGAAGTTCCCGCGCGCCGACAAGGAAGGACGGACTCGGATCTGGACTGACATCGTGACTGCCATCAACGCGGAGGGGGTGGCAGTCCGGGACTTACAACATGTCAGGAAGCGCTGGGAGGACTTCAGGTCCAGGACCCTGAACAAGTCCCTGCGCCTCTTGAAGGCAGCGGATGCCAAGGGGCGCCGGGGCCACTTGTCGGAAGAACAGATGGGGGTCCTGGAACGCATATCCCCAGCGCTCCACGTCCAGGTCCTAGAGAAGCAGACCCGTCTGGAGTCGAGCGGTGAGTGTACATGCATCCTGATTGTGAGCAGTGCGTGTGGTGATTATTCGGCATTGCGCCGGTTGCACATCTGTTTGTATGGGGTCGAGTATGGGTTGGGGTGTACAGGGCCGTGGGTCTGACACATGCGAGGGCTGTAATGTGTGAGACATGGATGGTGCTTGTGTGTGTGGGCTTGCATGGCAAATGCAGTTGTGCGTGCACACATGTTTGGATGAATGTGCATGTAAGTAGACATGTCCGTGATGTCAGGCATGTATGTTGTATTCGGCTGCATGTATGTGCACTGTGTACATGTGCATGTGTGTGTATTTGTCAAGGGTGCAACAGTGATGCTACATGGATGCATGTGACAGCGGCATGTGGAAGCCTGATTGGCAGATGTGACATGGATGCCCGTCTGAACAGTGCGACACTTGGCAGAGGTGTAGACATGCATGCAAGTGTGGTGGTGTGTGTACATGTGTGGTGCACTTCCTGTGTTGCATGTGATGTCTGGCTCCCCTTTGGCTGCTGATGCTGTTGTATGTGTAGGGATGGTGGTGGCAGTTGCGATATGGCTGTGGTATGGCTCATGTGTGCGAGTTGCAATGACATGTGTGTTGGGGATTGTGATGACATGTCTGAGGTTTGCCAATGCCACTCATGTGCAACTGTTATGCGTGTATGTGTCCATTGTACAGTGCCCTGATGCCTGTGTTTTGTTTCTCCCTGTCTGCAGCGTCAACTTATGAAGAGGGCGGAGAAGGTGCTGTGGAGCACAGCGGCGGGGATCCGACCGCCAGTCGGAGACGCAAAGCCCGGCTCCCCTCCCGTGTTGTCATCTCGTCGGGGAGTGAGGAGTCCGGTGCCGCGTCCCAGGCCACAGCTGCCGGGAGGAGGTCCAAGAGGCGGAGGTTGCAGTTGGACTCCTCGGCAGCAGAAGGGGCAGCTGGGACCCCACAGGGCCCAACAGGGGAAGATGGCACGGAGTCATCCAGGTTGGTGGGGGGTTTGGTGGAGGAGGAGGCCTTGCAAGCACCAGAGACGGGGTCTGGAGGTGGGGATCCCACTGGTGCTAGTGGTGCAGTCCAGGACCAGGGACAGGAGGCAGCACAGGCGGCCGCGGAGGTGCCTGTGTGCAATCCTGTCCCCGATCCTGTCCCTGCATCATCTTGCACCAGCAGGGATGCCTACGTCCAGACCCGTTTTCAGGCAGGGGATGAGCTGACGTCAACTGGCCTTCCTCTGCCTGCGGACGTGGCCATCCAGGTCCGGGTTGAGCCTGTCCTGGCTGGTGTGGCGTTGCCGCAACGGGCCATGCGAGGTGACCTGCAGTCTTTTCATGGAGAGACTGCACGTCATCTCGAATGGCTCGTTGACCACGTCAGCCTGCTGGGACAGGTCACCCAGGCCGGATTCCTCCGTCTGATGGGGCTTGCTCCGACCCCCTCCTCAACTGGACCCCCTATGCGCCAGTCGTCCTCTGTGCCATCTTCCCACCCATCAGTCACCTGGGTGCCCTGTGGAGCTGCCTCTGACAGTGCGGCCAGGCTGGTGGAGGAGGCATCCCTGCCACAGTCGGGAGTCGGAGGTCCAGCAGGGGTGGCCACATCAACAAGTGCACCCCAGCCGGCGGAGGATGTGCAGGCAGCAGGAGGCAGTGCACGGGCAGAGGCAGAGCAGCAGCAGCAGCAACATGGTGGGAGACATGAAGGCTCGGGGCTTTCGACATCGGAGGGGCAGGCATCGGCCGGAGGGCAGGGGGACCCAGGACAGAGAGTGTCTTCCGTGTGGCAGCGGTTGGGCCACGCCATAGGTGCGGAGCGGCGGCGGGCAGAAGAGGCGCGGCTCACAATGGTCAGGGCGGAGAACTCCATGCGGAGGGCCCTGAGGCGGGCCGAGTTCCTCGAGGCAATCCGCAGGGGGTTGGAGGAGGACACGGCGTCGTCCCTGCGGACCCTCGGGGCCATGGAACTGGACCGCCTCCGGGACATCGAACAGGAGTTCGATGATGCCCTGGCCCGGGACACCACGGAGTGAGCCGCTGGACTTGCCCGCCGCCTTTGTATATAGTTCTTTAGTTTTAGGTTTCCTTTCTTTCTTATTATGATTTGGAGTCGACGGACACTGCTCCACTTTTTGTATATAGTTGATTTTTAGGTAGGTTTTTTAGTAGGTTTCCTTTGTTCAGTTGGGCTCATGGACCCTTGTTAGTTTTGTACATAGTTATTTTTTGCATGGAGATTTTTTTACATTTGACTTTGGACATAATTTTTTGGGATTCTGATTTGCAGTTTTGTGTTTTTATACGGACATGCAGCTATTTTTTTTCACATTCACATTGTAGTTAGTTTTCTTTCTTTAGCATTCTTTATTTTTTTCAATACAATTTTGTTAGCATACTTCACTGTGTGGTATCATCTCATTGGTTTCATGCATGTCATGTTGTGTGTTTTCCCATTCAATTGCAACCATTGTGTGTGACGGACATGGGTTCATTAGCTTAATGAACATTGGGGGTGTAACATGTGATTTCCATTTCCATGTGGGTGAATGGGTTACTTGGTAGGGCTTTTTGGCTGTGGAGGCTGACCATTACGCACATGATTGGGGATTGTGAGGACCTGGTGGGGGCTGCCCATGGTGGCAGGGGGGTGGGGGTGGTGGGAGACATGGGTGGGGGCCTGGTGGAGGCTGCCCCTGTACTGCTGGGGTGTGGGGGTGGTGGGCGACATGAGTGGGGGCCTGGTGGAGGCTGCCCCTGCACTGCTGGGGAGTGGGGGTGGTGGGAGACATGAGTGGGGGCCTGGTGGAGGGTGACCCTGGTGGCTGGGGGGTGGGGGTGGTGGGAGACATGAGTGGGGGCCTGCTGGAGTCTGCCCATGGTGGCAGGGGGGTGGGGGTGGTGGGAGACATGAGTGGGGGCCTGGTGGAGGATGCCCATGGTGGCAGGGGGGTGGGAGGGGTGGGTGACATGAGTGGGGGCCTGGTGGAGGGTGACCCTGGTGGCTGGGGGGTGGGGGTGGTGGGTGACATGAGTGGGGGCCTGGTGGAGGGTGACCCTGGTGGCTGGGGGGTGGGGGTGGTGGGAGACATGAGTGGGGGCCTGCTGGAGTCTGCCCATGGTGCCAGGGGGGTGGGGGTGGTGGGAGACATGAGTGGGGGCCTGGTGGAGGCTGCCCCTGCACTGCTGGGGTGTGGGGGTGGTGGGAGACATGGGTGGGGGCCTGGTGGAGGCTGCCCGTGCACTGCTGGGGGGTGGAGGTGGTGGGAGACATGGGTGGGGGCCTGGTGGAGGCTGCCCCTGCACTGCTGGGGTGTGGGGGTGGTGGTAGACATGAGTGGGGGCCTGGTGGAGGCTGCCCCTGCACTGCTGGGGGGTGGGGGTGGTGGGAGACATGAGTGGGGGCCTGGTGGAGGGTGACCCTGGTGGCTGGGGGGTGGGGGTTGTGGGAGACATGAGTGGGGGCCTGCTGGAGTCTGCCCATGGTGGCAGGGGGGTGGGGGTGGTGGGAGACATGAGTGGGGGCCTGGTGGAGGATGCCCATGGTGGCAGTGGGGTGGGGGGGTGGGTGACATGAGTGGGGGCCTGGTGGAGGGTGACCCTGGTGGCTGGGGGGTGGGGGTGGTGGGTGACATGAGTGGGGGCCTGGTGGAGGGTGACCCTGGTGGCTGGGGGGTGGGGGTGGTGGGAGACATGAGTGGGGGCCTGGTGTAGTCTGCCCATGGTGGCAGGGGGGTGGGGGTGGTGGGTGACATGAGTGGGGGCCTGGTGGAGGCTGCCCCTGCACTGCTGGGGGGTGGGGGTGGTGGGAGACATGGGTGGGGGCCTGGTGGAGGCTGCCCCTGCACTGCTGGGGTGTGGGGGTGGTGGTAGACATGAGTGGGGGCCTGGTGGAGGCTGCCCCTGCACTGCTGGGGGGTGGGGGTGGTGGGAGACATGAGTGGGGGCCTGGTGGAGGGTGACCCTGGTGGCAGGGGGGTGGGGGTGGTGGGCGACATGAGTGGGGGCCTGGTGGAGGGTGACCCTGGTGGCAGGGGGTGGGGGTGGTGGGAGACATGAGTGGGTGCCTGGTGGAGGATGCCCATGGTGGCAGGGGGGTGGGGGTGGTGGTAGACATGCATTGTTGATCAGTAGTGCAAGGTGACATGTGGGTTGGCTGGGGGGCATGCCCATGGTGGATGGGCTGCCTGCGGGACATGAGCATGGGTGCAGGGTAGTCCCCCGTGGTGTGGGCTGCCTGCAGGGTCCGTGGAGGTTGTGGAGCGTACACCTGGGAGGGCCCACACGGCCAATTCACGTGTGGTACTCCCCAGAACCCCTGAAATACACGTACCCTGCTGAAATCGCATGTGGAACTTCCCGCGCACCCCTGAAATACACGTACCCTGCTCGCACTGGGACTGTCGCGTGTGTAACTTCCAGCGCACCCCTGAAATACAAGTACCCTGCTCGCACTGGGCCAATCGCGTGTGGAACTTCCCGCGCACCCCTGAAATACACGTACCCTGCTCGCACTGGGCCAATCGCGTGTGGAACTTCCCGCGCACCCCTGAAATACACATACCTTGCTCGCACTGGGCCAATCGCGTGTGGAACTTCCCGCGCACCCCTGAAATACACGTACCCTGCTGTAATCGCGTGTGGAACTTCCAGCGCACCCCTGAAATACACGTACCCTGCTCGCACTGGGCCAATCGCGTGTGGAACTTCCCGCGCACCCCTGAAATACACATACCTTGCTCCCACTGGGCCAATCGCGTGTGGAACTTCCCGCGCACCCCTGAAATACACGTACCCTGCTGTAATCGCGTGTGGAACTTCCCGCGCACCCCTGAAATACACGTAACCTGCTGAAATCGCGTGTGGAAATTCCCGCGCACCCCGGTATACACGCACACGTATTTTTCGTCAGCGGGTGTCCGTGTTTGTGGGTACCCCTTTGCACGTCATTTGTCCTGGAGGGCCACAGTATAGGACATTCATCATGGCAGTATATAGGTGCTATTTGTTGGCGCACCTTTTGGCGCACATTTCTTACAGCCGCAGAGACGCTACCGCCTGCTTTCTTGTGGCGGTCGTGTTTGTACCTGTGCGCTGGTTTGAGCGTGCGCTTTTTTGCCCTATTCTATTCCATGAATACGTGTTGTAGGCGAGCGTGTGGGCGTTCCGCGCACTTGTGCCCTGTACTTCCCCCGTGACGCCCACGTTTTGGCAAGTTGTTCCCCATTCCGAGTGTTACGCCCGTGTTCCGCCTACTTTTGTTGCGTGCGCCGCGCTATGTGCGAATTTCGCTGTGGCCTGTGCGATTTTCGCTGTGACCTGGCGCACGCTGTTAGATGGCCTGTGCGCCAACGTGCGCCGCGCTCTTTTTTATCGCACATCCGCTGGTTTTCTCGCACACGGACTTCCATGAATCGATGTGCGCTGCTTTTCGTGCGATTTTCGCACTTGCACTGCGATTTTCGCTATTCCACTGCGATTCGCACGTTTTTGGCCACTTGCGCCGCGCTAATTATTCCATGAATCGGCCTGTTAATCTTAATGCCTCAGCTTCGAAGTTTGAATCTGCGCCGGGTGTTTCTGGTTTAGCTGTGCCTGCAAGACCGGAATAAAAGAGTAAAAGCCAGCGGGCCATCAAGGAAGGGGTTAGCATTCTCTCTAAACAGCTTGATACCCCTCCTTCTATTCCTTCTTGGCCGGTCCCCGAACAATTGGAAAAAGAGGTTCAGGGAAAAAATGATGAATGTGCTAACAACAGTGCTTACTAAGCTGCAAAAAAAAAAAAAAAACAAAGAATTTAAAATCCCCTCCAAGGAAAAACTCGTCCTCGAGGACATTTCTACATGACCTCTCAATTAAAGATGCAGTAGCCAACATGAAACAACATACGGGGAAAGAGTCATTGGAGCAGCCTTTACTAAAACCACCCCTGCAATTTGCTAAACCACGGTTGGAGGTTATTATGGACAGCTTTTGTGATGATGGTGATGGATGGTTCCAATTTGGATTCTACTCAAAAACATGGAAAGATCTAGACTGCTCAATCAGGTGGGGTGATCCTGATTTTGACCTCTTCCATATATACTCAATGGGAACCTGCACAACGACTCATGACAGTCAGGGAAAAATGCATAACGTTTTTTTTCTGCAACCCGTAGCTGCCACGGAAAGAGGAGTGGGGTCCTCTCTGAACTGAATATGTTTTCTATCTCTTACAGCATGATGCCACAGATAGTACCAATTAATGTTCATATGGTTACATCTGACATGATGAACTTGGGTACTGTGGATGGGTTCCATCCGAATAGTGCTTAATTTAAGCAGGTGTCACGACATAAGGGTTCAGCCGAGGTTTACACCTTTGGCAGTAACGTAGTGGATCAACTAAAGGATAGTTTGTTTTCCAGTGAATCTCCCTTTGTCCAACCGTCAATAACTGATTTGGGCTGGGGAGATAATTCTGAGGGCATTGGTCGGCACTACAGGCACGTGGCAACAGGTTTGCTTTCTAAAGTCCAACCGTGCCCTCAAAAGGAAGTGGGATGTGGACACTCTGTTTTGATTTGTATGTAACCTTCTACAACAATGGAAGATGCTGGTGTTCTAAGGGTTCTAGGTACTAAAGCCTTCTCTATATATGCCAAATTGAGGGCTCATTCAGCTGTTCCGGCCCCCAAGGCCCAATTGCCCGATTCATCGGATGAAATCTAAAGTATAAGGTATTTTAAGGGGTGCTTGCGGTAAAGATGCAAATTAAGTATTCAGTAGTTCTCGATCCTTTGATCAAAGAGTAGGGAGTTTAACAGGAGAGATTGTAGAAGAACATTTAATTGCACCAGCGTACCAGACTTATACATTTTCTATAGAGATCTCTTTTAAGGGCAATGCTTCAATTGTTAATGTTGTCTTCAGAACTGCCTAAACTTTCCACAATTAGTTCTAGGGATATTGACTGAGATGAATTTTGGTTAGAAATGTTGGCATGGTATTCTAGAGGCCACAGCGCCTTATCTAATAAGCTAGAATTAAACAAATATGTACGATTGCATGACATTGTGTGTATGCAAGAACATTGGCTTACTTCCCCCCCCTAGCTTGGATGGATGTCAAGCTTGCTTCCAACCTGCTAAAAAAATAGGTTGGGCCGACCATCTGTTGGCATGATGACAATTCTTAAGATGCATAGCAGTATTACCAAAGTAAAAAACATGAAATCTGTTAGGGGTTACCTGGCAGTGGAAATGGTTATCCAAGAAGTGGGTGGAGAGATGACCACCTTTATTGATCAATGTTTATCGGCATGAGGGGCTTTCTGTTTTGTATTCATTCTTCAGGGAAATTGCAAACTGTGATGAAACCTCATTAACTCAGAACAGTAATGGTCATGTTATTATTATTTTAGGGGATCTCAACTCTAAGTGGGAGCAGATGGAGTTGGGGAAAACAGCGAAATTTGTTGCATTCATTGATAAACAATTGGGGAAAGAAAATCAAAATGATGTAAAATGGATGAATGGTATGTGCACATTGGGGTTTTATAAATTAAACAGATCTGTTAGCGGGGACATTCCAAGTAAACATACCTGGGCTTGAGGAAATTGTCTCTCTACACTAGATTATATATTCATGGATAAAACTCTGTTTCATAAATGTAGCAAACTGAATGTGGTAAATACTTACCTAAGTGATCATAGTTTCCTCAGCTGTAATTTATAAATGTTGCTGGCCCGACAGGATCCATTATATGCTGAGGAAACAACTTCTAATTTGAGAGGCAACAGACTTACATGGAAGGTTGGCACTACTAAAAGCTTTAATACTCGGACAAACCTAATGATGCAATACACTAGTCTTGAGACCAAAATGGGCCTGTTTTCATTGCATAACTTCGAACATGTTGTGTCCTCAAGACTACTATAAGAACGCAGGTTCATGGAGGATGCAACATGAACAGACATGTCAGTAGGAAATCCCACATATATGATCTCAAAATAGTGGAGAAAAATTAGGAACTGCCATTAGGGACATTAAAAATGGGTCCTACCCAAACAACTAGAACTGGAAAAAATGGGCTAAAAAAACCTCTCCACTTTAAGAATTGGTGTAAGCATTAATGGGGCTAGACTTAAACAACAAGATTCTGAGTTGATGCTAGCGAGTCTCAAATCTAAAAGCACAGTGGAGTGGGCACTGTTGCGTGGCTAGAAAATGGCCACTGCCTGAGAGAGCTCCGTCGAAAGCACTAAATCCTTTCTAAATATCCTGCCTCTGAAGAACCTGAACTTTTTTGAAACTCTACACCTGTCCATCTGAGCAGTGAAACAGTGAAGCACCGAGATCTTGGATTGTGTGGTACACTCCCTGATGACGGTGCAGAGTGTATTGGGGAGCGGTTGCCTGTGATGGCCTCGCGGATCCCGCTCACGTCCAGAGGCACTGCACTCTCAGCACTTGTGTGGACGTTGTTGCTGAACACACTGAGCGTGCTCAGGGATGAGCCTGCCAGATCTCCGACTAACAGTGGAGGAGGAGCTCTTGCTGGGACAAAGCCTGCCAGCGGGACAGGAGTAGCAGGTGAGGTCACTGGCTCTGTACCGCAAGACCACAGCTTCAGCAACCCCGGGCCCGCTGTGCATACCCTGCTTTGTTTCCTTGTTACCTGTGGATGGAGGGGGACGGAGAGCTGCCACTTGGCAGTTGGCCCCCCTAACCGCATGGCTGGCATACTGGCATGGTGGCCTGTGTAGTCCCTGGGCTGGCTGGTGTGCATGACACATTCTCCCTGGGCCTGCAGACTACAAATGGAGGGCTCAGTGTTGGAACGGTGGTGCGGATCATCCCGCAGCACCGGAACAGAGCTGGGTAGAGAGGTGCTTGAGTGACAGCATTGGTGGTCTCACCCCCCAAGCCCCAAGATTTCCTTCTTGGCATAGCGGATGGGGCCCAGTTCAGCCTTCTGCCCCATTATCTTGGCATGCTGCACTCTCAGACCTGCAGGCCTGGTGTGAGTGGGCCCTGTGACACATCCCCCCTGACACTCCTTGGGGCTGATCTGTGCATAAACCTGCCTAATGTTTACCGGCATTGGGGGATTTATGCGTATTGACCCACCACACCTCTCCTTGTGGACTGCTACTTGCCTGTGTCCCCTCCTCGGATATCAAACTGCCTGAATTGCATGAGGCATCCTTAACAATGGTGTGGCGGGTGTCCGTGGGTGCCCGCCCCACTTGCGGAACATGTAAAGTTGATCAAAATGGCAGGCATAGCCATACTGCACTTTGTGAAATGGGCAACCCAAAAAAGCAGGCCAAATTGGACCAGTTTGCTCAATCTGACCAAGCGCTGGCCCCTCCAGTGGTAAACCAGAGCTCTACCCAGTTGGATGTTTTGGCCCTAAACCAAACACTGCTGGCCCTGAAATGTAGCACCGACAACCTCAGATTTAAAATGTATGCTCTCATCTGTAAAGTCGATGTGTCAGCTGTTTTTTTTTTTAAAGTTTATTGTTGTTTTTCGATACAAAATTATCTTTACAACAATTATAATTTTGCTTGAGCTCACACAACGGTTCTTTACGCAAAACCATATTCGCAGTTTAAATACTATGATAGACATAATTTATACATACCCACACATTATCTCCTCCTCCAATAGAGTATGAGATATGTAGATAAATTAAAATCAATGATTTCTCATCAGTATATATATACTTATAACATTTTCAAACGTATAATGCGTGCACTGCCACCTCATCAGCAGATATATTTGAAAGCTCATCAGCCGATCTATCTAAGCGAAATTCCCTACACTTTAGGTTCTTTTCGATAACATATAACAATTGCACTAAATATATGATCAAAGGCATTCTGTAGCCCCACATACACTGTATCCAAAGCATTTTGCATTGATAAGATGATATTTCGTTGTAATATTTCAACAGATTAGTTTGCCGTACTTTTGTAAAGAAAACACAATATATAACAAGATGTTTCAACGTTTCTTTTTGGCGATTTTTGCAAAATCTGCAGCCTTCATCTTCTAAATGTACAGTTAGACCATTCCTCAGTACGCTCTAATGTTGGAAAGAGATTGAATTTGAACCTCATATAGAGAGCGCGAATCTTGTGACCAGGGCACTGTCTCAAATATGGCAATATGGGTGACTGTTTGTGTCGAAATTTTGCGTACTCTTTAAATAAGGAATATGACCCAATTTTGTCTGTGTTTGCTGCCCAATCATATTGTATTAACTTAACCTTTACATCTTGAGGACGTTTTATTAGATCTTCCCTTTCCATGGCTAATAATACAAGCTTTTCGTCACACCCTTTTCCTACCTCAGCTACAGACGTTGGAACACGCTTTTTTAACATGTTTCCAAGATATTCATAGAGGGAATTCGTCAATAGGTCTAACATTTTTGCATGAGAGGCAAGCTTACGCCATAGATATTTAGTAGCCAAGGATGTCAGTCCTAGTTCATGTATAATGAGCGAATTTGGGAGTGACATAGGCAAGTGTAAGACTTTCTTCCATATTTTCCCTTGGATTCTATTTAGCATGTAACCAATTTCCAAGTAACACAAGTCTAACCCATATAAAATAATTGCCTCTACTTTGAGCTTGTAAAAGTCAAACAAAGGAATCATAGAAAAGTTGCAGATTCTTGAGTAAATCAGTTTCATTTGTGCAATCAGTGGCATAACTTTGGTTGAAATGTCTACTTGCCATTTATTAATCGAATCAGAGTTATTCAGATTATACCCCAGATAAATCATACCCATCGCCCGAGGGATCGGCAGACCCTTTATTTTCCATTGATATCTTACAATCTTTCGCTTGTTAGTAAACACCAAAATGTGTGATTTTTTTGGGTTCAGCTGGAGATTGCGATTTCACAGAATTCTACAAGACATTCTGATTTGTTTTGTAGCCCAAAAGGCGTTAGGTCAAACATAATCAAGTCATCCGCAAATGCCAACCAATCCAGATTGAGTTCCCCTAATTTGATCGAAAAGGCGTTACACATGGACCAAATACAAATTAAACAGTGTGGCTGCAAGGTTCGTCAGCTGTCCAAATTGACAAACTCTGTGGCCGCATGACTGAGGCAGAGCAACGGATAGGTGATGTTGAAGATAAAGTGGCATCCTGCAGCGTGAGGTTGTGACACTCTGGTCAAGAAAGTAGTGGAGGAAAATGAAGATCTTGTGGGAAGATCCAGATGGAACAATATTCACATCCTGGAAGTGCCTGAATCCACACTCGTAGACAATATGGAAAAATTGCTCCTGAAGGTGTTGGAGAGCCCCCTGGTCATGAGTATGTTTATGGTGGAGCAGGCACACATGTTGCTGGCAACCATACCTCCTCCTGGGACACCAGAGCGGCCTATTATCACCAGAATGTTCAACTATCGAGAGAGGGACATCCTACTCGGAGCTGCCAGTGACAGGAAGGAACTGCGATAGGGAGCCACAACCATTCGCCTTTTCCCGGACTTTAGTCCACAAAGTCCAAGACCAAAGAAAGACCTTTCAGGCTGTGAAACAAACCCTGTGGAGGTAAAAAATATGCTACTCAATGTTATATCCTGCCAAGCTTAGGGTGGTGCATTGTAGTAAAGCAATCTTTTTCACCTTTCCAGATGCTGCTGAGCACTTTGCATTGGGTCTCCCTACCCCAATGGATCACTCTGACATCCACCCTGTTGATCCTATTGCCTCACCTTGATGGGTATTATTATCACTGTCCAGATAATCTTTGTGGTAGATCTCAGATATAACAGATAGAAAGGCAAATATGATGAGCACTGCCTTCTGCCGCATAGAGCAATCTAGCTGCCAACGGCTCCCCGTTTTCCGCATTCACTGCAGATACCATTCCATGTTAATTAATGAAGGTTGTTAAGGTGGGGGAGGCACATGGGTGCCTTTAAGTTTATGTTTCTGTTGTGGGTGGGGGTGGTTACTAGTGGGATTTGGCACTGTAAGCTGTTTTGTAGTTGGGTTTGTAAACAGGATGTGGGGAGGGACTTGGGCGCAGCACAAAAAAGCAATGCTGACTGTCGTGACTTGCCGCGTAGTGAAGAATAAAGGGGCCTCTGTCCACAAATCACCCACAGGAAGAGAATAAAGGAACTCCCTGTGCGAGCTTTGAGGCCACAGGTGGTTTGATGATTCACTGGATCTGATGACGCCGAGGATCCCAGAGGCTGTTAAAAGGAAGTTAGGGTTAGCACAGGCAAACACAGTACTTTGATATGAAAGAGTGTGCAAAAACTTTCTTACCTAAATCTAGCGGGATGGAGCTAGGGTGCCCAGGGTCAGATGCGAGGGAGCGTCAAAGATCCGGACAGCCGTGCCCTAGATGGTAGGTACAGGCTGGTGCCTGTAGCCCTTCCGTAGCCGAAGGGAACTTGAACTGATCACGAAGTCTATGGTCGGAAGATCAAAAGCCAGAAAGGGAAAATCCAAAATCAATCCGTTGAGCGTAGCAAAAGAGTACCAAAAATCCGTACAAAGTTCAGAGTGACAGTATCCGTGGAGCAAGAAAGCAAATCCGTGGTTCGTAAGCCTGAGTGCAAAATCCGATGAAGCAAACAACGTAAATCCTGAAAGCGCCAAACAGAGTTGTGAAACAGCTGTGAAGCGGTGAGCAACTCGAACTTCCCGGCTTTTACGTGCGTCGGCTCCCAGTCACGTGAGCGGAAACTTGACCACGTGATCAGGAAACCGTCGCGAAACCAGGAAGTAACCGTGATCGGGTGCTCAAGCCTGAACGCAACCTCCACGGGAGTTGCCAATGAAAACGAGGCAACAAACTGGGCCGGCCTTTGCGCACGGCCCGAAACCGTCGGTGATGACGACTCCCTCGCACCATAGGTGAGGTGATGACTTGGGAGGCGGACTGTGACCCGGGGATTCTAGCAGTGTGTGTCGGGGTGTCAATCAATATGGTGTGTGGTTGTGTACCTGATTTGTTGTGCATGACAGAGCCCCCCCTCAATGGCCCACGACCACGTGGGCAGGACGGATGATCCCGGTGAAAACGTGAAACAAGCCTTGGGGCATGGACATCACACGCGCGGACCCAACAACGCTCCTCGGGGCCAAAACCTGCCCAATCCACAAGATACTGGAGACCACCCCGAACCATACGGGAACCCAATATACCCGAAACCTCATATTCCATCGAGTCCCCCACTGAAACAGGACCAGGCGTAGACCGGAGACGGGTAGGGGCCGGGCAAGGTTTCAGCAAAGAGGTGTGAAAAACAGGGTGTATGCGCCAGGAGGCAGGGACCGAGAGGCGATAAGCCACAGGGTTTATTACAGTGGAAATCCTATATGGGCCCACAAAGCGAGGGAGCAATTTGCGACAACCAGGAAGCCTGAGATGGCGAGAAGAGAGCCAAACCCTGTCCCCCACAACGTAGGAAGGTGCCACTGTCCTCCTCCGATCCGCTGCAGCCTTCGTAGACTCCTGAGCCTCCCAAAGGTGAGTAAGGGTTTGAGCCTGAACGGCCGATAAGTCGCGGGCACAGGCAGCAGCAGCAGGATTATCAGAAAGTGCAAGGTCTGGGATAGGCAAAGTGCGAGGGTGTTGACCATACAAAACATAAAAGGGAGAAGAGCCAGTGGAGGAATGCGTTGCGTTGTTGTAGGAGAACTCAGCGAGGTGTAGCAAACTCAGCCAGGACTGCTGGTGTTGCAACACTAGACAACGCAAATACTGCTCCATGGCTTGGTTCACCCTCTCAGTCTGGCCGTCCGTCTCTGGATGATATGCGGAAGAGAAACGGGAATCGATACCTAGAAGGACCGTGAGTGCTCGCCAGAAACGAGAAGTGAACTGGGGACCCCTATCTGAGATGATAACTGTTGGTAACCCAAAGAGACAAAAGACCGATTTGAAGAAAAGATCGGCCAAGGCCGGGGCTGAAGGGATGCCGGAACAGGGAATAAAACTGGCTATTTTGGAAAAGGAGTCGACTACTACCCAAATGGTATTGAATCCCTTGGTTCGGGGCAGGTCTGTTACAAAATCCATGGATACCGTGTGCCAGGGCCTGGGGGGTATGGGTAAAGGAAGCAAGAGCCCCAGCGGGTGCCCTCTGCGATGCTTACACTGGGCGCATATTGCACAGGTGTTAACGTATCCTTCTACGTCGTGTTTCATGGAGGGCCACCAACACCAACGTCTGAGGAGGTCCAACGTGCGTCTTTGTCCGGGATGACCATTGATGGCGCAATCGTGGGACCATTCCAAAGCAAGATTACGGGCGTCAGTCGTTGGTAACCACAATCTGTTTTGGATATACGGTAGCCCATCATGAAACACCGGATCCCACTCGGTAACCTGATCAGGGTGTAGTGAAACCCATTTGCGAATGGAATCCAACAAAGGCAGAGGAGGGGTGCAAATACAAATGACATGCTGGTCTAACAGATTTTCCAGGAAAACAGGCAAGGATACCCCACCCGGAGAGCGAGACAACGCGTCCGCCTTCCCATGGGACAACCCGGACCTATGTTTAATCTGAAAGTCAAAGGCCGCAAAGAACAAGTGCCACCGCACTTGCCGACTGTTAATACACTTTAGTGAGGCCAAATCCTGGAGGTTACGGTGGTCAGTGAACACAGTGACAGCGTGCCTTGCCCCCAACAGATGATGCCGCCAAACCTGGAAGGCATCCTTGATGGCCAACAGCTCCTTCTCCGTGACGGTGTAGTGCAACTCCGTAGCAGAGAACTTCCGAGAATGAAACGCAACCGGGTGTAACTGACCCGAAGAAGGACAGCGTTGGGACAAGACTGCACCAAGGCCAAAGGAGGAAGCATCAGCCTCCACGATGAACGGGAGTTCTGGGTCCGGGTGCTTCAGGACGGGGGCCGTGGTAAACGCTAATTTCAGGGCGTCAAAAGCAGCTTGGTGTTCATGTGTCCAGACAAAAGGGGACTGGTCAGGGCAGTGAGAGGGGCTACAATGGATGAGAAATCCTGGATGAAGCACCTGTAGACATTCGAGAACCCAAGGAACGATTGCAGGGCCTTAATGTTACAGGGCTTAGGCCAATCCAAGACCGTACGGATCTTGGACTGGTTCATTGCCAGACCCCCAGGGGTGATATGGAAACCCAGAAATTCCACACTTTCAGTGTGGAACTGACATTTCTCAGGTTTGGCATAGAGTGAGTGTTGGCAGAGACGGGACAGTACCTCGCGGACATGTGATATGTGGTCCTTCATGTTCTGTGAGTATATCAAGACGTCATCCAGGTATACTGCTACACGCACATCCAACAAGTCGTGAAAGATCTCATTCATGAAACGTTGGAAGGTAGCAGGGGCGTTACAAAGCCCGAAGGGCATGACCACATATTCAAACAATCCGTAGCGAGTGCAGAAGGCCGTTTTCCACTCGTCTCCGGAACGAATTCTGACCAGATTATAGGCCCCGCGGAGGTCAAGTTTCGTGAAGATGGTGGCATGGCTTAACCTGTCCAATAATTGGGTAATCAAAGGAATCGGATATCGATTCTTGATGGTAATAGAATTTAGTCGACGGTAGTCCACCCAAGGATGCAGATCGCCCTCTTTTTTGGGGACAAAAAAAATAGGGCTAGCCGCCGGTGAGGTGGAAGGACGTATATGACCGACTTTCAAGGCTACCTGTATGTACTCCTTTAAAGCCTGTTCTTCCAAGGGAGACAAGGAATAGGTACGACCTGAGGGAATCACAGAATCAGGAAGCAAGTCGATGGGGCAGTCGTAGGAACGATGTGGCGGGAGTACCTCCGAGGAACCCTTATCAAAGACTTCATGGAAATCCCCGTATTCTGTAGGAAAACCAGTGGCAACAGCCCCCACCACATGAGGCTCTATGGCCATAGTAGCGTCTTCGTGTAGTGTGAGTTGCGCTATGGCCCCTAGGGCTCGTGGGGGTGATGCAGTGTCGTCAGGTGCAGTGAGACAAAAGTTCTGACATGTTTCAGATTCGAAATGAACCTGCCCAGACTTCCAATCAATCAAAGGGTTGTGTAGAGGCAACCAGGGGAGACCCAATATGATCCCAAACTGTGGCATAGTAATCAGGTCGAATGAGATAACTTCCTGATGCGTGTTCTGGATAGTTAGGGTGACCGGGGCAGTCTGTTGCTTGATTGGGCCTGAAATCAGTGCTGTGCCATCCACCGCCTGTACCCGCTCTGGACGCTCCTTGGTAATCAGAGGTAAATTTAAGGACCCAGCCAGTTAAATGTCAATATAGTTGCCCGTGTCGCCTGAGTCTAAGTAAATTGAGACAGCGTGAACAATATCGGGTGTTGGTTTTATCGTGGCTTGCACTAACACTGGCCTAATCCTGCCAAAGTTGGGATACCTGTCCGGGGAAAGGGAAGTATTGCTCGAGCCAGCCCCCGGATCTAGGGTCGAGCATTCTGAAAAACCGGATTCTTGAGCTTAGGGCGTCAAGGACATGACTTTACAAAATGGCCATTCAGGCCGCAATAGAAACAAGCATGGTCAGTTCTTCTGCGGTCTCTCTCTACTTGTGTGATAGGGCTGCGAATACCACCTATCTGCCTGGGCTGGACGCCTGTGTCAGAGGAGGAGGAAGGCAAATTGGTATTGGGAACTCCTGTTTCAAAACGACGTTCGAAACGCCTTGCGTCGATTTGTAACGCAAGGTCCACTAAATCGGTATGGGTCGTGGGCAAGGAAGGGACGACAGCCATAGCGTCTTTCATGGTGTTGTTGAGCCCTCTATAGAAGACAACTGCCTTTTTTTGTTCAGGCCATGACGTTTCAGCAGTTAGCTGATTGAAACGAGCAATGTATTCTATGAGGGATCCCTTTCCTTGAGTCAGATCTAACAGCTCGAGGTCTTGGGACTGTGCTTTGTGGCGTGTATGAAACACACAAGACATTTCTGTGATCAGCAGCTCAAAGTCGTATAGAACAGGATTATCATTTTCCAACAAAGGGTTAGCCCATGCTGCCGCAGTGCCGGCCAAATGAGATAAAGTGAACGCTGCTTTTGTGATGGCATCGGGGAAAGCCTGAGGTCTGCAAAGGAAGTGTAGTTTGCACTGGTTTATAAATGTACGAAACTTTCTAGGATCACCGTGGAACCTTTCTGGGGCGGCCAAGGGGAATGACGTGGGCATGAGTACTGGCAACTGAGGTGTTGTAGGGACAATAGGGGGCTGAGGAACAATAGGCTGAACAGGTGGGGTTTGAGCCGCGGCAGCGGCCTCTCCAAACTCAGCATCTGCAGGCAGAGGGTGTTGTGTACTTTGGATCAAATCTAGCCTCTGGTGTATCGCAGCAGTGGCTGCACCCATATCCGCTCTTAGCAATGTGAGTGCCTGTACCAAGGCAGCCACGGGATTCACAGCTGCAGGCTCCATACTCATCACAACGCAACGGCTTCACAGTCTGTCGTGACTTGCCGCGTAGTGAAGAATAAAGGGGCCTCTGTCCACCACCTGTGCCCACCACCACTGAAATTGAGCCCCCCAGTGTAAAACCTGTGGTTTGCAATTCATCTACCACCATTTTGAATGCTACTGTGCCAAATGTATTACCACCTGTGCCCACCACCACTGAAATTGAGCCCCCCAGTGTAAAACCTGTGGTTTGCAATTCATCTACCACCATTTTGAATGCTACTGTGCCAAATGTATTACCACCTGTGCCCACCCCCCCCCCCAGCCACTACCGGACCACATCTTAAATGCGCCTTGATTAACGCTAGGTCCATCAACGCCCACGCTTTAGACATCCATGACCTTCTAACCACCCATGACCTCGATCTACTCATGATCTCTGAAACATGGCTACACGATGCCTCTGGCCCAGCACTCGCCCTCGCACTACCACCTGGATACTCCATCACTAGACAAGATCGCCTCTCCAAAGGTGGAGGTGTAGCAATTATTGCCAAAGACTGCCTCTCTATCAGGAAGGTAGAGAAATCCTTACTCAACAGTGACTACCTCCAAGTCAAAATCAACCTATCCCCCCAATGTACCATTACTGTCCACATTGTCTACCGCCCCCCAGGCTCAACAGGTGACTTCCAAGCCTCCCTCATCCACCTCCTCTCTGACAACCTCAAAAAACAATCAAAAGCCATCCTCCTTGGGGATGTTAACCTAGGTCTCCTGGACAGGAAGGACCCAGCAGCCAAATCCCTGGACTCAGCCCTCAAGGCTCTGGGGTACAATAACACCATCTTTAGCCCAACCCACACCCAGGGCAGAACTCTCGACTGGATTGCGCAACACAACTGCCCTCTCATTATCACTGGCAACTCTCCCACCCCATGGTCAGACCACCACATCATCACCTTCAACATCCTCACTACCCGCTCCACCACCCCCCCACCCCAACCACTGCCACCCTGTCTTGCCAGAAGCTCCCGCCAACTCACTAAGGAAAAGCTACTGCCTTTCCTCCAAGGCCCAGCCTTCAGACCCCCTTTCTCCACAGACCCAGAAACACTCGCAACAGCCTACGAAGTTGCCATCAAAGCAGCCATTAATTCCATTGCCCCCCTTAAACCCCGTAAGCCCAAACCCACCAGCCACTCTAACTCCTGGTTCACCCCGGACCTCCTCGCACTCCGCATTGAAAAAAGGCCGCTCTCACTCAGTGGCAATTGTCTCACTCCGACAAAGACAAGACGACTTTTAAATCTTGCTCCACTAGATATAAAAAAGCAATCACCCTAGCTAAGGCCAAATCCTTTGAATCCAGAATCACTGAAGCACAATCCAGCACTAAAGAAATCTTTGCCATCTTCAGGGAGCTTGAAACACCCACGCCCGCCCCCCAGAACTTCACCAAAGACAAGGCCTGGTGTAATGCTATACAAACAGCCATGAAAAATAAATTGAACCTGCTCCAAAACAAAATACTAGCCACTAAGCAAGCCCTACCCAACACACACACCCCTGCCCCACCACCAGCCCCGGACCCCCCCAACCCTTCTCATTCAAACCCATTCTAGAAAAAGACA
Organism: Ambystoma mexicanum; assembly: GCF_040938575.1. NCBI lineage: Eukaryota > Metazoa > Chordata > Amphibia > Caudata > Ambystomatidae > Ambystoma > Ambystoma mexicanum. The sequence continues at coordinate 92,293,216 of NC_090941.1, forward strand.
TCACCAACATAATGAGGAACATCAAACCCTCCAACTGCAAAGGTGATGCATGCCCAGCCACCATTATCAAAGACTGCTCTGAAGCGCTAGCTCCCTTCCTTACAGCCTTTGTAAACGCCTCCTTTGCTACTGGGAAAGTCCCTGCCTCCCTCAAGGAAGCCTGGGTCCGCCCTCTCTTAAAAAAGCCAACTCTCGACCCCACATCCCCCAACAACTATAGACCTATCACCACTGTCCCTTTCCTCCTCAAAATACTGGACAAAGCAGCCTACCTGCAGGTTCAACACTTCATTGAGGAGAACAAACTCCTAGGACTCCGCCAATCAGGCTTCCGCCCCAGACACGGGACTGAAACCGCCCTACTTGACCTGAAAAACCAAATGGACGATGCCAGAGACATGGCCAAACCAGCACTTCTCTTACTTCTTGACCTATCCGCGGCCTTCGACCTCGTGGATCATGACGTCCTATGCCACCACCTCTCCTCTACTGCCAAATTCTCCCCTGAAGCCACAGCATGGATCACTTCCTTCCTACAAGGCAGAACCATGCAAGTATTCTCGGACTCAGCATCCGCATCTCCAACTACCATTCTCTGCGGTGTGCCCCAAGGCTCCTGCCTCTCACCCACCCTCTACAACATCTTCACACGACCACTCTTTCTCATCCTCGACGCCATGGGCATTTCATACACTAACTACGCCGACGACACACAGATCCTCCTAACCCTCACTGGTAACTATGACACTGACTCCATGACCCTCAACAACCTCTACAACACCATCCAAGCCTGGATGGCAGACAATGGACTATGCCTCAACTCCGACAAGACTGAACTCCTTTTGGTAGGCTCACCCGACACACTGAAAAATCTAGACTCCCAATTCAGCCACTTCACCATAGACTCTATCAAAATACCTGTCTCAGAATCAGTCAAAACCCTTGGAGTCTACTTGGACTCCAACCTATCCATGGATAAACAAGTCAACGCTATAGCCTCTGCAGCTGCATACCATGCCAAACTTATCAACGCAGTCAGGCCCTTTCTCTCCAAAGAGAACTGCACTAACATAGCCAGAGCCATCACTGGATCCAGGCTTGACTATTGCAATGTACTCTTTCTAGGCACCTCCAACAGAAACCTAGAGAGGTTGCAAATCATTCAGAATAGTGCTCTCCGGGCAGCCCAAGGCATTGCCAAAAGGGAACACATCTCGGAGGCCAGAAAGCTAGCACACTGGCTCCCAATAAAAGAACAAATCATTTTCAAGACACTGACACTGACCCACAAGTGCATTCACCTCACTGCCCCTGACTACCTCTCCCAGAGGATCCACCCCGTCTCTTCTACGAGGCCAACCAGATCACCATATACTAACATGCTCTCTGTGCCATTAGTAAAAAAAGTCAGAGCGGGCGGATCCAGCTTCCCATATCTCGCACCCACGCACTGGAACGCCCTACCTCCCACAATCAGAGGCGAGTCCTCCCTCAGCACCTTCCGCAAAACCTTGAAAACAATCTTATTCAAATAAGATGCGTTGCACTAGTCGAATACATCTCATATATTCCTAATGCATAAACTGTACTGTAATGACATACTGTACCAACCAAAATGTCAGCTCTATGCTTTGTCGAACTCATACTGTACCTATGAATGACTATATGCCTGTAACTAAGATTTTTGCAAGTAACAGCGCCTCAATGCCTGTGGGTTACTTGCGCGCTATATAAATATAAATAAATAAATAAAATAAATAAATAAATAAATAAATCACCCACAGGAAGAGAATAAAGGAACTCCCTGTGCGAGCTTTGAGGCCACAGGTGGTTTGATGATTCACTGGATCTGATGACGCCGAGGATCCCAGAGGCTGTTAAAAGGAAGTTAGGGTAAGCACAGGCAAACACAGTACTTTGATATGAAAGAGTGTGCAAAAAACTTTCTTAGCTAAATCTAGCGGGATGGAGCTAGGGTGCCCAGGGTCAGATGCGAGGGAGCGTCAAAGATCCAGACAGCCGTGCCCTAGATGGTAGGTACCGGCTGGTGCCTGTAGCCCTTCCGTAGCCGAAGGGAACTTGAACTGATCACGAAGTCTATGGTCGGAAGATCAAAAGCCAGAAAGGGAAAATCCAAAATCAATCCGTTGAGCGTAGCAAAAGAGTACCAAAAATCCGTACAAAGTTCAGAGTGACAGTATCCGTGGAGCAAGAAAGCAAATCCGTGGTTCGTAAGCCTGAGTCCAAAATCCGATGAAGCAAACAACGTAAATCCTGAAAGCGCCAAACAGAGTTGTGAAACAGCTGTGAAGCGGTGAGCAACTCGAACTTCCCGGCTTTTACGTGCGTCGGCTCCCAGTCACGTGAGCGGAAACCACGTGATCGGGAAACCGTCGCGAAACCAGGAAGTAACCGTGATCGGGTGCTCAAGCCCGAACGCAGCCTCCACGGGGGTTGCCAATGAAAACGAGGCAACAAACTGGGCCGGCCTCTGCGCACGGCCCGAAACCGCCAGTGATGACGACTCCCTCGCACCATAGGTGAGGTGATGACTTGGGAGGTGGACTGTGACCCGGGGATTCTAGCAGTGTGTGTCGGGGTGTCAATCAATATGGTGTGTGGTTGTGTACCTGATTTGTTGTGCATGACACTGACCATTTCATAAAATGGCATTGATCTATTTCCCCAGCTTGTTATTATTGAGACTACACGGCAGCTCCATGGGTTTGGGGAGACTTCTCTAATGTTTTATATCATTGGGACCCCTAAAGCAAGGAATAGATGGGGCAATGTGATCTCGGTAATGACATGGAATATATGGGGGTTTACAAATTCGAAAAAAGTCTAGTTATGAACTATGTTAAGAACCATGGAGTCAACATTCTATGTCTGCACGAAACACACCTGGCACGAGATGTGGCCCTTCCTAACATTGCGGGATAGGGTATACATTGACACTGCTCCTCCTAAACTTCACACTCACTGGGGGTGGCTACATATATATAAACTGATCACTAGAATGTAAACTCCACGAGAAAATAGGGGATGAGGAAGGTCGCTATATCTTAATGGCTGGCGGGTGAAAAGTTGGGCCTAAGGGTTCTTCTGGTGAAATATACACCCCGACTCCACAGAATTCTTTCAACACTGTGCTAACCACATCCATAGATTCCCTGTCTATGAGGTTGTGTGGGCAGCCAATTCTAACATGGCTATCATCTTAGGTCTAGATAGATCAACTACGGCGCAACTCACCCTCCCTTGGGCATCCTAGAAATGGACTGCCATAGCAGAGTACCATGGACTATATGGCGCATGGCGTATGACACACCCAACTAGCAGGGAATACTCCTTTTATTCTAGTGTTCATGGTAACTCCTCTAGAATAGACTATGTCATGACAACAGCAAGCTTGGCTAGGAATATTATTAGGGCAGATATACTCCTGCGTATCCTTTCTGACAATTGCCCGGTATTAATCCGTATCACAGGGTTGATCATACCCCCGAAACAACTACACTGGCGCTTAAGGGGTAACGCACTAGATGACCCAGTGTTCTGGGAAGAAATTGCACAAGACATACAAACCTATTTTCAACCTAATGTGGGCTCGGTCCCTGACCCTGGGGTGGTATGGGAAGCCTTCAAGGTATATTTTAGGGGATGCTGTATTTCAAAAGAAGGAGGAGTCCTGAAGGCTCTACGTAGGTCCAGAACTGTACTAGAGACTGAAATCTAAGACTTGGAGACACAACAGGGATCTCAGGATTCCCATTTCCCAGTGGTAAGCACTAAGTTGAGAGTAAAAAGGGATGAGATGAGACTATTGGCAGCCAGGGAGGAAAAGTTTATTGGAGACCCCATAGCAATGGTGACATATGGCGAGGGTAACCGCCCCGGTAGGATGCTCTCCTGGGACGTTAAACGCGAGCAGCAATTAGACACTAACATTGAAGTTGAGGACTCGGGCAGGACCCCTAATAGAGATCTTGAGAGGATCAATGATATCTTCCACGATTTCTACGAATGCCTGTACACGTCCCAAAAGGATATTGGAAATGACTCCATAGCACAATATCTAGATAGACTAGCTCTGGGTTGGTTAGACCCGACTCAGGGCAAGAGCCTGAATGCTCCTCCCCTGGATGAGGAACTTTGCAGTGCAGTCATCTCCCTTCCTAACGGGAAGGCCCTTGGCCTGGATCAGATAAGATAACTGCTGAAGTTTACAAGGCATATGTGGACATCCTGCAGCCACATCTGTGAGATAAGTACGAGGCTGCTTGATCCTCGGGTGTCCTCCCTGAGTCTACAAGAACCGCCCTCGAGACTGTGCTGCTTAAATTGGACAAAGACCCCCTAAAATGCACCTCGTATATACCATTTTCCGTAATCATTAGGGATAATAAAATCCTAGCTAAAACACTTGCTGACTTCTACCGTATATGCTGGCACTGGTCCTTCCAGACCAGGCAGGCTTCATCCCAGGAAGTTCCACCCGGAACAACCAGAGGCGATAATTTATGCTTATGCACAATGTAAATCCTGAAATTCCAATCCCGGTGGCCGTCTTTGAAGAGGAGGAGACCTTCGACTCGATGGAATGGACATTTATGTTTGAGGTCCTCTGTCGATCGGGACTCGGGCTAATATTTCTACAATGGGTCCGCTTGTTGTACACGGCACCCAGAGTGGCAGTGTACACTGATGGAATTACCTCTAAATATATTCTCCCGAGAGACACGACAGGGTTGCCCCCCGACGCCAATTCTATTTGCTCTTGCTATTGAGCCACTGGTCTGCTGCATACGGTAGTACCACTCCCACCGGGGTGTTATAATTCACTTGCATCTCTCCATTATCTCCCTAAATGCTTATGACATACTGTTGTATGTGAAACATCCCGGGCAGAATGTACAACCTCTGGTGCAGGAAATATGTAGGTTTGGGGACCTCTCAGGGTTATGAATAAACTGGTCCAAATCAGAGGTGCTGCCTTTGACTCCAGGGGTCCAGCAGTCAGATATAGGGGAGGACTTCAGATGGTGCCCATTGGGCATTCAGTATCTGGGTATCCGACTCTGGTGGAAATTAAATAATTGGGGCATTCCACAGGACCTTTCAAAACTGATCATTAAATTGCATGACTCCACAATAATTCAGGTAAGGCTCAACAAGGCAGGATTATGACTAAGGCACTAATAGTCGAACATGGTCTAAGACAGGGCTGTATTTTAGCCCCAATGCCTTTTCAACCTCTTCGTCTCTGATGTGGAGGAAGAAATTGGTAGTTCTTCCTTCGCGCCACACACTTTGGTCAGCATATGCTTACGATTTTCTCTTGTACGATACCACCATGGTTGCTTTGCAAAGGTTGATCACTGCTTTTGAGGGTTATGCTAATAAAAACTATGTACGAATCAATGCAGAGAAAACTAAGGGTTTGACCTTTACTTCAAGGAAGAGCACAGCTCAGAGCAATTGATTTTTGAGGTGAGTGAAATTGGAGAAGGTCCTTTAGGATTTTATATTTAGGATTTTGTATCACTGGAACCTTGAATAGAGAAAGAATGCTAAGCTATGGTATCCATTGAACAGATCAGATGATCAGCCAGATGAAATACATACAAAATTAATTCTGTAAATTCTCTTTTGTCCCTTTACTTAAATATTAGACCTCAACAGTGATCCCAAAGCTATCATATGGAGTTGAGCCTTAGCCTAGATGGATTTTCTCAATATTACAACACATGGAAAGTAGGATCTGTTGAGGGGTCTGGGTATACTGAATTGAGGGATATATTGACCCACTCGACGGCATGGCACCACATCACCAAGCTGCAGTTGCGCAAGAAACCGGCTGCACTGGCTCCTGTGCACACCAGGACTTCAAAACTGCATTTTGGCAGCAACAAAAAAAGATGGCTGCACCATCCTGCCTAGTACATTTCAGGCAAGATGGAACAAGGGGATACACTGAAAAAGTATGCCAGTGTGTTCTGAGATATCTATATGGAATCAAGTAGAAAGGCAGCACTGCTTTGCTGCAAAAGCCAAAAATTCCCCTTCATAATGAAACCTTTTTTCACCCTTTCAAAATACTGTGTTATGCTATTTCCATTTGTGCATTCTGAAACCACTGTGATGGAAACGGCCCTGCCAGGCCAAGGATAATTCATTGTGCCTCAGAAAAACAGGGCATAATTCCTGAATGACAGGTCCTGTCAAAGTAAATTTGAAAGAAATCAACAAGCAACTTTCTTTTCACTTGCACAGGAACATGTGTTTATTTCTTGCCAAAATGTATCCGGGCGCAGCAGTTCAAAGATACCTTTTACTCTCTGAGCCAGGTCAAGGATACATGTATCTATACTTTAGATAACACTCCTGCTGCAAGGAAATGACTACAGCTGCAAAGACAGTGTGCCCAATCTGAGGAGCTGCAAACCGAATTAAAGAAAGAAATGCTAGCAGTTTTTAACACATGTGGAAAAATGGGCTGTGATGACTGAAGAAAAAAAAATGGACTGTTTAAAACTAAATCGTTAATGAAAGCCTGTTTACTTAGCAATGTAAAGGAATTATGTTAGTGGTGATGATACGCACATAGGATATCTTCTGTCATCGGTTTGTTTAATTCAAGACCCAAAGCCAGAAATGAAACAGTTTAAAACACATGGGATGGATTTGAAAACTCTCAGAAACCTGTTATTCCAGTTGCCAGCTATGAAACTTCCCAAAGAAAGGGAGATACACCATAAATCCAGGACATGTAGGTGCAAAGTGCCAGCTTGAACAACTTTGTATGGGACAGGACAATGAAAGTTCACATGCTCTTCAGACATTCGTCTGTGCTCCAGGATGGGACAATAGTAGTCCTGGGACACTCACCTGTCAAGTGTGAAGGGGCAATAACACCTTCAATTTAGACTTGAAACCCCTTGCCTTGGAGGAAATGACAGCTGCTTGCAGTTGGAGGAAGAAAAAAAAAACAGGATCTAGTAACAAAGGGACTGCCTTTTGCTTACAAAGATCATGCTATAAAGAAACTTTAAATACTTTTATTTCTGTAGCAAGAATTAGCAAACATGTTAAAAGGTTGCAGTGTTAAATATAATTTTGTGGGCTATATTTTAAAACTTGGTAGAACTCATTGCCGCTTGGGGAACAGAAGTTACAAAATATGACAGTATTAATGTGGCAAACATAAAATTGTGTACATACATCCCTTGGGACAATTCACATTTGTGTATAAATGGAATTTTAGGGCAAATTTTTAATGTGAAAACCCACCAAAATGTATCAGAAAGGCGAAACAAGGTCGCACAGACCTGAGGATTGGTCTGAAATGTGATGCACATAATATGTAACCTGTGGGCCTCATTACAAGTATGGAGGTAATGAAAAAAGGAAGGAGGAATGGTATTACCGGCATTGTTAACGGGTCCGTGCTATTATGAGTCGACAACCCGGCAATACCACCACCGCCTGTACCGTGCCCCTTCTTACAAGCATGCGTGCGTACACGTGCCCCTTCGCGGCGGAAATACCGGCATGCCGCTAAGAGGAGGACATCACAAGTTACTCGGGCATGCACTTACCGGCATCCCGAAGGCAGTAATTAGGGCCTGCACGATGGATGCAATACAGGCATCGGGGACCGCCCGCAAATAGCACCATGCAGTGAACCCAACTGCCACAGGTGCACACAATCATCACAGGTGGAGTCAATGGAGCATGTCCCAGTACAAAAGGAGCACACCCACACACCACACCCCTTCCCACTCCAAAATGACCCCACTAGCTGTTGCAATCCTGGGGCTGGAGGACATGCCTCTACTGCTACAAAAGCAACACAACAACAACAACAACTACAACAACAGGCAGCACAAAGGAGACGCAGGAGGAGAAGGTGGGTCAGACAGGCCCAGCAAGTCCCACCAGTGCAGCCAGTGGTACCACATAGGCAGCCACCAATCCCTTGCATCAGAGCCAGTCCATTCAATCTAACCCGAGCAGATCCACACCCTGTACCAGTTGGACCGGGACACCATCACCCACATAGTGGACATGATACACAACAACTTTGTCAGCCTGATAGAAACCTGCCCAATTGCGCTGGTGCCCTCGACTGCACCCATGTAGAATTGGTGGCTGCTCATGTCAATGAGGCGGTGTACCACAATCGCAAGAAAATACCACTCCATCAATGTGCAGATGGTATGTGACTCCTCAAGATCATCACACATTGTTGCGCCCGATATCCCGGATCTACACATGATGCTATGGTGCTGCGTAACTCCACGATACCCCGCTATATGGAGCGACATGCTGGACGACGTGCCTGGCTGCTCGGTAAATTGCCTGACTGGGCCATGGCAGTGCATTGGGGTTGTGAGTTGGGGAGGAAGCAAACTCCACCAGGGTGGTATGGGGGGATGCATACTCAACCTGGGTGGGATTGGGCAGAGAGTGGAAAATGCATTCACAGCTAAACACTGTTGTCCTGAACATCCCAACCTGAACATGACGCATCAATGCCATACATATGACCAATGCTGCACATCAATGACAACATGCCAGACGCACAAGCAGGCCACCATGGGTATGTCAAGCGATGGATGACTAAACATGATTAAACCTGTGGCAATGCCGCTAGTGTGAATAGGAACAGAGTAGTATACACTGCAATTATGAGTGGCAAGACATTGTTCCATATCCACAGTACATCTGCATCAGCATGCAAATGGACACCCTGCATCATCTGTACAACGCAATCCACACTATTAGACCATTGTGCAGTACACAATGCATCAAATGTACCTGTGTGCAGACTTCTTGGGACATGTGCATGTCAACACCAAATAGCTGCAGCCATGGCCTTTAATCCTAAAGGTGTGAGCTTAGATATTGACTCACACATACCTCTTTGTGCTCCCATGCAGGTGATGCAGGCTATCCCTTGAAGCCGTGGCTACTTACCCCTGTATGGAACCCGCAGAACAGGCACGAAGAAGAGTACAATCGGGTTCATACCGTGTTTTGATTGAGCAGACCTTTGGCCTGTTGAAGGCACAGTTCCGCTGCCTAAGCAGGTCTGGTGGAGCACTCCTCTGTGGGCCTGAGAAGGTGGCAAAGATCGCCATGGTCTGTGTCATGCTGCACAACATGTGCATCCAGAGAAACGTACCACTGCCACCTGACATTGACATGCATGCACCGGGTGAGGATGATGAGGATTATGATAGAGGAGAAGCAGCACCCCTGGAAGTATGCGATGCACAAGATGGCTGTGCTGTATGCCAATCACTGATTGACGAATACTTCTGAACCACAGGGATGTTGATGGTTATGTGTCAGTACTATACTGAGCAGTGGGACCGTGTGGACATGGACACAGGGTGTGTGGGGAGTTGGGCACTGTGCGCTGTCAAGAATAAAATGTACACACACAAAATGAACAATGTCAGTCATGAAATGATTTTCAACACAACGGGTGTATAAAGAAATATACCAACATAGTGCTTCCTCCCTCCACCACTCAGAACCCTTCCCCCACCCCCTCCCCAAAACACCCAAACACCCCCAAACACCCCATACCCACCCAAACACCCCATACCCCCAATAAACACCCCGATAATCCCCTCAACACCACCAGCACCACCTCACCCATTGTCATCCCACACACAATGTGGTAGGACCGGCTATTTCCAGACTTTTTTTGTGTCGGGGCAGCAATTTTGTGTGCCTTGCACTGCGCCTTGTCATCCACACAGGGCTTGAGGGTGTCGAGCTTGCAGGTGTGGTCGATGGGGTGGAGGTAGATGTATTTTGCACCGCCGGTGCAGGTTGTTGCTGCTGCATGTGTTCCAGCATCCTGGTAAGGACCTGTGTGACTGCCTCTAGACTGTCACGTATGATTATGGTACTCGAATTAATGGCAGCAATGGTTCCAGCATTCGCCTCCCGTATTTCACGGCGTGTTTGCTCACCCTCGGCCACATACTGGCGCACCAGTTCGATCAGTGAGTCCTGGCAGGCCTCTAACCTAAACAGGCGTGCCTCCATGTCAGCGGGGGCTGTGGATGTGGAGGGTGCTGCGGCTGGATGGGCCGTTGCAGGGCTGGCCTCTGAGGTGCCTGACAGATGCGGACTCCACAGTTGAACCACTGGTTCCTGCATGGGGCTGGACGGTATGCCCTGTGTGGAGTGGTAAGGGGTGGACGGGGGCTTGATGTGTGGGGCCATTCGACATGGATTGTGCCATCAATGTCCTCATACTCTTCCGCTTGCACATCCAGATCGATGAGGGGGCTGTGGCTGCTGCCTCACCCACAGAACATGTGTTAGCGGAATGCGTGCCATCAGCCTCGCCTCCAGCAATTGTTGCCAAATCAGTATTTGCAGTCTCGTCTGCTGCTGTTATGTCCTCCTCAGCCGGCCTGGCCAGTACAGGTGCCCTGGGTGGCACTCTGGCCTGCGGTGCTGTCCCGGAGGTGGAAGGCCCAGTGCCCTTTGGTCTGCCCCTGAATGTTGATGCCCTTGGGGCAGGGTCCTGCCCTTCACCTTCTGCATCAGTGCCTGTGGGGGAATAAGAGATGCAAGGCATCAATGATGGTGTTACATGCAAGATGCATGAGTTGTTGCGGTACAGTATTTGATTTCCCATGCATTGCATTCTTATAGGTGTGTCACACAGGGTACTTTCAAGGGGGGGCATATTGGCATAAGCCGTGGCCTCTCCATTCGGTACTGATGTGTACCAGGAGGCATACCGTTGTATTGCAGTTTGTGTGATGTGTGACATGCGATTGGTCCCTATTTGTTGGGTGTCTGTTGGTAATGGGATTGGCACGCACCAGGGTTTGGGCTTCCATTTGGACATGGATCTGTATGTTTGTATGATGGGCCTTGCATTGGCTTGGCTCACTTTCACATCTGTTGTACTACGTCATGGTTTGGCCTACTGGGGTTTGCGGGGTCACTCACCTCCATCTCCCGATGTCGCCGCACCCATCTCCATTTCGCCAAAGTCCTCTATGGACTCCATTTGTATGGTGGTGCTGCAGATCTCTTCCCAGCGCATCAATTTTACTGGTGAGTGGGCACCCCCGCCTGTGGCCTTGGCCTCGCTGCGATTGGATGCCAGGATGTTACGGACCCGGAGATGTAGGTCATCCCATCGTTTTTTACAGTCTTTGATTGTGCGGGGGGTGGTGCCAACCGCTGACACCTTACGTGCAACCTGCTCCCATATTTCTTTTTTTCTTGGTTGGACTTCCCTTTTGAGGTTGTTTGCGAAAACCTCATCTGCATGGGCTACAAGAGTATCGGTCAGCATGTTTAGCTCCTCATCGGGGAAGCACTTCTTGCACAGGCGGGGGGTATTTTACAGGTAGCCTTGGACATGCTGGATGGTATGGCCCTGCTCTCTACTCTGTAGCACTGCTGGATTGTGAGGATTGCAATGGATGTGTTTTTAATGATGGCCGCCGGCACATTTCCCGTCCCGACGCGATGATCTTACTTCTGGGTCCGGTATTACGAGTCCGGTATTAGCATGATGTTATTACTTGGTCGTTATTATGGGGTTGCTCCTCGGCAGTGGCGGTATTGGCTGGTCCCGTGATGGTGCTATCGGGGGTTTGCAGGGACTTTAGCGGCATGGCGGTGCCGCCATTACTGGCATGTGGGTTCGTACGTGATCGCGCACTCGTTATCATCCGCTAATAGCAGCGTCAAGGGTGCACGGATGCACTATTACCTCCATGCCATGTTTTTAGCGGGATTCTCATAATGAGGCCCTGTGTGTATAATTTGCCAAGTGATTACAAGTAAAGAAATGTATGTTTTTGGAAAAATCGGATTTTAAGTAAAGTAAATGTGGGATTGTTTGGACAATGTAAACCTCACCTCATAAATCTGACATCATTCCCTTAGAAGTCCAACCAACTGAGAGTGAGCCGGAGACTAGCTCCCCTGCCCAATCCAAGTAGTTTAGGGCTGGGCGTAGTTAACCCTGCCCAGCCTCTACCTTGATAATGTCATTTTGCATTATAAATAAGGGTCCCTAACAAGACCCTGGACAGACAGACACACACTCTTCCCGATTCCCTGCCCTGCGTTCCTGTTCCTGTTTCATCTTTCAGACTCCAGACTCCAACTACAAGGCCAAGCATTGCTGATCCTAATGCAGGGCCCACTACAAAACACAAGCATTGCTGATCCTGCTCCAGCAAGGCCTACCCTACCATATTAAACCCACTAATCTCCCAGTAACCAGGAAAAACTGTGGTGCTTTGGGCATCCTAATCCAGCTTGGTTGCCGCCACTCACTGCATGCTGCTGCTATCCTACTACCCTGATGACCTATAGTATCGTGTAACCAGAATTGCCAGTCCAGAAGAACTATCCATTGGTATCCAGTCCCAGCCCAGCTGATCCTGTCCCGCTGATTTTGTCCGGCTGTCCGTTGTTAGACCAGATCCGTGTGGTGACCAGAACCGCTGACTGTCCAAAATCCAAACTAAAAAGTGGACTGTATCAATAGGAACCATAGAAAACTATAGTATATCTTGCCTGGCCTTGTCCTTGTAATATTGTCAAAAATCATTCTTGAAACACTGCCTTTGATTTCTTGTGCTAACGCCAACCTCTTTAATAATTTTGTCTTGTGAAATCCTAAGCTCTTAATCCTCTTTCGGGTGATCGGACTGGTTCTGCAGGGCGGGCGCATAGGTGCTAGGGTGGAACTTGCGAGTCAACCCCGGAGTTTGCTGTGTCTCAATCTGGTAGCCTAGCCTGAATGCTCCAGTGTAGAGTAAAACTGTCTTATCAAAATTGATTTCTTTTCCCTTTTTCGAGCCTTCATTTTCTCAAAACGCACCTCACTAGATCTTGCATAACTCACAATTTACCAGCTACAGACCTAATTTCACTTCCATGTTGTACCAATGATACAATATTTCATCCGTTTTTATTAAAAAACGTTTTGCTAAATTCATGCGGGAATTGCAAAATTTGCTAAATTTCCAACATGTCATTTTCATTATAAACTGTTTTAAATCTTCCATTCAATTTCGAATTGTATGCTTTTGCTCAATCCATTGCTCGTGACTGTTAGTATCTTTCCAGTGTTGCTCCAGTAAAGACTTGTTTTTGTTTCAAGAGTTTTATACACATTCATTGTTTTATTCATCCATTTCCGTTTAAAATCCGTTTTTCTCTCTTGTTTGGGGAGGGAAGTTCGGATTTTAATTCTGTTTTCTAATTGTCATTCCTGATTATCTAGTGCTTCTGTTTATCTGCTGAGACTTGATTATTCGTGGGTTGAGGGAACATTGCAGGGGGAATTCTAACTCAAGTGCTACCTTACCTAAAATCAAAAAGTGCTCCTATTCTCTGGTGTTTTGTAAATGTGTCAATAGAAGGTTAACTAAGTGCATTGCTTACATTCCTATTGTTCGTATCACCCCATTGGTGATTGCTGCCCCATATAAAAATGGTATGATTTCTTTTGAATTTTAAAATAAATAAATAAATATTACATTTTATCAACCAGCCTGGTTCATGGTGCATTGTGATCCGGGGTATTTGAAAAGGGGGCGTGATTTGAGAGGTGTATCATCTCAATATTGAATCTAACATAAAACATAAGCATTTCAATTGCACGCTGCATACTGGGCCGAGATTAAGGTGTGCGTCGGCGTAGCCTGATTGAAATCCTTAACAAACCTGATTGAAATCCTTAACAAATTGCAGTCCCAACATCTGCAGTATTATATGATCTTAGCATTTGCGGTATTAAGTCAATGGTAAGATGGAAGTGGCTGGCTTTTTACTGCAAAATCTTGGTTCCTTGTTCTAATTCAATATGTGAGGAATTGAAAGAAATCTTGCAATTAAAAACAGAGAAAGATGTTTGTATTCTCGGTAGTTTTTGGGACAAAATATTGTGTGAAATAGGACTTTCAGTTGAAGGTCTAAAGATTACTCCCAATAGTGTCACAAGATTTTTGATGAAATTCGAATGAATTTCACAGCCAAGCTAATATGTTCCAACTTAGTGATGAACATAAGGTATTAGGATATTTAGTTGCGCAGTGGAATCTATTCCCTTGTCCAAAAGTACGAAAGGACTTCATGATATTTAGATGGAGTCAATATAGAACCCGTGAAGTCTGGAAACACTTTAAAGACTTGAAAGTAGACTGTGCACACTGTTGATTTTGTGGAGAATCAGACTCTATTGAAAACTATATATAATGTACTGTAGTAAACTAAGCTCTAGGCGACAGACCTTTTTTGCCAAATTTCTGTGGTAAGTGAATTTTCACGATTTGCAAAGTTTTTGGAGATTATGCTTGAGTGGTGTAAATAGTTTATTATGTATTTCTGTTTTGGGTTTTTTAAGTTCTTTAGAATTTATTGAAATTGACGAATGAAATTTGTATATGTGGATTGAATGAATTGATTCATTTTAATGTTTTATTGAATTTTGAAATGAAATGTTATGTATATATATACTTGTTTCTATTTTTATTTTTAGCTCATTTAAATGTTAAGGTTGAACATGGTGTTTTAGCCAATAAACAATTTTAGAAAAAATCCAGCCCCTCAGAATGGATTCTGGGCTGTTAACCCAGAAGAACAACAAAGAAAGTACTAAAGGGAGGAACACTTTTACTGTACACATACACTTAGTTTAATGTAGTCATCACAACACAGGGATGAGGCATGCAAACAGGGAGGCTGGTTTGAGTAATTTTTCTGTCTCTAATGAGGGAAGTTGAATTCAGGTGGGATGGCACCAAAACAGGAAACCATAACCACACTTTGTTGATGACCCAATTCAGTAAACAAAAGACAGCAAATGTATGAAACCTTATCAAATTAATTATGGTAAATATTCTGTTTGGGAACATTTAGAACTGTACAAAAAGATGATGGCATCATTTGGATTGAAAACTGATCAAAATAATATAAAATACATAACATTGACCTTTCACCAGAATGTTCTAATTTCTTTGCTATAGGGGAAGACCACATCCACATAAATGGTCCTCTTACAAAGCAGCAATTTAAAAATATGTTTCAACAAAGGGAAACCAACAAGAAGCCTGAAACACAACATATAACCTTATATTCACTGATGACCAGGATTCTGGGGTTTTTGCTCAAGTGCTTAAGCAAGCATTTGCCCAGGTTCCTTGACTTTTTGATACTGACAGTCAGGATTTTAAAAAGTACTTTTTCACACAAGGATCTCTGAATCACTGCCTCTGACAACTGTAAAAAAACAAATAAAAGAATGCCAAAAGTAGCTGAGGTGAAAAGTACTTCCCCATTGGACCTAGAGATAGGGGATGCAAAGATGTACCCCTCTGCTATTAACGATACTAACAGACAGAGTAGATCGTCTGTTCAGAGCCAACAAAATAGACCTCTGCCTAGCATGCAAAATATCTGACACATAGATGTGTTCCTTTTACTAGACTGCTTCTGGGATACAGATATATTACCGCAGAGGAGAGGAATATTCAGAACACAGGATCAGGTTGCAAGGAGAAATTAAATTATTATCTCTACCTCCTAGCTCAAACTATCAAGGCAATTTCCTCCTTCCACTTAGGCTCCGGGATAACAGATTGCTGTAACTGGGCGAGTGAAGGCAAAGTAATGAATACAATAGCTAACATAAAACCTATCACAATTACTCGGCTAGAAGGAATAGCTGTACTCTGAGTAAGGACAGAGCTTCCATCAGAGAAGGCACACTTTCAAGAAGGTAAGAAAACAATCCCTCCAATGGAGCAACAAGTGAAAAAATTGACAAAGAACAGTGGTTACATCCAAATACTAATAGTCCTCATAGTGAATCAAAGGTTGAAAGTTCACAATGCCAGGAATATAATAGCCAAAATAAACACCCACAAGAGGAAGAGATAACAAGGGGAAAGGTGGAAAATATATGCCAAACCCTAGAGGAAACCTCTTCCATGCCACTCTAAAACACCCATGGGTTTGCTCAAACAGGTAGAAAACAGCTCTCTATCCTTGATTGAAAACAAATGGAAAGTGAAAGATTTAATGAAGAGAAAAATCAGACAATAACCTTTAAGAGAGAGGGGAACTCACTTGAGACAAGACCTGGAGTTTTCTCCTGGAGCCATGGATTAACCTCTCCAAAACTAAAATGAAGTGAGACTGTAGAGAAAGCGTTAATAACCTCAAAGAAAAGATAAAAAATAAAGACACTGAAATAGAGCTGAGTTAAAGAACAAAACAAGAGGGTGTATTTTCCTTTACAGATCATTCTCTAGACTAGGAGTTGAACAAAGGAGTGTGGCATAGAGTATTGAGAGAGGGGGGGTGTGGAGATGAGAGCTGGAGGAGAGCAAAGTGAGGGTTAAGAGAGTTTGGAAAGGCTGGGGAAAGAGTGAGATGTCATCAAGGGAAGTCAAGTTGTTGGGGTTTAGGGGAGGTGAATCATCAGGAGAATATTGAGATATTTAGTGGGTGTTGGAATAGAGGTACCATCAGGAAATCAGACACACAGGAGAGGAATGGAGATTGAAGCCCTTAACATCTGTAGAAGAGAGTAAATTGCTAAAGGGGGGAAATACCTAGTATACCCGTGGAGGTATCAGGAGAACAGGTACCCCTTCTACAAATAGGGCACAGGGAAGTTCCAGCAGACCAGGATGGACCAGGGCGTAACATAGAGGAAGAGGCAGAAGGTACAACAAGTTTTAATCTTACTGGGAGCCTATGTTATGAGGGGTAAGAGAGCGGGTATTTTGAGGAACAGGACCCTTAAACAGCAACATGGTTAACTGTCCAAGGATGCCACATGCCCCAACCCAAGAGTCTAGCAGATGAGGTAAATACTGGCAAATCTCACCTGGTGTCTTGACCTGTTAAAGGAGACAAGCCAACTAATCTGGACTCAAAGCCTACTGCCCACAGAAGGCCAACTATCGAACTCAATTGAATACTTCTACAAACATCTCAAATATCACCATCCCAGTCAATGCACAAGAGCACTGTAGGAGTACATTATAATAAAACTTGCCAGAACCCTCATCCTAATGATAATTTACCACTGTAACATTCTACTGCTAGGTACCTCCAAATAGAACTTAACTAAACTCCAACTCCTCCAAAACAAAGCCCTCAGAGCAGCTCTCAGTATCAACAGAAGAGAGCATATATCGCAACACAGAAGAGATGCTCATTGGCTCCCTGTCCAAGTGAGAATCCTGCACAAAACTCTCACTATCACCGATAGATGCATATCGGACACTGCCCTCATCTATCTCAGTCGAAACATTTCTCACAAAATCACGATCAGAACTCTCATGCCAACACTCATCTTCACATCCCACGCTTCACCACTACCAAAGCAGGCAACGCCAGCTTCCTCATAGCACCCCAGGGCATCTGGAAAACCCTCCCCTCCCACCTCAGCAACTAAACCTCCTTCCCAAAGTTTAAGAAACAACTTAAAACTTGGTTGTTCAACAAGTGCTAACAGCATAAACGCGACTATTGTACTGCCAATTCCAGTTGTATTTTGCCCCTGACTAAGCTACCCAAGCATCTGCAATTCAAATATGCTTCGCACTAGCCTCCAACTGTCCTGTACTAGAAACTGATAAGCATGCAAGTACCTAAGACTCACACGAATTCTGTAACTGCAACTGTAACTGCCTATGATAATCAAGATGTATGTAACCTACGCCGTGATACCTGAGGGTTTGGGCTTGTAATCAAAAGCAAAATACAAGGCTTCTATCTGGACACAAATACTTCTTTGCCCTTGGCGCAGGCCACCTAGATGCAGACCAACACAAAGTAGTCAGGTACAGAAACCTGTATCCTGATGACAAGGGCCAGGATTTCCAATTGAACACTCAGGGCATGTTGAACGCACCCCAATTCTGGAACTGTTTTAAGAGACTTTATTTATAGTTTTCATTCCATTTCTTTGCTATTGCATTTATCAGAATAAACCATGGTGTGTGTATTGCTCTCCCCTGAAAGGTCCACGGAACAACCATAAATCACCAATGCAATTATAAAGCAAATACTTCAACCCATAAACAGACAGACACAATAACTCACAGCCACGCACTCTTTAGAAGATAATCAGCTCTTTACGGCTATTTATTCAAAGATTACAAGTACATAGAAATAACTCATAAAACTGATATGGACATAGATCACAGAAGAAGTAAAGAAGTCAAAAAGAAATACATCACCGTGAGCGTAATATAATTCCTCATCTCGTCCAGAAGCGGCTGGAAGACCCCGGGGACAGCCAGGCCGAGACTGCCACAGCTCACAGGAAGGCCAGACGGAGCGTCCTTCTCTGGCTGAAGTCTCACCTGACCCCCTCTGGGTTTCCGCATATATAGACACTCCACAAAGGGGAGTTCATTCTCGAACCTTCTGGAAATTGCACCTGCGCAGTTGAGGAACAGCCGTTGGTTGCCAGCTGGGTCAATCGAGAGCTCCCCTCAAGGAACACAGGGCCTCCCTGCTCTAAAAACATGCTCCACAGAGAACAGTAGCAAGCCATAACAACATTAGCTTTCCCAGCAGAAATGGCCTGGACCGGATACCAGGTTTTGGAAAAGCATGTTTGTCTCAGCACTGTGAATCTAACACTTCAGCAAAATGTGTGCAGCCTTTCACTTCGGTGTGAAGTAAATATCCAACATGGCTCAGAGCGCTCCCAGAATGCATTGCGCGCCCGCGCCATTTTGAATCAAGCATAACAATTCCACCCTTTGGATATTTATCTTCCGTAACCAGGTGGCACTGGAACCGGTCTCTGAAACCTACGAAATGTTAAAACTAAGTTGGGAATACATTGAATGCAACAACAACAAGCAATTATAATAGACAGTATAATAAACATACAAGAAAAAATGTAACGTAGTGTACCCCCAATATCAGGTATCCATGAAAATAACCAATCCCAACAGTTTCTGTTATGATCTTGAGACACTTGAGAAATGAGATCCCTCAAACCTCGAATATGACTTTCAATGGATCGTGAGTGGTCACTTAAATTGAAACAACACATACCTTCAAAGGCATTACACCCTAAATTATGTTTCAGCAATAGATAATCAACAGCAGGTCTGTTCTGCAAAGTTGCTTTTCTAGTAACTTGACTATCAAGGAGTAATTCTTCTAAAGCCTGCGAAGTATGATTAAGGCTTTTAACTACTAAACACGCTAATTTCATCAAAGATTTGTAACCTCCAGCAGATAAACCCCAAACACCTACTAATGAAAGGGTTAATGCTAGAATCTCAGCTTCTGATAGCAAATGTACATGTGAATCACAGTCAGGAGATAGCCCTACAGATTCAAAAGTTGACCTTTTACCTCGAGTTATCGCTGAGTGTAAAGGAAACATCATTAGTCCTAATTGAGTCAAAGCACATGGACCTCCAGAAATGTTAGCTGGAATATAAGTATATGTAATGTTACCACATGAAAAGAGTTGCACATGATTCAAATGATTAGCAGTTATCACTGTATGATTGACATAGTATTATTTACACTGGTGCATTTGTGTGACGTTCGTGAACACAGTCTCCTCTCGAACGTAGTATAATTGTATTGATTGGTCAACTCTATTTGTCTGCATTTACCAATTTCTTGTGCATTGCACATCATAATGTAGCACACATCACCTTGGGTTATGTTGTATGTAATCACATGTGTCAAATTTCTCCACTTCTTGTCGGTTTCTTGGCAGAATCTACAATACTCATAAAATGAAAAAGATTGTCTAATGTCTGAGTCTTGAACTAAAGAATCATTGTGTGTGACGCCGAAGATATGCTTTAAAACCGGAACAGGCGTCAGCACCGCTACTAAACATGTAGTCAATAAAGCTTCAGCATAAGGCACATCCGTAAGACAAAAATTTGATATATTCAGTACTTGCTGTGCTAGATATATCCACATATTTTCTTCTTGGGTTATCATAGTAGAGTGTTTCCCCTGTCCTACAAAGGACTCCTGCACAACTGGCATCAAGGTCGTTTTCACTTGCTCCTATTGTGTTTGTCGCATCTCACGGATCCATGTCTTCGGTCTGGCGGGCTTGTCGGCACTGGCATAGGGCTGCTTGGGGACAACATTATTCATCACTATCAGTATCCCCTTGATCACTGGCACAGATGTGACATTTTTCGGTTGTAACAGCAGATCTCTTAATTCGCCCAAATGGAGTCCATTTAGTGCCATTCACACCAGCCAGACCCAGGATCTACAAAGCAAACCCAGAAAAGAGATATCAGTGTTGCACATCACTCTCTCAGGTAACATTTGTCTGCGGGTACATATTGCCATTTCTTTCTACCAGGCTCCATTACTAAAACCACTTGATCTTTGCCTGATGCAATGACATCTGCTGGCACTGGTGGACCACTTGGCTTTTCCACCCACACTTTTGCACCCGGTACTATGCTGTCTCAAGAGCCAAAACCGCGATCCCCACGGGTAGTTAACACTGTGGGAGGCTCCCCTTTCTTAATCCTGGACAACTTAATGGGAATGACTCTCAATTGGGCCACTCGATCACCCTTGTGGATTGATAACAATTGATCCCCACTATTCATTAGGATGACTTTAATCTCGCCTTGGTAATCAGCATCAATTACCCCTCTCAACACTTGAACTCCCTTCAATGCTAGACCAGATCTAGGGGCAATCCATCCCATATGCTCTGGGGGAATCTGTACTCCAATTCCGGTTTCAATTACAACTATTCCTCTTGGGTCTAATCTGATTTCTTCATTGGAATGCAAGTCTACCCCTGCTGACTCTGGAGTTGCTCGATAGGGAGCTAAAGAACCTGGTGTGATTTCCCAGAATAACAATGTTTCTCTAACTGAATTGGGTTGAACCTGCAAAGTAGGTGTCATTAATCGCATCAAAGGAGTTTCATGTTCATACACAGGCCTATTGTTTAACACTTGCACCGCATCAAACACACGATCACGCCAGCCTGTCAAACTGCCGTCTACAGATTTGAGCAACTGTTCTTTCAGTAACCCATTCATTAGTTCAATTAGCCCTGCTGCAGCTGAATGGTAGGGAATGTGATATATCCACTCAATGCTCTTTTCCTGATAAAATTCCTGGATTAGTTTGCCTTTGAAATGTGACCCATTGTTACTTTGAATCTGCAAAGGCACTCCATAATGTAATATGATCTGATCTAACAACCTGATGGTATTCAATTGGGTTGCACGTTTGCACGGCAAAACCATCAAATATCCCGAGTATGTATCTACAATAGTGCATGCATACTGACAACCTCTGCTGTTTGGCATAGGACCGATGTAATCAATCTGCCAAATTTGACCTGGTAATTTTCCTCTTCTCAATGTGCCTCGAACAATTTGAGGTATTGGTCTATGTAATTGGTGTTGGCACACGGGACATTGCAAAATAATGGTTTTCACTACTTCTAAAGGAAGACTGATGCCTTGAGCGTGTGCCCACCTGATAGTAGCCTTGTCTCCAAGGTGCCCACATTTCTGATGGGCCCATTTGGCCAAACCCTCCATATCGTCCTCCCGCGCCTCTGTATCCACTGAGGAAATCTTGGTGTGTTCATCTGCAACAGAATTAAACCAACGTTCTAATGAATCTGTGGCACAATGTGCGTCCACATGATATAAGTGAATTCACTTTGTAACAACATCTCTGCAATATCTTGCCACAGTTCCTTTCCCCACAACTCTTTTGAATGAATCTTCCATCCATTCTTTTGCCAAGTTGGCAACCACACTGCCAATCCATTCACCACTGACCATGAATCTGTGTACACATAACGTTGACCAGGGGTCTCTTGTTTCAATGCTTGGTAAACTGCGTAAAGTTCTGCGAACTGACTGCTCTTTCCTTTCCCTGTCGTTGTCAACATCTTTTTGGTTTTGGGATTGTACGACACTGCTTTCCAGTACCGCTCAGTTCCCACGTATCGGGCTGAACCATCTGTGAACCAAGCATGCTCTGTTTGTTCCACGGTCAAATCGCTGTAAGGTACTCCCCATTTCACGGGAGACTCACGTTTTTCAGGCACTTCCGGTGGTATGTAATCTGAGGGCAGTATGTTGGCTCCTTGCTCATGTAATTTTGCCACTCCACCCTTTCCTGATTTGGCTCTGTCTTGAATATACCATTTCCATTTAATTATGCTGGCTTCTTGAGCATGTCCTATTCTATGTGTTTTAGGAGAGCTCAGTACCCATTGCATGATTATTATTTCTGGCCTCATCAATACATCATGGCCCACCGTCATCTGCTCGGTGTCAACCAGAGCCCAATAACATGCCAGCAATTGCTTCGCAAACGGAGTATATGAGTTACCAGCGTCGGGCAACTTACGACTCCAAAACCCTAATGGCACACGTTTCCTGTCTTGTTTCTGCCACACACTCCAGTTAGCATAATTGTCTTGTACAGACACATTTAATTCCACTTCGCCTTCCTTCAAGGGCCATAAATCAAGCACCTGCTGCACGGTGTCTTTCGCCATCTCAAAGGCTCTCTGCTGCTCTTCCCCCCACTGAAACTCATATTTCTTGCGTGTCACCTTATAGAGGGGGGCCAATATCTGCCCTAAATGGGGAATGTGCTGTCTCCAAAACCCAAACAGTCCTATAAACTGCTGAGCTTGCTTTTTGTTCGTTGGAGTGGTGAATTCAAGTATTTTCTGTCGAGCTTTAGGCACCATTTCTTGATGCTCATGATGCCACTGAATCCCTAGAAATATCACTGTTTCAGCTGGACCTTGAATTTTACTCAGATTAATCTCCCACCCTTCCTTTTTCAATCCTTTCATAAGGACATCTAACTGACTTTGCACGCTGTGCTCATCCTTGCCCTGAATCAAAATGTCATCAATGTAATGAGAGATTTGCATGTCAGGTTTACACGGTATCTTGTCTAAGTGCTCTGCCACCAGCCTGTGACAGATAGTCGGACTGTGCATGTACCCCATGGGTAGTCTCGTGAAAGTGTACTGACGTCCACCCACGTAAATGCAAACTGCTCTTGACACTCATCAGCAATTGGCACGGAGAAAAATGCATTAGCTAAATTAATCACTGCATACCAAGTCCCCTCGAACTTTAGGACATTTTCAATCAAGGTAATGGCATCTGGGACTGCGGGCACTAAGTGAGGAGTATGTTTATTCAACTCCCTGTAATCCAACGTCATCCTCCACGACCCATATCCCTTTTTAATAGGCCAGAGAGGATTGTTCCATGCAGTGGTAATAGGGCGTAACACACCCGCCTCCACATACTCTTTGATGGTATTTGAAATTTCCTTGTGCCCCCCAGGAATGCGGTATTGTTTCATTGCTACCCGCTTGGTTGTTATTGGCACTTACACTGGGGGCATCTTCAATTTGCCTACAGTAATGGGGGTACAAATCAATGCACTCAGCCCAAACTGGTACGTTTTACCACCAAGTCCCAAGGTTAGCTCTTCCAAAATGTCAAAGCCAATTATATACTCAGGTATCGGGACAATCAACACTTGGTATTTCTGCCTCTTTAAATTGCCTTTTTCCATCTCCACTCGCGTTTGCACTGCGGGGGTCTCCTTTCCCCCTAAACCTGTAATTGTAAACTGTTTGCCTTTAAATTGTGTCGGATTACCATGAATCAAAGAGGCCTCCGCCCCGGTGTCTATCAATCCTCGCACCCCTTGTGTATTTCCTGGCCCCCAAAAAATCTTAACATCAGCATGAGGCCGCCTATCCACTTTTATGCGGGCAGACGCTGCCGGAGCTTGGCCGTAGCCCTAGTCAAATTTCGAATGAGTGTGACTTGACTCTGCCTCTAGCATTGCACTCACCACCTTTCTCAAATCAGCGTATGTTGGCTGATACAGGGAAGGTGTCCCCATAGACCCTTCTTCTTGTTCTTCCTCAGGAGGAGCGGAAGGTGAGGCATCCCCCTGTGGAGTGGTGACTACTTGCTTCTTAACCTGTTTATAGCGCTCTTTTGCTGCAAGTCCTCATTTTTGTATAATTCATACATTACTCTGGTTTCAATGCCATCAATTTCTTCATGTGGCACACCATCTTTTAACAAAGCCAAAAACATGTCTTTTTGGGACACTCTGGAGTCTCTACTATCTTGCCTCCTGCCTTCGGTTCTTCTCTCACTATGCCCCTCTCTCTCCTGTGGCTTGTTATCACTCTTGTCCCACTCTCCCAAATCTGCAAGTTGCCAAATGGCATCTGCTACCTCATCAGTAGCTTTGCCTGTCATACCTACGAGCAAAGTCATAATGATACTTTTGTATGCGGGTGGCGCAGTTCTAATCACCATGTTGCGAGTTGAAACTGAGAGCGGCATTGCTTCTCTCAATGTATACCACTACGTTTCTTCACTAGGCCAGTCTGTGGTAATGGGGTATTTACGGTTACATTCTTGGGCTAGCAGGTGCAACAAAGACACCTGCGTATCTTGACCATTTGCATCAGGGGCGGTCCTGCTCTTAAGACATCCTGTACATTGGTGTCAATTGACAAGGGTAAAAAACGCGGTGAATCAGTAGAATCTACCAACAACCCTGCAGCACCCCCATCTAGCAATCTCACCATCCATGTCAATAAAGCTTCCCCTGATTTTTGCCTCAAACAGGTAATAATTTCCCCAACCTCGTGTTGTGTGTAATCTTCTAAAGTGCTTAAATCCACCATGCCAGCACCAGGATTCTGCGGGTGTGGTCCGGCTCGCCGCCTTCTAACAGGCTTCGCCGCCACTGTTTTCTGTTTCACCTCTGGTTTGGGGTCAGACTCTTCTGCAGAACTACTTTCTAAACTGGTCGAATCAAAAATATCACCATCCCACTTGTTCGGATCCCAGTCTATTCCAGCGGTAGCGATTACAGTTGCCACCTTTCTTTTGTTGACCCCTCCCCGTCTTTTCCTATACTTATAACGAGCTACTCTGACTGCTGCCCTCTCGGCCACCGCCAGATATGTGTTGGCCTTATCTTTAAACAGTTTCATTTGAATCTGCTGCATTAACGCAGTATGCCGTTCTGCAGCCAGCTCTCTTTCCAATTCCTTTGATGTATTTTCCTATAAGCATGCAAAAGAACCCAACCTCGCCTGCCTAATGCCGCACATTCTTTACCACGTTCTACTGGAACTTGTTGCAAGCATGCAATTACATCAGCTGGATCGGCATCCCCCAATCCTTGATCCCAAGTCTCACTTAAACCGGCACCACATGCCCATGCTTGAGCCAACTTATCATATGGACTCTTAGTCCACCCTGGAATGACAACATCAGAACATTCACCGCCAGTGGGAACACTCTTTTTCCTGAACAGACTATTCATTACTGCAAAATGGTACAAAACCTTTTTAAATCTATTTTTTTTCTCACTGCAATCACTGCCACAAGCACGCACACACCAGCAAGGAAAGAGAAAAAAAACAGCTTAACACAATTCAACACTCAATTCAAAATTACTTTTGCTTGCAAGATAACCGAAGCCTATCTACGTTCAAACAGATTCTTGAATATTTGGAACACTTCATCACAAATACCCTGCTCACAGCGCCAAAATGTATTGTTCTCCCCTGAAAAGTGCACGGAACAACCATAAATCACCAATGCAATTATAGAGCAAATACTTCAACCCATAAACAGACACACACAATAACTCACAGCCACGCACTCTTTAGAAGATAATCAGCTCTTTACGGCTATTTATTCAAAGATTACAAGTACATAGAAATAACTCATAAAACTAATATGGACATAGATCACAGAAGAAGTAAAGAAGTCAAAAAGAAATACATCACCGTGAGCGTAATATAATTCCTCATCTCGTCCAGAAGCAGCTGGAAGACCCCAGGGACAGCCAGGCCGAGAGTGCCACAGCTCACAGGAAGGCCAGATGGAGCGTCCTTCTCTGGCTGAAGTCTCACCTGACCCCCTCCGGATTTCTGCATTTATAGACACTCCACAAAGGGGAGTTAATTCTCGAACCTTCTGGAAATTGCACCTGCGCAGTTGAGGAACAGCCGTCGGTTGCCAGCTGGGTCAATCGAGAGCTACCCTCAAGGAACACAGGGCCTCCCTGCTCTAAAAACACGCTCCACAGACAACAGTAGCAAGCCATAACAACATTAGCTTTCCCAGCAGAAATGGCCTTGACCGCATACCAGGTTTTGGAAAAGCATGTTGTCTCAGCACTGTGAATCTAACACTTCAGCAAAATGTGTGCAGCCTTTCACTGCGGTGTGAAGTAAATATCCAACATGGCTCCGAGCGCTCCCAGAATGCATTGCGCGCCCGCGCCATTTTGAATCAAGCATAAATCAAGCATAACAGTTTGTTACAGAAAACGGAAAGTATGTCAGCCTCCATATGTGTCTCACCCGGGTGCCCTGTCAGAACTGTAATAAAAATCAGACCTGCAACTCTGTACATTTGAAAAGGGGGAATTTTTTAAAGTGCCCAATGAGCTCCACGTTAATGCATTTCACTTTCACTAAAGCTTTTTTAGACACTAGCCTTACTACCATCAGACACAATTATACGTGTGTTATACTAGGGAATTTTAATCTAGGTTTTACTGATGCTCAAGATTGACAAGTTTTACAGTTGAAAGAGTTATAGATCTTGCCTTTCAAGTTTTAATGATTACCCCAATATAGATGCACTCTTGATTGGATCATTTTGCGCAATTTGCACACTCATACCAACAAGTAATCCCTATTGATAGGTCAAACCATCCAGTCTTGATGTTTTCATTGCCATCTTGCAAAGTACCCCAACAAGTAGATTAAAATAAAATGACTATCTTCTTCAGAGAAATATGTAAACTAACACTTTACCTCCTAACATTTCACTTATTAAACGTTAGAACCAATATTGAGAATGAAGCCCTTTACTGATCATGTTGGTAGTATTTATAACTCTTATCTCACGCATGCAGTAGATAAAATTGCACATATGATGACTAACACTAATAAAGCCAATGCAATTGGTTCATATCAACACTTGATAGTCTCCAAATTGATTTTAGATATCCGGAACATAATACTCGAATAATATGAAGTTTACACTGGCTACATAATGTACAAGTCAATTATAAGAACAGCTGAACAATATTTTTAAACCAAACAGATTCATGATTCTGCAAATGAAAGTTTTAGAATACTTGGCGGACTAAAAACACCTTGCAATATTAATATGTCTATTCAACCATCTAAGAAATGCTACAATTAATTCCACTTTCTCCTAGAAAATTAAAGATTTAAGGACAAATACCACTCTGTGCACATATAATAATAATGTCTACCCATGTATAATAATGGGGACACACATATAACACCACAGTATCTCACTCCTCAATAGACTGCAGTAAATATAGAACAATGTAAAATTAGGCCTGTATCAACTCAAGAAATCTAAAAGGTTATTACATCCCTTAGACCCAACAAATCTTCTGTATACTATTTCCTATATTTATTATAAAAGACTGTGTAGACTCTTTAAATCCTAGCATTATGCATATTGTAAACACATAATTTAAAGACTGTTCAGTTCCTAATGTATTAAGGCAAACATGGATTACATCACTTCTCAAAAACCTAACCCATAATCCTAAAGTCTGTACTAAATACGACCCCATTACAAATTGTGCTTTTTTTCCAGAAAAATAAAATACAAGAGAACATCTGGTCCATAGAAGAAGTATACCCTTATAGAAGAAAAAGGGACAGTCTATATGTTTTCATTCTTGTTACTTATTTCCCCTTCAATTACATTTAGTATGTCAAGCACTGTGATACCCTCTGAAGTGGTTGTGCCTGAACCAACCAAATAAAAAATGCAAACACAAATACCAATGGACCTTGATATGGCACCGGTCTTTGTGAGATAGTACAGGTTGCCTCTCGAGTCGATGGAATCACTTATAGAGATGATCAAAATTTTGCAATCTTTTGGGATAATCCGTCTAATTCATAGAACGTTTAACCAACCAGTACTGCACTATTAAACTCAATGGGCCTCATTACAAGTCCGGCGGTAACCTTGCCGGTGTTACCGCCGCGTTGCTGCCGGACTTCTGATATTTACCGGTGCCTGGCTTGCTGAAAACAACAGGGGATTATTACCCCGGCATTCCGGGAAGGCAGGCATCAGTAAATGTTAATCCCAATTCCCATTCCCATTTGAGTCCAATAGGACCCAATGGGAATGTGGACCATGGAAGCACCAGCACCGTTAATAATGGTGCCGGTGCTTCCGTGAAACTCTGCAGGCGGGTTCCATTCCACCCCCAGGTCTGACCCTTGCGGGCGCAATGGCAACCGCCTGCAGACTCATAGTTTGCCGGTCTGGAAACAACAGTGCCGGTAGGCTTACCGGCACCATTGTTTCCGACCCGGCAAACTTGTAATGAGGCCCATTGACACTGGAGACTATGGGTCCTCATTATAAGTCGGCGGTAACCCTGCCGGTGCTATGGCGGGTTGCCACCAGACTTGTATGATTTACCTGCACCTGGCTTGCCGGTAACACCGGGGGAATACAACCCTGGCGTTCTGGAAAGTCAGGCTCCGGTAAATTGTAATTCACCATTCCCAATAGGAATCGGGAACAAAGAAGAACCGGCACCATTAATAATGGTGCCGGTGCTTCCGTTACGGCTTGCTGACTATGGCCGCTGTGTCCGGCAGGGTCTGCCCTGTCGGGCACAGCGGCTCTGGCAGGCAAACCCGTAGTGTGCTTGTCTGGAAACAACAGTGCTGGTAGGCTTACTGGCACCGTTGTTTCCGGAACGGCACACATGTAATGAGGCCCTATGTGTGGACCTAGGGGAACTGAATACGAGGTCTACAGGGCAATGTGGCCTCTCCATTACATCAATCAATGCCCTTTCACAGATCCATGTGTCAAAATATACTATGCCCTTTATTTGATAAACGGATATTGGGCACCAATATAAGCATGCTTTCAACTTTGGTGGGCAACAATATGCATGGATTTCAACACCTGTTGGGTACATCAAAAGTGGGAATGAATGATGGTCCTACATAGGTCCATGGCTGGGGGCCCACACACCTCACTGAAGTAAGATAGCGGTGGGACAGATAACTCACTTGGGACGGCCAGGGAGAATGGGCTGGCAAAGTCTGCCAGTGGCTGATGAAATTCTACCACGGCCATAGCAATGAATCGGCATACCTCCACGGCCTCGAAGATCCACTGGCATGCCTTCAAGGTCTCTGACAGCAATCAGAAAACATAGCAAAACCTGCAAAACCAGAGATTATGCAAAATCGCATGAGATTTCAAACACGTCCATGATGTCAACAAAACAAGGCAGCGTCTGTCTATTTAAGGCCCACCCTCATGCAGCCTTGGCCCTTATTCTCACAGGACTTACCTATATGCCCCTGTCAGCAGAGGCTCCTAAATCCTGTGGATTCTTTGCTCCTGCAAGACACAATGAACAGTTAAGGATTGCCTATCTACCCAGAGGAACACACAGGGGGACATGGACACACTTACCTGTTGTATCAACCTTTCGGAACCAAGTAGATCATTGCTTGACCAGCCTGGTCCATGAAACCCCCCTGTAAGGAAAAAGAAAAGTGGTTAGTGATCCCTCATTGATAATGGAACTAGACATAATCCAGAAAGGATTAAGGATAGAACAAGGGCACTGTAAACCTAAATGGCAGCACAGATGCTCTGAATTTGAGAGATAACATTAGGGGAGTACATCGAGCGACATGACCCCTGAAGGAGTAACCATGGAAGCCAAGAAGGTTAGAGCCCTTCAACAATGGCGTTCCATAGTTTTGGTGTTGGAAATCCAGAGTTACTGGGATTTCTAAATTTGTACCTTTGCTTCATCCCAAATTGTTCAGTGATTGAACATTCCATTGTGGACCACTTGGAGAAAGGGAGGCTGTTTGTTTGGACTTCATCGGCAGAGCAAGACTTTAAAGACTTGAAGGGAAGTTTCACTTCCATGCTAAAGTATGCAGAGTCAGAGCAAACCTATGTGTCAGAAAAAAAAGGCCACTAGCACAGCAATGGGGGCACTTTTTTCCTAGAAGGACTTACACACTAGCCATCTGCATCCACTGGCATATTGGTTTTAGAAATTCACTTCTGCTGAATTTAGCTACACCACCACCCAGAAGTAAATTCTAGCAATAACGTTTGCCTTTAAAGAATGCAGGCACTACTTGCTTCAGGCAATGTACACTGTGACAATCCTAACCGACCATTGGAAACTCCAGTTTTTGCACTCAGCCAGGACACTGACTGCACAGCTGCTTAGATGGATGCTAATTTTCTGAATCTGATTTCCTGAAAGTCTTCTTACTCAGAATACAAACCAGAAAGTGGATGCTTTTTCCCAAATAAGAATGGGTTTGGATAATCAATAAGGGGAAGCCCTGTTGATCCCCCACCATCTAGCTTTCTAGGCCCCAAAAGGGCAAAGATTCAGTGCTAGAGGCTTTTCCACCCATACCTCACCACTTGCACTTTGGAAGCCGGAGTAGCTGAAGATACCCTTCATTTGCAGAAAGAGGGACTTATTTTCCCCTATTATGGGAAAACATTGTTTCTCCCCAAAAAATGCCTACTGCTCCTGGCTGTGAAATAACAACCTGACACTCAAATGGCTGGACAACTAGGCATAGAAAAGACCACAGACTTAGTACTTTGCAACTGTTGGTGGTCCACAGTTCTGCAAGACATCTGAGTGTACATACTGAAATGCAATATCTGCCCTTGAATCAAGGGCAGTCAGCACTATCCCCATTGGCAGCTGCAATCTCTAACAATCCCACCTGTACCTTGGCATTATTATAGCAACAGATTTGATCAATGACCTCCCCAAAAGCCAGGTCTATACTGATATCTTGGTATTCATCAACAAACTCTCAAAGATGGATCACTTTATACTCCTGAAAAAACTCCTGACAGTCCCATACCTTGCCACAGTAGTCCTATCATAGGTAGTTCATAAGTTCATCTACATGGGACCCCCCACAATCATAATGTATTTTAGGGGAAGTCAACTCGTGTCCTACTTCTGGGGGGCATTCTGGGAATTGACTTAGGTTCTCCACTGCATAGCACCCCCAGACAGGTGGGCAAACTGAAAGACCTCTGAAAGCTCTTGCACAAAACTTGCGCTGTCAAAAAAAGTCAAAGAGAGCATGACTGGGTCAATTTACTTTGGGTTCACCGAATTCCACCAATAAGACAACAGTGTATTCACCTTTCTGTATCTTATTATGGTTTCACCCTAGTGAAAAAGTCCAGTGCCCACAGTAGTTGAACACCATGCTCAACGTAGGACACTTTGTGTCAGCTTAAGACAATCCTGCACAAGGTCAAATCTTCCTACCAAGAACCAGTGTCTAAAAGGGCCACTGAGTTTCTAACACAAATACATTGACCCACTCCCAAGTAGAACAAAAACACAGCCCAGTCTGGTTAACCTTACCAACCTTAAAGGACTCCCTTGATTTCACCCAGTGTTCAATGGTTCATTAGTAACAAAGATACATCTCAACCTTAGACACTGTACACAGCCAATCCCATACATGAGCTAAGGGGAACCTGGAAAGAAGGTTAGAAAGACCTTGGACTCTAAAAGGGTATGGGGTTGGGTTCTTCACCTTTTTGACCGGAAGCATCATAGACCAGAGTGCCGTTCATGAGAACCCTCATTTATCATCCATGACCCACGCATGGTAATAGCATTTTAAAAATCAGAATCCAGGAAAATTCAGAACATGGTAGGAGGAATTCTTAATTGGGGTTATTATAATGGCCACCCTGGGCCCACTAGCTCTCACGGCCACACAGGGGCCATAGGCACTCACCTTCCTAACAGTAGTGTGATGGCTGGCTGGACAAGGAACTCAATGTGACCTATTTAGGGGGAATGGGCTGGCATGTTATACCAGTAGCTGGTTAGAGGCTCCTATGGCCATGCCAATCAACAAGCCCACCTCTGTGAATTCCATGATCCACAGACATAAGTCCAAGATCTCCAAGACCCAGAACAGCAACCAGAAATATGTGAGAACAGGAAATGACTTGAAAGCACACAAGATTTTGAACTATTGCATGATTTAAAGCAACAGGGAGAAGATTGACTATTTAAGGGCCCTTTCTCCTGCTATATGGGCAAGTCATTCTCATATTACTAACCTGGAAGGTCCTGTCAGCAGTGTTGCCTGGATCCCTAGGATTCTTCGCTCCACGGACCCAGTACAAGGAACAGCCCTGTAATGCAAAAAGCAAGAGTTTAGTGATTCCCTGAATGCTAATTGAACTAGACATAACGGAAAAGGGAATAATCACAGAACAAGGGCACTGCAAACCAAAGTGTGAGCATGGATGTTCTGAATTTCAAACTTAACACAACGGAGTGCACCAAGAAACACTATGGGTGTCATTGTGAGTTTGTTCCAAAATCTGCAGTAACTCCTCCGTTGCAGGATTAGCATTACGCTGTGTCTAATAGTGGATTTTCTGCCAGATTACAACCTGGCGGGTGCACGCACACACAATTGGCCATAACAGTAATTCCGCACAGCAGAGTTTCCGCCGATCAACCTGTAGAATGCTGAATTACTGCTAATAATTGGCAGAATTTCTGTTGACGCCATACTGGTCTGTGGAATTTCTGTCCAGTTTCCCCAACACAGGCCTTTAAGTAAGGGGGTCAGAAAACAAACTGCTAAATCACCCTGTGTTTATTACAAAGCAAGTGTGTTGGTGAAATAAACATTGTCATAAACTTTTTCTGGTGATCCCCTTTAAGGTAAGGTGTGCCTGACTGTGCCCCGATCTGTTTTTGCCTAATTTAGTTTTAAACACCACTGCTCTAAATGCCTAAATCCGTCCTCCCTCTCGCGCTTTCGCACCGGTCCCATTTCCCTACCACGGGCCGCCGCTGCTCCTGATTGGTTATCGAATAGCCTGGTCTACGAGGCTGCAGCCCCTGCGCTCCACCGAAACCTCCCCTGTTTCTGATAATCCCCTTTAGGGTACGGTGTGCCTGACTGTGCCCCGATCTGTTTTGGCTTAATTTAGTTTAAAATACCAGCGCTCTGAATGCCTGAATCCTTCCTCTGTCTCCTGCTTCTGCACCAGCCCTGTTTCCCTCCTACATCCCTTACCCCGCTCCTGATTGGCTATCAAGTAGCCTGGTCTACTGTTTCTGGTGATCCCCCTTAAGGTAAGGTGTGCTTGACTGTGCCCCAATCTGTTTGGGCCTAATTTAGTTTAAAATACCAGTGCTCTGAATGCCAGGATCTTCCTCCCTCTCCCGCTTCCACACCATCCCCGTTTCCCTCCCATGTCCTGCCCCCGCTCCTGATTGGTTATCGAGTAGCCTGTTCTATGAGGCTCCTCCACTTTTTCTGGTGATCCCCTTTAAGGTAAAGTGTGCCTGACTGTGCCCTGATCTGTTTTTTCCTAATTTTGTCTAAAATACCAGCGCTCTGAACGCCTGAATCCGTCTTCCCTGTCCCGGTACCGCAGCGGCCAGGTTTCCCTCCCACATCCCACCCCCACTCCTGATTGGTTATCGCGTAGTCTGGTCTACGAGCCTGCAGGCCGTGCGCACCACCAAAACATCCACTGTTTCTGGTGATCCCCCTTAAGGTAAGGTGTGCCTGACTGTGCCCCAATTGTTTTGGCCTACTTTAGTTTAAAATACCAGCGCTCCGAATGCCTGAATCCATCTTCACTCTCCCGCTTCCGCACCGTCCCCCTTTCCCTCCTGCGTCCCACCCCACTCCTAATTGGTTATCGAGTAGCCTGGTCTAGGAGGCTGCAGGCCCTGCGCACCACCGAAACCTGCACTGTTTCTGGTGCTCCCCCTTAAGTTAAGGTGTGCCTGACTGTGCCCCAATCTGTTTTGGCCTAATTTAGTTTAAAATACCAATGCTCTGAACACCTGAATCCATCGTACTCCCTCTCCTGCTTCTGCGCCGGCACTGTTTCCCTCCCACGTCCTGCTCCTGATTGGTTATCGAGTAGCCTGGTCTACGAGGCTGCAGACCCTGCGCACCACCGAAACCTCCACTGCTTCTAGTGATCCCCCTTAAGGTAACGTGTGCCTGACTGTGCCCTGATCTGTTTTGGCCTAATTTAGTTTAAAATACCAGTGCTCTGAACACTTGAATCCATCCTCTCTCTCCTGCTTCCGCACCAGCCTGTTTCCCTCCCACGTCCCGCTCCTGAAAGGTTATCGTGTATCCTGGTCTGCGAGGCTGCCGGCCCTGCGCACCACCGAAACCTCCATTGTTTCTTGTGAACCCCCTTGAGGTAAGGTGTGCCTGACTGTGCCCTGATCTGTATTGGCCTAATTTAGTTTAAAATACCAGTGCTCTGAACGCCTGAATCCATCCTCCCTCTCCCGCTTCTGCAACAAGCCCCATTTCCCTCCCACGTTCTGCCCCTGGTCCTGATTGGTTATCGAGTAGTCTGGTCTACGAGCCTGCAGGCCCTGTGCACCACCGAAACCTTCACTGTTTCTGCTGATCCCCCTAAAGGTAAGGTGTGCCTGACTGTGCCTCAATCTGTTTTGGCCTAATTTAGTTTAAAATGCAAGCGCTCTGAATGCCTGAATCTGTCCTTCCTCTCGTGCTTCCGCACCAGCCCCGTTTCCCCCCTACGGCTCGCCCCAACTCCTGATTTGTTATTGCATAGCCTGGTCTACGAGGCTGCAGGCTCTGCGCACCACTGAAACCTCCCCTGGTTCTGGTAATCCCCCTTACGGTAAGGGGTGCCTGTCTGTGCCCTGATCTGTTTTGGCTTAATTTAGTTTAAAAAAACCAGCACTCTGAACGCCTGAATCCGTCCTCTCTCTCCTGCTTCCGCACCGGCCCCGTTTCCACCCCAAATCCCTTACCCCACTCCTGAATGGGGATCGAGTAGCCTGGTCTACGAGGCTGCAGGCCCTGCGCACCACCGAAACCTCCTCTAGTTCTGGTGATCCCCCTTAAGGTAAGGTGTGCCTGACTGTGCCCCAATCTGCTTGGGCCAAATTTAGTTTAAAATACCAGCGCTCTGAATTTCTGAATCTTCCTCCCTCTCCCTCTTCCACAACAGCCCTGTTTCCCTCCCACGTCCCACCCCCGCTCCTGATTGGTTGTCGAGTAGCCTATTCTACGAAGATGCAGGCTTTGCGTACCACCGAAACCTCCACTGTTTCTCGTGATCCCCCTTAAGTTAAGGTGTGCCTGACTGTGCCCCGATCTGTTTTGGCCTAATTTAGTTTAAAATGCTGACGCTTTGAACACCTGAATTTGTCCTCCATCTCCCGCTTCTGCACTGGCCCCATTTCCCTCCCACATCACGCCCCTGCTCCTGATTGGTTATTGAGTAAACTAGTCTACGAGGCTGCAGGCCCTGTGCACCACTGAAACCTCCACTGTTTCTAGTGATCCCCCTTAAGGTATTAGTATTTATTTGAATTTATATAGCGCTTTAAGCCAAAGCGCTTTACAAGGGGAACAAGCAAAATACAACAAGCATTACATAACAATTGAATCGAAACCAGAAAACAGAACAAGGAACAATTTGCATTTTTGATGAGGTTAGGCACTATTGGAGAGGGAGAAAAGTGAGAGAGGGAGTAGGAGGAGTGGGTAGAGGTAGAATCAGAAGTAAGAGAGGAAGCAAAAAGATGCTAGGGGGTGAATGGAAGAGATACGATTTTAGAGAAGTGCAGAATGGAGGGTAGGAGGTCGTAGAGCGGATGGGGAGGGGAAGGCGGTTCCAATGGAAAGGAGCGAGAAGTTGAAAGGAGCGGATGCGAGAAGGGGCATAGGATGGAGGAGGAGGAGAGAGAAGGAAAAGATCAGCAGAACGCAGTGAACGAGAAGGAGTATAGAAGGTGAGCAGCCTTCTATATACGGTAAGGTGTGCCTGACTGTGCCCTGATCTGTTTTGTCCTAATTTAGTCTAAAATACCAGCGCTTTGAACGCCTGAATCCGTCCTCCCTGTCCCGCTTCCGCAGCAGCCACGTTTGCCTCCCACGTTCCGCCCCTGCTCCTGATTGGTTATCGAGTAGCCTGGTCTACAAGGCTTCAGGCCCTGCACTCCACAGAAACCTCCACTGTTTCTGGTGAACCCCCTTAAGGTAAGGTGTGCCTGACTGTGACCCAATCTGTTTTGGCCTAATTTTGTTTAAAATACCAGCGCTCCAAACACCTGAATCTGTCGTCCCTCTCCCGCTTCCATACCGGCCCCCTTTCCCTCTTGCGCACCACCCCGCTCCTGATTGGTCATAGAGTAGCCTGGTCTAGGAGCATACAGGCCCTGCGCACCACCCAAACCTCCACTTTTTCTGGTGCTCCCCCTTAAGGTAAGGTGTGCCTGACGGTGCCCCTATCTGTTTTGGCCTAATTTAGTTTAAAATACCAGCGCTCTAAGGGCCTGAAGCAAAGGGTGGTTCCAACAGAGATGGCTCCAGGTTGTGTCTTAATTTGTCAGCAAGGGAAGCCAGTGGCAAGCCATCAACCAGCAGCGAATACCAAGGTAGGTGTGGTTATGGTGGGGAGTAGAACAATCACTTTACTCCGGAAGCTCTGCCACTCTATCAGCCCACAAAACATATCAGGCCAGGCTAGTAATACTGACCGTCCTCACAACTGGTGAGATTTGTGACTATTACCCGAGCCACCTTAAGATAGTACTGTGAATAGAAGCCTGTGCCGCACTCTGAGAGAATTGTTAATATTGCATTAAGTCACATCTAGAAAGCGCCACACTGAGATAGTACTGTGAAAATTAGCCTGTGCCACAGTCTTAGAGAATTGTTAATACTGCATGAAGTCACATCTGAAAAGTGCCACACTGAGATTGTAGTGGGGATATTATCCTGTGCTGCACTGTTAGAGAATTGTTAATATTGCAGAGTCAAATCTAGAAAGCACCACATTGAGATAGTACTGTGAATATTAGCCTGCACAGCACTCTTACAGAATTGTTAATACTGCATCAAGTCAAATCTAGAAAGTGCCACACTGAGATAGTACTGGGAATATTAGCCTGCGCTGCACTCTTAGAGAATTGTTAATATTGCATTAAGTCACATCTAAGAAGGGCCACACTGAGATAGCACTGTGAATATTAATTTGCGCCGCACTCTTAGATAATTGTTAATATTGCATTGCGTCACATCTAGAAATTGCCACACTGAGATAGTACTGTGAATATTAGCCTGTGCAGCACTGTTAGAGAATTTTTAATATTGCATTGATTCATAATCCAGAAAGTGCTACACTGAGCTCGTACTGTGACTATTAGCCTCCGCCCCACTCTCAGAGAATTGTTAATATTGCATTGAGTCACATCTAGAAAGTGCCACATTGAGATAGTACTGTGAATATTAGCCTGCGTTGCACTTCTAGAGAACTGTTAATATTGCATTGAGCCGCCTGTGTCGCACGCCTTGAAAACTGTTAATATTGCAGTGAGTCACATTTCGAGAGTGCCACTTTAAGATAGCATTGTTAACTCTAGCCTGTGCCACAGTGGGACAGCACTGTGAATATAAACCTGAGTCGCACGCTTTGGAAATTGGAAACTGTCCCATTATCTAGGTGCCTCAAATCTATGTGTTCTAACTACTGCCTGCACATCTTTGAAACCTAGGCCTTACTCCCATAATCTAAGTATCACTAATCTTGCTGCTCTAATTACCGCCTGCTACTCTTTGAAACCTAGGCCTCTTTCGCTTTGCCTATGTGTTTTAATTACTGCCTGTCACTCTCTGAAACGTAGGCCATTCTCTCGTTATCCAGGTGTCTCAAATCAAGCTGCTCTCACTACTGCCTGCTACTCTTTAAAACCTAGTCCTTTCTCCCGCTGTCTAGGCGCCTCAATCCTAGGTGCTCTAACTACTGTCGCCTAACTACTGCTTGCCACCTTTTTCGCGTTGTCTATGTGTTCTAATTATTGCCTCCCCTCTCTGAAACTTAGGCCTTTCTCCCGTTATCCAGGTGTCTCAAATCAAGCTGTTCTCACTACTGCCTGCTAATCTTTGAAACCTAGGCCTTTTTCCCAGTATCTAGGTATCGCAAATTCTAGTTTGAATTACTGCCTGCTACTGTCTGAAGTCTAGGCATTCTACCATTTTAGGTGTATCAAATCTGGGTACTCTTACTACTGCCTGCTAATGTTTGAAACCTAGGTCTTTCTTCTGCTGTCTAGTTGTCTCAAATCTGGGTGTTCTAACTACCCCCTGCCATTCTTTGAAACATAGGCCTTTCTTCTGTTACCTAGGTGCCGGAAAATCTAGTTCTAATTACTGACTGCTACTGTCTGAAACCTGGGCCTCTCTCCCTCTGCCTAGGTGTCTCAAATCTAGGTGTTCTAAGTACTACGTGCAATTCTTTGAAACTTAGGCCTATGTCCCGAATTCCAGGTCTATCAATGCTAAATACCATACCTCTGTGAATCCCAGGCCTTTCTGCTGCTGTCTAGGCATAGCAAATTTAGACGTTTAATTACTGCCTGCTCATATGTGAAATATAAGCTTCCCTCCCACAATCCAGGTGTCCCATATCTTGGTACTTGACCACTGCCTACCATTCAGGGAAGCCGGGGGCCTACCCACTGTCATCTAGATCTCAGGAATAAAGGGGTTTAGTTACTGCCTGGCCCCATCCGACACCGAGCTCCCTCACCAAACCTTGGAGACCCTAAATCTTAGAGTATCTCTTTCCAAACACCATTGAAACCTAGGCTCCCATTATCTTGTCATCTTAAACCTCTGGGCACTCTATCAGTACCTACCATAAGTGAGTCCTAGGCCGCCCGACACCCAAGACTCCAAAACCTGTAATTACCTCTGAACCCTTCACCCAGCTACCATTCTCCCCAATGCTCAAAAAGCTGAGCCACACGTCCAATGCCTAGTACTCCCTTACTCCCTTGGACAGTCCACCTATAGGAAAAGGACCACCTTAACCCAACCGACGAATGGACAGACTCCCCTCGAGATCACCCAGGCATCGCAACATATGAGGAAAACCTCAATATTGTCCTAGCACAAGACAGGACAGGCGGGAAATTGCTGTGTAAACTCTACACCCAGACCAACTCCTACCACTGAGGACCCAAAATTCCCTGATGCAGGAATGGACACAGACAAAGAGAGCAGGAACATGGAACTACTTATACGGAAGCACAAATTCAACTGCCTCCGGTAATAGACCCCTTGAATACAGAACACACCCCGCCAAGTACTACTATCAACAGAACAAACATCATGAGAGAAAAATACTTTTACCTTACACCGTATCTCGCAACAACTGCAAAGCCTCAATACTTCAACGACACTGATATCTCGAGACAAAGAATCCCCCCAAACAACCAGAAAAGAGACGTGAATACCCAAGAAGAGATTTGGATGATACCAACCCCCTCACTCCATACGTCACAAGAACAGAAGGGCACTATCGATATCCACATCATACCACACGCGACGACGAAGCACTAGAAGCCAACAACCCAACTATCTATCTAACAGAACGATTCAATGAAGACGCAGCCTTTGCTGTTCTTCAATCAATCGGCGTCAATACAGAAGCACCCCGTTTGAACACCCACAAACCAAAACAAGGAACAACAAATAAACAAAATCACACCACAAAGATCCATTGCAATCTAATCAATGCAAGGTCAATGTCCAAATATGCCACCAAAATCTACAACCTCCTATGTGCCAGAGGTATGAACCTCCTATTTGTAACTCAAACATGGCTAGATGACAATTACAAGATCACTCTCAACAACTGCATGCCTGATAACTTCAAGTGCGACCAATCAAACAGGATAACAAAAAGAGGTGGTGGACTGGCAATCATCCACAAGGAACACCTGGAAATTAAACTAGGAGACCCATTAAGCATGTGAATCACTAATGCTATGCCTATCAGCAAACCCAGAACAAACCTGAAATTCATACTGATATACAGACCGCTAACTTACTACTCAACCTTTGTAGATGCCTTCACGGAAGCAATCACCAACCTAGCCATAGAGCACAATCACCTGATCATCCTCAGAGACTTCAACATCTGGTTCGATGAAGGAACCACAGCCACACAAAAATCTCTAGCAAGCCAACTAGCAACAATGAATTTACACCAAATAGTCAAAGGAACAACCTACATGGCAGGGCATACTCTTGATACAATCTTCGCCAACAAAAAACAAATTACCACAGTGCCACCAATTCAAATACTCTGGAACGACCACTTCATCATTCCCTTCATAATCACACTGGCCACTCCAATAAACAAGCAACATGACAAGCCACCGATCATCATGAAAAGAAATTGGAGAACCAACAAAAACTCCAACCTAACTGAACTTCTGGAACTCAGCAAACCACAAGCAACAACTATGAACGAAGCTGACCTGGACAGAAAAATGATTATACTCCACAATTGGATCGCAACAACAATTGACGAAGTTGCCAAAGCAAAACCCTTTACCCCTTCACGCAAAAGAGCAATGGCAAAATGGTTCACTCCACTACGCAGCGCCATGAAAAAGAAAATTGAAAACTGGAACTAAACTGGAGGATCAATAACGACTACGGAATAAAATTCAAATTTCGACAACATATCCGCTCATACAAAAAGGAAAAACAAAAAGCAAAAAGGAAATACTATGACAACCGAATTTTCAAAGCACCAAACACCCAAAAAGAACTCTTTAAAATCATAAATGAAACAAAAAATCCACCTGGCTGCAACAACATACCAATACCATCGAAGAAATTATACAATGATCTAGCAGACCATTTCAAAAACAAAATCACTGCCATCCAACAGACCATACAAAACAGAACATGCGAATAGCTAATGGAACCCACCTAACCCCATGTCATGGGTAACAGGCAGGTAGTTGGGGCAAGTGGGTGGAGGCTTGGCAGGCCTGGCATAGCAACACAAAGAACCCATAACAAATCCCTCCTTTCATTCCTTCATAGTGTTTGTAGTAATTTCCTGGTTCCCACTTCCTGTTGCCAAACCGGAAGTGCATGATAAATCATGAGCTCTCTAGTGTTTGGGTGTGGCTGGCTATATAAGCCACACGCAAGATTCTTCCAGTGCTTCGTGTTGCTTACTGTGAGCTGTATCAGCAACACACTTGCCGTGCTCTGGATCAGCCAGCATCTACTTACCTGCTCCGGATCCTCCTGCTTCTGCTTACCTACTCCGGATCATCCTACTTCTGCTTACCTGCTCCAGATCATCCTACTTCTGCTTACCTGCTCTGGATCATTCAGCTTCAGCTTACCTGGTTCTTACTCCACGCCGCAGCTATCTCCGGTCAAGAGGGGACCTCTACACCGGCACCTGTAAGAACAAAGGAGAACAGCTTTAACACGCGCATATCAGTAACGCTGTGCATACTCACCGAATCTTCCCGTGACACTGGAATACAAGTTAGTTGCATGAGCGCACAAACCCCTGTAAGAAAGAAGAGACATTATTCATTGCGCTTGCTCCAATAATGCAGACACTTATTTCACTGCGCTCTCTCTCTCTCTACGCGGTGCATACTTACCAAAAGCCTCCGTGCAAACTTACCTAACAACCAAGTCTCCAGTAGCGCTGAACCCGGACTCGAAGCGCTAATACCACATAATTTCTCCTGAAAGGGAAAGGGAGAGACATTACCAGGCGTGCTCGAATTGAAGGCGCTAGGCAAACCTACCAGCAGCTAGCTTCTACACGCAGCGCTAATCACCCACAAAAATACCGGCAAACAAAGCCAATACGGACAATTTTGGACACTCAACATTCTCTGCGCAATGTCCACTTGTGGGAAGGACTTTCTGGCCAGTGAAGAAACTGGCGCCTTGAACTCTCGGCCGTGCTGTGAAGGCATAAAACAGCGTTTGGCATCTGAACTCAGCCTACAGAAATTGGCACCAATCACATGAGTGAATCGCGCCCCTGCAAATGCAGGATGGAGTCCACACCCTACTAAAGATCAAGGTAAACCCATAGGTGGACATCACATCACACAGTAAAGAGAAGGGAAGGGCCCAGGGGAATCGGGTGAATTCAGGTCTGAGTGTACACCTTGTATTTGACAGGTATTCCTCCGGATGAAACAGGGGACGTGAAGACTTTGGGTCAAGGGATGCTCATCCATAGCTCCTGCAGAGACACAGGTGAGTGTGACACTCCATGAGGAATTCCCAAACAAACTCCCAAGCTTCCCCCAAATATCAGTGGAGACATTCATCAAACTGGTAAATCCATTTCTCACAAGGAACACCCATGGAATACCACAGGAATGTGTTAAACCTTTCAATCTCAATAAGGAAAGTGCCACAATCCTTCAAATCAGCATGAATCGGGCCGCTACTCAAAGATATAGCAGGAAACGTAGAGGACCTCTCCAATTACAGACCCATCTCCAACATCCTGTACCCAGCTAAACTGCTCAAAACATACATATACAGAACAAGAATTCATAGAAGATCACTGCCTACTAGACCAGGCACAAGTAGGATTTAGACCAATAAGAGGAACGGAATCAGCACTCCTCTCAATAAACGATGACCTAAAGGCAAATGCAGATTCAGACAACAGTACCGCTTTGATACTTCTTGACCTCTCTGCGGCATTTGACACAGTTAACCACAACATCCTCATCATGAGATTGGAAGAATTTGGAATCACTGACCACGCCCTACTATGGATCAAATCCTTCGTAACAAACAGAAGAGAGACCATATGGATCAAACCTTTCAAATCCAACCCAAGAGAATCCTCATGTGGAGTACCACAAGGATCATCCTTCTCCCTGTTATCATTCAACATCTACCTCTCTCAACTAATCAAGATCATCAAAAGACACAGCTTCACCTGCTACAACTACGCTGACAATACACAAATAGTCTACAAAATACAAGACACTCAAGAAGAAAACACAACATTAGAGAACTGCCTTCATGAAATATACAACTGGATGAACTCAAACTACCTCAAGCTCAACCCAAGCAAAACAGAAATAATGATCATCACAAAAAAACAGAGGAGACAACCACTGCATCCCCTGGCCAAGGGAACTGGGTACAACCCCAGCCCCATCATCGATTGTAAAAAACCTGGGACACCTGATGGACAACAAACTTACCCTAGAGCCAGAAGTAAACACTCTAATCAAGAAATGCTTCTTTCTCCTGCGAGCGGTAACAAGGATCCTACCATTCCTGTCATTTGCCAACAAAAAACTCACCATCATCTCTCTCGTCATGTCCAGAGTAGACTACGCCAATACCCTATATCTGCGCCTGCCTGAATTACTTCTAAAAAAACGACAATAAATACAAAAGGAAGGGTCCAGAGTGCTCTGCAAACTACCCCAAAGAGAACACATCACACCAGCACTGAAAACATGACACTGGGTATCAATAAAACATCCAATCAAGTTCAAATCAATGTGCATTATTCACAGAGCAATCCACGACCAAGGCGCAGAGTTCCTAAGAGACAAATTAAGCCTACATCACCCAACAAGGATGCTCAGGCCAAGCAGCGACATCAGCCTAGAACCAAAACCCTACAACAAAAGAACATTCAGAGGATCCTCTTTCTCTCATCTCGCCCCACAAACTTGGGACGAGCTACCAAAGAACATACGTAACACAAGAAATCACCTACTATTCAGAAAACTCCTCAATTCCTGACTCTTCACCCGAAAACTAGAAGAACGCCCACGGGGGCTTATACACAACTGATCCAATGCTGAGAGAAGAAACCGGTCCTCCGATTCCCCTAAGGTATCACCCACAAACAAAAGTTAAGGAAGAACAATCTACGGCTTATCAACTTACCAACTTACAGATAGATATGAAAGGATAATACCATAGAAGGAACACAGATAGATTGGATGGAAGGGCAAGGACGATATATCAATAACACCTTTGCCTACAAACTACACTCAGGCAACAATGGAACACTGATAGAAAAAGATAGCAAGGTTGTGGGTGATGGCTCATTTACAGTGCCAATACCAGAATGGGGTACAAGACACATCACTTCCTATTACAGTAAGTTCAAAAACAACACAACTGGGAATGTGCCACGCCATCACTCATCAAATTAGATGGACAGTAACGAAAAGTGGAAAATATGCCTACCGATAGGACAACTGGACACATAGAACAAGATTTATAAGGACTCAGCTATATAACACACTAACCCTATGCTCAAATCTCTGCATACCTAACTCACACGAAAAAACCGCACGCACTTCACCACACCGTAACAACAAAAAAACAAAACATAAACTGCATCAACAGCACACAAAGTCTGGCATCGGTCCAATACTCGCACCAAAGCTGAGCGCACAGTGAAAACTGAACTGAAGCTGCCAACAGCATACCACGTCTCTCCCTTTCCTACTCCCTCTTCACCCGACTAACCCACCCTGCCTTCTTGTTTTCAGATCCACCTCAGCACTTGGGGACCAATTCCGTTGGTGACGGTGCGTGGTACAAATTCCTTTAACATTAACATTAACATAAACATTTGTACAAATCTGTAAACCAAAGTGCT
Organism: Ambystoma mexicanum; assembly: GCF_040938575.1. Taxonomy (NCBI): domain Eukaryota; kingdom Metazoa; phylum Chordata; class Amphibia; order Caudata; family Ambystomatidae; genus Ambystoma; species Ambystoma mexicanum. The sequence continues at coordinate 92,337,888 of NC_090941.1, forward strand.
AGACTTTTTAAGCATGCAGGAAAATTGACATTGCACAGCATTGCAAATGTAAATTAATTGTATTCATTGACCAGTGTTGATTAGGTTTAGCACGATTTTACCTAACTCCAAAAGTTTGACTCCCAAAAGTTCTACCCCCAATTTCTCGCATACATATATGTGGGGGGGGGGAGAGTCTTCCCCTGCATATATATTTGCGGGAAATTAAAAAAAAAAATTAAAAAAATAAAAATCGAACATTTGGTAAGTCGAACCTTTGGGTTCGATTAAATCACTTAGAATTGTTGATTATTCTTTAAATTGAAATCTGTGTAAACTATTGTGATTTGCATTCTCCAAATCAACCTGTGTGATTTATTATGTAAAAAGAAGTTTGATTGTGAGCCACAAAGAAGGTGGCATGTGTAGTTTTTGTGTGATCTTCTTTACCTATGATTAAAATAAATATAACTATATTTTTTCTTTACGCCGCCCTGGTTTTCGGCTCTTTGGGGGCACAGCGGGAGCAAACCTAGGGGCATGATATGAATCTAAAATAGGGCTGAACAAAGAATCTGTTAAACAGTTTGGTGTGTGGCCCTCCATGTGCTTTGTCTTAGTGAGCAGAAGCACTTGTTGGACCGGTCTCTCCACCACATAGCCTCCTGGGTCACTGGCCATCCTTTCCTCTCTGGGTTAACAGTACAGTAGCTCTGCCCAAGGGCTGAGTCACCCAAGTGGGCTTGTGAGAGGGTCTTATAAGGAAGGGGCAAGCAATTCCAGTCCCTGTTGGCTTAGTCAGTCATCTCCACACTTTAGGGTATTAACCATGGGATCCATGTGAGGCACTACCCACCTCAGTTCATGGACATATACCTAAGATCTAGGCAACTCACCTGCTACTTACTACATCCATCCCAGAGACTGGAATACTGCATCACCTGCATGCCATTCAGCAACGAGACTGAGCCACATGGGGGTAACTCATCTGGATTCACAATTGGTCTCCCTGAGTTTGGTATGGTTGTGTACGCCCCTGATTCTGAGAGTCCACCTTTGTCCCTAGGGTGAAAACTCCAGGGACAGACCTGAGAGTAGCACCCTTTGGGTTGCTGTCCTGGCTCTTTTCAGAGGGGTCTACGAGTAGCTACATGATACAGGGGAAGAATGGCCTACTTGGATTAATCAGGTGTCGTTCTGGGATTGGGTAGGCATCACCTG